>NC_088205.1:67390501-68015501 GCF_037126465.1 Ornithodoros turicata
AAGCTGGCAATAGCCTGGCTGACATTTCCGTTCTCCTTTTCACTATTAAACATATCCCCCCCCCCCCCTGCTCATATGTATCAAAGTCTCCGTCGCTTTAGGAAGTTTCTTTCATCAACCGGCCTCTCCACCATGCTTTGGTCACGTGAATTGCCATCTCCACCATCATCCTTCATTATCTACAATTGGCACTGGGGCAGCGCCCAGCCTGCTGGCCGGCATCAGCCCCATATCATCATCATTTCTTCTCAGTAGTTACTCTACTAGGCTCGTTAACTACACTCTAAATCGTTTTACACCTTAAAGGGTGTAAATCAAAATGTTCATGGCGCACACCTTTTAAGGTGTATTTTAACACCCTCATGCCAATTGGGGTGTAAAGGGTGTCACGCTGAATAAAACTGCTGGGTTCGTGGCAATATGCTGATAACTGTGTATTCACAATTACCAGCATATTGCATATAATCACATTGAGGTCCATATATGTATGCACACCAAGGTGATTCAATATGTGTGTAAACATGCACAGACGACAAACAGACAATAATGTATGGCATGGCAGCTGTGAATGGCAATGAAGCATGGCAGCTGTATATAGCTTTTCGTGGAATTGTAGACCTTCTCATGAGCAGGCACCTCCCCTATATGCATGTTCACTACTTAGAACGTTGCATTTATTCGTTTCTTCAAGGCTTTGCAATGTGGTACCCACAAATATCTAACCCCTGTAAAATCCATTACATTGTTCATTATCAGCGACTCATCAGGATGCTTGGTCCTCTCCTAGCTCTATGGTGTACGCGTTTCGAAGGGAAACACTAGCGTTTTAAAGATGTTGCTAGAAACACTCGAAATTTTTAGAACATAACCCTTTCATTAGCAAGAAGACATCAATTTGATCAAATGTATGTGTGGTCGCAGCCCTTCATCAGAAATGCCACATCTACTGATGGTTCCAAGGAGATACTACTTCAACATGCCCCAGAAGCAATTCAGTTACATTCATGACCGTGATATTCACGCAGAATCTATAGTCTATGTGAAAAATGCAGTTGATAATGATAACACATTTGCTGTTGGCTGTATTGTTGCAAAAGAACTTTCCGAGGAGGACTTACCCGTGTTCGTTGAAATTGCAGGCATATACAGGGTGTTTCAAAAAACGTGTCATTCGGACTTCATAAAAAAAAACGGGGCGACGGAAAAATACGGGGTAAACGGCATTTGTATGGCAACTGAATTTGCCACCTTTCAAAAATATTTTCATTTGATTTTAATTAAAAGAAATTGAATTTCTTTAATTGAACTCCAAAATTTCCCACGTCAACCTAGCGTTTTTTTTTTGTTTTTTTTTTCGGAATTAGAGAGCGCGTAGCGAACTTACTCAGATCCACCAAGAAATTCGCTCGATATTGCAAATGGCACTGCCCCAAAAAAGTCCCGAAATTGAGGCTTCAGAGTTTCGGGTATTCAACGGCGCACAAAATCAGTCGCAAAGACGCGCGGAGAGCCTGACATGCTCCTGCCCTCACGAAGCTAGTACAATTTATCGCGAACCGTCGTGCAGCACAAGACGTGCCGATAACAAGGCGGTTGACATTGCACCATACGTTGATAAGCGGCAAACAAAAGTGATTCCGCCTCTTTTTTCCCGCCCTCTTTTTTTCGACCTTCTATCTTTCATGGGGGCAGGAGCATGTGCTGCTCTCTGCGCATCTTTGCGACTGATTTGGTGCGCCGTTGAATACCCGAAACTCTGAAGCCTCAAATTGGGGATTTTTTCGGGCAGTGCCATTTGCAATATCGAGCGGATTTCTTGGTGTATCTGACTAAGTTCGCTACGGCCTCTCTAATTCTGTAGAAAAGAAAACGCTAGGTTGACTTGGGAAATTTTGGAGTTCAATTAAAGAAATTCAATTTATTTTAATTAAAATCAACTGAAAATATTTTTGCAAGATGGCAAATTCCGTTGCCACACAAATGCCGTTTACGCCGTATTTTTCCGTCGCCCCCTTTTTTTATGAAGTCCGAATGACACGTTTTTTGAAACACCCTGTATGTTATTAACACTGATACCATTTTTCTCATACAAACATTAACTGCAGTTGAGTATGATGAGCACTATCATGTATTTGTTCTGTCTTGCAATGAGGAGCAACGTGTTTTAAGAAATTTAAGCATTATCTCAACAGATCTTCTAAATCTGCATACATTATCAGATGGTAGACGTGTTGTAAATCCACACCATGCACTTTTGTAATGTAACTTCCCGTTCCCTGTTGTTGTATATATTTACTTTTGTTCAAATGAACGAAAATAAACATACTCTCTTTATACAGCCAGGCGACACACTTATCACCATATTTCATCTGAAGGCGTAGTACACCATTGTTACACCCTCAGGAACTTCCAAAACAAAGTTGTAGGGTGTGAGAGGGGTGGTGATCGTTGTTAATACACCTATTTTACACCTTTAAAGGTGTGAAACGATTTAGAGTGTACATGTCTTGGATTAAACCAATACATCATATCGAATAATAATTCAGCACTAGAACTTACTGTAGATAATCGACAGCTGAAACTGTTCCAATCAATCACAACAACAACAACAACAAATAAATTAATGATAATGAATGGAGAAATCAATCAATAACACCTAAATTAAAATCCCCACATAAAATTATCCTGTGGTTTTTCGCAACATGTAGATTCATAAAATGAGACAACGTCTATAATAGTACAAGTTCAGCACCGGAAAGCCTACAAAGAACACATATGAACAAGGTTCCTCCCGCAGTGAAAAGCCTGCACGAAAGACTTTCACAGTCAAAAGATGGTAACACCGAGAATCGACCGCCTTTTCTAACTAATACCGCAGCACCAGAGCCCCGTGTTTCCGTGTTTCCCCACCTTTTCTAGTCACATTGTACTTATGTGGAAAATTTTCTGTCTGTCTAATACCTCAGCTAAAGACGGGGAACGGCAGAATAACATACAATAACATACAGAAAAGCGTCGAAGACACTGGAGTGCATTATGCCTGCCCGAACTCACACAGACCACGCACGCAATCACAGTCTCTTGTCATCGTACACACCGCATAAACTCCGACTGTCAGCTCCACGACTGTTTGATCATTTGTCTGTCTGCTATCTTTCTATACTTTGCTAGGATATTTGCGCACAGTCTGCACGTCACCGACTCCAGCGACTTAATTTTCCCGCGCGTAACATTCTACTTGAGTGCACACAGATATGCACAGTATCCGTATCAGAGTTCACTTCAGTGTCAACGCACTTCTGTTAGCGCTGTATTTCAGGATGGGCACAATGAAAGCTTTTCGTACGGAAGTCACGTGGCGTACTATGTTCGGGAACTATTCGGATTCGAACAGGGCACGTTGATGGAGGTGTCCTGTTTCTCTTAACTTCTTTTTCTTGTGCTGTCGTAGGTGTGCTTCCCGAAAAGCACGGCATGACGAGTTCAGACCCGTAAAATGAGAAGGGCCCTTCTCGTAAGAAGCTTAGGAACTCCGCGTGATTAGTTTTTTTCTTTTTTTGACGTCACCGCTTCAGAAAGGTAGACGTCGAGCTACAATTCGCGACGTGACATTATTCGCTTCCTCTCGATCAGTGATGCTCCGCGGTAGTGAGCCACAACTTCAGTGGCGAATTTCTTTCGTTCGACGCTTCATGTATTTGATGTTGTTCCTCTTCATATGTTCCTCGCAGTAGCCCCGAAGGCAGTGCAGAATCCCACTGGTGTGGTGAATATTCTGTATTGTGACGACCAAAAGGCCTACACGGGCAGCGACACTTCGAATCCATGCTAGTCCAAGCTTTGAGGGGGCGAAAAGCCTAACACATTACGGGGGCATTCATGCCAGCTTCATTTCACGAGCTTTGTATTGTTGACTCTATGAGATGAGCCACAGAAGATTGTGTACTCATCTTCCTAAACTTTCCCTAACAATTTATCCCGCTTGTTACCCCACTTGTTATTCGTATCTTGCCTATTTCTACCCTTGAGTCAACAACTGAGACAAGTTCTAAAACATTGCCACATTGCTATCGCACTGAAGTGCAGCATCCCATCGTATACTCTCGAGGAGTGCCAACACCACTGTGCTTCACATTTAAACCACCCCGCATATCTTACCAATTCCCTCCCCTGGAAACCTTTCAAATGCTCGGGAAACATAATTTCATTCATACTTACTCACTGAAGTGGAAGCTTCTTTCTAGAAGTGCAAGCTATGGCATGCAAGGGCTCATGGGAACTTATAGCACCTTCGAGCATTACGAGACGATCAAAGGCGGAGGTAGAAGAAGAACAACAACATTCCCGGTGTGCGCAGCAGCATGCAACCTGGTGTAAACCATAATCGAAGCAGACGACGGAGCACAGTGTCGCTCAAAATTCCCATGCTGCTTTGCGCCGCACGCTTGGTGGCGCGCGCATCTTTGTAAAATCGTCTATGCAATTCAATTCAATTTGTGTTCGCGTACCTAACTAAAAACAGAACTTCACCAGCCAACCCCCCTCCCCCCCCCCATACGGCGGACCGTATATACGCGTGCACCTTCGTTTCACTAACGACATAAATGGAAAAGTGTCACAAAAGGGCTTGTGAATCCGAACCTGTAATTTTTTCCTGTATTTATCTTATAGTTATGCATAATAATCGCAATATAATATATCCAGGAAGGAGATGTATACAAGGGTGATTTCTTTATTCGCTACAGACGCCAGACTTTTGATTAAAAATGCTGTGAGAGCAGCGCTGATTGCTCTGGCAGGCGGATGCGGACATCCGATAGGATATAGCGTATGCAACCTATGCAAGTACTGGTTGACTAATTAGATAAATTTATTATTTAACTAATTAATTGGATGTTTTCTGGGAAATATGAGATGGCAGAATTGGAGCGAGTCATTATTCAAATCCATCGACCTTATTAAACGCCCTGAGAAGCGAACGTACATTGAGGTATAAATTGCCAAATTTCGCTATGCAAATGAGCCGAAATCAGGACTACGCACTTCTCGAGCGCAGAAATTATACAACATTCACCTTATCTGGGCCAGAGAGCGATCTATCTGGCCAACAACTTAGCGCCTACTCCAATTAGCTCCATGGCTTCAAAGCACGTGGCGCTGTCACGTGGAATGCCTGTCGCTTTTTTCTGCGCTCGAGGAGTGCGTATAGTTCTGGTTTCGGCTCATTTGCATAGCAAAATTTGCCAATTTATATGTCAGGGTACGTCCGCTTCTCAGGGTGCTCAACGAGAGCGCCGCATTTGAATGACGACTTGCTCAAATTCTGCTGTCTCGCATTTCCTAGAAAACATATAATTAATAAGCTAAATGAATTTTAGCTAATTAGTCGCTTGATGTGTGAAAGCATGGTATCTTTGCTACTCTTACAGCTTCTTTATAAAAAAAACATGTAACGAATGAAAAAAAAATCATGCTGTGTAATTCGGAACGCTCATTTGCTAAAAGCGTGCTTTGCGCTGAAATTGTGTTTTCTTCTCTTTTCTTATTTAGAGTCGCCGTTTCTCCGTCGAGTTGTCGTGCCGGAGAGAACGTTTGCCGGTTTCCCGTCGAGAAATCGTCGTATGCGGTTACCGCTTAAGGGTGTGTCGACGTCAATTTACTACGGGTTCCCGCAGGCCAGGGCATAGAGAAAAATATAGAAATGCAGAGTCCGCTTAGCGTGGGATCAGCTACTGCAGAACGGTTGTGTAAAAGTACATGGCTGGTAAGGTGCGAAAATGATGTCTCCTCCTCTATGTCCTCAAGAAAACGTGCAAGTGAACGGTGTGCAGTCTGTCGATAGAGAACGGAGCAGAACCACCAATCAACCAACACTTTCACGACATCCAAGTGCTTTCTGCCCAGCTTGAGATCTTCGGAGCGCTAGGCGGCTCGAGCGAAAGCGGTCGCATTCTATCAAAATGCGCTGCGAATCATCTCTCACCCCACCGACTGATCACAATTGCGGCGTTGCAGAAGCAATCAGACGAGCAAACGCAGACGCATTGGCGAATGGAACATTCCGTCGTAACCGGTGAAGTAGTTCTTGCAGTGGTCTGCGCATCCGTCGCGGTAACCTGCATGAAGGATTAGGGCCGATTACGTGAAGCAGCCATGTCAGCGCCACCGCTCTTGAAAGCGTACGATTCGAATCTGCTCCCGTGGAATATATATCTTTTGTGCGAGACTGCATTTGCTGCGCATGGAGCGCTTCTGAGTCAGCTGCGTCGTTCCCACCATGTGCCTAAAGAAGCACTGCAGGCTTTTGCAGCACCCTTTTGCAACAGCTGAGTTGGGTACTACTTCAACTTGTGTCATGAACTGTGCGAAGTGCTTTGAGACCGCTCATTGGTTCAGTCCGAAAATCGTCCTACCGTCGTGTGTTACTGGACTAGGCCTGTGTATTTTTATTCTTGTACAGCAATAGTGTTTCTTTTTTTTTTTTTTTTTTAACAAGAATGTTTTCCAGTCTCTTTCAGCTTACTGACCGGTGTGGCCGACGCCGAGAAGCCCCATAGAGTTGGGCTACACATGAAAGGTGTAATACTTAACAGTGAATAAAATATTATGTGACGTTTAAAACCGAGGCGAGTACGCCAAGCGAACCAAACACATCTACAGCACAAAATGGAGGTATATATTTAGATACAGAGCATGTGCACACAGATATACAGGGTGTCCCAGCTAAATGCGAACACATTCTTTAAAATTATATATATATATTCCGAGATGAAATCAATTGCAATATAGCATATGCTGAACGGCAGTCCTGAGGAGGGTAATAGCAAACTCCTAAGGCAATGTCTTAATTAATTTTCAATAATTAACTTTTTAATTATAAAAGCTACGAAGTTGTCCCAATGAGAACATCTGGTACATTCGGTCACCTGATACCAGAGCCGTTTTCAGAACAAAAAATCCGTTCGATAGATCCTCCGCAAAAAATTCGTGAAGGAACACCTTTTTTTTTTTGTTCAGTGCGCATCTTCGGAGGCGCGTCTTTCCTTCACAACCAATGTCAGAGAGTGAAGGAGTACAGTGCCGTCTCATGCGTCGAAGGTGAGCTTTAACTTGTGGAAACAAAACAAAAACAAATGTATCGAGTGACTCTATCGGAACTGCCCTTACCTTGGGTTGCATTTTCTGTTTTCTTTTGATCTTTTTCGAGGACGCAAGACGCGATAGTGTGCTCTTTCACCCTCTCACATTGGGGTTATATACATATTGGGGGATATTCATATTCGATTCGACATTCGAATCAAACGCATAATTTTTCGCTCCGGTATTCGAAAAAAAGAAAAAAAAATCGAATACTCGCACAGCCCTACAAATATCGAATGACGTAATATCGATTTTTTTTCTTTTTTTAGATTTACCGCTTTAAGCAGCATTCTCTTTGCGTCGAATGGCTTGCGGTAAATATATTCCGTATAAAATAAACATAATAAGGAACATTTGATAAGCACTAATATATTGGAGAACGACCCATATTAGCGGATATATATTTTCGAAAACAGGTCAGTAAGGCTAGTCTGCCATTATTTAGTACATCAAGGGTTCACTTTTGATGCAGTGTCTTTCCCGTTGCAACGGAGAAATAGCATTTTGCGTGGAACGCAGAACTGTAATGAGAACTATCGATTCTGAAAGACAATGTATTGCAGCAGCACACGCAAATGTTGGCGTAGACAGCATTCAGCCTCGAGCGCATTCGAGAATCGAGCCTTTTCATTCGTATGCCCGTATGTCGGTGTTTTGGCCATGACGGCAAGCCCTTTCACCACCACCACCACCACCACCACCACGTCTACGCGAAAAAACAAAAAAAAAACACAAAAAACACAAATCGATCTACTCGTTTCTTTTTACAGTGACAGCAGTTACTAGATGGGTTACTGTTAGTGCTTTGTTTCCCGAGATCGCGTCGTCGGCGTCGTCCGCAGAATGACGAAAAGCGAACACAGTATTCGTGACGACGACGACGACGACGACGACGACGACGAGAACAATGTTAGCATTTCGCTTGTATTATGGTGAGCTAGAGCTTCTAGCTCACCATACTTGTACGATGAACCACCATAGTGAGCCACCATAGCGCTTGTAATAGTGACGACGACGCCCAGGACACAGCATAATGGACCCAGCCAACGTGTTTCTCTTTCAACGAAGTGCCACCTTGCGGGGCGCTCGTCGGCGGTGGTAGGAGAGCGGATCACGTCTAACACATTGGCGTTCGCGTTATTATTATTTTTTATTTTTTTGCATTGTGCTCGTTGTGCAAACTGCTAAATACCAAAAACGTCAACTACTACATAGTTAAGTGCAACGTGATTGACAGAAACACATGTTGGGCAAAATTTTACCGTGTTCCGTGGAAAAATCAGCAACAAAAAAGCGAGCAGCTACGCGGGTCCAACTCGTCCAATTCGTGACAAGGGTACGTCCTATTTCTTCACATCATTTACCGTGATTTGCGAGCCAGGCTGTTTCATAGCTTTGAGAAACTAATAAACCTTTCGTTTAATTGTAACGCGTAGTGGGCGAGCACAGCTAGGCAACCTGCTTAAACCCTTTCTTCTTCCTCAACAAGCTCACACTGAGCGCAGTATCATCAACAGTTTCGAGACGTCTTTCATGCATCAAGGTTTCAAGGATCTTATTGATTGAATTGGAAAGCCACACATGTCATGCCACACGCGCACTACGTTTTCCGCGCAGTAGCACGCAGCACACTGCGAATGAATATCCGGCGCTACAGTTCCGCGATGAGCCATCTTCGTCATCCGAATGGTTCCGACGACTGGGCTGCGGTACTTTGGTTCGAGCCACGCGGCATCGCTTCACCTGCTCGCGTGGCACAGTGGTTAGTGTGCTGGCCATGTCACGTCGTGACTGGGAGGTACCCGGGTTCGAATCGCGTCGTATGATAGCAGTCCGATTGCGCCAGCCGAAGATGTTGGAGATGTCATGACGCTCAGTTTCGGAACCACGGAGCGCAAAATGTAGTTCCCCACAAACGCACTGAGCACTCTGCCTCACAGCTGATAATGGAGCCTGTTTATTGGCTGGTAATTTGAAACGTCATGTTCGGAGCTCGGGCCCCCGACTGGACGGTAAAAGGCTACGTAGACATGTGACGTATGCGTGGTGGAGAGAGGCGCGCTGGTTACTCATCTTTGAAAGCATTTATATGTGTCACTGAGCTGGCACGAGCCGAATGAATGTATAATGGGGTACCATTATTTGTGAAATGCTTGGGGCCTGCTTACGGCCACTCAAAAACTAGTGTGGTGGGGGTGCCTCAACTTGTTGACCAGAGAGAAAGTATACTCCAAGGCAACTCAGTATGAGATTATTGGCAAATAAGCAGTTGAGAGCACTTACATGATTTTACATGAATGTATTTACAAGTTATCACGCTAAAGATGAACAAAAACAGGAAGCAAACGGGGATCAACAGTTAGTTAACGATGTAGCGAATTACATGCAATGAATAAGGGCGATTTTGAAGGAAATGAGCGATTTTTTTCCGTTTCTCATGTGAAGTGGTAATGAATTCCAGTTTGTGCTTGAGAAGTGGGAGAACTGGAATACACAGTAGTTGGTTCAACACCTGGGAATTTCAAGGAGTTTTTGAGAATGAGTTCGAGTCTATGCAATTATGTATTTTCTGACTGGTAGGATATTCAGAAGGGGGTATATATATGTTTCATGAAGAGCACAGTACGGATGCAAGTGTCTTGTACAGCCTGAAGCGGGTTTAGTGACGTTTGATATGTTATCCCATATACAATAGCACACTATGATATTCGTGAATGAATAAATGAATGATATATGATCAGCAATGTTTACAGTGGAAGTATATTGCGTACTCGAAACAGAATTGGAATAGCACTTGGAAATAAAAGAAAAATATGGAGATGTTAGTCCCGACCCAGTCAGGACTGGCTACTCTAAAACGCGTTCGTTGGTGGAACAATAGAGCCAGAAAAAAAGAGAAAAACGAAGAAACAGTAAAGTGGTAGAGTGGGTCACTAGGAACAGAACAGGGCAAGATGAGTATATGCTTTTACATAAGGGGTCAACGTGTCTTTGCCAAGATAAATGCTGATCAATGGAGGGAAAACAAAAGGTAAAACAAATGAAGGGAAAGGAGAGTGGGGGAAAAGAAGAAAAGTAAAAGTAAAATCTATTACCTGTTATGCTATTATCTAATTACTATACCTACGACTGTGATGTGATGTGATAGAAAAAGAGAAAATGGGGATTTAAGTCACGACAAAGTCAGACTGGCTACCCCAGACCACTTTAGCAGACAGCCGCAGTTAGTCGAAATAAATAAAAAGAAGGTGAAAACCCAGTAGTTGGGGCCGGGAGACAAACACCCCGAACAAGTGGGAACACTTGTCACAAACGAGGGACCAGAAAGTCTCACAAAATGTCAATCAGATGCGGTTCTTCAAGGAAACGTAGGAGCGCTTTCAATGCAGCCGCTTGGTGATTGAATGGATGAGGACCCAGGAGCTTTACAAGGCCAAATGGCCGGGCGTCCAGGCGGGCCAGACTTATTTCTAGTGTCCTGCGACTGTCGGCATACGTGGTGCAGCTGAGGAGGATGTGCTCTGTGTCCTCGACAAAAACCGCACTCACTGCAGTTTGGAGATGGGGACTTGGCCAGTTTGTAGAGCAACCGACCGCTGTACGGGACATTCAGCCGGAGTCTGTGCAGGAGACACGCTGCTTGCCGAGGAAACGAAGGAGATACCTGGAAGAGTAGCCGGGGGTCGACCCTGTACAACAGCGAAGATCGACAGATCCTGTCAGCCAAGAAGAGTTGCACATTTGTTGTCTCAGTTCACGCATCATTCTCTTTGCGTCCCCTATGGTGAAATATTACCTTTGTTTGTACGTGACCGTGTTGAAGTGCTCGTCGCGCAGCAGCATCCGCAGTCTCGTTACCCGCTATGCCGCAGCGACCAGGAATCCACTGTAATATGATATCATGTCCCTGTGATACTGAGGCATCATATAGGTGCAGCACATCATGAACAATTAGGGCCAGAGACCCTGTGATAAGCATAGAGACCAATGATTCTAGGCCACATCTTGAGCCACTGTAGCACAGACAACTGAGAGCACGTGGGTTGAGAAACGACGAAGCTTAGTGCCAGATGGATCCCTTGGAGCTCAGTTGCTGAAGACGAGGTGGCGTGTGACAGCCGTGCTGATGATCTTCGACACCCATCTCAGGAATGACAAACGCACATGACGAGCCAGATGTCGTTGTAGATGCATCGGTGAAAAGTTGAACTTTACCACCCGACCTCTCCATTAGACCTAGACTAAGTTGCCGGAGGACTTGAGTCGATACATCTTTCCGGCGTGGTAGACCCGCGATATTGACCCTCACTTCAGGTGGTTGCACGTTGGAACAGCTGGGTACATGTGCTGCTTGTGCTTAGGGAGAATCAACCGTTGTGCCTGGATAGCCTGAGTGAACGCAGAGCTGGAGCGCCGCAACAAGGCTCGAAGCAGAGGATGGCGATGATGACGTTTTGCCAGTCGAGAGAAGTGGGGAAACGACTCTTGCATCCTGAGGACAGGTATAGGTGGTTCCCGTGCCTCTGCCATGGCTGCCGTGTTGGAAGTTGCTCGAGGAACGCCAAGACATAGCTTATTATACATTGATAGATTGATTTGATTTTTAAAATACATACATTGCAAGAATGGTTTGTAGGGCTTGCTCAGTCGTAAAAAGGGAGGTTGTGAAGCACCGGTATGTGGTACGCTAACAACTGGCGTAAACCTACGACTAGTTACTTGAAATCCGTTAACTAACTTTGGGAAGGGAAAATGCGAGACAGCACAATTGGAGGCAATCTTCATTTGAGTCCATCCTCTTAAAAAGTAGAAAAAAAAAACCCACCTGAGCCTGAATTTGCATAGCAGAATTTAGCGATTTACATCTATTATTATAAAGATTTAAAATAAAGAGGGTGGATTTAAATAATAACTGGCTCCAATGGTGCTATCTCATTTAATCGAACACATCTAATTAATAAGTTAATTAATGAATTTTAGGTAATTGGTCGTCCAGTAGTTACATGCACTTTTCGACAGGACGTCCGCTATAGGCCGCATAACCCATCTGCGAAAGCCACATCTAGGTAGCTCACATAGTTTTATTATAAACATTCAGTGAAGGATAAAAAATAACGTCCTGTGTACATGGGATGATAATAGACAGTTTTAGTATATCGTACGCTATTACCTTAGCGTACGTAAAATAAAGCGTTGGTGGTTCTGCGCACTGCGCGAAGCTCTCTTTCTGATCCATGAATGCTTCTCCTTACGTACGCAAAGGCAATAGCGTACGCTATACTAAAACTTCCTAATGTGATTCATTCACCGCCATTCATGTAATGCCATTCACCGCCGCTATGGCCGCGCACTGCCCCGTTTCTTTCTGCGCAAAGGATGAAAGTGGATGGATGAATCTAAGCGCTCAATTACCAAGACTAATTTTATCCGCACTATATATACGTGGATGCGCAAAAGTGTGCGAAATAAATCACAAAGCGTCGTACAACGATAAAACGCCTATTATCGCATAACAAATATCAATCCTGTCTGAAGGGCCTCCAGAGCGTTCGTCTATTCCATAATCTGCTGACGGGCGGAACTTTCATTATCTCATATTAGCGCGCGGTATATATTGCTTACTTTTGCCTTGCGGGCGCCAACTAAGGAATTATGAACGCTGGGATAACGCTTCGTCATCAACAGCCACCAGGCAGCGCAACGATCATCAAACAACAAGTCGACAGCCTCTCCAATACCGCGCCATATTGGATGTGAGCTGAGTCGGCAGCCCAAGTGCGATTGCTTCATCAAGGTCGAGGACATCACAAGCACGGGGCAGAAGCAGTACGAGCCAATAATTGCGGTTATAAAGCGTGCTGGGATATGCACGCTGAGTTCCAGATACGTAAATCTTCTTCCATTTGATAGCTGCGCCGTGAATGCCGCGTTTGGCGAGCCATATAGCGTAGGCAGTGGTCGTAAACTTGTCTCACAGTGAAGTATTCTTGCTCGTTTCTCGATGCCCCTGCTTCTTTCTGTATGTGCACAGCTCTTCGTGTCTGTCGAGGAATATGACTTGTGATCTGAAGGAGACGGCGTTCGCCGCACTAACTTACCATATTTTTGTCACAACGACGTAGTGCGCAAAACTCATGGCCGTCGAGGAATGGAAGATATTAAAAAGACAACATATAGAATGGAAGAGAGCATACGGAACAAAATAATTATTGTGATTAGAAAGTGTGAAAGAGCACATGTGAAAAGAGTATCGCCCCTGGCGATTAAACTCCCCATTCATCATCTCGCAATAAGGTTGTCGTTGTTGTGATTCAATGTTGTAATATTTCTGCAAAGCGCGTATCATCGACGGCCCCCGCCCCGCATGTGGAGTATCTCATTTGCTATGTGTTCTGTCATGTGTGTGCGTGCGTGTGTGTATATCTCATGTTTTTCACCGCCATCCCACTCCTATATCAACCCACATGCACCGAGGTATGGTATCGCAATTGTTGCGGTGGAACACCTCATCACACCGTAATTCATGTGGTTGTTGTTGTGGCTAGACTGTGTTACGTACTATTTCACTAGGCTGAGTACCAGTCATGATAAACGGAATGCATAATGTGTAGAAACCATAGTTGCTGCATATTATTAGTTATAGTATGACTGTTTGTAGTACACATTGTGAGCGTGGTGATACGGAACCTTGCTCGTCGTAAGCACTGAATATATTTAACCATCGCCGACATATTTGTTTGTATGTGAAAGATGTAATGTACACTGCAGTTCATCACTGCTCAAATCAGCATTTGTAATTGGCTTTTCGTACTGATCGTTGTGTTCAATCAATTCAGACATCGATAAGGGTATAACGCCTCAACCAGTTGCTGTTCCAACTGCGGCGTGGTGGCAAATCTTCAGCGCGTCCTCATCGACTGTCACCTATACAGTTCGGAGAGCTATGTTTCAATCCCAACTGACTTGCATCCACAGCAGGCCGTTCAACCTTGCCGCAATCTTGGGCCCATGCTCTAACCCGATGCAGCACCGTCAATGCTTACTCTTATTTTATACTATTATATAAGTCTTATTATATTATCATTTTTACAATTATTATTTACTCTTATATTACTGTAGAGCGAGAAATGAGGCGACCAGGCTCTACTGAGGTTGATGGGTTTAATGACGGTTAATGGCGATGAACCGAAAACGAAAGCTCGGGTCACGCGCAGTGCTGCGCGTAACCGATGGCGGTGCTGGTGATGATTATGACGCTGCTGCTACAGGGCTCCCCCCCGTGGCGGATGACAAAGCTGGCGAGGAGGGCCGAGGTTGGCGGAAAGGTCGGGCGCCGAGGCCAAGGAGTGCAGGAGCCGGACCCGAGGCGGTGGGCGGCTCGTAGTGTGCGAGCTGCGGCGCCCAATGCACTCGACGTGGAGGGGGAGGAATGCTGGAGACAGGAGCTGAGCACGGGCGTAGGGAGGGCGGGTCGGGCGATACCAGAGGTGCCGACTCCAGGAATGCGGGCTTAAGCCTGTCGATGGCCACAGTGTCAGGTCCCCGTGGAAGGTCGAGGCGGAAAAACTTCGCGGCTCGCGAGATGACCCTGTAGGGGCCGTCATAGGGAGGCTGCAAGCTGGAGCGCACAGAGTCCCGGCGGACGAAGACGTGGGTGGCTTGATTAAGGTCGGGGCTCACGAACACGCGTGTTGCGGGAGCGGAGCGGGTAGGCGTGGGCTTGAGGTCCCGGAAGAGCTGGCGGAGACGGTCGATGTAGGAGGAAGGGTCGTGCACGAGCGGGGCCGATGGGGTGAAGAATGCTCCGGGAAGGCGGAGCGGGCAGCCGTAGACCATGTGGGCCGCGCTGCAGTCATCCTGGCGGATCGCGGCGCGAAGGCCAAGCAGGACGAAGGGTAGACGCTCGGGCCAGGTTGTGTCGCCGTGGTCAGTGGCGCGGAGGGACGCCTTGAGCTGCCGATGAAGGCGCTCGACCAGGCCGTTGGCAGCCGGATGGTAGGCCGTGGATCGGATGTGATGGGTTCCGAGGGCGCTGCACAGGTGACGGAAGAGGGCCGATTCAAACTGGCGTCCTCTGTCCGTGGTTACAGTGGACGGGACGCCGAATCGGGAAACCCAGGAGAAGAGGAATGCGTGGGCCACCGTCTCTGCCGTGATGTCAGGGATCGGCGTTACCTCCGGCCAGCGGGTAAAGCGGTCGATGCACGAGAGCAGGTAGCGGTAGCCTTTGGCCGGAGGAAGCGGGCCGACCAAGTCGATGTGGACCTGGTCGAAACGTGCATCTGGCGGAAGGAACCGCGATGGAGGCGAGATGGTGTGGCGGTAGATTTTGGACCGCTGGCAGGCCATGCAGGCCCGCGCCCAGTCACGGACATCGGCATTCATGCGAGGCCATATGTAGCGCTCTGCGACGATCTTTTGCGTGCCGCGCACGCCAGGGTGGGACAGCGAGTGGAGGGCGTTGAAAACATGCCGGCGGAAGGCCAGGGGAACGAAAGGGCGCGGGGTACCAGTAGAGGTGTCGCACAATAGACTTGCCGTCGAACCGGGGAGCGAGATCTCCCGAAAAGTGGTGGATGAGGCGGGGGATGAACGAAGGGCGGCGAGCTCTTGATCAGCCTGTTGCGCCTGGGCGATGCCGTCCAAATCGACCGCGGGGGGCGGATGGAGAGCATTGACGTCCGGCCGCGAGAGTGCGTCGGCAGCGGCATTGTCTTCGCCTGCGACGTGTCGCACATCGGTCGTGAACTCCAAGAGGTAGCACATGTGGCGGGTTTCACGAGGCGAGTGGTTGAGGGAGGCCGATCGCAGGGCGAACATGAGAGGCTTGTGGTCGGTGTACAGCACAAACGGGCGGCCCTCGAGAAAATGGCGGTAGTGTCTGCATGCCAGGTAGGCGGCGAGGAGCTCACGCCCGAAGGTGCTGTAGCGTGTTTCTGCTGGCGAGAGGCGTTGGGAAAAGAAACCGAGAGGTTTCCAGTGGCCATCCTGACGCTGCTGCAAGACTGCGCCGACAGCAGCGGTGGAGGCGTCGACGAACAACGCTGTCTCGGCGTCAGGACGAGGATGGTGGAGCAGCACAGCATCTGCCAGGGTCTGCTTGACCTCTTCGAACGCGTCTTCTGCTGCCGGTGTCCACTCCAGAGGGGCAGCACGGGCCTCTTTCGGATGGTCAGCGCCGAGAGCTGCGTAGAGAGGCTGGAGCAAGGCAGCACAGCGAGGCACAAAACGTCGGTAGAAAGTCACGAGGCCAAGGAATGAACGAAGTCCTTTGCGAGAAGTGGGGGCAGGAAAGTCTCGGATGGCCTGGACCTTGGATGCGAGTGGCCGGATGCCTTGCGGGGTGATGGTGTGTCCCAGGAAGGTAAGGGTGGTAACGCCAAACTCGCACTTCGCGGCATTGATGGAGACTCCGTAGTCCTCCAGGCGCGAGAACAGGGCGCGCAGATGGGCGCGATGAGCCTCCGGAGATGGACTTGCGACGAGGATGTCATCCATGTATGCGAATGCGAAGTCCAGGCCGCGGAGCACTTCGTTGATGAATCGTTGGAATGTCTGCGCAGCATTACGCAGGCCAAAGGGCATCCGCACGTATTCAAAGAGGCCAAAAGGGGTGGTTATAGCAGTCTTCGGGATGTCAGGGGGATGGACGGGAATTTGGTGATAGGCTTTGATGAGGTCTATCTTGGAGAAGATGGTCGCTCCGTCAAGATTCGCGGTGAAGTCCTGAATATGGGGAAGCGGGTATCTGTCCGGTACCGTGACGATGTTGAGTGCACGGTAGTCCCCACATGGGCGCCAATCACCAGGTGTTGCTTTGGGCACCATGTGGAGAGCGGAAGACCACGGGCTGGAGGAAGGCCGAATGATCCCCAGTTCGAGCATGTGCTCAAATTCCCTCTTGGCAATGACGAGGCGCTCCGGAGCCAGCCGTCTGGGGCGAGCGAAGACAGGGGGGCCCCGTGTCACGATGTGGTGAGTGACGCTGTGGCGAGGTGGGCAAGAGGCGTGCGATTGGCGCAGGACAGCGGGGAACTCCGTGACAATGTCGGCGAAAGCAGTGGGCAACGGTAGCCGAATGGTGGGACTAATGGCGGCTATATGCGCTGGGGCTCCATAAACGTGCAAAGAAGTAGTGTTGTCGACGAGGCGCTGGCGTCTAATATCCACAAGAAGGTCGAAATGGTGGAGGAAGTCGGCGCCAAGGATTGCGAAGGGGAGGTCGGCGATGGTAAAAACCCAACGAAATACTCTGCGCAGGCCGAGGTCAAGGGTGACGGAGCGTTGACCGTAAGTTGAGATGGTGGACTTGTTGACGGCCTGCAAAGCCAAGTCTGGTTGTCGGTGTCGTTTTTCTGCGGGGGTTGGTGGAACGACGCTCACGTCAGCCCCGGTATCCACCAGGAAGCGACAGCCGGACACGCGGTCCGTGATCAGGAAGAGCCGGCTGTTGTCGCCCCCAGCCATGCCAGCCGTTAATGGTTGGGGGGAGCGTTTCCCGGCCACGAGCAAGGGGCCTGGCAGTTCCTTGCGGCATCGCCGAATTTTCGATGATACCAGCAGAAGTGGTGCTGAGAGGGCGAAGGAGACCGGTGACGGGATGGCGAGCAGCGACGGCAAAACGGGCGCCGAGGGGAACGTGGTCGCTGCGGGGGAATGGCGTCCACCCGGTTCACCAGGGCCGCCACCGTAGTCTGGAGTTGCTGGAGCGACGTGCTGATGGCATTGATTGCAACGTCCACCGGTGGAGGGGAGGTGCGGGGGGCCAGGGCGGCAACGGCTCCTGGAGATGGAAGGCCAGCAAAGGACCACAGCTGAGGGTCGGAGATGGAGAAAGGCGGCAGGCGGAGCGGTGCCACAGAAGCCTCAAGCGGTGGCGGTGGCCGGCTGGGAGGCGAAGAGCTGGTGGAGTGCTGGTCACCGTTCATGATGGTGGAACGCTAAGACATCACGTCCGGGTCACCAGTTGTAGAGCGAGAAATGAGGCGACCAGGCTCTACTGAGGTTGATGGGTTTAATGACGGTTAATGGCGATGAACCGAAAACGAAAGCTCGGGTCACGCGCAGTGCTGCGCGTAACCGATGGCGGTGCTGGTGATGATTATGACGCTGCTGCTACATTACTATTTTATAACTTTTTGACGTCTACCAGCCTGCTTGATCTCCTTTGACGTCATCGCACTATACATCACATGTGACCAACTGCATGAACTGTTAACATCGACAGTTACGACGTCCCCTTATATGTATAGTTTCTCATTTGCTATGTGTTCTGTCATGTGTGTGTGCGCCCTTGTGTGTATGTTTAATCTTTTTCATCGCCACCCCATTCATATATTAACCCACGTGCACTGAGCTATGGTATCGCAATTGCTGCGGTGGAACACCTCAGCATTCATGTAGTTGTTGTGTTCATTAAACGAGAATGTTGTGGAAATTAAGAAAGCACCAGCTTTATGGCCCTGTGGATACAGCACTCGCTGGTTGGTGGTAGCTCCAAGGTCGTGCTGACGACGGGGAGGTGGTGGGTTCGAGTTCTTCCGCACATCGTGCTGTCTGACGTCTTCTCTGGGTTTTCGGACACAGTTTCCAGACGGATATCGGCACACTTCCCCTTGAAGTGGGCATCAGCTCCCGTGGCATAGTGGTTAGGACGGCCGTTTTTGACGCCGAGACTGGGAGGCAACGCGTGTTCGAATCCCCGCACGGGCTGTGCTGTCTGGGATTTTCCATCGGTTCTCCGGCAGATTCTCCAGACGAATGCCGGCACAGTTCCCCCTAAAGTCGGCCCAGGACGCATACTATACCCCCCTGTCACCCACTTCTTCCCGCTGTCCTCTCTGTGCGCAGCTCATAGCCACAGTTGCTTCGCGGCGTAACAGGGAATAAAATAATTAATTAAATTAAAAATTAAAAATAAAAGTCGGCGCAGGGCGCACCCTACCCCCCCCCCCCACACACACAGCCTCGCACTCCTTGCTGCTGTCCTCTTTTCATCTATTTATGTCTGTGCGCCCCCCCCATAGCCATAGCTGCTTCGCGGTGCAGCACATAATTACAAAAACGTAACTGTGCACATGTCTGGTTACAACGAGGTGCACCTGTATGGGGAAAACGCATTTGATCGATAATGATTTTTGCGTGCCTCACACACGCACAAACAGGTAGAAAAATGATGACGATGATGTGGGACTGTTGTCAGCCATCAATGCTGTCCTTTGCCTCATTGCCGCCTCAGGAACTGGTGCGAAGATTACATAAATATATTACAGTCTTACAGGGTCCTCATGAGGACGCTTATATCTCTTTCATGCGTCTGGTCCATCCGCTCCGAGATCGAACGGTGTCGGCGCGCCGCGGAGAAACAATGAACTACCGTAGTGTGGATAGCTTCCTCGCGTTGTCTGCTTTTACACGTTTATTACGCGTTCAGTGCAGTAGGTGGAGCATTGGGGAACCGAACAGTATCGTACCATCGCTGAACAGGTGATCTTCCGGGGGAATATACACTAGAATTACGGAAAAGAACCATCAACTCCGAACATCGGCCGGCGTGTTGTCGATGCTAGAAAGGTGACGGCGTCACCCCCTATAGGTCGATCTCGCATCGAGTAGCCGCAGTTACATGAATGCGAGAGAAGCGCATCGTATCGGGTTATCGCATCTCCTGGCACCCATCCAGACCACTGGATTGGTTGATAACTTGATATGGTACTGTCCGAAAGCATTTGTTGCGATAAGGCGATACGATACGCTTCTGTCGCATCCATGTAAACGCAGCCATACATTTCCATACGTAAACTTTCGGTCACGTTCGCGGTGAAGTTTAAAGCGTTCCCAAGAACTCTCGTAACGCTGTAACCGAGCAGGAGAAGCTTATGTTGGAGGGAATAGGTTTCGTATACCCTGTATTTTGGTAAGCAGAAGTGTCTTGTTAAGACTACGCCTCGAGTCAGTAAACATTTCCTACGATATCATTCCAGGCAATCACCTTTCGACAAAATTGCGTCAAGGTATTCTATTTATAGAATCGTAGATATTTTGCTCCAATAAGACCTATCGGGCCAAATGTAACGTTAAAACTACTTGGAAGCACGTGAAATGCATAGTGGAAGCCACAGGAATGACGTTTCGCGAAATGCTCTGTCTCTATGTGCTTTGCGCACTTTGAGGCCGTCTGCTTCAGTATAGGGTTTCCCCTAATACGGTACAGAGACCGGATAATATATTAAATGTGTGGTGCAAGTCCCTGCATATGAAAACTCTGAAAATTTCTGAACACAAACTCCATGCAATCGACAAGTTATACCCCTTCCTCAGGGACACGAAAAATGACATGTCCGAACGACAGTTTCTGCTTAATGAGATCGCCACAACTCATTAGCCGATGAAATGCATAATCTCGCTCCCATGGTCTGCGCAGAGTAAGTTTTATTCTTGCATAAAACTACTTACTACTAATAAAACTAAAAAAGTTTAATAATGCTATAAATACTATGAATCTATAACCCATAGGTTCTGCATTAAACCTTATGTATGCAAAAATGATTCTTACAGATTATCTTACTTTCCGCGTACGATCGATGATTAGAATGTTTACCAGAGGTGATTATGTGTTCGTGGATTCCGTAAACCTACTTATGATTTAAAAAAATCAGAATGATTCAGAATGATTCAGATTCACTAAAAATAATTCAGAGCCACTTGTAGTCCATTTGTGACGTATATGCTTGTTGTTCGCACGATTCCTTTGCTTTTTCTCTTTTTGTACTACTCCTACTTGAGCCTCCTGGAGGGGGCTAATAGTATCCATAAATAAATAAATAAAATAAAATTAAAAACTTTGTACCGTGGGGCACACGATTGTTTCGTACTTCGTGGTTACACGAGTGCGAGGGATGTTCAAGTCAAACCGGGACTTTTCATTTTTCGCAAAAGTAAAATGAACTTACAGGCAAGAAATTCGTTTTATTTTTCAACGTAATCTCCAGCTACAATAATGCACTTGTCCCAGCGTTTCACGAAGGCTTGGATGCCAGCAGCGTAGAAATCTTTACCGGCGCGTAGCAGCCATGATCGGACTGCATTTTTAACCTCGTCGTCGCAGCTGAAGTGGCGGACCCAAGGAACGCCTTCAGTGGCCCGAAGAGGTGGAAATCGCTGGGGGAGAGGTCTGGATTGTAAGGGGGATGTGGCAGCAACTCCCAGCCAAGTTCCTGTAAGGTGCGTGTCGTGAGCTGCGCGGTGTGCGGGCGTGCATTGTCCTGTAGGAGGAGGACTCCTTTGGTGATGAGGCCCGGCCGCTTTTATTTCAGCGCCTTATGCACATCCCTGAGAACCTGGCAGTAATATGCACTATTGATGGTGGTACCACTGGACAGAAAATCAACATTAACAACCCCAGCCTTGTCCCAGAAAACCGTGGCCATGACCTTACCCGCAGACGGGGTGCTTCGGAACTTCTTGGGAGCTGGCGAGCCCGGATGCTTCCACTGTTTTGGTGCGCGTTTAGACTCAGGAGTGAAATTGTGCACCCACGTTTCATCGCACGTGATGATCCGATCAAAGAACGGCTGTCCTTCAGTGTCGAAACGGTACCTTAGCTCTTGGGATATTTCCAGTCTTCTCTGCTGGTCAAACACGGAGAGCTGCCTCGGGACCGAACGGGCACCAACTTTCCGAAACTAAAGGTGTTCATGAATGATAGTGTACAACGTTCCCACAGAAAGGTCCGTCTTTCGAGCCAGTTCAAGACATGCTATTCGTCGGTCCTTGGGGATCAGGCGCTCCACAAGTTGGATGTTCTCAGGAACTCTGACACTGGGCTCTGAGCCGCTCCGGCCGGGATCGTCCTGCACTGATGTACGGCCGTCTCGGAACCGTTTGCACCACTCAAACGCTTTGCTGCGGCTAAGTGTATCGTGGTCATACTGAGCCTGGAGTCTTCTGTGAATTTCAGATGACTTTACGCCTTCATTCACGGGAAACTTCATGACAATTCGCTGTTCGGTGTGCGCGCTCACCTCGTTGTCGACCATCTTGTCCAGCACGTGCCTTCTGTTTTGCACATACTTTGGACCACCACATGGTGAACGCGGAGGCCTGTCGCGTGTGAAAATGATGAAAAAGAAGTATCGCGAGCCATTTGTACACTCAGGAGACAAAGTCCCGGTTTGACTTGAACACCCCTCGTATATTGAATGATGGCAATTAAAGAAAAGAAATTGAATGACTCATTGTTCTTATTGTAGTTAGCCATTTTTGTTTTTCTAAGTGATCTGGAGTAGCCGGCTCTCGTAGTGAGTGCCTCTTTCTCCGTTTTTTTTCTTTCTTTTCTTATCAACTCAACTCAAACTGAATGACAGCAGTTGACGCTTGTGTTGCGTTTAGTCCTTCTATGTTTAATTGCCTCGTCAACTATAACATTAAACGAGCATTCTTTGGCGAGTATACTGACGATAGGCTCGATGCAACAGATACCATATTGTTTGTTTTGAATTGAGTGCGAGTGCCAGTAGGCAAATAGTTTTTACGTGATCATGTTAGTAAGGCATATTACAGCTTATCCGCATGTAAAGTTACTACGTATTATTAAATATCAGGTTATTACATTCTCTTGCGACATGTTCGGTGACCTTTAAGTTTTTAAGCGAGCATAAATTTTAGTTGACTACTAAGAGAGCGGCATTGGCATCATGGGGCTTAATCTTTAATGTCATTACTAGAGAGCGGATTTTCAGCACTAACAAGGAACGCTCCTTATCGCATAAAACTCCCTAGGCCAACCAAATTTCAGAATAATATCACTTTATCTTCTGATTGCAAGGAAAGTTGGTACACAAATGGTTTGGGCCCCCCTGTCTAAGCTTATCGAGAGACAGAGCCATATCACCTGCGATGCTCATTGGCATACAGCGTGCTATGCAGTCAAGAGCGCCCCCTGTTAGTCCGCCCTCTAGCTCATTACTAGGGCCAGGATTTTTAGGCACTAAAAAAGTGCGAAATAGGCAGGCATTTAGGCCCTAAAAACAGCGAAATAGGCAAATATAGGCACAATAACATTGTAAGCTTCTATTGACTCATTTCTCCACTATTCTCGTAGCATGGCACAATGAAAGTCGTTCTCAAGTTCTTGAAACTTGATGTGTTTGCTCTAAATAGGGCCTTATAGCGGGAGAAGCTTCTGTCCACGTCACATGACGTCACAGGTGCAAACTTGAAACATGAAATCTCGTACGGGATGAGGTCTTGATGTGGTATAGGTGTGTCCCCGCCATTTAGGATCTCTCCAATCTTCAGCAGTGTGGAAAGGGCCCGATTCTTTTGAATGAGTGCCTCCATCTTCGTGGTGGCTCTGGAGCCTTTCTCTTCCAGGTTTTGGAGCGCAGAGCGGACACGTTGTAGGATCGGAGGGGTCAACGTATTTTTCAGGCCTTGTGACGCGATGGTTGCCCTATATAGTCGTCAAGGTTGCGACGAGAATTAATGTGTGTTGGAAGGGGCCAAAACCTCCCGTTCTGCCGTGATATATAACATGGAAGTAAGAAGTTCCGGACCCAAATTGCCTCGAATAGGCAATTCTAGGCACGAAACTTGGAAAAGGCATTTATCCATGAAAATGTTCAATTTAGGCATTTATAGGTATTTTTAGGCAAATGCCTAAAAATCCTGGCCCTACTCATTACATGTGGCACGCACGACCTTCGTGGATAATGCCATTTGGGACCCGAATGGCATTTGACGATAATGTCATTTGTTCTGTGTGTGTGCGTAGCGCGGCTGTGCGAATAGCCACTTTAGAACTGAAACACGAATCGAATATGCTATCGAAGCGAATAGTCATGTAGTCGAACTGAATACAGGTGCAGGAGCAGCGAAAGCGAACAGTGGCCAAATGCCTCTTCAGGTGATTCAGAAGTGTAGTGGTGGCATTCGACAGCGTCTTAAAAGAGCACCACTCCTCGAATGATCTCCTGCGATGATTCGACAAATAGTTTGCGGAGACCAATGAGCGCACTCTCCGCATTGTCGGCCTTCTTAAGAAGGAGAGGGAAAGCATCAATTGCAGGCTTTTTTTTCTCATACGTAACGAATGAATCCCGTTCCTTTTGTGTTCGTGTTAAGGTAACGGCGCCTTTCATTTCGCGAGGAGAAACTCTTGCACTTTAGCCCCCTTTAAAAGTACTACCGCACTCAATACACTTGGAAACGCCATCGCTTCGTCGAAAGAATTCGCAAGGCTTGCTACCGCATCTGGCAGAAACGGCACGGATGGTTTCTTGCATAGCTCCGCAGAGAACATTCACTGCACTCTAGTACAACTGCTGCGCGAGACGTGAGACCAGAAAACGAATGAGCCACAAAACACGTGAAACACAGAGCGTTCTCTCGCAGAGTGAAGGAAACGCGTCCTCGTTGCAACGTTTAAAGGAAGACTCGCCCAGCGAGAGAGATTCACTGTGCTGCGACCGGTGCAAGGTGTCGTAGATGGGTGTATGACGTGTGATGTGGATCTTCATTTGAAGCAGCGCTCAGTTTGTTGTGTACCTTCCATGGGCGTTCTCAGGATTTCTTTTTTTTTTTTTCTAGAGGGAGGGGGGGCAAGTTACTTCCTGGGGGAGGGCAAAGCGTACACCCTCCTCACTTCTTTTCCTGGAGCCGGACGTTGCGGATTGTGCTGGTGTCCAGAGGTTCAGATATTTATATTATTATGACATCTGATAAAGATCATGAAGGACTATGAATAAATAGTACACAGAGATGACCTTGACCACAAGTGACCTTGAAGCGCCAGATGGGTCACGACCTCCCTTGTCCCCCATCTCGGTACGCCCTTGGTACCTTCTCTTGCGTAGATAGAATGGCGTAGGTGCAGGCTACGTGGTGGATAAACTCTGCGATAGGCAAGCCTGAGCGATGGGCAAGAACACGTAAACAACACAACACGAAGGCTCAAATGAGCCTTGTTGTTTGAGCCATTGTTGTTTGAGCCTTCGTGTTGTGTTGCTTCTTGCCCATCGTCCTGGCTTGCCTATCATGGGCTTCTCTTGTGTCTAGTGTTGGGATACATTTGGGACATATACCGTATCCCGGAATCCCGGCTTTTTCTCATTTCTTCAAATACCGAAATTTTTTACCGAAAGAATCATGGGATTTCTAGACCGGAGGGGAATGCTGAGAACCCACTGTTGGCATAGCCGCAACGAAAGGCTTGTGTTATATAATTAGATGTTGTCTAAGTTCCAGCACTCGTGTGAATGATCTACAACTGCTACATTGTACGCCTACTTGCTTCCTGGCGCGGTGCCGGTGAACAAGCTTCGGTTTGTGCTGTGTACTGCACACGTGCTGGCGCTCCGTGCGCGGCTCTACTCTTTCGAGCGGTGTCGGCGGCGTCGAACGGACTTTGTGGTGCCGTGCTCATGAACAACAACGCAACAATAATTTTTAAAAAATGCTTAATTGGACTCATTTGAATTTCTACGATGAGCGGACAAGCGACGTTTAGCGACTCCTCGCAGAAATCAGGCGATCGAACCAGCCTGTGGTTTTAGTCCTTGCGTACCGAACATGTGGCGAAACACCGAAAACTCTTGGAGCCTCTAGAAGTGTCTCCACACAAACCTGCTTCAACTGAACACGAACAACTCGCTCGATAAATAAACCATCTGGAGATTCGAAAGCCAGTCTTTTCTTCAATATTAAGCAGCAGGGACATTCACTTCCGTTTGCTGCAAAGGTAATGATCCATTTTTTAAAGTCGAGTTGTTGTAAGCACGGCTTTGTCCTTGGTGCCAGTATGAAACAAATCGATGGGCGCTACACGCGCCGACTTCGAATAAAGCAAAGTCTCTTATTTAAGGCGGACATAAAAATGGCATTATCTGTTTCTCTGTAAAAAGTGTCGCATGTTAAAGCAGAATGCAAGGATTAAGTTATGACGAATGTTCCGATTGGCGTATAGAGACGGAGCGCTGAGGATACACACGGAAAACGCATGCTGGAAACGCCAGAGTTTCTGCTGAAGGGCTGTATATATATAATATATATACAGCCCTTCAGCAGTAAGCACCCACGTGTATATATATATATATATATATATATATATATATACAGCGCCTCTGGCGTTATAGCGTCCCAGAAAACGTGTCATTGAATTATAATAAAAAAACTACACCACCTAGAGTTATGCGGTCAATGGTATTTGTTCTTACTGGGTTTTTGCCACCTCCTTATGTGACTGTCGTGTAACGTAAGTTTAATTAAGTAAATTTTTGCGGGCTTAAGTCGGAAATTTACCTAGTAAAGGTCACTTTTTTACCCCACCAATGTGAAGAGCGTGTCTAATTTACTCAAATTAATGATAATTGACAGGGATATTCAGGAGCTATCCCATCGGAAAAAATAGCCGAACATCATGCTCTACGGAGGTCGCACAGAATAGCGCACGGTGAATTTTTCAGCGCAATCTTTGTCAGTCCGACGAAAGTAGGTTGGAAACCCAGCCCTCCCCGACATCGCGGAAAGAGATAAAACAGGAACGGCTTATCACGTCCGACTTTCGCTGAGATAATGCTTTCCCTCTCCCAATTTTAGGAACTGTTACTTTTTCTACTATCACTCTGTGGGCTGGCTTCGGAACCTCCTTTCGTCGCACTGAGAGCGGTTGCGCTCAAAAAGTCATCGCGCGCTATGGTTCGGTGCTCCGCAAAGCATGATATTCGGCTATTTTTTCCGATGGGATAGCTCGTGAATATCACTGCGAATTATCATGAATTTGAGTGAACTCGGCACGCTCTTCATATTGGTGGGGTAAAAACGTGACCTTTACTTGGCAAATTTCCGAGTTCAGTTCGCAAGTACTTACATAATTAAACTTGGAGTACATGACATTCACATTAGGAGGTGGCAAAAACCTAATAAGAACAAATGCTGTTGACCGCGTGATTCTAGGTGGCGTAGTTTTTTTATTATAATTCAATGACACGTTTTCTGGGACACCCTGTATAAATTATTATATTGACTGCTTTACTGCTGCGGCCCACCGTATCTCCAGAGCCCTGCCCATTATCCTCTCCAACGGGGATAGGCGCTCCTACTTGTCTGCGTTGGTGTCACCCTTGGCCCGCCAGTAATGGCTGCATGACATCACTCAATGGTCGCTCCTCCATGCAGTGGACCCGTCATTATCATTTAGGATGCCAGGTGGCTTCCCTCGCAGCTTTACGACACTCCTGCGGCGTCTACGACTCAACGTCGCCTTCACCCCTGTGTTCCGTGCTAAGCTGGGTTACAGTAACACGGCGCTGTGCCTCGCTTGCCGCACCCCAGCTACGATCCCCCATATCATGGAGGACTGTGAGCGGTACACGTGTGAACGCCGGGTACTTCGACGCCAACTTGAACTCCTCGACCATAGACCATTCAGCTTGTCCAAAGTACTTGGCCCATGGAGCTCCCCTGAACATCAGTGCCGGGCTCTTCGCTCCCTTTTTGTTTTCATGCAGGCCACTGGACTCCTTGAAGAGCTCTAAACAGAACTCCGACCTGTCGTTGCCTCATTCTCACCATAATTCATCCTCTCACATTAACCACTGTGAAATGGGGTAGTGTCCTGTGGCTACCACGGGGAAACATCCCATGTCATCATCACTTCTTCATTTATTGTTGTTGTTGTTATTATATTGATTTGATGGCTGTGTAAGCGCGCTGTCTCTGTTGTATCTGAATCACGAGCCTCGTCAGGGATTCCGGGATTCGTTAGCAAAAATTCCCAAATTCCGGAAATAAACAAATAAACAAAAAATAAATAAGAAAACAAAAAGGTCGGGAATCCCAAGCACTACTCGTGTCGTTTTCGGTCCTACGCGTGCACATTCTGCACTATATGCGAATATATCCGGTTCGAAAGAGACATGCGATTCGATTCGTAACTGGAATATACAAGGCGTTTTTTTTTTTTAAATCCTTTACAGAATTTTTATAATACACCTATGAGAGTTACCTAGATGAGGTTTTCACAAAGGGAGTGTGTGTGTGTGTGTGGGGGGGGGGGGGGGTATGCGTAGGCGGTCACCCTGTCGGAAAGCATATGTAACAACTGGACGACTGATTGCTTAAAATTCATTAATTAACTTATTAGTAAGATGCTTTTGGTTAAATGCCAAAATGGCAGAATTGGAGCCAGTCATTATTTAAATCCATCCTCTTTTTCAAATATCCTAAAACGGGCACGTACTTTGTGATATAAATCGCTAAATTTTGCTATGCAAATGGGCCGAAACCGAAACCACGCACTTCTCGAGCGCAAAAAGAAGGGCGTTCGCATCGGAGGGCCACGTGTTTGGTAGGGAGGGAGCCGATTGGAGTAGGCGCTGATCTGATGGTGAGAGATACGTGAATCCGAGATGAGACGTGAGTGAGGCCGAGTTCCCTTAGAAGTCGGCCCAGGACGCACATTGTCCCAGGGCTTTAGTCGTGACGTTGCCCACCTCACTGGGGCCGACAACGGGGAGCTCTTTCAGTACCAGCAGCAGCAGCAGCAGTCACCACTGTTTTCCGGCCCGGATAAGCCGGAGGTCATGTCGTTTCTGCTCTCGAGAAGTGCGTAGTTCAGGTTTTGTCTTGTTTGCACCGAAATACGACGGTTTATTCGCCGCTGCAACTGGCTGCTCGCCACCTAGCGGACCCCAGTAGAAGCACTCAATGAATGATGGTGACAACAACCGGCAGATATGTTTCGCGGGTACCCGAGACTATGCCGCGACTTCCCATCGTATGCGATGGAGTTTCCCGGCTTAGAGAATTCAAACAGCAACAAGCACTGCTCGGTTCCGCTGTGCATAAATACTGCGGAGAAGAACATTCAATGCCGAGAAGAAGAGGAGAAAAAGATACTACCCCAGGAGCGGCGTGAACGAAAACAACGAAGCCAGTGCCGTTATTTGTACATTCATTCAACGGCAATCCTTGAATCCGGCAATCCTTGAACGGCAATCCGGCAAAAAAAAAAAAAAAAGAAAGAAAAAGAAACACACACACATCACATCATAGCCCTTCATTCAACCTCAACATCACATCACACCATAGCCCTTCATTCAACTTCAACATCACATCACATAATCTTAACATTGCTTCCAGCACCGTGTGTCGGCGATTTCCGGTGCACGTCAAAAGAACCCCAGGTGGTCCAAGTTATCTGCAGTCCTACCCTGCGGCACGTGCAACATGTCGCCACACTGCGCAGACAAACCATCACGCTAGCATTATTATCCGCCATCTTGAAGACGACGCGAGCGCCTCTACAGGTAGTTGGAGCTGCGAATATCTCAAAGTGCATGTTCCTTTCAGGTTTTTCGTTTTCTTTTTTCAATAAGAGGATAGATTCAAATAATATGCGAATCTGCTGCTTCGCATTTTCCCGAAATTATCTTATCTAATCAAAAAGTTAATAAATTTTATGGAATTAGTCGTCCAGTAGTTGCATGCGCTTTCTCACAGGATGTCCGCCTGCCGCAAAACCGCCTACAAAAATGACATCAGTGCTGCTCTCACAGTTTTTTTTTAAATTAAATCCGTAAATGATAAAAAAAAACATGTAGAGGTTTCTATTCATTTCGGAATTCGAATCGAATACGCAATTATTCGCCTCGGCTTTCGGAAAATACCAATACATTGAAGTATGCTAATACCAAAAAGGGATTTTTATGAATTACTGCACTTTGGCTATCCTTGGACATTTGGAGGCACTGTGTTTGTGTTCACAGAGATGTTCACACTAGACATCGTCTGTCTCGCGCCTAAAGAAATGAGAGTGTGGGAAACGTTTAACAAGTGCATGATTTGTGCGCCCAAAAATTCCTGAGCGGCTACAGTTCACGTGTTGACAACGACGAAACCTAAGATATCCGACTTTCCTTATAGCCGACATGGCTTTCACACCACATACCTTTCCGACATAGCTTAGCCGACAGCTCTCCCATTCCGTTCGAGTCGTAACAGTAAGTGCGATCAACAATCAATATCAATCTCCTCAACCTTCCGATGGACCAAGAATGATAACCACGGTTCCTAGACCTCGGAGGTAGAAATAATCGAATTCCGCGCTAAACGACAAGAAATTGCGCGTTCTTTTTTTTTTTTTTCGGCGAGCAAAGCAACGCGCAATAATGATTTCCTTTTTTCGATTCAGTGTTAGCGCCGCGAAGCAACAGTGGCCATGAGCGGCGTACAGGTGGGGAGAGGACAGCTGGAAGGAGTGGGGGAAGGAGGGTTAGTGTGAGAACTGTGCCGACATCCATCTGGAAAATCTGCCGGAAAACCCAGAGGGAACCTCAGACAACGCAGTCGGTGGTATAGGGTTCGAACCCACCACTTCCCAGTCTTCAGCACGACTTTGGAGCTACCACTGACAAGCAGGTGCTGGATACAATAACCGCCTAACACTGGTAGGCTGTACCTTAAGGTGCCGAGGACTAATGAAGCGTGGACCTGGTGAGAAAAAAAGAAAGAAAAGAAGAAAGAAAGAAAAAACGGGCTTTTCTGTAGACCTTTAATTTAGGAACGTTAGGGTTCATTTTAGGATGCGGCTTCCTTATTAGACTAGTATGGCAAGTTGGCAACTTTTAAAAAGCAAAATTTTCCCCAAAAGAACAGTTTATTTATTTACCTATTTGAAAGTGCACACCAACAAAGATACCCTTCTCGCCGGTACACTAACAACATTAAATAAGACAATAACAATAGACACGCATGACGCAACATAAACTGAAATGTTACACGATGATGATATAATGCTACGCCCACCATCAGCCTGTTCAACCAGAAACCTCCCCAAACCCCACTTAACCTTATGCAAGGACTGAAAAATGTCAACACTGCTCTCAGGGAAAGTTAGATTAAACGCATGCGGTATACGAATAACATGACTTGAATTGCATCAGGCAGGGAGGTGGAAGGGCAAGAAAGAACGCAATGCAAATAACGTTGCGGAGACAGACCAATTCCAATCTAGGCAAGTTTAACCGTACTCCTATTCTCATGACTTCTGCAAGAATGATACTGTTTCCCTTCTAATGCAACGCTCTAAAGGCAGAGCTATATCAATCCAGCCCTCCGCGCTGTGGCGATGGCTTTGAGAGCTGACTAAGATTCCTTGATGGAAAGTAGGTGTTCTGAGGCTGAAACACACAAACAGATCTTTGATCAATGCTCATAAGATTCACATACGTAGAATATGCTTTTTTCACTTAAAATCATCGGCAAACTTTCACTGCGATTCAGGCAGTTGTAGGTCACTTGAAGGTATGCACTCAATGAGAGAGAGAGAGAGAGAAATACATGATGACGATGCACTCAATGCACTCAATGAGTGCTTGGCCAAGCAAGCCGTTACCAGGCTCTAGTGTTACAGCTGACTTTTTCAGGGAGCCCAAAATGTCTTGCTAAGAAGACGGCTCGCAACACAATAGCTACACGATCACAGGGTGGTTTGACCACTATTGTATGGTTCAAAATACTTCAAAATTATTTCATATATTCTTGTGTTCGCGTCATTTGTGGCCATGACCAGTGCGCCGACGTGAGAGGACATGGGCGTTAGGACTTGCTCCAGGACAACTTCAGGGGGCACAGTGGCGACATCAGTCATGAAATTCTGACGGGAAAGAGGGAAAACGTCAGGTGGTGGTGATGAAAGGGCTCGCCGTTGTCGGCCTCACAGAGGTGGGCAACGTCACGACTGACGCCCTGGGGAATGTGCGTCCTGGGCCGACTTCTAAGGGAACTGTGCCGACATATGTCTGAAAGCGTCTGAGGAAAACCCTGGAAAAACCCCAGACAACACAGCCGGCACCGGGATTCGAACCCGGGTACCTCCCAGTCTCGACGTGACATGGCCAGCACGCTAACCACTGAGCCACGGGAGCTGGTCAAAACGTCAGACAGCACAGCCGACGGCAGCCATTCAGACCAACCACGTCATTTTCTTCAGCGTGACCTTGAAGTTATCATCGTCTTATGAACTCTATAAAGCATCTCAAACATAAATAAAATTGCGCATAAAAAGTGCCTGGTAAAGTATCCTTGGAACTTTGAAGCACCATATGGAGTGTATTCTTTGCAAAGAGATGACGAGAACGCCAGATATATCTGTCAGCCCTTCTATTTCGTCGGTACCTGTACTGACTTCCGCACTATAGTTTGTCTTTGTGATGTACCGGCGTGTGAGGCTACAAGAAGTGGGCATGAAACGTACAGAACGGAAAGTGAAACCATACGTTTTAATGGCGTCCCTTGCTTTTTTAATTCCGTGTTAGCGCCGCGAAGCAACTGTGGCTATGAGTGCGTACAGATGTGGACAGATCGAGAGAGTACAGCAGGAAGGAGTGGGGGCCACGGAGGTTAGTATGCGTCCTGGGCCGACTTCAGGGGGAACTGTGCCGACATTCGTCGGGAAAGTCTTGGGAAAACCCAGGGAAAACCTCAGACAGCACAGCCGGTGGTAGGATTCGAACCCACCACCTCCCAGTGTTCAGCACGACCTTGGCTACCACCAACGAGCGAGACGCCTTAACCCTCTCGGCCATTCCGCCGGTCGGCGTCTCCTGCGGTGGCCGCGTTGTTGTCCCTCAGGTACAGTGGGCTCCGCTGGATGAAACCCAATAGCCGGACAGCTCCTCTGGGCTGCTGCAGTGGGTTGCAACCGGGTCCTTGAACGGTACTGCCAAACGCGAAGTCTGTTGGTGCTGGACCCAGTGCCATGACTACGATCCAGAGGAGGGGAGAGCGTTGAAGGAGGCAAGCTTGAGTCGATACGACTGTTCCACTGCTGTCCCTGAGAAGAGCCGCCTTCTCCAAGTATCTGACCTCGAGCACACCCGCGCCACTGCCACCCCCCGATTTCTCTTCTTCCTTTCGTTGAGATGTTAGAGCCACCACAGACTTCACATACTACTTTATTTTCCTCCGATTCGAAAGCGATTTGGGAACAAGCGATTTCGCTTCAAATTGCAACCTGAACGAGTCCCTTTCAGTCTGAGTGCAAGGAGTAGCACTCGACCATGACATGCCGGAAGGAACAGACGTATCGATCGCCCAACAAATCGAGTGCATTGCGCCGTAATGCACGAAGCACATGTTATCTGGGAAGTCAGGGCCTTTCATTTTCTTCTAGTTTCTTCGCAAATACCGTTCGCTGCTCGTTACTAGTCAATTTCCGAAGGCGTCGTATTTACGTATCTCATCTTTCTTCGCGCGCTAAGGCGATGGAGTCCTGTTACCCCGTTACTGTGAACTGATGGTTTCGAAATGACAAGCGTGTAATCTTCCAAGTGTGTAATCTTCCAGATCTACTAGGTGGCTCTAGCTGCACAACACTTCATGGGTCATCGTACCACGCTACCATGCCGCTCTGTTGAGCCTTCGATATTTATTCATACGAGTTTCACTTGAATCACCCTCGAAGCTCAGCTTGTGAACAAACAATAAAGCAAGATTCAATAAGATACAAATTAATGCAAGCGTCACACAAGAATTCTAGTGAGGCGCCATCTATGAAGGGACATTTAGTTGACGCCGGCGGACAAACATTGATCTTTCTTTGATTCTTTCATTTCGTGTTAGCGCCGCGAAGCAACTGTGGCTATGAGAGGCGTACAGACGTGGCCAGATGGAGAGAGGACAGCAGGAAGGAGTGGGGGACAAGGGTTTAGTTTGCGTCCTGGGCCGACTGACGAAATTTGAGATAAAATAGATTTTGTCTGGATACCAGCTATATTCTAATACCCCTTCAGGAACAACGCCATTTTTAGCATTCTACAGAATATCGTGGAAATAAATAATAATAATAATAATAATAATAATAATAATAATAATAATAATAATAATAATAATAATAATAATAATAATAATAATAATAATAATAATAATAATAATAATAATAACTTTATTAATGTGCCCAAGAACAGCCGAAGCCTTGGTGTTGGCGCACGCAGACAATGTAGTAATTACAAATATATACACACATATATATATACATACATATACAGATTAGGCGAAACATAACATAACATATTCAGGAAGAGGAGCGCAACGGGAAGACATTCACAGTGATACATATAATACAGACATGGAGATATACAGTACATAGTACTAAAAGGGGAAAAAACTGTACAACTTCATGTGTTAGTGAGTGAACGCAAGAGGAGAGTTTTAAAAACGTTTGAATGGGAGGTAAAGATATCAACGGAGGGGTGAATTACGTTTGTCATTTGTTGAATACGTACGATCGGATTTGCAGGCAGATGATGGGATAAGTACAATATATTCGTGTGTCGGGTTACATTGACAGGTACGGCGATATGAAGCTGATGTAATAGAGATGGTGTATCGAGAAAACTGTGTAAGATCTTATAACAGAGCATAATATCATGAAAACGGCGTCGCGTTGAGAGTGGTTGGAGGTTAAGAAATGACATTATCTCAGTATACACATACATTCTAAAGTGAGGGCTTTTTCTTAAGAATACGCTATGTACAATGTGTAGAAATTTCTTCTGGACAGATTCAATCCGTGACGAGTCAGTGCAGGAAAGAGAGTTCCACACTGAAGACGCGTATTCTAGTCGCGGTAAAATTAAGGAACGATACAGGTGAAGAAATACAGAGTGTGTGGAAAAGATTTTGCATGTATATGTGAGCAAGCCAAGAATTTTGAGAGCTGAAGACCGAACGTAAGAGACATGATCATGAAAACGCAGCTGGGAGTCGAAAACGACCCCCAAATCCTTCAGTACATCGACACGCTTGATGGCATCAGAACACATGTATGTATTGCATATTATGTTAGTTTTTCTTGAGTAAGTCACATGTTTCGTCTTCAATGGATTAATAGTCATCCCATTTTTAGAGCACCATTCAACCACAGAGGAAACGTCAGTTTGTAGCTTATGAACGTCATTTGGGTCGTGGATAACTTTAAATATTTTCACGTCATCGGCGTACTGAAGAACATGAGAATGACGAATATGCCCAGCTAAGTCATTAATAAAGACATTGAAAAGAAGCGGCCCCAAAATTGAGCCTTGAGGAACACCTGAAGGAGGAAAGTAAGGAGAAGAAAAGGCACCGTGCACCTTTACGATACAGCATCTGCCACTCAGAAACGAAAGAAAAAAAAAAATAATAATAATAATAATAATAATAATAATAATAATAATAATAATAATAATAATAATAATAATAATAATAATAATAATAATAATAATAATAATAATAATAATAATAATAATAATAATAATAATAATAATAATAATAATAATAATAATAATAATAATAATAATAATAATAATAATAATAATAATAATAATAATAATAATAATAATAATAATAATAATAATAATAATAATAATAATAATAATAATAATAATAATAATAATAATAATAATAATAATAATAATAATAATAATAATAATAATAATAATAATAATAATAATAATAATAATAATAATAATAATAATAATAATAATAATAATAATAATAATAATAATATACTCGCTCCCCTATCTTCAAGGCAGGCTCAAAAATCTCACTTCAAAGGCTGCAATAAGTATCTGGGCCCAAATGCTGTTTACGACACCGTGGGACACATTAGCCTTTGTCCTTCGAAGGCAAAGTACAAGAAGTGAACAGCACAGGGCCTTAATTACCACGGGAGTCGTAAAAGGTAGCACGGTACACACGCGATATCGGGTATTCGCAGAGCATTTTTAATGCCGGTTCCGCCAGCTGCGACTGACAACTTCAGGGTCTTGGTAATCAGGCAACTAATTTGAAAGAATCGTTATGGTGTAAGATCGCGGCAGGAGGTAGCTAATAAAATATGCTGCGCCGGTGGTTAAAAATATCACAGGGTTGAGTTTTTGTCTCGTTTTGGTAGAAGGAAGGGGGAGGGAGGGGGGAAGGTCGTATCCGGCTATAAATATATGCGGGGAAGCAACGTCGGAGATTGTCGGGAGGTTGTTTCAGGAGGAGATTATGAGGAAGGTAGGTGGAATGTACAACGGCTGTAGATTATTAACTACTCTAATGTTGCATCCTGCCCGCAGAGTTCGTTAAGGGTGTTACTTAACAGTAGTAGTTTTAGCAAGACGCCGAATATAGAACTCAAGAGGTCTTATATACCTTAGAGCGACACGCTCCGTTCCGGCAGCCTTATCTCTCTAGTGCGTTGCGTGGGCTATACAGGCCAACACAACAGCTACTGGCTAAATTAACCGGAGAAATCTGATATCGCAATGGCAGAATTACTGATCGCGAGATAGCACACATACAGTATAAGTACTTCGTTTGAATTCGACGATAAAACCGCAGTTCACAAAGTACATTTACAGATGGTCAGGTTTGCCTCCTCAAACCATCCTCGCCACTTCTCCGTCCACAAACACAGAAATTATTAAGATATTTTATAGATATTAAGATATATTTCCGCGACATGCATCCTGAGCGAAGCTTTGAATAATATGTTTATGTGAAGATGGAGTAAAGTAGGGCAAGTTGGTCACTGGGCAAAACACAGCAATTTTTGTTTGGTGCCATCTGTCTCACGGAGGTACTGCATGATGAGCTTCACACTTTACTGACAGATGCGTCTACGTTTCCACTTTATTTGACTTGGGAACTGGCGTGCACTGGTATGCGTTGAAGTAATGAAACATTAACGCATGCGTTGAATGAAAAAAAAAATTGTATCTTCATGCCTAGAAGGCGAACAACAACAATAAATGAGAAAAGTGATGATGACATGGGATGTTTTCCCGTGATTGCCACAGAACCCTGCCCCACTTCAAAGAGATTAATATTTGGGGGGGAGAATAAATGGTGAGAGCGAAGAGAAGACAGGTGAAGGTGAAGACTCGTCAAAGAGGCGCGAATTCCTGTAGTTCTATGTCAAAGTAAGTTTGCATTCTATTTGTTAATATACCTAGAAATATTTATACAAAATAGAGGCTCTCCGGATTTGCTGTTTATGAGTTTTTCATTTTTATTTTATTAGGTAAAGAGATACACGGGGCATAACGCGACAGTATTTCATTCGGAATGCCGTAAGTCAACCATTAAGTAGCTTTATGCTTGCTCCAGAGCTAGTTCGTTTTCGCTTACTGTTCAGGACATACGAGAAACAAACAAGTTTTGCAAGGCGATGTCTGAGGACGAAGCAAAGCAAAAACGCCAAGAAAACCGAGCCACTTGCGTCACCACATACTGGCAGTGTCTTGTTTGCAAAGGACCAGTGCACCGCACGAGGAGAATGGCTTCATCAAGATTTCACTCCATGGGGATCCTGAATTTCACTTAGCTTGCTTCCATTGCAAGGACGAACTGATACGGGTCATTTTTTCAGGTTGTCGCAAGACGAGACGATTGTGACAGTATAATTTCTCGGTATAGTTTTGTGTTAGACTTAGTCTCCTCCTATCATATTTACCGGCCTGAAGAACGCCCCTAGAACGCTCCTATGGCATTTGTTTAAAAATAGAAGTGCTTATATGAAATTGGTGTTCGGATGCAGATTAATTCCTCATCCTAGCCTCACCTTACAGTACAGATGTGCACGAAACACAAACAGCAATTACACAACAATTCTTCAATTAATTTTCAATCAATCAATTCTTAATCGCTTATCACTGATTACCTCGAAACGAAACATGTCTCAGCGCATCCAAAGACATTCACGATAAAATTTTCGATTTTTTTTTAATTTCGTGTTAGCGGCGCGAAGCAAATACGGCTATGAGCGTACAGATGTGGATAGATGCAGAGAGGACACAGGAAGGAGTTGGGGACAGGGGATTAGTATGCGTCCTGGGCCGACTTCAGGAGGAACTGTGCCGACATTCGTCCGGGATTCGAACCCGCTTCACCTCGCAGTCTCGGCGTGGAAAGCGATCATCCTAATCGCTATGCCATGGATGCTTTTTTTTTCAACAAACTTTAATGCAATGATCATATGTGATATGTAGTGATGCGGAGAATACGCAATATTTAGAGCTTCTCACATGACGTGACATGACATCACATCACATCACATCACGTTACATCACACTGCATCACATTACATCACATTGCTACGTCACGGGAGCTGGTTTTCGAATATGCAATAAGCCAATCGCGAGAGTCCTTTTGATGCGGCTGACATCGCGATCCTCAGCGTGGATGTGACAGCTTCCTTTGTCGTTCGCTTTTTGTTGTGTTGCCCCCGATCAACTAAAAGTAATTATTTTTCGCATAAGACACCGATTGTGCGTGCACGTTCAAAGCAGCCTCTGAAAGCATCTTCATTCAAGCATCGCACAATGGCCATGCATGGCTCTCGATATCCGCAGATCCGCGGAAGAAATCTAGAAACTGGCAAGCCTTGTTTTTGTCTTCATCATTTTCGCTCTCAAATTCCTTCACATACATCGTCGCTACATGTATATCGCGCCCATTCTCATAACAACACAAAGCTCCAAATATCACAAACAAATACCACGCTTAGGAAATCCCTAGGAAATATATTAAATATTTCTGAAGGCCTCAAAACATTTTGGTTCTTATTTGCTTTTCTTCCTCCAGAACTGCCGCCTTAGAAAACTCAATTATGCGAGCATACATCAGCGTCAAAATCTACAACACAATCTTTCTTAGGAGTTGGGGAAAAAATGCGTTCCCAGAACCTTTTATTTCTTTTGTTGTTTCGGTTACAGGATTCTGTCCCCCGCTGTGCTGTGTACTTCACAGGCGAATTAATCTGATTCGCCGGGAGGAGGTATGAGGAAGAAGATGTGAGAAATGTTCCGGTACTTTGACGTGAAGAGTGTTCTATCTCTTTCAGAAGAGAGGACTATAGGCAGCAGACTGCGAATAGGACGCGAATATAGCGCATTCGCTGGAATGGAAGGGTTGATGAATAGTGAACATATTATTAAACAGACTGCATTAGAGGAGACGCTCACTTCAATGGTGATTGAGTGTGATGCTGTGACAGGCAATATGTGGGCGTGAGAGTTGACCTTTTACTTTTCCCTCTTAGGATGTACCGCGCCATTTATACTGCCGCCTCGTAAGACTCTCGTCGTCTACGTAGTGAAGGAAGCTGATAAGAGTTGCCACAAAAGAGAATTAGGACAGTGTGTCTTGTGTGTGACAAAAACATCCTGTCGAGTGAGCTTTCTCATATCTGCACACGTCAGGTTGCTCGTGGATTTCAAGCCAAACGAAGCAAAGGGAAAAGTTGGCTGGATAGGTCGAAATGTATGGGCTGATGGAGACGTCAAGTTTTGCACAACAAATTCTGTGTGTCTTCTGTTGATTATGTATGTGTGTGTGTGTATTTATAGATGTATGCAGTCGTATGTATGTATGTATGTACGTACGTACGTACGTATGTGTGTGTATGGATGGATGTGCGTGCGTGTGTGTGTGTGTGTGTGTGTGCGCGCGCGTGCGTGTGTGTGTGTGTACCGCTGCAAGGAGAGGAAATGTAATCGCTGTTGTCGTCGCATATGTATCGCAATTGAATTGCGGTTGGCAAGAAATAATAATGATCACAAACAATTAACAGAGAAGGCATTAACTCCTTGGTCGTGGCATGGTCAATTTAAGAACTGTGGTATCGACGTGCGACCGTGAAACTGGCACGATTTTGCACTGGATCCGCACTGCTGTCATTAGGCACAGTGCACCCCTAAAACACATCTTCACCGCATAGCACGCTCGTGGTCATTCCTCATTTCGAACGAGATCGTCCTTTCTCCTGATTTGTTGAAAGCGGGAGGTTATACGCCTTTCTGGGTCTCCGTCACCTTTGGGATTTCCTGTCATCAACAGGCCTCTTCACCCTGCTTTGATTACCTGAGTCCTCATCTCCATCATCATCTCTCACTATCTACAAATGGCACTGGGGCAGCATCAGCCCCATCTCATCATCGTCTCTTTATGTGCGTGGGGGACTTATATGCAGTTACGTTAACTGTACAAGACTTTTTGTTGCATAACAAAAAGTCTACGTACCGCGCTTCCGGCAGAAATCATGAGTGATGACGGCATGACTCTGAAAATTCGATAATATATGTAAAAAAAATGTTTTAGCTGGGACACCCGTTTCGGTTTGCCATGTGTTTTGTACCTTCGAAAAGGCAATGAGACAGATGGCCCGCATCATCATATAAGTCGAAGCTCTGTATGCATTTTACTCTCAGTAATAGCTGCTCTTTGTTGCTTGGGTGGGATGTTGTGGTTTTTGGCAAGAATGACCCTGTGGCCTCATTCTTGAAGCATCCCAAAGGACATGATGGAGTCGACATAAGACAGAAAGTCAAGCTGAAGGGCCACCGTCTTGAGACAGTAGACGACAGCTAACGAGAATATCAGAAGGGGCTAGGCACGCTTGGAGAACGGGACTTCCATGGAGCTTTCCGAAATTGGAAAAAGCGCTGGGAGCGGTGTGTCGCTGCAGAAGGGTTCTTCTTTGAGGGAGATAGTGGTCACACTTACCTAAAGTACGCAAAACGTTTTATACAGTGCTGGTCCCAGAACATTTTGATACCACATCGTGCAGTTATCGCTTCTGATTGATTGACTGAGATATGGAGATATTATCGCTTCTGACTTTTCGAGAGAACGCGGTGTACGCCTTCTTGTAGGCAAATTGCCACAAAAGTGTGTACTTCTCCCATTTTCAATAAACCGGAAAAGCGAAAGATATAATTCATAAATGAGGGATCGCCCTGAGCGTGCTTCTCGGAATATTTTATTAACATAATTATCTAATTACTCAAGTAACTGACCCAATTAAACTTTGTTTTCACTAACACTATAACAACGTAAATGTCCTACGGGCCCCTTCTTATTTTTCCGTCTTTCTTTTTCTATCAGCATTAAACATATCCCCCCCCCCCTACGGGCAACAACAACAACAAATACAGTGGTGATCATGAATGGGGAAATTCGTCACCTGGTTTGTGGCCCACTACCCCAATGCCAACGGGTCTGCATGAGATGAAAAATGACAATGAGGGGACGAAGGGGGAGAGACGGTAGCATGGACGCACATCAGGATTAAAAAACATAAAGGAGACCGGTGTCTTGCAGAAAATCCAGGAAAATCTACAGAGCAAACTACCGTTACAAGTATGTACAAACTGCTAGATATATGTACAATCTACCGTTCGTATGTAAATGCATCAGGCTAAATTCGTGATGTGCGTGCTATGCGGTGAAGTTCTGTTTTTAAAGTGATAGCACACTTGACTTGTGGGCAATAGAGTACAACACTATGGCTCGTTTAAATAACGGCGAACATCGCGATTAAGATTTGTTACACAGTCTCAGTCCACACTTTGGAGTTGGAGTTGGACGGACTAGAAATAATACGGAGAGGTTGAACTTGTCACCTGACAAGTTCTGCTACCTTGAGAAAAAGCAATGAAAAACAACAACAAGGAAAGAGAGGTGACTAGGCTAGGCTGTACGGCGCACTGTTCACGGGCACATGCCCGTCAGAGGATCGCGGCACACAGGACCCAGGGCGTCACGTACAGATGAATTAGTACTCAGCATCAAGAGAACGACTTGAGATGAAGCCTACGAGAGCCTTGAGTGCGGCGTCTCTCTGGTTGTCGTCCCAAGTCCCCAAGACCTTCTCTATGGAGAAAGCTCTGTTGTCCAGACGAGTTAGTGCGGCCAGCAATGTCTTGCGTTGGGACTGATGTCTTTTGCACTCTATAAAAATATGTTCAGTATTTTCTTCCATCCCACACACTGGGCAGTCCGGGGAATCCGCCTTGCCCACCATATGCAGGAAATGCCGCCCATACGGGACGTTCAAGCGCACACAATGTAGAAATGTTTCGATACTTCTGGCAGTCGAGGGAGGGATGCTGAATTTTAGTTCCGGGTCTATTCTTCTGAGAAGAGATGACCCACCATCACCTTGTAGCCATTTGCGTTTGCACATGTCGCCTGTCATGGACCTTAGTAGAAGTTTGATGTCCGACCCTGTATACATCACGACGTACTTGGTGGAAGCCAGGTGTGCAATTCCAGCTATCTCGTCTTCAGTTTCGTTACCGCGGATGCCAATGTGCCCCAGGATCCATTGGAAGATAACGTCATGTCCCAGGTCCGTACATCTCTTGTATTCCGTTAGGATCTCCTTCACCGTTGAAGCTGTCCAACTGTTCCCCAAGAAAGCCAACATGGCCTCCAGACCAGCTTTTGAGTCGCTGTAAACAATCCAGTGCGCAGGTCGCGCGTGCATGGCTATGTATCTCACGGCAAGGTGTATAGCTACCAGTTCCGCTGTCGTGGAACAGGCCCTATGGGATAACCGAACTATGCCCTCCTTGGAGTGCTGCAGCACCACGTATGCCGCTGCAGATCCGGATTTCGTCGTGGAGCCATCGGTGAACATAGCAATTCTTGGTTGGTTGTTCTCTAACATGGACAGGCAGTATTGTTTCAGCGCCGAAGGCGGCAGATTTGACTTTTGATAATAGTCCACACTTTGTTAGGCCCGCAGTTCCCTATTCCGCTATTTGCTGCAACTTCAACTTTCTACTGTATCTAACCGTGCAATATCCTGATTGCAACACGCCGTACGATAAACACGACCAGACCTACTTCTTTATTCAGTTTTATTATGCTCCTGCGCCGCTTCCCGGCGTCTCCTTAGCGCGTTGAAGAAGGCACGCGGAGGGGAACCGAAAAGAAGAGAGAGTTTCTCCCATTAAACTTCCAGGTGTGCGATACGACTGCATTGCTCCGGTCGATATAGGGCCGCCTGCGAAAACGCAGCTTCTACAATGTTTCTAAAAATATATGTTACAATGTACCTTGCCTCCCAGCCACGCGAAGAACGGTTGGTCACAACGCTCCGGAAATGAGAGAAGACCCAGCGGTTTATTTATTTATAGGATTATGATTTCCTTTTAATGGCGACTCACGAATCTACAGAATGCCGTCATCTGCAACTGCTCATGTTTTCCTGTTTCTTTTCGCGATTTTTGTTTCTCGTTTACGTAATGTTCGCAGTCGAAGGAGGGGGAGGGGATATATTTTTAGAACAAAGAAAAAAGAAAGGGAGGAAAGGTCAGCCAAACGGGACGTCGGCATGCTATTCCGCAAAGAAAAAAGAAAAATAAACGAAAGGAGAGTAAAATGAAAAAAGAAAGAAAAGAAAAGATTTAGGAAAAGGATAAACTAAGAAACGGCGAAGGAAGGATGAGATGGATTAAAGAAGAAGAGAAAGAGGGAAAGTCGGAGGGAAGAAGGGAATATGTTCTTTGATATGAAAGATTAGCGAGACTACGGTCGGCTTGCTATTCCTTCATGTACGAAGAAATGTATGTATTCCTGTATGAAGAAAGTAGATGTGCTGTTGGTCACTGTACGCTTGCTGTTGACTGGCCACGTAAGTACTCACAGGTTGAGACTTGTGTGATTTATGAAGTTCAGAAACGTTGCTGCCACACCACTATTTTGGTAGACGTTATTTTGAGACGTACCAGTTATAGTTGATGAGGAAGCGCAGTATGGCAGCTTCAACATTGCAAGCAGTAGCAGATTTGAGCGTCAAGCTGGCGCGTTTTAAACGAATGTGATGGCTACGCGCAACCTTAAGGGGCAACCCATGAAGGGCAGATTGAGTTTGAGTCGAGTTTGAATTTAAAAAAAAAAGAAGAAATTGAATTCGTCACGCGACAAATTCTGCTACTCCCAGAATTCTGCTACTCCAAGAACCTCTAAATGGATGAACCCCACAGACAGGAAAAAGAAATATAAAAAGATGAAAAGAGGGCACATTCTTCCCTCCTTAGTTCATCATTGGATCAATGAACCCAAGAAGGTGTTGACTCTCGTGGGCTCCTCCAGCCAAAGAGCCGGCGAATTATGGAATGCGGCGATATTATTGTGGCGAAAACATACAAAACTTCACACTTACACTTACACTTCACAAATAAAATATGCTTTTCCCTTCTACCTCCATTATCATCTGTTATGTTCTGCATGGCCACTGCTTTCTACTTTCTTTATTGCATGCCACAACTTTGCATTACAAATATTTAAAAAAAATAAAAAATAAAAACTTTGCTGGTTCTGGAATTTTCCCCACGTAACCACTAACCCCCTTATCTTTCGCTATGCTTGCCAATTCTTGCCTGTTGTCCCGTTTCGTCCACGTGTTCGTGAACCTTCCATTTTTCTGTAACCGGTCTGTAGCCTAGATCACTACGTTCACATAATCCCCTCCACACTCTAACAAAGCAGCCATTCACTCCGGCCGTAAAAGCCCGTACGGAACCTTTCTTCCCTCCGGGCTGTTGACCCACAATTCGCATGAACCTTTAAACACGTCACACCTAACCCTTTAAATACCATGCCAATGATGAGGACGGTGCCCAGAAGAAGAACAGTCTCTGTTCGAAATATCGGCGGCTTCTGTCCTGAGGCAACTTCCTTCCTACATTCTACGGGTTCGCTGGATTTCTACCCATCTACACACATACATTGGATGATGATGGGGTGGACGATTCACCGCTACTGCGGTGGTACACTGCCATATTGCACATTGGGAACTGATGAGGGGATGATAATGGATGGAGGAGCACCTTAAGAGAGTTCTAAGTTCTATATTTTCTTCGGCATGACAGCGTGGAGCGCAAGAATTCCGCAAGAAGGCGATCGCCTTGCATCGGGTGGTGGCGAAAACGAGTGCAGTGGTGGCGAATACGACAGGGTGCACGTGTTAGCTGGGATTTTGTACCTGTTCTACGTATTCTCTGAGGTTGTGCGATACCTTTGCAAATGTTACACCGTCGATGGCTTCTGATGTTCTTGGAGCCCCTCTTGTCTACCGGTTTGCTCCAGACGCTGTAGAGTCCTACTCCGTATCGCCATGACCATTGGTGCTTCTTTCATGTGCGTTTTCTTTTTCTTCACCTTCCTTTGTTGTACCTGCACATAACTTTAGCTTAATTCTCATATCTCGCACCTAATGTTTTGTGCGTAATGGGGTAGTGTACTGCTCTCCAGTGGTGAATCGCCCCAAGTCATAGTCACGATTTATTTGTTGTTGTTGTAGTTGTTGGGAAATGTTAGGATCGACATCGGAGCAATCACAAGTAAGGATAAATGAACCGCTCCGAGATGTTCTGCCTTCAACGTGATTTTTGAGTCGTCTGTGCTTTGAAGCGACTTTTTCCTTTTTACATCTGAACACAAGGTAATGATGAAGCACCTTAGTCTATGGCGCCCTTAAGGAAAGATCTTAATTATGCAGTTACTCAAATAAGAGAATAGATAAACTGAAATGCAAAAAACTGTACAAAAATATATCCCGTACCACTAGATAAAAGGCTTAGTTTTCTTTAATGTTATTATTTATCGTTTTCTTTATTTCTTATTTTTATTTTTCTTCCACCGAACAAAAAAAAATATATGTATGTATATGGTGTACGATCTCCAACGGCTTCCACGATCCCATTACTCGTTTATTTCAGTTGCCTCACATCATGATCGATGACCATCCGCATTTGTTATGAGTTTCAAAACAATGTTTCATGCACAGTTACTAGTGTTGTCGCAGACGAACTGCGAGGCGAAAAGGGCAACAAAAGGGCAACGAATTTGCTCCCTTTACGAATCTTCGGTCTTCGCCACACAGCCTGACGCCTAGATAAATTGGCAGCGGATCAAGCACGACCAAGGGAAACTTTAACGGCGAGCGCCGGCTTCCGCGAGCAGGCAAACAACAGCGAAACAAATGCGCCTTCGCCTCCTCAACCCTAGAGGGAACTCTCGGCCCAGCTGACGCTCGCACGGAACTTTCTTACAAGTGCAACACGACGGCATATTCCTCCAATACCTTGACGGTGCATGACTGACTGCATGGAAGCGAAATTCGCATGGTCAGTCGAACATGCTCCTTTCGGCGTCATTACCCGCTGCACCACACTGCGGCAAAGTACATCCGACTGCCTCTGCTACCCCTTTACCTCATCCTATCGTACGTTGCTGCATGGGTTACATAGACGTAAAACATCAATTCTGACGTCATTTTCAGTACGTGCGAACACTGAAACGTTAGGAAAAACAGCACAATTCTGGCGAAAAAAAAGAAACTTTGATCCGCCATCCAAGATGAGACGTGAAGCCGAGCAATGATACAGTGACGCCACTCGGAATCAACGAAGCATGTTGTGGGCAGAGCCATCCATGCGCTGCCTCTCGCTGTCACGGCTAAGTAAGGACAGCCGAATCAGTGTGTAGCTCGTAGTGGCGAAAGAGAGAGGGTGTTTTGCGTTGCACGCCTCATTGGAAGGCAAATTGGTTTCGGGACAAGGTACCGAGTCTTTGGAATGACGCCAAGAAGGACGGAATCATGAAATTTTCCTCAGTAATCATGACGTCCCCATTTTTTTCTTCTTCCCGTCACCATCATCATCAATAATGGACGTACTGACAAACCAAGGACGTCACTTTTTCTTCTTCTTCTTTTTTGATTCGGCGCCCGCAGCGCAGAAGACTTGTCCGACAATAATGGTGAACCTCGGCTATCCATTCCGATCGCGGATTCCATGGATACGATTCAGACTTGCTTTACGACGATTAAGCATGAGCTTTCGCTTCATGTAGGGGAGCATCTCGAATGCTATCGGGCGCCTCTGTCACTGTCACACCCTTTTGATGTCAAAGGAGGCTTATTCGAAACCATTAATTCCTCCTCCAATCTAATCTAATATACCTAAAACACTTCGAACATCGTTCTAGTCAATCTGGCTCTGACAAAGTGCGTTTTGTGTAGAAATATCATGGCGGATGAGGAAAGCTTGCACACAGATATTATCGGAGTAATGACGAAAATGACTCAGCTAGACGAATAACGAACGCATCAGACAGAACACTTCTGGCGCCGAATAATGAACTTCAATTGGAGGTCAACTACACCCGTTGAGATGCTCTCACCTTCCGAAGTTTCTGTCCACGTGAACTTGCCCGTAGACCTTTCCACAGTCCAACACATAAAACGCACACATACACATACATTGGATGATGATGAGGTGGACGATTCACCGCGGTAGGTTGAGGCGGTACACTGCCCTATCGCGCATTAGGAACACACACAACAACACATACAAATGCACAAAGCAAATGCAGGGTATTTCGGTAATCGCGGCGAAATCGGCGTATGCAGACTGCATTCAACCGTGCTAAACATCCGATTCGATTGTGAAAGACAAAGCCAATGGGCATGGAATTAAATTACTTTATTTTTGCACACTCTAGCTAACGTTCCTCTGCGTGGGTTGGATGGCAAACTAGTCTTGCGACTGAGAAGAGGTAAGAGATACCACCACGGGATGGCTCCTTGAAATACGTGTCAGCTGTATCAAATCCGGATGTGTTGGAGCTGATGGTGCAGAGAGAGAGCTTGTGATTACTAAAGTAAGAGATGTTCCGTCCCTGCATGTTCTGGCTTCTTCGTCGCGAATTGCAATGATTATTCCCTTCCCGAAGTGTGAACACCAACAAACCCGAAAGGTCCTGCTAACCGAATTCCATTGCAACTGCCCATAAACATTACGGCTGCTCGTCAAGAGAACTGAAGAGGGACATATTGCTTGGTTGCTTCTCCTACATACACATCCATACTGCAGGCAAAGCACGCTTTACAGGAAACCTCCACCGAGAGACTGAACTATATGGGCTTTGTCTGGCTTCACTTACAATTCATAGAATTCACTCTGCGTTAAAGGAACGTTTAGGAACATTTAGCCTAATATTAGGAACGTTTAGCCTAATATTTGGAAGACCAATGTCTGTTGGAGTACTGCGTTCATACTCCGACACAATGGCGTCATTCGTGCATCCACAATGTATTTATTATTTCGATATATCGGAGGAATAATTTCGTCGAATTATTTTAATTAGTCGATAATTATGAATAATTAACAGTGATTAATATTATCGATAATATTCAAATACTAATCAATCGATTCTTATCCGTACAATTAATAAGTTTATTCGCTATATAGTCCACTAGCAAAATCCAATTTCTTCACGAGGATGACCCGTGTGTTGTAGACGTGCGTAGGAGGTTAGGCTACTTCCAACTGAAGATTATACCTTCTCGCAGATGCTCTCCCGCTCCGAGAAAGGAAGCGTATTTTGGTCGAAATTTAACATAACACTTCTGATCGTCTTGATGTCGCATTCCACAAACGCACACTTCACTGCAACGTCATCTAGGCAGAAGGCAAATTCACAAAAGACATCGAGTGATTGGTCTGCCTGGTTCGTGGCGAAACCTTTAAACAACTCGACACAACCTGCCGATACGCATGACACATCTTGACTGATTCACCAAAAAATTAAAATGAAAAATAAAAAAAAAATAAAAAAGAGATCCGTCTTCTGGGTCGCGCGCCGGAAGCAGACTGCTATTCTTCGGGACGGACGCCTGCCCCGTAGTTTCATTCTGCTTTAGGAAGGCAATGTGGATTTCTTTTTCTTTAAGCCCACATCGACCATACAGTCTAGATCCTGCATCTTCATGGCGACTGTAAAGGCCTCGTATGATCTATTCATTGTTCCTTGTAAGGAGTGATATGAGTAGCTCGTCCTCCACCTGCAACTTTAGCTCGTTTGCCCTGCTGGTGTAGTACAGTGCGTGCAGTTGCCACGATTTTTTAAAAATTCTTCATGCGGAAGCTTACACTACCAGTTAGCATCAGTAGCATAGGAAATAGCAGTGGGTACCATCACAGAAGGGCATATCTGAAAATGAGAGAGCCGATGCATTGACCAAGCAAGTCAAAAACATTCCACTTACACGGCTTGCCATTCATGTTTGGCGATTTCACCCCGACGCAAGAACGTCCAACTAAATGGCTCCACCCGCTCTGCATCACGAGGGGCTTCACGAGAGAAGAGACGTAGCTCCTAATGAGACCGAGATCTAAGGGCGCGAGGATGAAAGAAACTCTCTACCTCACTTGTGACGCCGCATAAACAACGGAAGATGTCGCAACATGTAAGCAACACTGGACATTCGTGACAACAAAAATGAAAGACTCGTGCTACAGTACCATACAAACTCTACAATAGAAACAACATAGCACCTGTCAGGTTGTATTGTGAGAGGGAAAAACCAGAGCATACGATCGAGCGCAGCAATTCCACTGATGCAACAACACAGCAGCACACTAAATCGTACAATACAAAGCGCAATATACTTTCTCGCTGGCAGGAAAGCATATTTCATGTTTACCCAACTTTGACACGTTCCAGACATCGCGCCTTCTTTCTCGTTTCTCATTATACTGCTTCGTTATCCGTTACGCTCCCCAAGCCTTACTCCACTGATTAAGTTCGATACGAACCGTACGAAATATTTCACGACGTTACCCAGGTTCAGACGGGGCATGGTCAATGTTAACCGACAAGCCCCGATCACTTCAATGCGGATCAGAATCGTACACCGAAAGCGCCTGCATTTCTCCGCGCCGAGCAGGAACTACAGTGTAAATCCCTTTATCCTGCGAGTGTCACGACGACGCTGCTTATTTTCGTCCGCGCAGTGTGAAAACCAGACGCAAGTTACGGCTGAATGCTGCTTTTGGTGACTGCTTTGCAGCAAAAGAAAGTGTTGTTACTCGGAGGAGTAAAATCATGGCGCGCCGCGTACGAGCTTATTTGCATGATGCAAAGCTCGGTAGCAAAGAATATGGAAAAGTAACCTTGTCAGCCGCGACGTATTTTGCATAAGTAAGAGATACAAATACAGACGGGTCTGTTTACTACTGTCAAGGGCACGGGAAAATGGAATTGTTTAACATGACTGAAAAGCAAAGAAAAGCACGAGAGTTTCCATCTAAAGTATTTTGATATCCTTTCGTATAGGAGACGACAGGATTCATTTTATATGTATGCATTACGCATGTATGAATATGTACGCGTCATGACTCTTCCTAGGGTGTGTTGAGCCTTGTCTCCTCTTCAAAGGAGACAGCGACGCTGAAAAACACTCCACGTGGCGGGCGCCCACGGTTTCATTCGCCACGTGCGCCGCGCAGCGTGCTAATACAGATTCCTAGTAGATCGGTAACATGCTGCGAAAACGATACGATAAAGGAACATGTCTTATCGTTTTCTTTTACAAATCAATCAATCAACATGGCAAACAAAAAATCAGCCGCGTGATGTCAGCCACTTCGAACGAATAAGGCGACCGGCTTCTCATGTTCTTACAACAACAACAACAACAACAACAACTTTATTACAGGATGATGGCTGGGGAGTTTCATCGCCAGGGGGCGATACTCTACCCCATTGCTGGTGGTGATGCGGGGAAGGAAATAATGAGCCCCTTCACAATAAGGATCGAAGTCCTGTGGTGTCCAGAAAGATAAAGAGAGCATTGAGGGCAGAGCGTTGGTGGGCTGGATGTGGCCAGGGACCAAGCAATTTTGTGAGAGAGAGGGGGCGGGAGTCTAGCTCGTTGAGGCATGCGGAGAGTACTGTTCGGGAAGTATGTCGGGGCCCTGTCGGACATACGCTTTTCACATGTCCATATTGACCTCGTGGGACCGCTTCCTCCGTCGCGCGGACATTCCTATGTCCTCACCTGCGTCGACCGTTTTTCAAGATGGCCTGGAGCAATCCTAATCGCCGACATCGCAGCGGAGACTGATGCACGCGCTTTCCTGCATGGTTGGATCGCGCGTTTCGATGTACCTGCTACAATAACAACGGATCGTGGCAGGCAGTTCGAATCCCGTTTATTCGCTGAGCTCGGAGTGTAGCAACTGCACGCACGACCTTTCGTGTGGGCAGGGTCTCCTTGACCTTAAGATCAACTACTGCAACTGGCTAGCGTATATTGTCAGTCTTTTAAAAATTGTACTGGGAATAGTTAATACCTAATCACTCAGAATAGGAGATAGCCGTCGAAGGTACCAGCGGCATGGCCCACTCGTTGATGGTAGCCAAGGTCCCACTGAACACCGGGAGGTGGTAGGTTCGAATCCTAATACCAGCTATGGTGTCTGAGGTTTTTCCTGCGTTTTCCGGCAGAATGTCCCAGACGAATGTCGGCACAGTTCCCACTGAAGTCGGCCCAAGACGCACACTATACCCTATCCCCTACTCCTTCCTGCTGTCCCCTCTCCATCTGTCCACGTCTGTACGCCACAGTTGCTTCGCGGCGCTAACACGGAATAACAAAAAAGCTGTCGAGAGGAATATGTTTGCTACAGAAACTTTCATATCTGCGATTTACCGCGGATGTGTCCCAAAATTGATTTGTGCGAACTTAAATTCGCCGAGGCACGTAGGAGGCACTGTTTTATCTCAAGCTCAGATCAATTCACGGACTATCAATCTCGGCATTTCGATAATGTTGATACATGGGCTTGCGCTTGTTTGGGCGAGATCCGAGTAACAACGTGGAGCAGGTGCAATACGTTGACTGGATGTCATGCGGCCTGGGCACTACGAGGCCAAAATCCGAAACCGATTCTGAGTTCCGAATAAATCAGCGATGCATTAGTTGGAAGTTTTGTTTCGGTCCGCTGGGAAGGGCTTGCGGGATTATGTATCAGGATGGCGTCATTGCTATACTCTGAGACAACATAAGGGCTAATATCACAGATGTATCCCTCCGCAGGCGGAGAATGTAGTCCGAACATCGGGCCATACGAGGAGAATGCGGACGGATGGCGGACGGGGAGCTCGATTTACATGTTATGTTAGCTCATATATTTTACGTGTTTTCCGCTGATGTACTCTAAGTTCGTTGACTATGAGGAGCGTTAGCATGATTAGTATAGAAGCAAGTTTAAAGCATGCGGGCGCACTACGTTCTGACTCGGAGGTGTCCTGCGCCGACCTAAGCCAATCACAGCCTTCTGTAGGTTTCCTTTTTGTCTTTGTTTATGTTGGCTGCTTGCTAACTATGGTTACGTTCCAATTACCTCGTCTTCAACCCCTGGTCTTTAGATCTGTTGGCGGAGTTGGCATTGTCCCGAAGTATAGAATACAGTGCACATCATCAGTATTTATCGTCGGACCTTACATGTATCATTATTGCAGGCACGTTGGTAGAGACTGATGTTCGTAAAATGTGTTGTTGTATAGCGAAAAATTTTGCAGACCATTTCGAAAATGCTACAACATGGCATACTTTTTATACCGCACATTAAAGGAGCATGGAGGTGACATTTAACATGGGTCGAAATACTGCCTCACCCGTGAAGCTATCCACCAGGAGTCACAATGCTAAATATTTTCGCTGTGAGGTGTATCGTCACTGCGCCATCGAATTTCCAAAAACAGCCCCGGGGCCCACAATACATCACGACGTCCTCTCTCGTTCGGCGACGCGCTCTTTGCACGAGGAGAGGGAACAGAGCCTTGCACGTGCTCTGTGGGTCACCTGCGCTCACCGTTCTTTCGCAGGAGCTCATTTTATTCGTTGCAGAACACGCCGCAACGAAAAACAAACAAAAATATTTTGGGAGTCACTTCCACGCTTCTTTAAAGAAGAACTTCGTCGCATAACGCGCTCCCAACAAATTATTAGTATCAAATAACATAGCTCTCTCCCCTGATTTGTTGAAAACGGGCAAAGTTTTTTTTTTTCGTGTGTGTTCGTATTGTTTTCATTTTATTTGTTTTTGTTTTATTTCAACTCTTTTTGTTTCGACCCTGCTTACTTCGCACCCTCATCTTCTTTTATCACCATCGTTTCACATGTCAGCTATAGCCGTGACGATGTCCACAGCTGTGAGGGCAACGTGCTTGCAACATCGCCACCCCCACTGTTTTAAGAGGGCATATAGCGGTGCAGCGGCGTCTAAAGACGAAAGGAAAGCAAACAAATAAGCACAGACAGAAGGAAACAACAAGGTCAAGGTCAGTCGCGCGTGTGCACCGCCGCAACGCTTTACGGAAGTTGAAATAGCTTTGGCGCCCAATAAAAGATTAAGTGGCACTAAAGACACTCGACGCCCTCTTTTATTTCCTTTTTTTTTTTTCGGATCCGAAGGCGGTTATAAAAAATTCTCAAAATCTGCACCGCGACAGAACAGTACTATACGCTGGATTTATTGCTTTTTCCAACGTTGCGCGATTTCGACACATCTGCACACTAAAAACTTCGCCACAGAACTTCACGTAATAAACCATTTGACATGATGATACGCTATCACCTACTCCTATTAGTACAGAGCGTGTAGCTTTTGGTGATAAACTAATAATTAACACAAAACTAAAGTGCCACAAATGGGCGAATGAAATCAGAAGAGATAACATTATTTTATTCGGGACGATTGCCGGCTATAGGAGCGTATGGCCAACACCACCTAGATCGAGAAAACCTGCTTACTCGTTGACGTGACGTAACAACTAAGAGTCAGCCAATCAGGATCGTGTTTTCAGCGGCGGTAACCAATCACGAACGTGCGTTTAGCGGTCGTAGCCATGGACACGAGTCACCGTCGTCTGCGAGTAGTGATTCAATGTCCCCGCGTATTAAATGAGAAATCTTTAAAATAAAGCGCAAACCGGTCCCACATCTTTCTCGAGACTGATTTTCTAGAAAGCGTGTTGCACTTTTTATATACAGATTCGTGTTTACAGGTTCCAAGTTAGCTGCAATCATTTGCGAGTTCTTGAATTCGTAGAACGGCGAATCGCAGCAGCAGACGAATTCTGACTTTATATGTCCACGTAGCGGAGGAGGGAGACGAGGCAATAAGCAGGCCTCCTGGGTATGGGTGGCGTTGGTATTGCACGGTGAAGGTCCGTTTTTATAGAGTCCGATACAATGAAACGAGCGTGGCTGATCAACGCCGATATCTCGAGATCACGTGCAGTTTCAACGTTTGAATGTTCTCTGCGGTTTGTTACTGAGGCAATCGAGGTACTTTGCTGGACGACTCTTAGGATACTGAGAGGGTGGAACCACATTCCTAAAAGGGGACTTTGCCACACAACAAGCTAAATGCTGACCACTGCAGAGAATGAGGCCACTATCACTTCTGATTCGTGGACATCGCGGGGAGTATGCCTTTTTTGTGACAGTTAATGTACTTGCATAAGTGCCACAAAGAGACGTGTGCATCGTATTTTCAACAAATCAAGGGGAGGGGACGATACCAATCGGGATTATGGTTGTCTAGTAGCGTGCTATGCGGTAAAGAAGAAATAGCTATATCCGAGGGGCTATTCCAGAGAGAAGAAAACGAAAAATGTGTACCCGTCATTATCCTCTGCTACTCAAGCACAATACTAAAAGGTTATCCGACACGCAACGCATGCATGCATCACAGTCATGCACAGATGTGTCGTATAATTTTGCCCGATTACTCTGATTAAACATATGCACACGTGCCTAAGTAATAAAAGCTTTAATCAACGTCTTTGCTTTCGTCAGACTTCATTCACAAATGTCTCTTTTGTATTTCAGACAATGTACACGACGTCCACAGTTCCGGGATCTAATTTGAATATTATATACGCCTTATCTATTATTACATCCTACCACATTTCGAAGCCAAAAATTCTTAATTAACACATACATTTTTAATACCTCGTACCATTGTTGCTAGTGGAAAAAAAAAGGTAGAAAAACACAAAGGCAAGCGAGCTCATAATTACCGTCTATCTAGACGTACTTTCTCTTTACTTCGATGATGGCATTTCAAATCACCATGCACATATATCCTACACGCAAATGACGTACTGAGGCATATACATACTCTATATCGCAATTTCTTTGAAACTGTCACACCGCTTCAAAACGTTTCATTCCACAATATGAATTTCTATGCCTTATCACCGCTCATGCTGTCATTACAGCTCTTTTAGGATTCCAGTGTTATTCTGGCTGTTGGGCTCGACAAAAGTGCAACATGGTACGCCACAAACATTTATTTTATCTTCTACGAACCCAAACCTAGCCAAACCATGTGCGAGGTTTTGAGCTGCACTAAAGTACGCTCAATGTCTGCGCACGAAAAGCACAGCCTTTATTGCTTTCTGCGAAGTACTATATCAGACAGATCCTTCCACAATCACCCTGTCCATGCTCCATTAAAGGCTTAATGCAATCCTCACCGCTGCTTCTATATTTATGGAACTTTCTCCGTTATCCTGGCCGTCAACACGAACAACAGGAAAGACACCTCACGTCCCGGGAGAGACATCTTCCGGAGTTGGGATATCCATAAGGCACGCTTTTCGCGAAAGCGAAATGGTACGCTTTACATTGATTAGAGTGGGTGAGCTTTACGGAAAGATGACACGCTCAAAGTGTAGCACTCCCTTTTCTGTTTCTTCTTCTGCTGTGTGTGTGTGTGTGTTTTAGTTGCAGTGTTGCAGTGAAGTTATGTTTCATGGGGTTCTGTAGTGTGTACGCCACCAGCAACCACTTGATATACAATCAACTCGGTGGCGTGTGTCTACAGTTTATCATCATCATAATAATAATAATCATCATCATCATAAACATCATAAATATAATCAACAACGACAAATATATATTGTTGCTGCTGATTAGAAACTGCTAACCCATAAAACAAGACGACGATACCTCAGACAGTTGGGATTCACATGAAGGCCTTCCTTTCTGAAGCAAAAAAAGAAAAAAAAAGAAAGAGTAACCCATAAATAAATAAAAAGAAAAGAAAATGCAGGTCACGGATGTGGAGGGGCCAATCACGATGGTTAAACTCAGGAGTGAAAGGGAGGATGTGGGGGGAGAAAGGTCAATGAGACCTTGCTACCAAGCAGCACGTCGAGGTGTTAACGTCTAAGCTCGCTAAATGAATTCCAGAGCGGAGGGGAGGCGCCATACTTTACTCTCCTGTTGTGCGGAAGAAGAATTGTGACGGCAACCATCTCATTACATGCCTACGGGGTCTGGAGCTAATAGACCGGCGCGGGGGGAGGGTTTAGTGGCTTCTTTTATGACTCTACGGAAAGAACGCGCGCGATAATTCACCCTAAATTTCTTCGGGGCTCTCGAAGCATGCGCCAAACAGCAGGAAACAAAATCACGCGGTAATCGTGGTCGGAGCAGGATGATCATTACGCTCGCTTGTTTATCATCGGTACGACATTGCTTCCACTGTGCGTGGTTGGATCGAAGACGTGATCTTAACAAAGTGGCATACACTGACTTTGAGGTAATCGTTCATTTCCTGTGAGGCAAGGTAGACCGAAGGAGGTGGAGGTAGCGTCGATGACGGATCCCATACCCCTGGCTATCTGCCTAACTCAAGAGATTGAAGAGTACGGCATTTGGAAAACACACAGACGGTTTACTCAACACTCAACACTCTTTCATAAAAAAACAAAACAGAAAAACACGTGTACTGTAGGGGCACAGCTGTCTAAAATTAGCACTCCATCGTTTACCCCATCTCAAATGTCCACGTGTTGCAAGACTATTTCTTTCAAGTAATAAACACGTATATCACTCCCTTTTGGAGAGTACAATTACTCTCAAAAATGAGTTTCCTCAGTCACTGAAGGGAGTGAGGAGACTCATTTTGAAGAGTGCCAAGGGTGCACTCCCCAAAAAGGAGTTACCGTACACCCTTTTTTGAAGAATATAGGATGATACATACATTGAATGAAATGATAAAGCAACTATTACCTAACAATTTGGGTGTTGAAAGGCCGAATCAGCTAATACCAGGATCGAACGTCCATAGGCGACGACGTTAATTTAGATGAAGAATATGCAGGGCGTTCAAAATTAAGCTTTCACTAGCACTTTATAAATAGGCGAACAAAAGAAAACTGGTGCTACTTTTTCTGTTCCTTGAGTAAGAAACAGGCGCTACATAATTGGCAGCACCTGTTTCTTACACAAGTAGCGTAAAGTTATCTTCCGGTTTCCTGTCATCGCTGTGTTTGCGTAGCGTATACGTAGCGCTCGTGAAAGCTTAATTTTGAACACCCTGTATGAACGTACATCAGCACGTGGCGCGAGCTTATAGACTATAGCGGCGCCACTGCTTGCTTATGACAATGGCGATGAGGCTGACTGAACAGTTTGGCGCTCACATTCCGAACTTTGACCGCCACGGGTATTGTGGTGCGATGCATGCCAACTGGTGACTGAATGATAAGAGATGTGTAACATATGCAGGATTGGTCGTTTAGCGAGATAGCCTAATTTCCTATTCCGTCCGTTCATTTGGTGGAAATGAGAATATGGTGGCGTACATTATGTACCTGCGAAAAGTGGAAATTACATCGTGAAAAGCACGTGGTTTTTGTTTGTTTGCTTGCTTTTATTTTCAGTGCGGACTATATTACCTTCTAACTAGGAGGTGACTGTCACACATCAATATGGGAAGGCTGTGCACATCATGTCCATAGTTAATAGCAGACTCCCTCTGTGTGGCACAATCGATACACGATCCATACTAGTCATCAATCAGGCCACAAATGAGAGCGTCGGACAGTGTGTAAGCTATCGCAAGAGAGTGAGAGACCCTGCGTGACGAAGGCTAATGTATCGCATGAGGACGTATCATTTATAATCAAACGCTGTACTTCAAGATGGATTCAGGTGTGTCTGCATACAGCCTAGAGGCAACACGGGCGTACACCGAAGTGGGGGAGGGGGGCTTCTAATACAACAACAACAGATAAATGATGACTATATGACGTGGGGTTTTTCACCGGTGGGAAGCAGGATGAAGTGAAATGAGCTAGGCGCAGGGTCGATGACGGAACAATTGATGTGTCCTGATTGGGATGCTATGCCGGCCAAAAAAACGAGAATGCAATAAACAAAAACAAAAAAGGAAAATACCGAAACAACAATAAATAAATCGTGCCTATGACATGGGCTGATTCAAAACACGGAAAGAAATACCAAGGGCCACTGAAAAACAATAGAGCATGACATTAGAGCTTCTGGAGTAAACGGGTAGTCACCGGAAGCTTCATAAACATTTGAAGACAACCGAAGGTGTTGGACAAGCTTCTGACGAAAGTCTCTAGTTGCAGCCAGGTTGAATGGCTTCTTGGTGACAGTACTCAACGGAGCACGGAGTAGCCGCCTCTCCGTTTCGCAACACGTCAACGATGAAAGTCGCGAATTCCTGCATTGCTGCGCACATTTTTTGGGGAAAGGATGCAACATGTGCATGAACTTAGCGTCAATGTTGTACTTTAGCTTCTACGATTATAAAGTAAAAGTGCGTTCAACGAATCGAGCAACAAGTCCAAGTTGATGATATTTCGACAAGCAATGAAATAACGTTTACACTCGTGAATGAATGAAACGAAAACCTGAAAGCTTTAACTGGATTAATGAACGTGCGGTTTACTAAGTAACTGACATTACGGTGAAAGAAGGAAGTCACTGAAAAGGTTAGCCAGCTGTAGGACTTTTTAGCCAGCTGTAAGATAGCTGTAGGACAGCTTTTCGGTGACTTCCTTCATTCATCGCTAATTTCCGAGGCACATGAGGCTTTGTATGTATTTGTCCTTTCTATGTGTTTCAGCCTCAGAACATCAACTGAAATCGTGACAGTACGGTGTTTTTCAAGTGCATGATTCATGCTTCCATCTTTTTCTTTTTTTATCTTGTGCTCCGTGACCATAGAAAATGAGTAAATGAAGGATTGTAGAAATATGGCAGTCGTGAAAAAAAAAAAAAAGACAAAAACCGAGACAGCAGTAGGATTTTTCGACGATTGCCATATTTCTACTGTTCATGTCCTGAGGCATTCTAGCTTGTGTTTTGTTTGTCTGTTTGTGTGTTCCAGCCTCAGAACCGTTGCTTTCCACAATGAAGGATTCATATGCCTTGCCCATTCAATTTCGCATAATGCCAGTGACGTTGGGGATATGTTTGAGCAATGTGCTCCGCATGATTTATGCGTGGCTTCGGCGGGCTTCGGCGTGGCTGAGTTTATGTACGTATATATTGCAATTTTATTTGCACTGTGAGTGTGGGGAAGGCATGAGGCAAAACGTCAGTAGTTTGACAAGGCTTCAGCCCCCATAAACATACACAACAATATACGTATACAGCAAGCAGCGAACGATAGAGTCAAAAATCGATGCAGCAACACTCTGTAAAAACTGACGAAGTAACCAACATAAGCCTACGTGTATTAACACAAAAATAGTTCTTTGACTCTGGATGAGCTTACGTCATTAATATTTACGGTGCTTTGTGCCATTTCATTCGGTAATTTTGGGAGTTGATGTGAGAGGCAGTGAAAACCTGAAGTTTGTCCTATACACTTGGGTAGAGACCAAGGATATATTGTTCTAAAAGCATAGGCGTTGCATCGGTCTTGCAAACGGGAAAAGATAAAAAAAAATCCTTCCACTATTGAGTTACCAACTTTCTTGTCGTGGACGTAAAACCGAAGTAAACAGTACCTGTAGAGTTCAGTACACATTATGGCCTTACAATTAGAATAAATAGATGAAACGTGGCTCCTGTGAGGCAGATTTAGCACATTACGCAGTGCTCTATTCTGTAGTATTTAAACCTTTCCTAGGTTGGTATGGGACGTCGTGCCCCGCACTAATTAACGTCACACAAGTCAAGCGAGGGAAGACACTCATAAATCTTTCACTGAAGAACCGACCCGGCAACATCTCGCATGCGCTCCCGGACCCGAAGTTCGGAAGCTGACCCCCGTTAGGACGGTTTGAACGAGACAACGGCATTCTTTATGAGTACTCGCATATCCTCGCAAAGCCTAGTTTGTCCTGCCCCAAGACTATCGAGAGCGTGAATGACATTCCCGGAGGCTATAGAGTTCGTAGGAGACGAGCAGGACCAAAGTTATGTCATGACTTCCAGGCAGACGGCAAGAACGCTCATGTTCACCGAAGCACAGTCTAAACGAGCTTGGCTTCGCAGCAGTACGTCCCCTTAATGAGGGAAAGTACGCTTTACAGCAGCCTCGGTTAAAATAAAAAGAGTGTGCAATCTTCTCTCTTGCCCTTAGTTCTTTATTTTTGGTTCCGTGTTAGCGCCGCGAAGCAACTGTGGCTATGAGCGGCGTACAGACGTGGACAGATGGAGAGAGAACAGCAGGAAGGAATGGGGGACAGGGGGGTTAGTATGCGTCCTGGGCCGACTTCAGGGGGAACTCTGCCGACATTCGTCTGGAAAGTCTTCGGAAAACCCAGGGAAAACCTCAGACAGCACAACCGGTGACAGGATTCGAATCCGTGTCACCTCCCAGTCTCGGCGTGGAAAGCGATAATCTTAACCGCTATGCCACGGGAGCTGGTCCTTACAGTTCAGTGCGGCGTTTTAACAGTACGAGTGCAAGCCTATGCATATGTTGCATTTGAATCAATGTATCGCTGCATAATTTGGAACTGGGTTGCAGGAATTTCCGGGATGTCGTTATATTGAGAATGGCAAGAATTTGGAGACAATGTTGGGATTTGCTGTCGTACCACGTGGAGTTGATGTTGGAGGGGACGCTAAGAGCGAGCTTAGAAAGGGAGCGCCACGGAAGCAATAGGCTGACATGTAAAGATGAACATTGTGTATCTTACTGGCGCGCTTCAATTACCTCTCTTCGCACATAACATTGAATTATATTGTAATAATAATTATACTCGTTCGTCATAGATAGCGATATGATGTAATTGACGACTTGTACAGATCCCAACAAAAGCTTACGGAACACCAGCGCGACGTATTTCTTGATCTCAGCGACACCCTGGCTGCGAACGGGAGTGGACACACTTACTGAGAGGCAGGGGCGGATTTAAGGGGGGGCTGTCGCCCCCCCCCCATACAGTCGTGTTCCCTATGTATAAAACCTATCTCCTGGACGATGCTGCGCCGCAAAGCACGAAATTTCCTTAAGACCGCCCCCCCCCCCCATGACAGGCCCTTAAATCCGCCCCTGCTGAGAGGTGCTTCGAGTACCCGGTCACCTGTTTGTAAGTCTATGTGATCCTGTTTGCGGCAACCCTGTCGCTCAGATGACTATATACATCACTCCAGTGTTCCGTAAACTTTTGTCGGGACCTGTACCACGATTGACGTGTGCGAAGGTACTATCAAAAGAAATGTCAAACGTCGTGAGAAGAGGACATAGGTGCATTCTGTACCAAGAATTATAAGGAAAAGTCCTAGTAGATCGAAAGACGTTTACAATAACGGTTCCACGAACATGATAACGACAACAACAACAACCACAAACAAATTAATGATAATGAATGGCTGAACACGCTCATGCTTTCAACTCACTGACATCACATGCTGGTCTTAGATTTGAGGTTGTCTGTATCTACTACCCTACTAGCAGTGAAGGCACAGAGGTGGCTTACAAAAGCTACAAGACAGCTCAATGGCGGAGGCAACTGACACCAGTGCGGAGTGAAGCAACACAAAGAAACTTAATTGCGCGCGTGCATGCCTTCTGACCCACGAAACAGATCACGTTAACTTTGATACCGAGAGCCATCTTCCTTACCAATAGGAGAAGATACAGCGGTGCCTGCACTTTCCGCCATGATTATATTACGCTTCGCACACGAGTAACTGCATTCTCTTAGGCAACAGGGAATGTGACGTAGTTGTACGAAGCAGCGAAGAACAAACACAGTACTTGAGTTTCGCAACGCCAGGCTGCGTACTTATTTTGATTAACGCTTAATTAACCGCCGTTCTCTACGGGAATGCCACCTCATAAGTCAGCGACTTCCGTAAAGCAGTCTGAATCGCGCAACGTTAAAAAGACTGAGAGGCAAAGTGTCCCTCACGGTAAGAAGGTGCAACCGTATTACGAGCATTATGACGTCCTGCGGGACCTGTGCACGTGTGCTTCCGCGCCTCTTCATTTCCGTGTGTCTCTCATGTTTTTTTTTTTTTTTTTTTGTGTGTGTGTGTGTGTGAATTTTTTTGGGGGCAAGCCAAATTTTGGCTGACCTCTCTCAACACTTAAAAAGAAGAAGAAGAAGACGTTTTTTTTTTCTTTATACTCTAATCTATTCTAATGACATCCTCTCTCACGTGAGAATCAAGTGCTGCATGTCAGAAACACTGCCCCGCAATGTTTCTAACTTCCTCTCCACTAACGGTGATCTCTTCTTCTCTAATTCCAGTACGGCTTCGTCCACTGTGCATTGGAAGATTTAGTGCGAACCAAGTTCGGCGAAGAGGCCTGGGAAAAAATTCTGTGAGTTTTTTGCTACGTTTCTTTCAGAATGTTCTAGTGTATAGAGAGGACGGCGTTATGGCACATACTTTGTACCCGTATGCTGTGTTTTTCTGCGTTGTGTTTCTGCCTAGCGTTTTGTTGATGCTCTCGCCGCCCCTAATGTTGACTCAGCAACTCCGCCGACTGCCGACCACTCACTTCAGCGTCGTTCATCGTCTCGCCATCAGGTCACATCTCATTCCGTCCATTGTGCCTTGGGGTAGTGGAACGCACCTCATGTGGCGTATTTCCCCATTCATCGTAATTAATTTATCCATTGTTGTTTGCACGCGGATTTCACGGTGCAATAAAATTGACTATTAAACAACAACAACTGTATTTAAGATGATGAATGGGGAGTTCAATCGCCAGAGGCGGTACTCTACCCCAATGCTGGTGGTGATGTGGGGAATGAAATAATGAGCCCCTTCACAATAACGATCGATGTCAGGTTGTGTTCAGAAAGGCCAAAAGAGTCTTGAGCGCACAGCGCTGGTGGGCTGGAGTCGGCAAGGGACAATGCAATTTTGATAGGGAGAAAGGACGAGAGTCCAGCTGACCAAGAGACCCGGAGAGTGCAGTTCGGCAAGGTTGGCAGGGTGAGCAAATAAGAAGAATGTGCTCCAGATTCTCTAGAGCACCGCAGTTACAGCATCTGGGAGAGTCATCTTGTCTCAAGCGGTAACGCCGCTGAGCTGTAAAAGCCACATCGAGTCAAATTCGATGAATTAATGCAGCATCTTCACGAGAGGTGTTTCGTGGTACGCGGAAAGCGAGCGTTGGATCAACTCTTCTCTGCATAGATGAGGGAGAATGTCGGTTTCCCATTGGCGGGAAGCCAGGGGTGTCACGAGACGTCGCAGAATGGAAAGACGGTCTCCTCTCAGCAGTGCAATACTGGTCCGCTTCCGATACGAGAGAGCTGCTTCTGCGCGACCCTGCCAGCCATGAAAACGGTCAATAGAAATAATGCCCACAGGACATCATGTAGCTGGTAAAAGTATCGTGAAAAGATAGCGCGCTGTGCAAAGGCTGAACCGCATGGCACGAAAAACTATCAGAAAACAGCCCGAACCGAAATCGGGACCGAACTTTTTTCTGTGCATCACCGCATGGTACTGCAAGCTGAAGTTCGGCCGAAGACTTCTGACCTTGGGGCACATCGCCTTTCAACCATCGAGCTCAATGAGATAATCCCTGTATTCACAGCGGTATAAGTCGCACACACGGCAACAGTTGACCCGACTGCTACGTCATTGTTGCTATGGTTCTGCTTCCGGCTGAATAGCCATTGGATGCTTTCTACTTTTTCGGTTGGAGTCATTTTTCATTTCGGAGGAGAAATCTGGCTTGGCCCGATCCTGCCGAATTCGGCCCGGAATTCTGTACTCCGAAAAAGGTTCGGTCCCGAATTCGGTTCGGAAAGAATTCGGACGCTTTTCAGGCCATGCGGTTCATGCTTTATACAATGCGCGAAGCACACACATCGTTTCGTTGCATAAAAAAAGGCACGTAAAGCTCTCCAAACAATCCTTAAAATACTTTAGCGCATTCCACTATAAAACCGAACAGGAAACACTTCACACTTGGCAAGATCAGCATGATTATTCTCCTTTTACGTTGATTGAAAAATACTTTCTCCCAAATCCCTCCATCCTTTTAAGAGAACGGTGGGATGGGCCCTCATTGAAATGCAGAGCGAGATGCTTTGACTCCTTTAGGCCGGTCATCTTAATTAAATTGAAGATATTCCAACCTGGAGCCTTTCTACAGTCTATCGAAGCTTATCGGGGATTATTCCTTTTTGGGTGCGTGTGTCTGTGGGCTTAAGTTTAATTAAGGCATAGACAGAGGTATCTGACTAATTAGCCTATTGAATCCCCAGGCCCCACAAGAGACTCCCGTATCGACTTTCACCGTGGCTCTTTGCCCTAGTTTGAGATTGGAAAGATCTTGAGCACAAAGATTCCGAAAGCGGGATTAGAAGGTCTTGAGCGAACGCCGGCTCACGTTCATTGGCCCGAAGATTTCCTTTCCGAAGAACCTTTCTCTACTGCGGCTTTCTTTTTGTGCTCTATCGATTATTGCAGAAATGGCTTGATGTGAGACCGTAAGCAAATATTGCTGAAGAGTTATAAAACCTAAAGCACAGCCTAAAGTGCGCGTTTAGATAAATATGTATTTCATTAGCTCATTTATGTATTTATGCTAGTTAGTTAGTTAAAGTTAGACATGCTCGCATAGAATAACAACATCAAATCACCTCCATATTTTTTCTCCTACCATTATCAACATCATCATCATGAACATCAAATAGATGGTGCCGATGGCATGTGGTGTTTCACCGGGGGGATACAGTACTCTGCCCTATGATATGTGAAACATTAGATATGAGAGCGGAGCGAAATGAGTTGAGCACGTGGAAAAACAAACAAACAAACAAAGAGACGAACGAAGCTCGTTGTTACATATTTAGAACAAACGTTAAAAGCTTGCAAGCTCTAACAGTCATATTCTTAAAATCCGCCTGCGTTTTCCGAGCAATATTATGCGAAAATGCATGTTTTTAAGACCTCGATCATTTTCTTTTCCCCCTTTATATGTGTCGTTCGAGATATTTGTAGAACGCGTTTCCAGCAGGTAGTTCTGGGGTACCATGCTGGTTTCGGTGCTACAGTATCACATTGCTTCGCAAACGTTGACTAATCAACGTAAAAGCTTTCAAGCTCTGCAATAGTGATACTTTCTTTTACATAATCAATCGATACGTTAAATAAACAAATCAAAACAGTTCAAGTTGACTATACAGACAAACTCAGCTCTCGAAAGCAAACAAATGATTTTAGCATTCTCCTCATTCACTCTAAAAAGCACGCTCATTAGTACGGCATTACCGTGAGAGACCATCTTCGTACTTCCTCATTGGAAGTCTGGTGCAGCACGGAGAAAATGAGTTGTGCATGTGCTGTGTGGTGAAGTGTGTTCTAAGAGCGTACGGGAAGAAGACGACACAAGTAACACAAAAAGAGAATAAAAGTTGCTGTTATAGTGTACCATTCCTGCAGCCTAACACGCCCAGAAACTTATTATTATTTTTTTTACCTCATATGGACCTCGCCTTTGTTCCCGCATCCCGCCTCGGGGTGTCGGATGCTGGTGAAGCTTTGACAGTTCTGAGATAAAACTACCGATCGACAGACGTGGACTGGTCGACGAGAACTAGCTCGTCCACAAAAGCGGTACTTTCAATTCATGAAACAACCACAAAATCAAATATGTAAAAAAAAAATCCAATTAATTCGCGAAAAGGAGCAACGTAGGCGCGTAGTTTTGCGGAAGCCCACCGAGTTTATCATTTCTTGTTACTTCTCGCATAGCTTTGGCCTTAATCACCATACTGCGACATGCATAACAAATCATTTCCCTCGATCTTTCTCACGAAAGGCTTTTCGTCTGGAATTTCAAAAATCATCTCATCTTCCCTATTCGTTTTCGTCTTCTACTAATGGTTACCAGATACCTCTTCCGCCGTCATGAGATTACGATCTCGACAGCAAAATAATTGCTGTTTTCCTTCAGAGACTGTAGCCACACACCACCTCGCTTGAAGGGTGCAGCCAGGAAGATGCCCCTAAAGCCATCGCTAGAACCCTTATTCCGCCCAGCGCAAGCGCAACGAAGAAGAAGTGAAATGTTCGCCTCTAGATACCGACTGACGCACGAATACCAAATAAGCCCAAATTCTTCAGCACGTACGAAGTTGAGTGTCGACAAAGTTTCCAGCATACATTTAACTGATTAGAGGTGCGTAATGCTTTGAGCGGTCCATATTAGCATTGCTTTTCAGCGTTGCTTTGCTGCAGAAAATAGTCAAGGGCTTTTACGGTCTAGTAGACAGATTAAGGTTTAGAGAAAAACCAGGCAACTTGGTTCAACATGTCCAACGGTGTTACTTCTCTTTCATTTGAATTTCGTGTTACTTTGACTGTTTCCATCGTTTTAAATTTAGTATTTTCCCGGGCCAAAAATAACGTCCAGTAACACATTTCATTCGCGAAATGCTGTTTTTCTCCAAAGCGCTACCTCTGGATTAGGCAACGTACCGAATGTACGCCTCTAATGTCAATACTATTTCTTCGTCTAGTACTTAAGGCACTGTGACGTAGCAGGGCACACGCACAGTTTTGTCCGACAAGAGGTGTAGCAACTTTGTCTACTGTGAAATCAAACTTCAAACTTGAAATAAATTTCTCGATAGTTGAAAATTAGCACATTGGCACGAAAATTTTGATGCCATAATCTACCCATCATTCAATCAATCAATCAGTTCTCTCTAGATATATGTTCGTATTGTTCTATACCGCACTATCAGGCATAACACACTTATGGAAATAATATGTTGCTCACATGTGCGGTTATTATACGTCTCAAGTCAGGACGTCACCGGCATGATTAAGTTACGTATTAATACATTAATTAATTCATTATAGTACAGTACACATATTAATGCATGATATTACATGATAACTACCGGCCTTATACTAGGGCATTCTGCGCCAGCTTCGCTTGACGTGATTTTATTTTCTTATTCCGTTGTCTACTCGTCGACGAGCGCCATTGCATATTCAGCACGTCAGAGCAGTGGTCTGCTATACCCTGCTAGTGATCTGCTGAACTGCAGACTCTGCTTCCAGTTGGCCTTTTTCGGCATATAAATTCAAGGCCTAGCAATAATGGGCTCTACGCCCACCACATTTAGAATATGGAAACCTGCAGTAATGATATTTGAAACGTGTTTGATTTGAAACATGTTCTTTTCATAGCATCGTAATACCAAAGTGCAAGCATTGTGCAAGTGTGCAAGCCATATTGTGCCGGCTCGGGTGCAAGACATGACGGTCATATCATTCCTATTTCACTTGCACCTCTTCCCCTTGTCACTCATGTTCACCTGAGTTTTCGTAAAAGGACCACGGAGTGTTACAATGATGACAATAAATACGTATTCTCAGAGAAACTGCGAACTGCGACGACACGGAACATTAACTGTGTCATGTCGTCGCAGTTCGCCATGCGATCGGACCAAGGCGCGCGATCTCCAGAGCAGAGTGCCGCCACATCGGCAGGCAAAACAATTTAGTAAGTTACAAAATTACCACCACCGCCCCCAAGAAACGCAATTAAACGCAATCCGAATGCAAAGAAAATGTGCAGTTTTGCGTTGATCTTTGCAAAAGGAATGCAAAACGGTCCAATGAATGGTCAACCGTCCAATTATACCAATGAATTTCTAGGCAGGTTAATCCCCGTGGCAACGCTTGTCAACGACTCAAGCCTTGCACAATAACGAGGAAAGAAACGTGTGCCGGCCTCGGTGGCTCAGTGGGTAGCGAGTCCGCCTACTGATCCCCAGATCGCGGGTTCAAACCCGGCCGAAGACGGTGGCAACTTGGTGGAAGTGTACAAGTTGCTTAGACACGCCGTCTTCCGCGAGGGACGTTAAATGTGATGTGCCGTGTGTCGAGATTTCGGCGCAGGTGGGCAAAATTAATCCACAGAACCGACCCATGGCGTCGCTCATGATCAGAGTTGTCTCGCGACGTAAAGCCCCGAATTATTATTATTATATACAACGTTTTCCAGCCAGCCTCACACCCAGCGCTTTTGCAGCCAGCACAAGCCAGAGAGGAGGAAAGCGATACCAGGGAGGAAGCACACGGCCCGTGTGCTTTCCTTCTTCCTGGCTTGTGCGGTAAACTGTTCCCTACGTGCTCCCCGGGCTAGACGGCGCTGCGCTCTCAATGTGGCGTCGTCCAAAAAAAGTGTATAGTAGCGAATGAAATAGCAAAAAAAAAAAAAAAAAACTTGATGCGTAATGACGCAGATTCTGCCTAAATGCAGACCGCTATAGAACAGCTTGTGTTATCCTTAGGCACATTCGAACGACATTGAAGCCCTTTGTAATTTTCACCTCCCAACAGAAGTAACAGAACGTGCGAGGACTCTTCACTGTACGGACCGGACTTACTAGAGGTAATTTGCTTCTGAGACAGAGGAGCCCTTTCAATCCGGTGCCGGAACTCAAGTCCAATAGCCTGTCTTGGTGCCTTTTATTAGACTTCTGTTCAAGTAATTGAAAGCCAAAACGCGTGCACACTCACAAGCAAAAACAGGGATTTCTCTAAACGCAAGAAACACAAACATTCCTTCCACCCGTGTCCTTTATATGGCATGCGAAGATTGCCCGAACCAGTCTTAGGAGAAATTCCAAACACGTCAAACGTGATAGGATTAAGCTAGAAGGTTCTGTTCACCCATCCGTGTCAAGGTGTGTGGATGGCTCTTGTTCGGATGGCTTCGCGGATTTTTCGTCTTTTCCATTCGTTTCTAGCGTCAGTTGTGAAAGAATATTATAAAATAAAGATGACACACGAGTTGTAAACATTGCATGTGCTAGCGTGGGAATTTTCAGTATCAGTTTGTGTGTATAGCGACGAAGGTTCCGTGGTGCATACCGGAGGTGAAACTGCTACTGTGTGTTCTGAATGCTCGATAGCGTGTTTTTTTTTTCTTTTACGTGTGACTGTGAAGAAACTATGCACACACTTATTCATTGCACAAGTCACAAAAAGAAAGCAAATGTGCTTGTACAACTCGGGACAAATGTTTACGGAACGCCAGGGCGTCGCATATCTCCAATGGAGCGACACTATAGCAGCAAGGGCAGGAGCGGACACACATACTGAGAGATGTGTGTGTATCTGTGTCACTCACTCGCCGGTAACCCATTTCTTATTCGATCTCTTCCTGATAGCTAGCACGGAGCAGCTTCGATGAAGAAATACGCAAGTGCCGTGTTCCGAAAATTTTTGTCCCAGTGACGCTTGGGTCGTGAGAGAATCTTTAGTTTCTATGTATAACGTTATTATGGCTTTATATGGTAACATCATTTACATGGTAACAACCGCAATGTTTAGTCACCGCCATCACCATATACATTGCGTTTTATTGAACACTGTTACGGTCACTTTGACTCCGAACACGAAGCGCTAATAAAGTTTCTGTTTGTTCCTATTTATCAATACCTGACAAATTGCCTAGACGTTCGAGTGCTAAACGCGTATCTGAGTACATTAACGCACTCGTAAATCAATTGATTGATGAGGCACAAACTCAAAGCATCACCAGGTGCCTGCAATGTACGCAGTCGTGCAGTTTTTGATGTCGTCTAATCTTATTGATATTCTGCGATCTTATTGTAATTCTAAATGTTTGTGTCAGAGATACTTATTAGTGCCCTACTCCTGTATCGACCGTGTCGGGAGATTTGCTCAGGCTGCTCTCTATCAATCCCCTTTCTCCTCTTTCTCCTCTTTCGCTTTCATGACGTCATCATTTGTGTGTTCCTGAGGCCGGCTTTCTACTCGTATCCGAGATTGCTGTTCTAGCTTTTCTCTTAGTTTTTCTCAGCATTGTATATTTTCTCTGATTACAAGTACCGGAGTAGCCCGTGCTGACACCATCAGGGCTAACAACTCAACGTTTTACTCTTTCCTGCAATCTAATCTGATCTAATCTAACATTAAAAGCTGGCATGATCTGTTACGGACAACGACAACGAGACCAGAAGCAATTCTTTTTCCGAAAAAAGCATTAAAATTCATTTTCAATCCCTCCGAAATGCATAACGATACTTACGCCTGAGATTAGAAGAAAGAAATTTTGGCAAGCTAAAAGAGTAAAACTGGTGCTTGTTCTAAGTAGTTTCGCTGTTGCAATGACAATGATGGCCACAGACTTGTTTAGATTAAAAAATTTCTAGTGTAGTATCAATGTAGTTAGCAAAGCCGTTGTAGAAACTTAGATGCAGTGACTCTATTGAAACTGAGCTGCGACGTCTGGAAGCGCACGCAAGAGGGATCGAGAACGAAATCGTTGCAGGCATTCGTTTCTTACGGATTCATTAAATGTCCACACACAGAACGACTGAATCGCATCTGCTGGCTCGGACTCGGTGTGACTCATGACTGCGTAAAGCCGTCGCAGTTGGCTATGCGATGCCCAAGGAAGCGATCGCACCGGAGCAGTATGTGCACAAGTCAGCAGGCTTAGTAAGTTACGACAAATAGCTTAGTAAGTTACGATATTATCATCCCCACCCCGAAGATGAGTTCAGTTCCAACGGAACACAATCAGCTGGTTCAAACGAAATGTGCAGTTTCCTGGACGCCAACTTGAGCTCCTCGACCATAGACCATTCAGCTTGTCCAAAGTACTTGGCCCATGGAGCTCCCCTGGGCATCACTGCCGGGCACTTCGCTTCCTTTTTGCTTTCATGCAAGACACTGGACTCCTAGACGAGCTCTAAACAGAACTCCGACCTCGTCGCTTCGCGTTCACCATATAATTCGTCCTCTCATATTAACCACTGTGAAGGGGGGTAGGGACCTGTGGCTACCACGGGGAAACATCCCATGTCATCATCACTTCTTATTCATTTATTGTTGTTGTTGTTGTAGTAGCCAGTCCCGAGTGGCTCGGGACTAACATCTCCCTTTTTTCCTTTTACAAATCAAATCAAATCAAATCAAATCAAATGTGCAGTTTTGCGTTGATCTTTGCCAAAGGAATTGAACTCAACCTTGTCGAAAACGGTACAATCCAGCTGTCCAGTTATACCAACGAATTCCTAGTCATGTTAATCCCCTGTCAACGCCTGTTAATGACTCAAGCCTGCACAACAACGAGGAAAGAAACGTGAGACATATAGTAACGTATGGAACCACTACATTCTGCGTAAATTCAGACGGCTACAGAAGAGCTTGTGTTATTCTTAGGTACATTCGAACGATATTGAAGCCGACAAAGGCAACAAATGGTCCACAAAGGGTTCAAACAAAATGCCGTCCAGCAAATGTTGTCCAACAAAGGCAACAGAACGTAAGAGGATCGACCCTTCATCGTACGGACCGGACTTATTATAGGTAATTTGTTCCTAAGACCAGAGGAGTCCCCTTTCAATCCAGTGCCGGAATTGAAACCCGATAACCTACCTTAGCGCCAGTTCCGTTTTATTAGACATCTGTTCGAGTAATTGAAACCTAAAACTTCATGCACAACACAACACACTCACCCATAAAGGACATCCCCATGTCATCGTCATCATGTATCTCTCTCTCTCTCTCACCCATAAACAAATGATGATGAGATGAGTCTGATGCCGGCCAGGAGGCAGGCAGGTTCTGTACAACACAACACACGCACTGACAAGCAAAATCAGCGATTTCTGTAAACGCAAAAAATAAAAACAACCCATCCACCCGTGTCCTTTATATGAGATGCGAAGATTGCCTGAACCAGTCTTGGGAGAAATTTCAAACACGTCAAACTTGATGGGATTAAGCTGGAAGGTTCACTTCACCCATCCGTGTATGGATGGCTCTTGTGCGGATGGCTCCGCGGATTTTTTTGCCCCTGTCATTTCGTTGCAGAAGAATTTTTTGTTTCTGGTGTCAGTCACGAAAAACCAACATAAAAGAGAGATGATACACGGGTTGTAAACAGTGCATGTGCATGCGTGGGGGGGGGGGGAGGATATGTTTATTAAGAAAAAGAAAGGAAAGGTCAGCCAGACGAAGGTCGGCTTGCTATTCCAAACAAAAAAAGGCAAGGGAAGGGGAAGGAAAGAAAAGGGGACGAAAAGAAAAATAAGAAAAGAAAAGGGGAAGAAAGAAGGAGAAAAGGGGAAGAAAGGAAAAATAAGAAAAGAAAAGGAGAAGAAGAAAGCAAAGGAAAAGGAAAGGAGAAGAAATGAAAAGAGGAAGGAAGAAGAAGAAGAGAAAAGGAAAAGAAGAAAGAAAAGGAAGAAAAGAAAAGGAAAAGAAGAAAGAAAAGGAGAAGAAAAACCAAACTAAAACACAAAACTAAAACTGAAAAGTCACACACACAGTCACACAATCACAAGGCGTGACAAGGTTCGAAGGAGGAGCGCTGTGGTGACTGCCCACTGGGCCGAGAGAGAAACACAGGGCTCACAGGGAGCCCAGGAGACCCGTGTTACGCAGAAAGCGGAGCACCGCTTTTGTGACTCTCCACTGGTTAGCTCGCTGCACAGGGCCAAGGAGTGTTGCGAGGGAAACGTCGGTCCGTCCGTCCGTGCACCCAAGCTCTGAGAGATGTTGCCAGAGCACGGCCCGATGATGGTGGTGACGCTGACAGTGGAGGAGCTGATGAGAAATATCGTCTTCTACACCGCAGCAGGGGCAAGTGGGAGATGAGACGCGGCCCATTTTGAACAGGAGTGAACGGGTGAGGGCAACGTTCAGCCGGAGACGATGTAGAAGGGTCTCCTCCTCGCGGGTACAGCGGCAGCCGATGACAAACTCCAGTGAGGGGTCGATGGACTGCAGGAACGCATTAGGTCGGATAGCGTCTACAAGAAACTGGCGGGTGCCGTCGCCGCAGAGACGCCGTATAAGCAGGCGGCACGCAGACACCGGGAGCGGTAGTAGGGGCACCGGCGTGGCCGCATCAAGCGCGGCGCGTCTCGCAGCCGCGTCAGCACATGTGTTGCCGTGTAGCCCTGTATGCCCGGGTACCCACTGAAGGCAGATACGGTGGCCGACCGAGGAGAGTTGGGCGTACTCCTGAAGTACCATGGTACGCAGATCGCTCACGACACTCGGGTGGTATGTGGACATTAGCGCCAAAGACGCCTTGCTGTCTGTGAGGACGACCCACGCATCAGGCACAGATTCAGCGATATACCGCAGAGCGGCCAGCAGTCCGAGCAGCTCCGCATCCGTGGAGGACACTGTGTAGGGAAGTCGGAGGGCGAGGTCACGGTTTTCCTGCGAGACGTAGTAGGCCGCTGCAGATGACTCATTCGCTACCGATCCATCAGTATATATGGCGCGGCTCAGAGGATAGGCCGAACTGAGATGCTCGAGCGCGAGCTGGCGGGCTACTGTCACAGGCACATCGTTCTTCCTCTGGAGGCCGGGAATAGTGGCACAGGTCTCGGGTCTTGCAAGCGTCCACATCGCAGGGGCGTGCAAGGGCAGGGAGAACTGTTCAGGGACGGACCCTTTGAGGCGACCGAGAGCACGACCGAAGTCAGAGGCTGGGCAGTCTTCGTCGACGTGGCGAAGGTAGTGGACAGGGTGCCGCGTAAGGTACCGTGCGAGAACACTGAGGGTTGCCCCGTCCCGCAGGACATCGATCGACGGTTCACGTGCCTCGGCTAGGACAGAGTATGTCTCGGTGGTCGAAGGGACTCCCAAGCAGACGCGGAGGCTCCTGGCTTGGCTAAAGAGCAGATCTCGATTTCTGCTTCGGCTGATACCGTGCAGGATGGGAAGGCTATACCGGAGAGAACCCAGCACGAGGGATTGGTGGACACGACGGAGGTCAGAGAAGGATGGGCCCCATCGCAAACCAGCGAGGCAACGAAGAACCGCCACGTAACTGTTGATCTTGGTTGTAAGAGCCTTAATGTGGCGAGACCAGGAAAGGTCACGGTCGAGTACCACGCCCAGGTACTTGCAGTACGGGACAAATGGCAGTGGTGAACCTTCAATGTCGAGCGGGAACCTCGTGAATGATCGACGAGTGAACACCATGGCCACAGTCTTGCTGGGTGAAACGGAGAGACCGCGGTCGGCGAGAAACGCGACGATAATATTTAAGCCTCCCTGCAGTCGATGCTGAATGGTGTCGCGGCGAGCGGCAGATGTCCATAAGCAGATGTCGTCGGCATATAGCGTGAGGCGCGTGTGGTGGGGCAGCAGGGCAGGAAGAGAGGCCATGATGACATTGAAGAGCAGGGGGCTGAGCACACTTCCTTGAGGAACGCCTCGGCTAACAGGGTGGGGGTCAGTGTCCCCCTCAGTGGTCCGAACAAACAAAAAGCGGTCGCTCAGGAAGTCCTGGATCCAAAGAAGGGGAGCGCCTCCGATACCACTTTCTTGCAGTGTCGCGATGATGGCGCTATGAAAAACGCTATCGTACGCTTTCTTTACGTCCAGGAAGACGGCACCCGTCATGCGATCTTCAGCTCTTGCCTGCTGCGTCTCAGTCACTAGGTCGATAACATTATCTATCGCCGACCGACCCTGCCGAAAGCCTTGCATTACTTCGGGGAAGAATCGCACGGTCTCGAGGTACCAACTCAGGCGGCGGAACACCATGCGTTCCAACGTCTTGCCCACGCAGCTAGTAAGGGCAATCGGACGGAAGGAGTCAATGTTGCGGGGTGATTGGCCAGGCTTGAGAAGGGGAACAACCATAGCGGTCTTCCAGACTTGAGGGACGTGGCCCCTTTGCCAGCTGGCGTTGAGCATCCGCAGGAGGCAAGCACGACCTGAATCCGGAAGGTTCCGAAGCGCTTTATAGGTAACTTCGGTCCGGCCCGGGGGATGTGTGCTGAGGGGAGTCCCGCAGCGCAGAGTCCATCTCCAGAAACGAGAACGGAAGATCCAAAGCCGGCTCCGCGGACGAAGCCAAAGCAACTGGAATGCCGCGGGCCGATAGTTGGTCGGCTGAGGGATCGGCTGCGAGGCGAGCGCAATATTCCGTAGCAATATCCAGCTCCGTGCGTGCGGTGGCTAGGGACAGGGCACGGAATGGGTGCGGGAGCGTGACAGGAGAAGATAGTCCCTTCATTACGTTCCAGATCCGGGTCATGGGGGTGCGGGGGGAGAGAGAGGACGCAAAACTTCGCCAGCGGTCCCGCGCAAGCTTGCGTAAATGGCGCTGGACGGCCTTCTGGATTCGACGCGCGTCTTGCTGGTGTGCAGGGAGTTGGGTTCGACGGGCTCGTCTCTCAGCACGGCGACGTAGGGCACGGAGTCTAGCGTATTCGCTGTCCACCGCAGAGGACTGCGCAGGTATACGGAAAGCCGTCGTAGCCGCCTGTACAGCGTTGGTCACGGTGTCCCGGAAAATGCGCTCGTCTTCCAGCGTGCCGTTCAGAGGGACCGAGTCGATGGCCGCCTTGTACTTCTGCCAGTCCGTTCGCCTGACAGGATGGGACGTGGCGAGTTGACGAATGCCCCTGACGCCGATCAAAACGGGGAGGTCGCTACCGAGTGTGTCAGCATCCACGCACCAGACCAGCCGCCGCGCTAAGCACGCTGAGGTGACAGTGAGGTCCAGGCACGACGAGAGGAACGCACCGTAGAGAAACGTGGGTGAGCCGTCGTTGAGGACACAGAGACTGTGGTCTGCAAAGAAGCTTGCGAGCCCCTCTCCTCTTGCATCGGTGTGGGTACTACCCCAGATGGCATTATGCGCGTTGAAATCGCCGCATAGCACGTACGGCGGGGGAAGGCTGGCGAGGAGCGCAGCCAGATCATCGACATTGTAGTTGACTGCCGGCGGGAGGTATAGAGATATTAATGTGACATCCAGGGAGCCCAGGCGGACTGAACAGCAGACGTACTCGCCGAAGCCTTGCGCCTGCACGTCGCGCTGAATGGCCGGAGTGTCAGAGCGAACGAAAATGGCAGCGCGGCTTCGTGCACCATGGGGCTCCGAAAGGTGAGTAACATAGTTAGACAGTCGAAAGTCAGGCGAGAGTCCACATTCTGCGATACACATGACAGGGAATTTATGACGCCATGCAAACTGGCGGAAGTCCGATATCTTCGACCGTAGCCCTCTGGAATTCCACTGGAAGATGGCCGTGGTTTCGTAGCGCACTGACGTCGAGTGGTGCATCCAATTATCCATTATGGGTGGCAGGGGCACGAAGGCAACTGTTGAGCAGTGGCTCTAGAGCAAGCAGCACTTGGACTGCTGACAGACCAGCAGACGCAGGAAACTGGTGAACGATGGCGCGCAGCGCAGCGAAGAGCATGGGGAGGATTGCGTCAAAGTGGGTGTCCTGTCCCTTGGGCAGCTGGGAGGAGCCTGCTACAGAAGGCCCAGATACTTGGGGTCGATCGGCATCGGACGTGCGAGGGCCAGGTACTGTAGGAGGTGGAGGCGCTGTTGACTTGACAACTGAAGCGTAGGCCTTGTGAGACCGGGGTGCTTGGTTTGTTTCTCTAAAGGGTTGTTCACTCCTCAGAACGCTTGAGAAGACTCGGGAAGGCTCAGGAAGGCTCGGGAAGTGGTCCGCAGAACCAGGGGACGGTCGCTTGTCTGGCGGCGCAGAGCTGGCCTTCCCATTCAGGACCCGTCGACGATGGGCAGCAGCAGCAGCCTTGGCAACTTTACACGCCCGAAAGGTCGCAGTATGTGGTCCGGCACAGTTGGCACACTTCGGCTCGCGCCGAGCAGTGCACTCTTTATAGTCATGTGGGCCAGAGCACACTTTACATCTTTGTGGCCCACGACAGGCCTTTGCATAGTGACCGTGCTTTTGACAGTTGAAGCACTGAACAGGAGGGTCAATGTACTCCGAAACGCGGTAATACGTGAACCCAAGGGGAATCTCTGCACGGAGCATAAGGCCCGGCAGGAAAGTCAAGAGGACGCTGGACTTCGTGATTGCGGTGGCAGATCCGTCGCTTTAACGGGAGAAGGCCATTTCTCTTTTAACGGCGGTGACTCCACGGGGTTTGAAGAACTCCAATAGCTGGTCCTCGCTGTAATGGCGGGGAACACCCGATATTCTGCCCGTGGTACGAGTGTATGAAGCTGGAATACGGGGTTCGACAGGTATATTCGCGAGCGACTTCAGGCTGAGCAGTCTGCGCGCCGAATGCTCGGAGGAGACATGAAGGATGAGAGTGCCCTGCTTATTGATTCGGTGATGGAGCACTTTCTCCTGAGTTGCTGTTAGGATGTCATGGGCGATAAGATCAGGGTTCACATTCCAGAAGGAATCCGAGTCGCTCTTGCACCTGAAGACTACCGGGATGCCCCCTGGGCGATTCTTTTTGTGGGTGACGACTTGAAATGGCGGCTCACCCTGTTGGTGACCTTGTAGGTCGCCGACGAGCATGCCTTCCGTGCGTAAGGCGCTGTCTGGGCCCTGCAGGTCAGGAGCGCCGTCGAGGCCTAGCATAAGCTCCGTTGTCGATGACCGCGGCCCGTTATCGCTCCCAAGAGCGCTGCTCTGGCACCTGGCAACCGGTGACCGGCTCCGGGCGCCAAGCGGCTGAGCAGACCTCCGGGAGTCGCCGCTGGCGCTTGATGCGCGGCGTCTCCCTCTGCCCACGTCCATCCAACGGGATTGGAATGAGCAGTAGACCAGCAGATTCAGTAATAACAAATCAGAGAGAATCAAATCAGAGAAGAGAGCAGAAAAGGAACACGTCCGTCGGGTTCGAACTTCTTCTTCTTCTTCCGCGCATGCGTGGGAATTTTCGATGTGCGCACGTATATGTGTCGCAACGAACGTTCCATGTGGATATCGGGGGTGAAATTGCTTCTGTGTGTTCTGAATGCTCGACAGCATTTTTTTATTTTACGTGTGGCTGTGAGCAAATTACGTGTTCTGTTGCTTACTCATTGCGAGAATCCCAAAAAGAATGGAATTGCGCTTCTATTATATTTGATTCAACACATAGCATTGCCTTTTATGTATGTATCGCCCCTGACAATGAAACTCCTCAATCACCATCATAAAATAAAGTTGTTGTAGTCGTTGTATGTATAGACAGGTAGATACAGAACAGAAAAAAATAAATGTAGACGTAAGGCGCGCCACTACGACCATCTCCTCCGTGACGTTCGGGTCGTGAGGGCACCTATATCTTTTATGAATAACGCTTTGAATGGCTTTATATTGCATTACACATGATAACAACCGCAACGTTTAGTCACCGTCATCACCATACATTGAGCACTGTTACGAACACTTTGACCCCGAACACGAAGTGTTAATACAGTTTCTGTTCGTTTCCATTTATCAACACCTGACAAATGGGCCTATAGACGGTCGGGTGCCAAACGTGCATCTGTTAATGCACTCGTAAATAAATTAATTGGTGGGGCGCACATTCAAAGCATCACCAAGTTCATGCGATGCACGCAGTCGTACACTTTCTAAGGTCGTCTAATCTTGTTGATATTCTGTGATCATATTTTCATTCTTACTGTTGGTGTCAGACATACCTTATTAGTACCCTACTCTTGTGTCGAATATATACTCTGTACATATGCCGGAAGATTTTCTCAGGCTGCTGTCTATCAATCCCCTCTCTGCATCCCCTCTTTAGCTTTCTTGACCTCATCATTTCTGTGTTCCTCGGGCTGACTTTCTACATCCGAGATTTCGCGAGGATTGCTGTTCCATAGCTTCTTTTTCTCTTTCAGTTTTTCTCGTCGTTGTACCGGATAGCTACCTATAAACATTTACCCATGCCAGCACGCAGTACTCATCAATTACTCGATGCAGGTGGAAAATTCCTGTGCCCGAGTGGAACTCTAATTGGTACGTTTCATCGTGATAAATTTCAAACCGAACCAACATCGCAATCCAAAGTTACAACCAAAAACGTCCAAATATCTATCAAAACAACCAAAAATCAGGATGGAAGCCATTTTGGGTAAACTTTTATGGGTCTACCCTGCATATTTTACCTGACTACAAGTACTGGAGTAGCTAGTGCCGACACCATCGGGACTAACAACTCAGCATTTTTCTTTTTTCCTGCAATCTAATCTAATCTAATCTAATGTAACAATAAAAGCTGGCATGATCTGTCACGGACGACAACAACAATAACAACAGCAAATGAAGAAGTGATGATGACATGGGATGTTTCCCCGTGGTAGCCACAGGACCCTACCCCACGTTACAGAGGTTAATATGAGAGGATGAATTATGATGAAAGTGAAGCGACGACAGACTGTCGGAGTGCTGTTTAGCGTTCTTCGAGGAGTCCAGTGTCTTGCATGAAAGCAAAAAGGGAGCGAAGAGCCCGGCACTGATGCGCAGGGGAGCTCCATGGGCCAAGTACTTTGGACAAGCTGAATGGTCTATAGTCATGGAGTTCAAGTTGGCGTCGAAGCGCCCGGCGTTTACACGCGTACCGGTCACAGTCCTCGATGATATGGAGGATCGTAGCTGGGGTGCGGCAGGCTAGGCACAACGCCGTGTTACTGTAACCCAGCTAAACCCGGAACACAGGGGTGAAGGCGACGTTGATTCGTAGACGCCGCAGGAAAAGCTGCGAGGGAAGCCACCTGGCATCCTAAATGATAATGACGGGTCCACTGCATGGAGGAGCGACCATTGAGTGATGTCATGGAGCCATTGCTGGCGGGCTAGGGGTGACACCAACGCAGACATGTAGAAGCGCTTATCTCCGTTGGAGAGGATAATGGGCGCGGCTCTGGAGATACGGTGGGCCGCAGCAGCCGCCAAATATGCCTCTTCGTTGCCCTGAATGCCAGTGTGGCCGGGGACCCACTGTAGGGCTACCCGGTGTCCCTGTTCCTTGATAACCTTGAGCGCCGTCAGGATACTAAATACCACCGGGGCCAACGAGCCGCGGATGCCCATGCTTTCTACACATTGCAGGGTTGATTTTGAGTCAGTGTACATCACCCAGCAGCGAGGAGGGTAGTTGCAGACAGACTTGAGAGATAGCAAGATGGCATACAGCTCCGCAGAGGCCGACGAAGTGCGATGTGACAGGCGAAACCCACATGACAGTGACTCATCCGGTATGACAAAGGCAGCGGAGGTGCCATCCGACGTAGACGAACCGTCTGTGAACAACGAGACCGGAATCAGATCATTTTCCGCAGAGAAGAGCAATAAAATTCGTTTTCAATTCCTCTGAAATGCATGACGATCTTTAGACGTGAGATTAAAGGATAGACTTTTTGGAAAGCTATGTAAAAACTCGGTCGTGTTCCAATGGTTTCGCTCCTGCAATGACGATGATGGTCACAGAGTTGTTTAGATTAAGATTTTGCTAGAACTATCGGTTTATTTAGCAAAGCCGTCGCCGGGACTTACGTACAGTGACTCTATAGGAACGGAGCGGAAAGCGCCGTCCGGAAGCGAACACAAGAGAGATCGATAGAGAAATCGCTGGAAGCATTCCCACGTTTCACATGGGTTAATTAAGTGTCCGCACACAGAACGAATAAATCACATCTGTTGACTCGGGAGACGTCGTGTGGCTCGTCTTGTACGCCACGTGAAACTGAATTAAACGCAAAACTGTTTGGTCCGTCAATATTACAGCGACGTCTGGAGCAAACGTGGAACCGACTTCAAAGGGCTCAATTAACTCTTCTGGTGTATCCCATGGGACGGGTTGGTGAAGGCCCGCGTCCTCAGGCTTTTGCGGACCGACTTGCTGTCCCGACATCTGCATCCTCAAGTCCTTAGGGATTCTAGCTTTTAAATATTTTACATGCGCACACAAGCTGCTGCACCGTTTTGTCATGACGAGCACTGGGCAGCTTTCTGTTTTTGTTCCAGCACCGCGGAGCAACTGAGGCCATTAACGGTGCACGGACGGGTCAGATGGAGAGAGGATAATGGAAAGAGTGAAAGAGAGTCAGTTAGTATTAATATATAACGTTGGTAGGGGAACTTCGCCGAGATCTTTCTGAAAAGTCTGCCGGAAAACCCAGGAAAAACCTCAGACGGTACAACTGGGAGCCAACCATTTCCCAGCCTTCAAACATAACCTTGAAGCTATTACGAACCAACGAATGTTGTATCTACTCGGCCTTGTCTTGAAGAAAGGGAATCTTGGTTTTAAAGAAAAGCTTTTTTTTTCTTATTTCTTAAGGCACTGCAGATGGTGGTCGCACAGGAGCACGAGATTAAAAAAGAAAAAAAAAAGAAAGAAAAGAGAAAGCCTGTCCACGACAGTGCCTCGTTTGCGTTTGGGCGGAATGATGCCATCTGAGTCAACTTGAAGACGATCTAGTTTACAGTTTTGTGTCGTCGTTTTTTTTTTCTCCTTGTGTGTGTGTGTTCTTTTTTCTTTTTTGTCTGCCAATTCAGTATTTTCACGAAGCAACCTTCTTGCAGCGCCCTGTGACAACTCTGTAGCCCCCAGCTGTCCCTCAATTAACTGTTGCGGATTACAGGATGCTCAACAACAACAACAACAGATAAATTAATGATGATGAATGGGGAAATTCGCCACATGAGGTGCGGCCCACTGCCCCAAGGCCGCCAAGGCCAAGGATGCTCAAAGCTGGCTTTTGCTCAAGTTATTTTTCAGAATTCTTTTTGCGGCATTTCAAATTACACGGTAAATATTTTTTTAAGCAACCACCCTGCAAAAGTTCTCTGGAAATTTGCAGGCCTCAGTACTTGAGCCTCCAAAGCATGTTCGAAGACAGCGCGTCCTTATTGCTTCAGAATTATTCGCCTCCTAAAACTGACAGTGTTCCAAGATGAGCAATAAGACATATCTCCAACAAAGTAATCTATTTTCATTGCATAATCCTTCACGGGTTAATAACGTTTAATAAAACACCCCATAAGAATGATAAATACAAACGATCTGTTTATGTACGTTCAAACAGATCCACGGTCCGTGCTTCAGAAACAAAGCCTCGAAGAATTTCACGACACAAAAGGTAACTAACCTCCAACAGTAGGGAGACTTTCTGGGCGCCATTAACTGCGCATGGACAGTGGCAAAGTCCTCCGAATTAGAAGCGGGGGCGTTCATTATAAAGGCCATCCGTTTTCATTATCACAATCGGCCAGCTGACGTATAGGACGTTGTGGAACCTTAACAGAACACACGGTGTAATTCCAGACCTCTCTATCTGTACGGCCGTCAATTTCTATTTGGTGCAGCTTCGACAATAACGAAGCCAGACGGGGACATGGAAGGCCAGCTTAAGCCCATCACCATGTTTGGTGAAAGCCATTGCAGAACGTTGGTTTGCATCATGGTCGAAGGATTAAACAACTACGGGGTCTAATCCCAACCGATTGAACACCTTTCTTTCTTTCTTGTACCTTACGCTATGTACTCATGCTTCCCACGTGTCAAGTGTGAAGAAATGAATGAAATGAAATGAAGAAATGAAATGTATTTGTAGTGTGTATCTTTGCATTAGTGTGTATCTGTTTCTCTGCATGTTCTAGTGATATTTATTCACTTGCACCTATTGTGCTAACACACTAATTGCTGGGGATGGGGAATGTACTTTTGTTTGTTGGTTGGTTTGTTTTGAGAGTAGCAGAACTAGTCAGGAGACAATTTCTCCCTGGTTTTCTTTTAAATAATCAATCAATCAATATGCATGTATTATCTTTCTTTCTTTTTTTTATCAATAATGAGAATGACAGCGTTGCTTTATTTACCAGGGACGCACACTTGCCATTCAACACATCTGTTCGACACATGAGGAATACATTTCGAGGCAAAGGAGAAGAGGGAATGGGAAAGTAAAGGATTGAATTGAGCGAAAGATTCCTCGATCGTTTTTCCTCAGTTGCTTGCGGTGAACTGTACGACAAATACCACGCGTTCTTCCACGAGAACAGTGGTCCCCTCTCACATCTATTTTTTTTTAAATTTCGTGTTAGCGCCGCGAAGCAACTGTGGCTATGAGCGGCGTACAGACGTGGAGAGATGGCAAGAGGACAACAGGAAGGCGGGGGGACAGGGGGATTAGTATGCGTCCTGGGCCGACTTCACGAAAACTGTGCCGAAATTCGTCTGTACAGACTGCCGCAGAATCCTAAGGAAAAACCTCAGACAGAAGGTCCGGTGCGTCCTGGAAGGCGATAGCGACGATGGAGGCAAAAAACACAGACCCACACCGTGTTCTTTGTCTGCTTTTTTTTTTTTTTTTTTGCCTCCGTTGTCGCTCCGTTTTTTTTCGTTTTTTTTCAATCCTAACCTACCTTACATCTAACGATCTAACGCGCGCAAGAAGTCATTGATTTGCACGCACTCGGGATACCTAGCCCTGCTTCTGAGATCCCGTAAGAGAACAAGTGAGGTTGACGTCACTCAGAACCGTATGCCTGAACGGTCCTCGGCTCAACCCTCCACTTGAGCTGCTCCTCGGGACCGGCTTTGTGCAGGCCTCGGATTGGTCTCGCCAAAGGACCTCCTGGTATGATTGGACAAATCGTTTGAGGAGTCCCATAAAAGCCCGCTACGCATTGTCGGCCATCTCGAGAAAGAGAGAGAGAAGGAAAGTGTAAACAGCGGTTTCTTTCGCCCATAACTCACGAACTTCGCAACAGAAGAATCCCGATCATTCTGTGTTGGTGTTAAGGTAACGTTATCTTTCATTTCGCGACGAGAAATACTCGTACTCTGGTGCCCCTTTAAAAAATATGCCGTCAGTGACGCAGCCGGACCCGAAGGGAGGACGGTCAGGGGGCACGCTCAAAGCGGCGCGCCATGGTGTTGCAACGTGGTGGGGCCAGTGACGTCACGGCAGCAGGCCCCGTCTCCCAGATCGTGCTGCTCCGCAGCCGGCTGATCCTTCGGTACTTTTCTGTGCAATGAATTGCACAGTGATAAAGAACCGTACGACGAAAAGGTTTCCAATTCTCTCTTCTGACACACTGCTTGATGGTTTCGGCCTATCCTAAATGTGACTTCATGGCCTTATAGCCGCGTGACTTTCTTGATTTTTGCACACCTTGTGTGTGTAATAATAAAGTTATCTATGGTGGCTAAAAAAAATAATGAAAAAGGAAACTGCATAAACTGCGAAACTGCACGCTTACCTGCCCACGCTGAAATGGAAATGGCCATGGTGCTGACGGAGTATGCGTCCTGGTGCGCTTCCTCGAGACCATCCTACCGAGATTTTAAAGCCAGACTCATATCAGTTCTGGAGACCTATCTTGACGATATAACCATAATAGATGAATGCGAGTACCAACTGAAAAAAAAAAAAAAATCACTTATTCTACTGATTATTTTTATTGAAGACTGTGAGGATGACCCGGTACGTGATGTGTGACCACATTCAGTGCAAAAAGTGTCATTGAAGACTGTGGCATGAGACAGTAAGCTGTGTCTGGTCGCATCAGGTGCACTCCCCTACCCCTAGACCCTTAAACGTTCACCCCCTGATTCACATCCTGAAAGGAAAAGCAGGCTTAGAACGCAGATACGATGACTATATATTCTGTACAAGACTGAAAGATGGGCCAATAAACAAAGTTCGACAACACCACCTTCAAAAGCATACTGCTCTCGTCCTACCACAATTATATTGTTCTTTAGGAGGATAGATTCTTCCTTTGGATTCCCTCGCGGGGGCAGCAAAAGCGTTCAGACTGTCAGGTCCAGGCGATCATCACTCGTCGCCAGACCTGTAAAAATTACTTTTCCAAAGTAATTGAATTATGATTAGAATTACATGTTCACAAAAGTAATTTAATTACAGTTGCAATTACTCGTTTTCTATTGTAATTCAATTACGATTACAATTACTGAAAAAAGTAATTGCATCACACTGAATTACATTGACAAAGTTGACTGCAACGGGCAAACGACGTGCAAACTGCAAGATTTGATGTACACATTTATTGCACATGTTCTGAAAGACGGTGGTAGTTGTGCTTGTGGTAGAAAAACAAGTTAGAGAAGTCTTACACAAGGACAAGTTTTTTGCCATGTTAAAGAAACACCGAACATCACAGTCAAAAGGCTTTCTTTCTTCAGGTATGTGAACAAAGTGCGGATCATGAATGCAGCTTGTAACGTCCATTGGCTTTCAAGAGTAAGGTATTCTCAAAGTTCTTGTCTGTAAGGCTGCCACGTCTCTTTGTCATAACAAGACCCCCAACCGAAAACAGACGCCCCACTGGTGTACTGCTGGGCAGCCCAACATTGTACCTCGAGCACATCACAAGGAAGATCTTTCAAGAACTCTAACGACTTTGAAGTGCGGGTCGATACCAACAATTCGTACTCCTTTTCCCAAGGCGCAAGAGTTTTTCTCCTTCCGCATTCAAATGTAAAAAAGATCTGTACCGAAAAATGTACCGATCTGAATCGAGTCTTTGGGTAATCACTGTGAAAAAAAGAAAAAAGAAACGGTGTGGAACTGACCTAAACTTTAAACATTGGGCCTTCCCAAATAGCGTTCAAAGTAATTCCGAGAGTAATTCAAAATGCGTTACGCGTTAGTTGTAAAAGTAATTCATTTACAGTTACAATTACATAAAACCTAATGTAATTCAGGAAGTAATTAATTACTAGGAAAGTAATTAATTACAGTAATTCAATTACTTGTAATTAATTACTTTACAGGTCTGCTCGTCGCACATTAGTTGGATAACATTTGCCGACCAGCAGCAAATGTTGACTCTGGCACTGTGGTTTCTCTAGAAACGTATGCCCGGGTCGGTTAAATTCCCCAAACTGCACTGTCTGTGGCATGGAAGCTGACATCCCACACCAACTTTTGTATTGTCAACAGCACCTTCACCATAGGAACACCCTCCGTTGCCGTCTGCTCCAGATTGGCTGGAACGACTTTTCTTTTCCCGCTCTCCTTGGCCTCGTCCTGCACCCCAACCAATGGGCTGTCACTGCCGCTCTCCTCAGAGCCTCAGGACTGATGAACCGCATGTGACGTTGTTATAGTGTCTCTTTCCTTTTCTTTCTTTCTTTTTGCTTTCTTTCCTTCCTTTTCTTTTTCTGCTTTTCCGTTTTTCATTTTTCATTTTTTTTTGTGTGTGGAATAGCAAGCGGGCTCTTTGCCTGGCTAACCTTTCCTTTCTTTTTTCTTAATAAATATATCCCCCCCTCTAACGCAGGAAAGCTTCCTTCAGAGTTAGAACCACCATACCCTAATGCTGGTATGGTGGTATGGTGGTGCTGCACCATATCACCATACCCTAAACATGCCCGCGCAGGAAGCATTCCTGTCCCTCGAAACACGCACAAACTTTGCGTTAGTCACTTCGGAATGATCATGGAAGTATCATTTACGGGAATACCTACATATAGCGCAACAATTTACTAACTACCTCAGTTTACTTTCAAACGTATTCACAAACTCCAACGTGATGCGTAGTGATCGGGGTACGGGTCGCAAGCTGCTTGGCTAATTCTGCTGCCCGCATACCCAGTTTGTGAAGATTATGTTGATGTAGCAAATAAACGAAGCCGCTTGTTTAGGGCAAAAGGCTCCTATACGTATCCACTAAGCAAAGACCAACTGTTGCTGAATATCGACTTGTGCTTTCTCCTTGTCACAAGGTCTTGAGTAAAGCGCGGATGAATTTGATCAATATCAATACTTGCTGGTGGGGCAATATTATTCCAATACGTTACTTTTGTAAAACTCATCTGAAAGTACATGGTGTGTGCAGAAAAAGTAGCCCCACGTTTCCGCACGTACGGCGTTCCCCGCATGCCGCACGGACTTCCAGTGGCGCACCACGACGCATTCATGGGATGAAAAAACAAATAAAAACAAATAGTACAGCTCCGGTCAACCTTAATAATAACCCTGGAAAAAAGTGGTCTCGTTCTCGAGCGCGATTACAGCAACCCTAGGAGCCATGAGGAAATCTTAATTGAACCGAATTTTTTCTAGTGTTATTATTAAGGTCGACAGGAGCTGTACCGAAACTCTGCGTAACAAAAACGTTATCCATGCAAACGTTGCTCTGCGTGCATCCCGAATTGCCTATGCAGAAGTCAATATGGCCGTCATGGCACAGTTGCGTCTAGCTACCGCTAGGCGTGCCAGATTTCGTTTCGGTTTCTGCATAGGTGGCACCCCCAGCGTTAGGGCGACGCAACTGTGCTACACTCCAATGTCCCATTGGAAATACACGGAGCAAAGTTCGCGCGGCTAACGACGCAGAGTTTAGTTACTACGATTTTTTTTTTTTTTTCATTGCATAGATGCGTCGTCGTGCGTCGCCGGAAGTTCGTGCGGAAGTTCCTCCTGTAAGCAGGCGGGAGCACGCTATGTGCGAAAATGTGGGGCTACCTTTTCTGCACACACCCTGTATTAAGAAATCAAGCACACCACGATTACCTATCGGAGCGCTCGAACGGCATACGAACAGTGTTTGGAAGTCAGGTACGCCGAGGACCCTTCACCACACGACGATCCCAATCCTCCACCTGCAAGTCCGAACAGGGCTAGGGAGGATGGGAAATCAGAGCCCACTGGAAGCCAAAGCAGCTTCATATCTTATCTTGACCAGATCCTGATCTTAACCTGACACTCTCCAAGCGCACACGCTGGTTTCACACAGATTGCTGCGTTGATGTGAGCACACCATAGCAGCGAGCTCCGAGGCGGCGAAATGTTCAGGCTTTCAGGAACATGTTGTGCAGCTACAGCGCGCTATTAGCCAAGCTCCTCTATCATCGGACCCCGACATGGATGCAGACTTCACAGTTGCAGAACTCAAGGCGGCCCTGGCGTTTTCTCGGAAAAAGTCGTCACCTGGTCCGGACTTGGTCACCTATGCTGCGCTCCGTAACCTGAATGACACCTGCCTTCTGGTCCTCTTAGAGATCTACAATAAATCATGGAGGGATGGACAAGTTCCTGCTCAGTGGAAGGAGGCCCTAGTGGTTCCCATACTGAAACCTGGAAAACACCCCTTGGACCTGGCGTCTTTTCGGCCTGTCAGCCTTACCAGCTGCCTAGGGAAAGTTCTGGAGCGCATGGTGCTGCACAGGCTCGAGTGGTGGCTTGAGAGGAGATGTGTTTTTCCCCAGGAAATGTCAGGCTTCCGTAGGCATCGTAGTTCAATGGATTCGGTGATGGATTTGGTCTCTACTGTTGAGGAAGCGAAAGCCCGGAGGCAAATCGTCATGGCTGTCTTCCTGGACGTCAAGCGGGCGTATGACACCGTAAGTCACCCCGGTGTTCTGCATGCGTTACTTCGGTCGCAAGTGCCTGGGAAAGCGCTTGCATGGCTTTCCGACTTCCTGAGCCAAAGGCAAATTTTTGTCAGAACGGGCGAGGGTGACACAGAAAAGACTGCTGTTCCGCAGGGTGTCCCGCAAGGAAGTGTCCTAAGCCCGTTACTATTCAATATCGTCATGGTTGATCTCAAAGAATGTCTACCGAGGAGAGTAAATCTCTCCATATATGCGGACGATGTGTGTATCTGGACTGTTGGAAAATCCCGGCCGGCAATTCAACATCGGTTGCAAAGAGCACTGGATGCCATCAACAACTTCTTCTTGAACGCGGGGATGGATATCTCCACCGAAAAAAGCGCTGTCCTTCCGTTTACTCGAAGAGAGATGCGGAGGTTCCAACTGCGGATTGGGGATTGCCCCCTCATACAAGTCAAGTTTCACAGGTTCCTGGGTGTTATCCTGGACCGCAACCTGTCGTGGCGAAGGCACATTGACTTCATCATCTCAAAGGCTCAGCGCTGGGGGAATGTGATTCGCCACTTTGCCGGCGTGCGCTGGGGCTGCACTGAGCGGGATCTTCTTGTGCTCCACAAAACTCTGGTTCGCGGCTCCCTGCTATACAGCTTGCCCGTATTGCACGGTATATCAGCCACGTCTGAGCACAAGCTTCGGTGTACACTGGCACGCAGCCTGCGGACGTGCCTTGGTGTCCCGCGCAGCGCTGAGACACGGATGGTGATCGCCGACGCCGGGGAAATACCCATCGATGTCCTCCGCCGAAGAGAAACCATCCAACACTACCTACGGTTGCTCGCTCACCACCGGCGTCATCCTCTGGTTCAAAAGCTACGTAGGCGGAAGAACAGTAAACTCTCGCTATGTGTTACAGCAACGTCTGGAAACATCCCTGACTTCACTGTTGCCCCGACCGCCCCTTCAGTGGCACCATGGACACTGCCGAGCCCATCCCTCTCAACACACATCCCTGGCCTCCTGGGGCCGAAGAGCCAGATCCCCGTTTCGGTCCTCAAGCAGTCTACTTTGGAAATGATGGATACAAACTACAGAGGCCGCACGGCTGTGTTCACGGATGGTTCGTCTACGTCGGATGGCTCCTCCGCTGCCTTTGTCATACCGGAGGAGTCACTATCATGTGGGTTCCGCCTGTCACATCGCACTTCGTCGACCTCTGCGGAGCTGTATGCCATCTTGTTATCTCTAAAGTCTGTCTCCAAGTACCCTCCCCGTTCCTGGGTGATATACACCGACTCAAAATCAGCCCTGCAATGTGTAGGAACCATGGGCATCCGCGGCTCGTTGGCCCCGGTGGTTGTTAGTATCCTGACGGCGCTCAGGGTTCTCGGCGAACAGGGACACCGGGTGACCCTACAGTGGGTCCCCGGCCACGCCGGCATTCAGGGCAACGAAGAGGCAGATTTGGCGGCTGCTGCGGCCCACCGTATCTCCAGAGCCCTGCCCATTATCCTCTCCAACGGGGATAGGCGCTCCTACTTGTCTGCGTTGGTGTCACCCTTGGCCTGCCAGCAATGGCTGCATGACATCACTCAATGGTCGCTCCTCCATGCAGTGGACCCGTCATTATCATTTAGGATGCCAGGTGGCTTCCCTCGCAGCTTTACGACACTCCTGCGGCGTCTACGACTCAACGTCGCCTTCACCCCTGCGTTCCGTGCTAAGCTGGGTTACAGTAACACGGCGCTGTGCCTAGCTTGCCGCACCCCAGCTACGATCCCCCATATCATCGAGGACTGTGAGCGGTACACGTGTGAACGCCGGGTACTTCGACGCCAACTTGAACTCCTCGACCATAGACCATTCAGCTTGTCCAAAGTACTTGGCCCATGGAGCTCCCCTGAACATCAGTGCCGGGCTCTTCGCTCCCTTTTCGTTTTCATGCAGGCCACTGGACTCCTTGAAGAGCTCTAAACAGAACTCCGACCTGTCGTTGCTTCATTCTCACCATAATTCATCCTCTCATATTAACCACTGTGAAATGGGGTAGTGTCCTGTGGCTACCACGGGGAAACATCCCATGTCATCATCACTTCTTCATTTATTGTTGTTGTTGTTGTGAGCACACCAAGAGAGCTAATGGCGTATCAAATGCCAATCCCCTGCCCCAATCACAAAGTACAAGTATCCTGCTTTAGTTGTTGTTTCAGTCCCCTAGAATATTGTATAATTCAAAACCGACGCTGTAGAACACAGCAGGACGTCGTGTATTATAGGGCTAATAATCACATGACGCGCTACTTTATACTCCGCTTCAACCTTTTCTAACGAAAGCACCACTGGAATTTCATCCTTTTATTCGCATTACTGGGTCGGATGGGAAGCGATATCAAACGATGTCGACCCATTTGGAGCGATTGATGTCCGTTGTTCATTTCCTCCGCAAGATGGGCGCCCAAATCACATATTTCTGAGGTCAATTATAGGCCAAGGGTCGTGTTTCAGCGAATCCCATCATGTGTATTTTATTGCTTATCGACAGTGGGCGCTAATAAGGGGGGCCCGGTTTCCTTGTACGTATACATGAAAATGCGCAAGAGTGAAGTGACCTCAATCATTCTCCTGGGAAATCGCTTTATTTATATATATATTCTACTGCATCCAATGAAACGTGTCACTGGCGCCTCTTGCAGCGTTCCAAGCTCATGTTACTTCATTAGAATTTCGGTCCATCATTGCGGAGCTGATTTCATTATGATGATCGACCGCAGCGCCTCCGAAATATCGGCTAGGTTCTGCTCTCGGTTTCAATTAACTCTCTCGAGAACCGGAGTCTGATGTTCGAAAGTTTCATATCATCTTATAATTGAGTCCATAAATTTGGACCCACTCGTGAAATTCCGCGGCATACGGACCTTGCAGTGACACGTATTCAAGCAAACGTGTGAAATACCAACCAAAGGACTATAGGCCACCCATGCAATTGGTTAGTCAGTTTGATTAGAAAATGAAGCTCGCAACGCTCAGCACCCAAACCAATGCACGAAGTAAGAATAAACACAGTGTAACGATGAAAGATGAAAGTCACTGAAAAGGTTAGCCAGCTGTGGGACTCGAACCCACATCTTCTGGATTACCGGACCAGGGCTCTACCAATTGAGCTAAGCTGACAGGCCTTCTCAACGACTTCCAGGGTGCGTCATTCGCGTGTGCGTCGAAGTGGTTGAGAAAGCGTGTTAGCTTAGCTCAATTCGTAGAGCCCTGGACCGGTAATCCACAAGATGTGGGTTCGAGTCCTACAGCTGGCTAACCTTTTCAGTGACTTTCGTCTTTCATCGTTAATTTCTTAGGCAACTTGAGGCCTTGTACGTGATTGTCCCTTCTATGTTGTTCCAGCCTCAGAACATCAGTTCTCTCATGTTAAACACAGTTTGTTTCATTTACTTGAATCACAAACAACAACTTTATTACAGGATGATGGCCGGGGAAGTTTCATCACCTGCCCCCCCCCCCCCAGAACAAAAAACAGCAACGTACATGCGATAATGCTGACACGAGGTGTTTCCCATAAAGAAGTGGAACCTTACCCCATTATGGGTCATATTGGTACATATGGCGGGTTTTCGTACATCGGAAGAACTACACAAAAGCGATACGATAAAAGTAGTTACCAAATCCAAGCTTAGCAACATGATGTCATCCGCTTCAAAGAAACAGAGCGATTGGCTTCTCACGTTTTATCGGGAACACCTTGGAACCTACTAAAAGTCGCTATTACGTAAGCAATATGCTAATCAAATGGATGCGACAAGCCGTGACGGGCGAGGCATGCACTGTGAGCATGCGCCACCCTGAGTGCCGGATAGAAAACGCGCCACACACATTGTTTGTGTGTATAAATAATGCAAATGCTATCACTCAAGCGCTTGGAACGACGTTGTGGAACTCATTGCCCGTATTCTTATTCGCGCTTTCAAACTACCTCGTTCCGCAGAACCCATGGCATTACAGGTATCACAGCCATTACACTGACCGTGTATTCACACGAACGACATCCTCACGGAAGAGTCTAGTGGAGGAAAAAGCGAAAACACTGCTCACAGAGCCGAAGTTCCGTCCCGTGTTATGTTGAGCATTCACACGCTGCGGAATGTCGCGAGTGGCGTACTGCACACTTAGCAGACGACATTAGCAGACGACACCGTCAGCGTCTGTTCCTCTCGTCTGCCACGGAATATATTGCGGCTCTGTCGCAGGATATATCTCACGGTTAGCAGTGTATACGTGAAGACAGGACGTTGAGTGCTCTCGCTCATGTGACAGCAGAAAGCTATGACGTATTCCGCATTTTCCACTGTAGTATTCTGGGGAATGTCGCTCGTGTGAATATACAATGAATCGAACTTGGTTGAGGTGCTTATTTTCTGTTCTGTTTTTCTCATTCTCTTTTCTGTGCTGAAGCTTCGAGAGGCGTCCTTTCTTGTTATTCACGTGCTCCCGCATAACGCGAAAAGAGAGGACGACGCCGAGAACTCGGAACTTCTTGGAATTTACCACAAATTTCGCGACCTTTATACTGCGCAGATAGTATGCCGTACTTTATACCGTGGCACGTCATACAACCATATACTAAAAGCGGCCGATGATTGCTGCATGTATAGCACATGTCATGATCTGTCGGCGAAAACTAAGATAGTGCAACTTTTGGAAGACTGTTGTTGAGTCGAGTCGAGTTTGAATGTAAAAAAACGGGGGGGAGAAGACTGTGTTTGCAAAAACAGAAAGTGGGTAATAAAAATAGACCTATAATATCCTCAAGGAAAGTTCAAGTAATTGACAGAAGGTACCACCAAAACTCTTCTTTATCACGGTAAAAGAGGAGCCTCTCTCTCTGTCTCTCTCTCTCTTTTTCTTTTTTTTTTTTTACATTCCAAGCACGGTGTCAACAATGCCTCAGAAAGAGAGTCAGAAAGACGCTTTCTGGTTGCCTACTTTCCCCTTTAAGTGAAAGTCATAGCGACTTCAGACTTCAAACGTAATACTTCGCATGACTCGTATGAGCCACTACCATGCGTAAACATGCAAAACTGTAACAAAAAAAAAAAAAAAAAAACTGAGAGTACGGAAGACAAGGAAAGCGGAAGGGAAAAAAGGAAGCGTGTTTGTAAATAAACACCCTTTTTATTCCACAGGCTCAGCTGAAAGGTGTAATAACAGCCTTGAAAAAGGTGTGCACAGAACACCCATTTGAAACAGTGTCTTAAATGGAATACACTCTTTCAAACGGTGCTGTAGAATGTGCCCTTTTTGTACAATACCCCATTTGGAATAGCAAGCCGACGTCCCGTTTGGTTGCCCTTTCCTCCCTTTTTTTTTCTTTGTTCTGATAAATATATACCTGCCACCACATTTAGAATGCTGTGTTACAAAATACGCTTTTGCATAGGGTGAAACTTGCGCTGACAAGACACAAAACGGCAGACACCAGAAAGGCAGAAGGATACAGTAGCTTTGACTCGTTGAACTTTCTCCTCAGGGTCAGGACGTAGTGATACTTCTTGCTTATTTGCAGTTTCTGTTTGTCGAGCCATCGGTGTTGCTTTTTCTAACGTGAAGCTTGTTTCCAGTTGTATTTTCTCATTCTTCTTCTGACCGTCACTCTTGCACTTTAACACACCCTACGTGTAAAGTGTAAGGTGTACCCGAAAGGTGTAAAAAAAATATTGTGCACAGTCACGTGTTTTTCATTACGCATTTCTGCCACCGGCTAGCTCGTTTTTTTAGCCATTCTTTCAATGCGAAACTGGTTCATTGATACGCCACATACTAGGTATCAAACGAGGAAAGTTCCTACGAGCTGGCCGGATGTAAACAAACCTTCGAGGTTATTTAGTGCCACAAACAAGTCTGAGTCTAGCCGGAATGGAGGAGACATTCATCACTTCTCCCGATTGGCGGTGTGTTGATCCCCAAGCTGCCCTTTAAGCTTGTGTTTTTCCTTCCTCACTGCCACGGACAGGTCTGTCTGGCGTACACGTTCGAGACCTTTTCATGCGATTCCATTGGAGGAACGAAGTTCTCTTCTGAAAGACGACAGTTGACGAACAGTTAGCGAGTGGCTGTGGCGGGATTCGAACCAACACCTTTCTGATTGAAGTTGTCTTCGTTTCTGGCGGGTACGAGTACGAGTGCGACCGTTGTCGATTGCGAGGACGTAGTCAAAGCACGCTTACTCAATGTTCCTGTTTCTCCGTGAAAAATGGCATAATACACCGTTATGTTTGAAAACGGCACCGTTAAAAGTTGAGTCGTCAGCGTAGCGGTAGCTAGTAGAATAAGGTACGAGTCAGTCGTCATCTAGACTTTTTTTCTTGTGCCTGTTCAGTATTTTTTAAAGTTCGTTTTAGACCCGCGAAGCAACTGTGGCAATGAGGGCCGTACAGACGTGGACAGATGGAGAGAGGACAGCAGCAAGGAGCTGGAGACAGTGGGGTTAGTGTGCGTCCTGGGCCGACTTCAGGGGGAACTGTGGCGACATTCGCCGGGAACATCTGCCAGAAAACGCAGGAAAAGTCTCAGACAACACAGCCGGTGGTAGGATTCGAACCTTCCACCTCCGAGTCTTCAGCACGGCCTTGATTACCGCCGACAAGCCGACGCTTTAGGCCGCCCAGCCATGCCGTTGGCTGCCTATCCAGTGTGCTTGTTTCTTGTGCTGTATGGCTTTGTTATTCTTACTGCTGCATTCTCGATCGAATTTATTATCGATATAAGTTTGTTTTTTATGGAGTATGGAGTGCGAATGCTCCTTGTTTCTTTTTTTCAAAATTTTTAAAGTGTGTCTCGACTTACGTTACTTGATGCATAATGTAAAACCCCGAGACCAGGGAACACGAAAGGACAGACACAACACGGAGTCTCGAGGTACATTATGCATCATGTTCTCCAGCTCGCTTGCTTCCTAGCCATTTTTCCATTGTTACGTTACTTGTTTACACAAATTATACCGCAGTTGTTTACATCACTGTTGCAGTTATCGAGACTCACCTTCTGCTACGCGGAAACAGCCTCGTTGCCTTATGATTCACCTCTTGCTACAGATATAAAACTCAAACTTCAAACGATTAAGATTGTGCCATGTGTACTATACTATAGTTGTAAAAAGCCAGACCGCATAACTGAACGGGTTCGCATCTATCCGTTCTTGCTCGGTTTTTGTTCGACAATACGAGACCTGTATCCCACCGGCTTGGCTGCAGTTCCGTTTGATCCCACGCTACTGAGACATAACACAAATAAACAAACAAAAAATCAAAAAGTCGCCTTATATCACGGGGTATACACAGCATTATCAGACCTCTAAATCCAGCGCTGTAAATGTGTCTCAATCACGTTTTGAATCGTTGACCTCAACCTAAATGACACTTTCTTCTGTGCACCTGATGAGGAACCTAGGTCACCCAGACCCCCTTCTGGAGTCACTCATTTACCCTACTGGACCGATGTCAACGCGGCGGGCAACACAAATCACGGTCCTAGAGTTCATGAAGGAGAGTAACCTCCTAGGTATTTTCTGACAGCAAAGAAGAAATAGACACCGCTGGGAACTGAGTTAACAACAACCTATGACAACTGTGAACAACGAACCTGTGACCAACTGAAAGTGATTATGGTGAACTGTATGGTGTGAGCCGAAGTTGACCAACAGATGGCACAGCCACCGAGCTTTGTACTGAACGCATCATCGGCATGTGTCGTGTGTCTAGTTGCTGTGTCAGTTTTTCTTTTTTCTTTTTTTTTTCTCTCTCTCTCTGTGGCAACTTGCCGCCCGTCTCGGCAGGCAGACCGCCCTCTCTCTGTCTTTCTTATTTTTTATTTCTTTAGGTAAACGATACCGCCCCCCCCCCCCCCTCCTTGATGAACAGTATAGGGGCTATGTACTATAGAATCGGCATAAATGCCTGGCAATGTCACCTGTGAGATCATTACTGGTAAGCCATAGAAGGTATTCGGTATAAGAAAGATGCTTCCTACAGAACACTTATACAATTGTCCTGTGGCGAGAACAAAATTAGCCGTAATGACCGCCTTCGTGGTCATTAGGTAAATGATGTCCTCGAAGCAGATTCAATGGAGCATTCTCTCCTTTATCGTAAGCGGATATCCTCTTTTCGCTGTTTTATTCTCCCTCGCCTTTTGTTACGGAAATTAATCAGGGTGAAACGCTTCTTTCACGTCGACCGCTTATCGGATTTCCTTTTTTAATAGCACGGTGCTTTTGATGCATTGTATTGCCAAACGCACCGTATTTGTCCAGCAATCATAACAGGCTGGAAATGAATTGCAACAATAAATGTATGAACATGCTGATGAAAATGCTTTTGGCAAAATTAGTGTTTCCCTGGTATGCACGAGTTGCGGATTGAAACACGCGCAAAGTTCAACAGCGAAAAGGGAGGTAAACATTGTTTCCAGCTGCGGCACATCAAGCATGTCGTCACGCAATCGACCCACCTTACGTGCAAGTCTACATGGGATTATATCCATCAGCGAAAGGGATTGAAGGAAATAATAGTATATATTATAATAATAATGTTTTATTGGTGCCCAAGAACGGTCGTGGCGACCCTAATGTTGGCGCACACAAATACAATACAATGCACTACAAATAGACACATATGAAGTGCCCTCTTTTGCACAGCTTCAAGACGTTTGATATCGGTGGCACATAAAGCATTGCATACTACTGACGCATATTCAAGTCGGGGAAGGACGCAAGCTTTGTAGAGAGTAAGGAATACCGTGTGAGAAGAAAACATTTTACAGCTGTAGGTGAGCAAACCAAGCATACGCAGAGCAGCAGAACAAATTGCTCCACATGCTCATGAAATTGAAGCTTCGCATCAAAGACAACACCGAGATCACGCATGCCGTCGACTCGGGCTATTTCGCCATCAGAAAAGTACTGAAATCGGGTTACTTGAGACATGCACGTGAATGAAATAACTTTAGTTTTTGACGTGTTGATTTTGAGGAAATTAGAAGTACACCCAGAAATAACACTGTAAACATCCTCCTGAAGCAGTGTGCAATCAGAAGGCGAGGGTATGCTTTTCATTATTTTGAAGTCATCAGCATACTGTAGCATGGTAGAATGTTTAACACAAGATACAAGATCATTAATAAAAATATTAAACAGTAGAGGTCCGAGATTTGACCCTTGGGGTACACCAGACTTTGAAACATGGTATCAGAGTAGGATACGGACACACACACACAGAGTATAAGCGATGCCGTAAGTACGAGGCAAAGAAACATACAAGAGAGTCAGAAACACCATATAAACCAAGCTTACGAAGGAGCAGATCATGGTTCATTAAGTCAAATGCTTTCGAGACGTTAAAATAGATTACATCCATTTGACCACGAGAAAGAACCGCTGGGGAACAGACTGACATGAATGATACAAGATTTGTGACTGTTGATCTCCCAGGCATAAAGCCATGCTGACTATCTGCAATTTTGCGCTTAAAGAACGAGGACAGATTAATATAAATAACGTGTTCAAAGACTTTGGAGCAGGTGCATAAAGTACTTATAGGTCTATAATTAGTAACAATGTTATCGCTGCCCGATTTATGGACAGGAATGACCAGGGAAGACTTCCACGGTTGTGGAAAAGTATTTCGTTTAAGAGAAATATTAAATATGAATACGAGCACAGGCGAAAGGATGTCACGATAAACTTAAAGGAAAATAGCGGGGATTCCCTCTGGTCCCGGTGTCGTTGTGGGCCTTAGTTTACGAATTGAATTGTGGACATCATTCTCAGTAATAAAAAACGAGGACAGATGATCACCGTGCATTTGCGTAAAAGACAAGGCAGAATCTGTGCTGGCCGAGTCATCAAACACGGATGAAAAGTGTGACGCAAAGATATTTGCCACGACAGGCGGATTGCATTGCATCACATTACCGTCAAACAGACACATAGTGCTAGCATTCTCACTCTTACATTGTTTATGCCAGGTCCAAAAATTACGAAGATTGCTTTTTACGTCATCTTGAATCCCTTCCAAATACGCATTATGGTCTGAGTCAGCAGACTTCTTGAAGAGCCGCCGAAAAACAGCAAATTGGTCATAGTCAAACGCCCTTCCAAACTTCTTAAATCTTCTATGAAAATATCTCTTTTTGCTAAGATAACTGCGTGTGAGAGCAGAAAACCAAATTGGGTATTTGCCCCGACGTGGTATGGTATATGGGACAAACTCAGAAATAGCATTTCTAATAATGTTGGTGAAATTCAACACTGCATCATCAGGAACAATACAGTTATACACAGAGGAGAAATCGCATGCCGCAAAATGGTGATACAGACCAACATAATCTCCCTTACGCAGATCCAGTCGAGGGGTAGATGACAATGAATGTACGCGCGCGCACAATAACAGAAGACATAGGGGAGGATGGTGAGTGTCAACCGGAACAATGGACGAAACGGAACACTCCAAAGAAACATCAAGGTTTGAAAAACACAAGTCTAGAAAATTACCATCCTTGTTAGGTATGTTGTTCAACTGAGCTAGCTGATGAAAGCGCGCAAAATCAAGCAGAACATTACCCAGATGAAACGCGGAACAATTACGTGACCCTCTGTCATTAAGGAAGTCAACACCAGGAACATTAAAGTCACCAAGAATTAGAACTTTGGAGTTAACATTCATAAGCTTCTGCCCTATTGCGAGTAAATAGTTTTCAATAACAGTTACATTAGAACCTGGAGAAAAATAATGCACACCTATTAAGATTCTGTCGTTATCACGAAAGCAACATTCAAGCCAAACACATTCCGGTACAAGTTCCCGATCAGAGCGACGAGATACATTGAAATGAGACCGAACAGCAGTAAGTGAACCACCACCCCTCTCATTTTGAGTTTGACAGCGATCGGACCTTTGAACAGCATAAGACAAAGGAAAAAAAGAGGAACTGGGTATACCTCGCCACAACCATGTTTCAGTGAAGCATATGACATCAAAACAGCATTTAAACACACAACATCTTTTGTCCTAAGACCCCGTACATTCTGATAATAAACGCTACACTGAATAACGTCAAACAGATTATGCGGAAGTGAGCCCATTTTCACCTGTGTGTGTGTGTGGGGGGGGGGGGGGGGGCTCTCTTTTATATTTTTTCAACTTGGGGGCGGGGGGTCTGTTTATGGGAGTAGCCGAATTTGTCGTGTGACGAATTCAACCTCTCCCTAGTATTTTTTCTTCATCAACATCAACATCTGTGCAGATGCGACGCTTCATTTACCTTGATTCACTATTTAATCTACCCCGTATATCCTCCCAAATATCCCTGTAACTTAAAAATATTTTTTCTGTTTAGAAGTAGCATACTGTTGTCTCCCAGTATCGAACCCAACAGCTTGTCGCCACCACCACCACGATGTTCGTTCCTATACAGCGCATGGGGACAAATTTGATTTGCATTATGTTGGGGAAAACAGGCTGGTACAAGCAGAAAGTGTGCTTCGATTGTGCAGACGTGCCTTGACTGCTTGACGACAACGGCGAACAGAGAGTTCGATGTTGCTCGCCATTTTTATTCTACTGCAAAGACGTCGCTTAGCCAATTGGTCATTTGGTTTCTTGTGTGTTCGCCTTGTTAGGTGTTTTTTGGTATGCTTCTCGTCTTAGGGTTACGATAGCGGCCACTGTGACCGCCCAAGCAGCACAATGTACTGAAAGTCGAGTGCAATATGGGTGGACGGTATATGCCTTATCAATGTTCTTTAGTGTTACGAGTCCGTTCAAGGCCTTCCACCTACCCGTCCACCCCTATTACACTCGACTTTCAGTACATTGTGCTGCTTGGGCGTAGCATGATAAGTGAGACACTGCAGCATAATACCACTCGCCGTGTATTCACACAAGCGACATCCCCCAGAATACTCCAGCGGAAGGTGCGAAAAACATCATAGCTTTCTGCTGTCACGTACACTGCTAACCATAGGGAATACACCCTGCTACACAGCCACAAGATATTCCGTAGGAGACGACAGGAAAGACGCCGACGGTGTCGCCTGCTGGGTGTCGTCTGCTAAGTGCGCAGTATGCCACTCCCGCTATTCCGTACCGTGTGAATGCTCGACATAACACGGGACGAAACTTCGGCTCTGTGAGCAGTGTTTTCGTTTTTTCTTCCACTATAATCTTCCGTGAGGATTTCTATCGTGTTAACATATGGGCACCCAAAAGGCCACTCAGGAGAAGAACACCGATTCGAGCAGCCGCCTGTGTCCTGAGACACACGACAGCGGTAAACCCCCCTTTTGGGTACCGCTCACTTTCGAAAGAGGAGATCGCTCATCTCCTTTGCGACTGAAAAGGGATACCCACAAACGTAGGACCAGCCTCACCTTCGGTAAGTTATGTCGAGCGCGCCGTGGTAACAGACATATTCGCGGGAACATACATTCGCGATTTCTGCTGAGCATAGGAAAACAGGAAAAAAAAAAAAGCTCAATGCGTGGTGGAGAACTTGTATAGTACACTAGTTCAGTGGCGTATCTGGAAAAATATTTGAGAAGGGGCTCTCTGGGGACTTTACATGGGGGAGGAGGATTTCACCCTCGTTTTCCTCTCCCAAATGCACTACCCAAGGTAGGACTTCGGGAGGGGGTGGGTTTGAACCCCCGAACCCTCCCCCTCTCTGCCTACGCCACTGCAGTGGTTATCAACGTCTCTATCAGGTACACCCACTGAACTATATGAACATAATGTTTAAAAGGATCGTATAATTTATGCGCATTTCTGTAGGCTACATTCGCCCATGTCCTCTACACTCTAGGAAAAAAAGGAATAAAATGGGGAGTAATTGCAGCTTCTAGTCCCCTAGACTGCAATTACTCCCCATCTTGGTCCCCTAACCCCGACATTTAGTCCCCAGGACTGCAAATTGTCACTCATCTGCACAAATGGTCTTCCGAATGCAACAGTCTATGTAAATATGTGCTCTTGGTCAATTTGATGGCATAAGGTTGTATTACTCAGCCAACTTAGCAATTTTCCACCCCGACAGAGTAAGAAACAGTTAGCGCTTCTTTCTTCGCAAATTATACCCTATGTAGGTCGTAAGATTTTATATCACTCCCATATCACTGTTGACTGTGTTATTGGAAGTATTTTCATGCATGCACACTAATTTTGTTCCTGGGACACTTAGAACAGAGTGTGAAGTGCAGTCTCCATTCTGTGAGATTCATTGACTCCCGTGCATTTACTCCCGAAAGGGACTATTTTTTGTGGCAATGCATTTACGCCCCAAAAGGAGTAAAATCACTCTTTTTTTTTTCGTTAGAGTGTACCAGACAAGACAATCAATCAAAATTCACCATCCACTTGTTTTCTTCTCTCTTCCTTTCTTGTTTGTTCCTCTTGTTCTGAAGAGTGTCCTGCGGCTGTTCCTTATCTTCAGCTACTAGGCGAATGAACACAAAATTGGCAGCCAGATAGCTGAGCTGAAGAGCGCATCGGTAGGCTCTTCCGCGCAAGAAATATGTAGACCGAAACCAATTAATTACTCGAAAAATAACTGATGTCGACGTGGCGTTCTTAGTAGAACATTTTTCGCTCGAGGTTCCGATTGGTAAACGAAAGACTCCGAAAGCGTCCGAAGTGAAATTTAAAAAGTTGGGAAGTTTATTTAATGAATGAGGGTATGCAAATGAGCCGCTCATAGCTCAGTTCTTGGCCGATGTCTCAGGGATGTTCAGGGAAAAGATAGCTTTTCGATAGCGCCTCCTGTTTAGGAATTACTCAGCAGGGGAACTTCGTGAAACACCCCGTGCATCACCGAGCAGATGACGCTTGATCTGAAACCTTTCACTCTGCCTAAAACCACAGCGAGCGTTCGAAGTTTTTCCTCTACAAAGAATGTCACCAGCCTCTGCCAATCCAGTCTTCCTATTATTATTCTGTCATATCTTAACAAGAACCACCCTTTCCCTTCTAAAGTTGTTCCTCCGTCACCAATAACCCTCATGCCATACCCCCCATCCAGTTATGAACAGACAAGACCCGACAACACAAGGCCGTCATTAACACCTCGTGGGGATGTCAAAGAGCTGGGTTAACTGGTGACGCCTCCCACAACTTTTGCGTCGTCGAACGAGGTCGAGAGAATAAACTAGCGCAAAACAAGTAAGTCTTCGACCATGTATTGATCGCTTTGGTCGGTAACGAGTGCGACTACGAGAAAAAGAAACGCGGAGTTGGAACGCATTCTCTCGGAGATAGAAGGAGTGGTTGGTACCCTCTACCACGTTAGCGACAGAGATTGCTGAGCAGACTATTCATCATGCTGTCCTGCAGTCTCCAGTCCGCAGTCGATCCTTCTTTTTTTCCTTTCTCTATATGCAGATTGTTCCACATATCGAGATATGATTGGCTAGCCGTCATGAACACTTGTGTGAATGCACGGTCGGATAGTGTAGACGACGTCCGCGGGGGAGTAACCCTATACGCCAGTGCGCTAATTCGATTACAAGACGAACGAGGTCGGGTGTCTCTCTTTCTACTTGTTTTCAATGGAATGGAACTTCCGCCGTGATTAGCGGTGCGCATTTTTATTGCGAAGGCGCGGTTAATCAGAGCCTAGGGAAAATATCGCTGCAAAATTTATAGCTCGAAAAATGTGTTACGGAAAACAACTCTACTTGAGAAAGATGCCGCTCGAGACGAGTGTTGACGCGGAGATGGAGAAGTCGGCGCGTTATATGCTTGACGGCGCTGTTCAATGGTCACTGGTTTCAAGACTGTCCTGTTCGTGTGACAGGGGGTGTGACAGGGGTGTGACTGGCAACAATGTCTGAGAGAAGGTACTGAGGGCGAGTGCGTACCCTCGTGATTTCCTAGCATGACTTGGTGCGTTGATAAGACGATAGCCAGCAACTAGAAACTGCCCAAGCAGCACAATGTACTGAAAGTCGGGTGCAATAGGGGTGGACGGGTAGGTGGAAGGCCTTGAACAGACTCGTGAAACTAAGGAACATCGATAAGACACATACCGTCCACCCCTATTGCACTCGACTTTCAGTACATTGTGCTGCTTGGGTGGTTTGAATTACACTGATGGTGGTCTGTCATCCACTGTCGCATACTACGTACCCGCAGCCCTTGCGTCGTCGGACGTTTCCAAATGATAAATTCGCTTCGAGATGTACAATGGGTGTATTCCTCGGACACTGCGCGCGGCTGGCGACATTTTACGAGTATCTCGTAAGCACACGATTGTACTTGCATATTTTGACCATCTCGTCAGTCAGCGTCTCTCGTACGCTTTCTTATGTGCTTTGATGTTTCGTTCACGTTATGCGTCACCATGTACTAGAAGCAAAAAAAAAATAAAAATAAAATACTAAATACTACCGCTAATAAAATACTACTGCTACTATAATCCGCTTTGATTTGACTGCGCGACGATCTCGAGGAGTTGGTGCGGTTAACGATAAAATGAAAAGCAAGGGAATGAACGACTGAAAAAGGGGAAGAAGAGGATGGACTGACTGATTCATTGAGATATAAAAATATGAAGAGGAGGATATTTCAATAATGTACACACTTTTCACCGATATGTATTTATCAAACGCGTTAGTATAGGTCGCTCGCTGCTTTCACTTCATCTTCTTGAGTGAGAGAATACTCCACCGCAAAACGGGGACCCGGCTCGGAGTTTTTATATCCCTCCAGCGGCGAAGAGTTTATATCACCCAACAATATTTCAAATAAAATGTTTCAATTGCGTACCCATTTTACCCCGAGATATTTGTAAACTGAACGGTTGTGTTTCACAGCATTTGGAAGCATGCAGTCCGACGCTGCGCGGAGCGGAAGCTACCTGTGGTATTTATCCGCAAGAATATCTAATCTATCAAATCAGACAACCGTATGAGAGTGGCGGCCGTTCGATCAATTGTTCCCTACGCAACATCGCAGTGGGGATTCGTTCACCAACATCTGTAATAACAAAGGGAACGGCTGTCTATCCAGATTGCACATGCTCGGGAGAATGTGGCCTATAGGCTGACATGTCAGGAACCACGCTAGACAATGTAGACGTATCGAAAGGCACAATAGGGAGCTCTAGTGTATCGTACGCTATCGACTTTGCGAACGTAAGGGACAGCGTTGATGGTTCTGCGCAGAGCCATATCAGAAACAGAGTTTCGCGCAGTGCGCAGAACCACCAAATACGCTATCCTGTACGTACGCAGGGGTGATAGCGTACGATGTACTAAACTTCACTAATGAAATACTTGATTCGTTTTTTTTTTTTTTTTTTTTTTTGTATGACTGTTCTTACGTGTTTTAGGCTTATGAACCACCCGTCGTTGACGTAAAGAAGACCCGTACGTACGATAGTCGTGATATCCAGTTATACCTGCACCACGTGACCCAAAACTGATAGACCCGTTGTTGAATGTACGAGACATGTAAGCGTTACGTTACCTATTCTGCAATGAAGCAGCCATGACACCAAGATTTCGCAGAACGCGGGTACGCTCATTCTTGGAAAGTAACTAGCTGTAATGTAAGTAAGTAAATAAGTGACTTGGAACTGTAACTTAACTCTACTCTGCTTCCACTCTACGTCAGTTTCTCTTACTTCACTAGATATTATTTGATCAGAGTAAATGTCACTGTAATAAAATAACCCTTTTCGTGCTGTAACTATAGCTTTTAAAATGACTTTTCCCTTAATGTGGCCTCACTTACGCAGCGAGGTCACCAAACACATACGCAAACCGTAAGAAAGTAGTGGTATATTGAACACACTAATTACTCTTGCGCACTGCTTATACTATAGTATAGGCAGTGCGCAAGGAAGGAATAAGCCAGAACTTCAAAAAAGCTGGCTTCTACTACAGTTAAAAATGTATATGTACTACGTATTACAAAACTTCCACAGCGTACTACGCATTATGCGTAAACGCACTATGAGAAAAATTCGCAAAGAGCTTCTCTGCTCTCATTTCTTTTGGGGAACGCGGCAATTTCCCTCCCATTATTTGGAAGGACCGCCAGCAGGAATTCGTTACGTTCTTCTTCTTTATAAGGGTTAAAAGAGGTAAAAGAGGTCAGCACGGCAAGTTGCATAAATTTCACATATATAACTCGGCTTGTACGTGTAAAGTTACAGGCTTCGGAAGCTGATAGAGGATTCGATTACTCAGCAATCGGTTTCTTTGAATCGGAACAGTCGATTTCCCTCCTCCATTGAACTTATCCACCGTTTTTTTTTCTTCTTTTCTTTTTTTTTGTGTGAATGGAAGTGCCTCAGGACGAGTGCCGCCAGTATATCGAACACACACTGTTCTTCTTCTGGGCACCATCCTCGTCATTGTCATGGTATTTAAAGTGTTAGGGATGGCATGTGTTAAGGGTTCATAGGTATAGTCAACAACCCGGTGGATAGAAAAAAAAAAGCCCAAAAACAACATAGTCGTTTACGATTCGTCAGTTTGTTCGTAAAGACTATGGCTTTTTCCTATCCACCGAGCTGTTGACTTACCTATGAACCTTAACATGTCATCCCTAACCCTTTATGTACCATGCAAATGATGAGGACGATGCCCAGAAGAAGAAGAGGAACAGCGTCTGTTCCCAATATCGGCCCCTCTCGTCCTGAGGCACTTCCCTCAACATTTCCTTACCGATTCGCTAGATTTTCAGTGCCCTTCTGTGTGTGTGTTTTCTTTTTCTTCTTCTTTTCACTGTCCTTGTAACCTTCTTTTCTACGGCGTACCACCAGCGTGAAAGGGACCGACATAAATTTTCCGAGCCACACTGAGGATTACATATAGTACATTGCTGGTAGCACGGACATTTCGTGTTACGTGTCCGACTCACGTCTGGCACTGCTCCACTTACAGAGAACGTGGCACAGCCTCAAAACAGTTCACTTCGTACCCCCTCCCAGCCGTTATTATGGGAGAGGCAACGTGAGCTTTCGACCAATACCATTATCCGTTTGAACGAACTGTACTTCGCTTCGGACACGTTTCGCTTTCGTGCACCACGGTGTGTGCACTGTCGGTGGCATGTGCTGGGCGCTTCGTTTCGGCCGACCTTATTTATGGCGGTCATGTTGTTGGTATATATCTAAGCACAAAAAAAAAGAGAAGCGTATTTTATTTGTTTTTCTCTATGACCGCAATGGCAGAGCTTTGGCTTAGTCTGTAGTCGGCAACGTGTGAGGTTTGCGTTTAGCTGGAGTTTTACAAGGCAGCTTCTGTATGGCATTTTTGTGAGGTTGGTTTGGGCGTTGCTATTTTGAAAGACGAATAGAAACTAACGATGAAAGATGGGAGTCACTGAAAAGGTTAGCTAGCTGTAGGACTCGAACCCACATCTTCTGGATTACCGGTCCAGGGCTCTACCAATTGAGCTAAGCTAACACGCCTTCTCAGCCACTTCCAGGGTGCGTCATCTGAAGGGACAAACCAGTCACTCTCTCTCTCACTCATCCTCCTTTCACTCTTATATTTTTGCACACTCATACACGCATTCATACGACAGGGATCGACGCAAGCGGCAATTGTTGAACAAGAGAGAACTGATGTTCTGAGGCTGGAACATTTCTTAGGCAACTTGAGGCCTTGTAGGTGATTGTCCCTTCTATGTTGTTCCAGCCTCAGAACATCAGTTCTCTGTTGTTCAACAATTGCCGCTTGCGTCGATCCCTGTCGTATGAATGCGTGTATGAGTGTGCAAAAATGTAAGAGTGAAAGGAGGATGAGTGAGAGAGAGTGACTGGTTTGTCCCTTGGACAAACCAGTCGTTCCACCACGTTCCACCATGTCGTTCCAGCCTCAGAACATCAGTTCTCTCTTGAATAAAAACTGCTATCCGGTATTTGCAAATAAAAATATTTTTTTGTTGTTGTAAAATGAGGGCTACATGCATGTTTTTATAAACTAGATAAGTCTTTGTCCACGGCAAAGCTTCACAGTTATAGGTATATGACACATTGTGTGGGTTAGAGTAGATAGCTAGCGTTATGAAACATGAAGGTTACACAAAGCAGAAAACTCTATAAAAACGGAGATTTCGGAGTGTTAAAAAAATTCCTTAAGGGTTTGGCGGGACGGCGCAGCAAAGCTACACGGATGGGGAGGGTGAAAGGGCGAGGGGAAAGAGAATGGTGATACATCTCAAATAGTGGTGGTTCTCTGCGGAAGGTAAGCATGACAGTGATAATCGAACCTGGGATTGACTCAACCGAAAACCGTTATGAATCGCCACGAGTCTTGTTTAACCGCGTAACCTAATCGACCAGAAAGTGTTTTTCCTCTGGCTTATTCGTACTGGAGCTCAACCGAAAAGAATATGAAGCTGTTCCGGTTCGCGAAAAGGTTTAGAGTGTGCTGCACAATTAAAATGATGTAGCATAGCTAGAATTCGGATACATTAGCGCGTGCTTAAAATCCGTTTAAACTTCTCAGTTCGGGAACGGCCACGCTCGTTGCACTGAAGAGACCCGCGTAACATGCGCACTCAAGCCAGTCTAATATTCTCTGCACTACAACGACCAGTGGAATTCGCAATAAGTATTACTTTTTTGGCATAATTCACATATGCGCGAGCTCGAGAGTAGTTAGTCGGATATGCCCTTATCTCGAAACATCCACAGCCTCAAAAACTTGTTTTGTTTTTTTTTTCTTCCTATCTGATTACCGGGCAAGGAACACCGAACTTCTGGAACATAACTCGTTTAGACGAGCCAGTCACGTGGACCGGTACTAGACCGGAGTTTGTATGATTTGGTTAATGTATGCTGGTCAAGTGTACTCTGCCTATGTCTCGCGAACTGAATGACGCGTGAACGTGTGCTCTGTATTATGTTCTGCTGCCGAGCTGAGCACTCCAAACAGACGTTGGGTGTGGTGTTGACTTCAGTCTCTGATCCACTGCGTCATGTGGGGGCTCGCAACATTTGGTAGACCACAGAATGAAGCAGAGAGGGTGGAAAGTACAGCTGTGCCTTAGGTCCGCAAGGGTTAACCCGGGAGCTTACACGAAGCATAACGTACCATCTGCTCGCAGCATATCATGACGTGGAAACACAACCACACCGACACACCACAAACCGTCTTCTATTATTTTTTTTATTCATTTAATGGTAATCCTTCTACCTATTCAACGTGACCTACTTCTCGCGCTATGGAATCTGACACGTGGCCTTGCTTTTCAAAAGTTTCATTAAGTGTCTCGTTATATGCACGAACCTGGAGCTGAAGTACCCTTAAATAAATCTTTCTGACTAGGCGGATCTTAGATTTTTTGTCGTCTTATCTTTATGGAATATCACGCATCGCTCTTCTTGTAAAAGTGCATCGCACGTGCATGACTTAACACGCGAAAAAACAAGGGCCTGAACACTACTGTCCTTTACGGAGTTGTTCACGAGTTGCTAACAAGAATATCATCTGACATGACCACACGTTGCAATCATAACCATTGAATGATCTGTGGTTGTTCTAAGTTGTAGCTCTTGACAAGACGAACCTTATTAATACATCGGGAGGGGGGATTTATTGGCAGAATTATTACATTGGCTTTAAACTTACCCCCATGATAAGGGAATCTCCTGCACATCCTTGCCACTACATTCGGCGTGTTTCCCTTCCTATCCTTCCTAACACGTTTGTTTTGTCGGGTTACAAATCTTACAGGGAAGTTGGGGAAAGTTTGTTTGTGCAACTGAGTACGATATTTACCCCGTGTGCCCTATACGGGAGACACTTTGGGGCGTCAGTACTGGCACTTCTAGCTTTTCTCGAGCTTCTATTTCTCCCTTCTGCTTTATCTGCAGCTTCGTTCTTTCGCACGGTTAGCGAACGAGTTCGGCAGTGAATGCGGCTCTTCCCAGCCTTCACAATAGGAAATGTATACCAGCGGGGACGCAATGACATCAAATTTTAAAAGCTGTTGAGCGAACTGAACGTGCGATCCTGCTCTTTGGAGTGTGAGCTGCCCGACGGGGAGCGCCATTTTATAAAATGTGACTTACCGTCTGTCTAGACGAAAAAACCCAAACAAAAGGTATTCCTTAGTGCCATGCGTCTGGTCGCACCAACCTACACGACTTTACACTCCGGCACCAGTAGGTTTACAATGTTAGTAAGTAGGAGTTTTTTTCAAATTGATCTCTACAATTTGCCAGGTTACAAAGGTACAACCTACCAGGAATCACAAGCTATGCTTACTCCATTCATCACCAGGAACCACGCCATTCCTGTGCTATGGTAGTAGTGGAAGCAAGAAAGAACGTATACAATAGTCTGACTGCTTCAGGAAGCTTCCTAAGACCAATCTGTCTCTTCCTTTTCCTTCTTAGTGCTACCGCTGACAAAAGCACATCCGTTATCAGTATCTGCTACAGCTCTTTGCATGGGCAGCCAGAAGGAAAGTGAAGAGGCGGGTCCGTTTCCAGAAATAGCCTGTTTTGGCGTCCCAACGACGGGTTTCGCATCTTTGTCGCAACCATTACTATCGCGCTAGAAGGCGTACCTTTGTGACACGGTCTTCCTATTTCCGGCATAGGAAATGGTTATTTAACCTGGTGAACTTGAGAAAAAAAAAACCTTACCGTTACCTCCCTTGTTACAGCTTGACAGGGTTCACGGCAGTACTAAATAAAATAAGTAAAATCAAACTTTTTTAATAAACATGTAGTACGTTGAAAAACATTCCCGAAGATGACCACTGTCTACTACATACTTTTAGGACACACCAGCGGCATAGCCGAGCAGGTTAAGGCGTCCGCTCGTTGATGGTAGTCAAGGTGGTGCTGAAGAGTGGGAGGTGTGGGGGGGGGGGGCGTTCGAATCCTACCACCGGCTCTGATGTGCGAGGTTTTCCCTGGGTTTTCCGGCAGCCTTTCCAGACGAATGTCGACACACTTCCCCCTGAAGTCGGCCCAGGACGCATACTAACCCTCCCCCGTCCCCCACTCCTTCCAGGGGTCCCCTGTCCGTCTGTCCAGGTCTGTACGCCGCTCATATAGCCACAGTGGCTTCGCGGCGCTGACACTGAATTAAAAGAAACCTTTTGGACAATTCGTTTTAGCCCAATCTTGGCACGTTAGATGAGTAGACTTCGCACAGAATCTCTACCTGATGAGGCCCCACATCGTTGTACACTCCCGAACGCACCCACCCATATGAGTGTGGATGATGGACCAAAGTAGGGTATGTAGTCAGCTTCATGGTACGGACACACTGTACGTGGAAAATAGTAATCATAAAATAAACGGATCTGTGAACAGCAGCGTAGACCATAATGAGTCAATGTACTGTCCGTAAAAAAGAAAAAAAAAAAGAAAAGAAAAACAGAAAGAACGGGCAGCACACGGACGAGGTCCAGAAAAACATTGGTGTAGATAACGTTTAAACCCACATCCTACGTCGTACGTCCTTGTGACATCGTGTGTTGGCCCGAAATACGAGAAGTACTTATATTCTCTATTTGGTAAATTTTGCCACGTCATTTAAATGGAAAGTAAACTGCACGTACATCGTTGAAATAAATGTGTCTACGAGCATCTAATTCCAAACAACGTACGGCTAGTTGGTGACACTAAACCAACGACAATACGCTATGCAAGTAGGTCAGCCTTTCGCGCAGCCTACCAGCTCGCGTGGCGCAGTGGTTGGCGTGCTGGCCATGTCACGTCAAGACTGGAAGGTACCCGGGTTCGAATGCTGGTGTCGGCTGTGCTGTCTGGGGTTCTTCCTGTGTTTTCCTCAGACGCTTTGAGACTTATGTCAGCACCCTTAGTTCCCTTAGAAGTCGGCCCAGGACGCACATTCCTCCAGGCCGTCAGTGGTGACGTTGCCCACCTCTGTGAGGCCGACAACGGCCTGAGTGGATAGTGGATCCTGAGTGGACAGTCAGTTTGTCACCGTGCTTCCTCCAACCTTTGCTTTCTCTCATGCGAAGAGACCACGGAAGAGACGCACTGTCGTAGCGCATATGCTATGGCGGTGTATCTCTGCGCATGAGATAAAGTAAAGCGTAGAGAAGAAGCGTAGAAGTGTCCGCTCAACCAGAGAACGGCTCTGCGCTCAACGGGCCAGCAATAAGGGGACGCTCCTAGCAGTCGCTTCAAGAGACTCTTCACAGGAAAGGACACGTGCGTCTCTCGTTGAGCTTATTTGGGAGGAGGAACAATGAGGTCGCTTCCCAGGCACGCAAGAAAAGTGAGTTGCGGAGGAATTAAAAAAGGAATTTGAGTGCTAGAACACACCGAAGAAATGCCCTTAACCATATCCCAATTATCACGAGGGGACAAAAACCGTCCTGAAAATTCGCACAAACCTCAACGAGATCGGTATTTCCGTGTGAGTCAACGCTACAGATTCACTCCTAACGCCACTATCACGATTGATATCAATAAACGTGGCATCAATCATCTCTGGCTTTAGCATATCTCTTGGGGCTATTAAGATCTTACATGTACGACAACTTCTACGCCTGCAGTTACTAACAGACAGCGTGCACCATCTGATATGTGCATGGCTCATGTTGCTACTTTTATGCATTTGTGCATTGACATTATCTGGTCACGAGGGCTTCATATCTTAATATTATTCATCCCATCACATCACCATTCCATCTCCCATGTTAGCCAGTGTGCCCGGGGGTAGTGAGACATCCAATTTAAGTAGCAAATTTCCTCACTCTTCGTCACTACATTTATTTGTCGTTGTTTATCACGTTGTTGATGTGTTTGAATTCTGTGATGCCGTTGCAACAGCTGAGACATGGAAGAAAAGTTCTTTGCAGTCGTTCTTTGCATTCAGAGATCCGCAATTAACTCGCGAAACTGCGAATACTGCATTTTTCCGGTCCAAGCCTCACACCACGATATGGTAAAAAGTTCCTTCAAGCGACAGACCCACGTCTGTTTGCGGCGTGTGGCATTGTTCCTCTTTTCCAGTCACCGATTCCTTTCGTGTCATTCCAATCAAGTGGGTGGACTGTTTGTCGCATTACTGTCACACCACTGCGGAGGAAAATTGCGAAGGGTTGCAGATCTCCCGTCGGCTGTCGTCGAGGATCTCGTCTGCAATTGCAGTATGCGCACGTTCTGTTGCTCCAAAAGGGGCCGCCTTCGCATATCGGATTGTAATCTGACTGCGCTTACCATGCATAGATTGCTTTCGATTCCGCTCGTCTTCGCGTGCGTTGAAGGGGACTGCGGGGCAAAGCGCGTGAGACAGGGTACGGCGAAGAGAGTTGTGCTTCTCCGAAAACGACGGATAACGAGAGAAAATTTGTCGAATGAGAACGTGTTAAACTGCCGGGGGTGTTAGCGGTGACGACATGCTTTCCGTTGTTCATCTCAGTTGCGCTGGTAGCGAGAAATGTCAGCGAACTATCTGATAGCTTTAAGGAAGCAAAATTCACAGTGAGGAAGACAGTGACACTGTGGCGGCATTGCCAGCGCCATCACATCAAGGCGCGAATAATAAATAGCCTTGCCTCGCTCAGCCCGAGCTCTCGCTCTGACCTGGCAATTCCACCGCCATGTTGTTGTCTGGTCTCGTTAGTCTTCAGTAGCACTACAGTGGTGACCCGGACAATACCTTGGACAATACCTGACGGACCTGGACATGGCAGTCGTCAATTCCTCCGGCTTCTCGGAACTGCCCGCTCCGCCTGTGTCCCAGGTCGTCTTCGAAAGCTCCGCCCACGCCTTGTCTCAGCGGGTTCGTCACCTTACCCAGTTGGTCGCAAACCTTTTATGCCGACCAAGATCATCAACTTCCTGCCGCGCTGACCATCGCGCAGACTCCCCATCGGTTCCTGCGCGTTCCTGCTCCCGAACCTCCAGCAGACTTTGTCACTACCACCACCGTGTCGGCGCCGATGCACGACGCTGCCTCCTACCTTGCTCGTGGTCGCGACAGCCGAAAACCTTTTCCACGACAAGAGCGCCCGAGTCCACCAGCAGCCGCCTTTTCCACATCATTGACCGTACCAGCGGGATGCGCTTCCTCGTTGATACGGGCGCGGAAGTAAGCGTCATACCCGCCGACAAATTTTCACGCCGACCCCGACAGCAGTGCTTCAGCCTAAGAGCCGCCAACGCCTCTACCATACCCGTTTACGGCCAACGGTCTCTAACCCTCAACATCGGGCTCCGAAGAGATTTTAAGTGGCTTTTTCTTGTCGCCGACGTCACCCAAGCAATTCTCGGAGCAGATTTTCTCAACAGTTTCAAGCTGCTCGTTGACGTCAACGGCAGGCGCCTCATTGATCGCTCAACGTCCCTGTCAGTCTGCGGCCTTAACCTCCCTGCACCACCATCCCGCGTACTATCTTGCACTGCGCCGGACGTCCCCTTCGCCTCTATCCTGAAGGATTTCCCTGCGTTGACTCAACCACCCGACTGGACGAAACCCGTACAACACGACGTTGTTCACCACGTTTCCACCCGTGGCCCACCAGTTCACTTCCGCCCGCGGCGCCTCGCACCCGAAAAGTTCCGCGTGGCAAAGGCAGAATTTGACCACATGCTTGAACTTGGTATCATCAGGCCATCATCCAGTACGTGGGCTTCGCCGCTGCACATGGTGCCAAAGAAGACCGGGGACTGGCGCCCGTGCGGCGACTATCGCGCATTGAACAAAGCAACCATCCCCGACCGCTATCCCATCCCGCACATCTTGGACTTCTCAGCTCATCTGGAAGGCGCCACCACGTTCTCGAAAATAGATCTCGTCCGCGCTTACCATCAGATTCCTATGGCAGAGGAGGATATACCAAAAACCGCCATCACGACCCCATTTGGCCTGTTTGAGTTCCTTCGAATGCCCTTTGGCTTGCGGAACGCTGCCCAGACTTTTCAGAGGTTCATCGACAACATCATTCGCGGATTACCATTTGTCTACGCGTATATGGATGACCTCCTCGTCGCAAGCCGCTCCCCAACAGAGCACGAACATCATCTTCGGGCACTCTTTACCCGCTTACAACAGAGCGGCATCATTATCAACGCCGCTAAGAGCGAATTCGGAGTCGGAGAACTCGACTTCCTTGGCCACCATGTCAACAGCCAGGGCATCATGCCTTTACCATCCCGAGTCGCTGCCATTCAAGACTTCCCGCAGCCCGTTTCCGTGACCAAACTACGACAATTCTTGGGGCTGGTGAATTTTTATAGGCGCTTTGTGCCATCATGCGCAGCCAAACTGAGTCCCCTCGAGGCTCTGCTCTGCACCAAGCGCTCGAAACACTCTGTGCTGGTTTGGACCCCTGAAGCGGCAGCTGCCTTCCAGGCAATCAAACAGGCAATCGCTTCGTCGTCCCTTCTATTCCATCCTCAACACGACGCCCCAACGTCCATCATGGTCGATGCATCCAGCACAGCTGTCGGCGCCGTCCTCCAACAACGTATCTCTGGCGCTTGGCGCCCTCTAGCATTCTTTTCACGCAAGATGAAGCCCCAGGAGACTCGCTACAGTGCCTTCGGTCGCGAGCTCCTGGCCATATATCTCACCGTCAAGCACTTTCGCCATTTCTTGGAGGGCCGACAATTCACTGTATTCACCGATCATAAGCCCCTCGTCTACGCATTTTCTTCATGCAGCACAAGCTACACCCCTCGTGAGACCCGCCACCTCGCATTCATCTCGGAGTTCACCACAGACGTTCAGCACATCAGTGGTGCAGATAATGTGGTAGCGGACGCTCTCAGTCGCGTCAACTTCATTGGGACAACCTGTCAGTCTTCGCTCCTCGACGCACTGGCTCAGGCCCAATCATCCGATCAAGAACTCGCATCTTGCAGAAGTGACCCTTCGTCTTCCTTAACCATAGACGATGTCGACCTGCCAGGCGCTACACAGCCTGTCGCGTGCGACACGTCACAAGGTCGACCCCGCCCATTTGTTCCGGCGGCACTTCGACGAGAAGTCTTCTCGACCTATCATTCATTGTCCCATCCTGGCATACGCGCAACTCAAGAACTCATTTCTCGGCGCTACGTCTGGCCCTTCATGAACAAGGACATCAAGCGCTGGGTTCAAGCCTGCATTCCGTGTCAGCGGACTAAGGTTCACAGGCACACCCGCCTCCATCCTTCTCAGTTTCCCGCGCCAGACAGCCACATCGACTTGGTGGGACCACTCCCAATATCATCCGGCTATCGTTACATCTTCACCATCATTGACCGCTTCACCCGTTGGCCCGAGGCTGTACCGGTACCCGACGCCACTGCATCCACAGTTGCAGCCGCCCTCTTGAACACCTGGGTGTCGCGCTTCGGTGTACCGTCTATCATCACGTCAGACCGAGGTCCCCAGTTCGAGTCCGCCCTCTTCTCTATAGGCTCGTCAACACACTGGGCTGCAAGCGGATTCGAACGACTGCCTACCACCCGGCGTCAAACGGCCTCGTGGAGCGCTTCCACCGACAGCTCAAGGTTGCCCTCCGGGCTGCTCCCGAAACGCCCTGGCCAGAAGTCATACCGCTCGCGCTCCTGGCGATCCGCTCCACCTTCAAGCCTGACATAGGCTGCGCCGTCGCCGAGCTGGTATACGGCACGTCCCTACGCCTCCCCGGAGATCTCATTTGCCCGTTGCCAGGCAGCACTGCTCTCTCACCACCTGACTACGTTTCGCGGCTCCGCCGTACTATGGCCGCCCTTCGTCCAGCAACATCTCGGCCCTCGCGTGTGTCCTCGGCCTTCCAGCATCCCGACCTCGCCTCCTGCACACACGTCTTTGTGCGCTGTGACGCTGTACGGAAGCCCCTGCAACCGCCCTACACAGGCCCTCACCTCGTGCTGCGCCGTTCACCCAACTTTTACACCATTCAGCTGAACGGCCGCGAGGACACTGTTGCCTTAGAACGGCTTAAGCCGGCATACGTCGACGCTGTACCACCGTTGCCGCCCTCCTTCTCCGTGGAGCTACTCTACGACTCACCCTCCACGGCAAGCTGTCCGCTCACTACACCAACTACTCTTCCCCCACCGTCGCCTCCTCGGCTGTCTACCCGACTCAGACCGCCCCGACAAGTCACTTGGGCTCCCAAGCTCGTTTCTGTTCGCCAGCTTCCAGCGCTTGGCTAGGGGGGAGGCCCTGTGGCGGCATTGCCAGCGCCATCACATCAAGGCGCGAATAATAAATAGCCTTGCCTCGCTCAGCCCGAGCTCTCGCTCTGACCTGGCAATTCCACCGCCATGTTGTTGTCTGGTCTCGTTAGTCTTCAGTAGCACTACAACACGAATGGAGCTCGTGTTCGTGTCACTTCGTGTTTTTGTCCGCGTCTTTTCGGCTCCTTTTAAGTTAGGAAATGGAGCAATAGGACCACATCGGTATTCTTTAGGAAGTATCTCCTCTTCGAGTGCACAGCCATGACCTCTAAGATCTGTCCCTTAAACATGTGACTATGTGAAAATTTGTGTAGGTTATGCTTTGCTATGCTTTCGTTGGCTTTTAAGTAAGTAAGTAAGCAAGTCCCGCATATGCAGTGAATGTATTCCGTAAGTGAATACTATTGTGCATTGAACATATTAGGGTTAATTCATTAGATGGGTAAGCTCGGTAGCATCGCTACGTTCTCGAGCCAGGACACGAAATTACGTAGCTGATACTTGAATAGTATGATAATTTTTATAACACTAGCTGAAATTACGTAGCTGATACGTACGATACTGAGTCACTTTGAATATGCAGGACAGTTATACAGTCAACCCTCGATTTATGAACACCCTCGGTTCCCGGAAAAATCTTTCATAAATCAAGGGATTTATAAATCGAAAATTCCGTTAAGTCAGTACTATCGGCTGACGAAACAGTATTTGTGAGTTGGGATTGTGTTTGTAATGCAATATGTTGTATAATTTTCCTTTCGACCAGGCCTTCTGCTGTACGCTTGGTCGTCCCTAATGCGTCCCCGGAAAACCCGTTTGTTGTTCGGATTTCGAGGGGTTAAAAACCGAGGGTGCAATACCTGGAAAAAGATTCGTCCGTTCTGGCATCATTCATAAGACCACGGAATAATCCCTTTGAACATTTCTGCTGACCTCGGAACCATCCGTTCATAAACTGAGGGCAAAAACGCTGGGCAACTCCTAGTTGGTTCCCAGAAATTCCATTCATTATTCGGATATCGAGGTTCATAAAACGAGGGGAAAATGCATGTAAAAAGTTTGGTTCCTCGTGCTCCTGTTCATAAAACGAGGGAATTCATAGATCGAAGGTTCATAAATCGAGGGTTGACTGTATTCCCATGCAGCTGTCCTAGGGGTCTTTTGACAGCGAGAGGTACACACGCACACAACGAAACACGACTGTGACCAACTGAAGGTGATCAATGGCTCTCTCAACCAGAGAGTCGAACCGAAACGTTTATCGGTTCGGTTCGGATTTAGGTTCGACGATAAGGGTTCAGTTCCGGTTTAGTTCCGGAAGGCAACTGCAATGGTTCGAAACGGTTCGGTTCACGCACTGGTTCAGGGGCCATGGGTGGGAATAAAGCACAACAGGAAGTTTAAAGCACACTTCCGTTTGTGTCATACAGTGCTGGTACAGTGGACAGGAAGGCGTCAACGGTCGTTCAACATTTTGAAAGATTTTGCGCGATATGCAAAACAAGATTAGTAGTGGTTACGACAGGAGCATAACCATGAATTACCGGTTCGGGTTGACTGTCTCCGCACTTAGCTCATGTCGCGGTGGTTAACTAACACACCAGGTTGTTCTCTGAATCGTGTCAGGAATATAACAGGCAACCAAACCTACTACCTTGACCTAAGTTGAAATGATTGATTACCAGTCAGGAGACACGAATACACGTTGATTAGCAAACGACGCATCGTGGTAGTTGGATTGGAATGGTGCGATTCTGAGCCCGGAGTCTTTATGTAGAAGGCGCGTTATCGTGTCATCACTGACCGCCGCCGTGCTACTATACGTCGCCGTTAGAGTGAAGTGTCTGTGGAACAAAGAGCGCAGGCAAGAGCAAGCGCAAACAGAGAGTTCGACTCATTTTCGACCCATTGGCGATTTTTAAATACGATGTCAGTGTGGTTGTTTTACCTCTTCTATTTCAAATGCACAAAGAAAAGCAGCTTGGTATGTTGTTTTCATTCTGACCAGCATGAGGGTGGCTGGCCCTCTACTTTCTAAGGGGCTTACGTAAGTTCACACACGCATGATAGGAGTCTATCCTGCAGCATTGCACACACGGACACATACTGTAGTTGAGCTCAGATAATTTTCTTTCGCAATACACTACAGAAAAAGAAGCGAAGAAGAACAAAAATATGAAGACGAGAAAATTTGAAAGACCGAACGTCGCACAGCGGACGACATATCCATCAGATGGTCCACGTACTCGCATTTATATACAGGATGCCCACGATAACTGTGGAATTGATCTCTAACACATAGCGCCGTCAAAGAAAAACTGACAGCGCTATGTGTCAGCTATCATTTCTGCAGTTTGGGTGGACATGCTGTATAGCTGAGGCTGTTTAGTATACTATTATAATATATGTCACTTAATGAATGCTACCTTCTTCTATATATTCATGTGTATGTCTTAGACATTAGTAGGCATAACAGTTTTCAAATACCATCTTTGTTGTTGTTATTTCGCGACTCCAGAAAATCAATAGCATTCCTGCAGGGCACAACTTTTTCAGCAAGCAAGAGAAACGCTACGAAGCTAATAAAAGAAGAAAGAAAATGACGAAAAAAGCAGTTTTTATGTTCATGCACAACATGCAGAGTTCCTCCCTTAGTACCGTATAAATCGTTATTTGAACCGGTTCCGGTTCAGCTCCAGGATGGCGTCGACTATTTCATTTTGGTTCAGTTTCGGTTCGTCCAAAAATAACGGTTAATAAGGATTTTCGGTTCGGGTTCGGTAAAATAGTTACGAACATTGCACTGTATATGACATTTCTGTGGGTTGTGTGTGTTCAGTTCGGTTTCCTTTTCTTTTCTTTTTTTTTCAAAATGTAAACGGTTGTCACGCGCGGCTCATTTTTTACGCAATGCAAAAGAGGAAACGTCTCTAGCTTTTACGTTTACCCCCTTCTGCCCAAGCAGGTATTTAAGGAGACCGCATAACGCACTTCAGGTACACCGAGGTAAAGCTTAAAACATAAAGAAGCGTTATAACGTCGCGTTTAATTAGCGTGATTACAGCTATCTTAGGGCTATAATAGTGTGCGCGAAGTGGCCAACGTGATAACATGTGCATGTCAGCCCCAGTAGAGAAACCTCTCGCGGTGGCTCTTCACAAAATTTCCGAAAATCTGCCGAACTCAGAGCACAGGCTTCTTTAGGAATTGAGAGCAATCTTGGAGTGGCCTCTGTTTCGTCTTTCTACTTTCTCTTCTATTTACGTGTCCTGGAGTAGCCGGTCCCGACTTTGTCGAGGCGCGCATCTCCATATCTTTATTTCTTAGTCAATCAATCAATTAAGAAAATGCATAGTTGTTCTTTCCGTTGCATAGGTCCGTGAGGTCTCGTGCGTAGAATTTACCTTCGTACCTCTAAATGTAACGTACTAATTTTATGTTAGTAATTATGCCAATTAAAATTAGGTTACTTACATCAATTTAATTAATTTAACACTGCACCATACCGTAACGCCAATACGTTACACAAAGCACAAAAATGATCGAAGGCGTTTATTCTACGTCCAATGGTAGAAGGCTACAAATGGGTTGGGGATTTCCAAACTTAAGTCGGTGAGATATCGTAATAATAATAGTAATAATAATAACCCGATGCTTATTTTTAGCTGAACCACACCATCGCTGAGAAAATAAAATAAAAGTAACGAATGACGTACAATTCCGAAATGTTGATTTGTTATAAACGAAAGTACAACACTAGTAACGAAATATAACTGTTAGGAACAAAAGTCAATGTCCTTTACTGTGGTGTTGATGCAGCATTTTCAGCTCCACTCCTGCCTACACGTTAGCTCAAACTGTTTTTTTTTTATATATATATAAAGCGGCCGAATGAAAACAGCAGCAGTTTACCGTTAACCCCTTTTCTCAGCGCGCACATTTTTAGTTCTCATCTAACGGCTGGCGCCATATTGAAACAATAAAGTAAAGCGTTGACTGCTATTTCTCGATTGTTTACAGCCATTAGTCGCTAAGCTCATTACGATTAGCACAGTAATAGCACGTTAGAGAACACTCTAAACGAGCCCCAAGGGAGGTCAGCGAGAAGCTGATCGCATCGAACTTGTTTATTCTGTGCAAACGAAGCAAAAAAAGCTACACAATATTCTTTGATTTTGCGCCGTTGCTTTGACTAAGGATAAGGTAAACATCAACAGTAAAAGTAAGATAATTAGCGAGGGAAGGATGATCTCATAATGTCCCCACTTAGTTCTGTCTTGCTATTTCGCCCTCTTTCTCTTTTTCCATCTTTCTTCCTTAGAAGTTTTTTGCCTATGCTTAGAGGGCTGCGCGGGTATGTTACTCTCGACCCGCACCCGCACCGCACCCGCACGAACTTTGGTGGATCTACCCGCACCCGCGAGTCGTGCGGGTATATCCCTAGACCCACACTACACTGGCGTACCGGCGTGCACAAGTTAGAGTATACTGCAGCGCAAATCAGAACAATACGATAGCGTTTGTGGGCGTTTAATTGTACTTTAGGTTTGGTACATCAAGTGCATGGTACATAGCTGCTGAAAGTACGGTCATCAAATTATCATAAAACGCACAGGAAGTCCGATCTCTCGCGCGTTTATTTCGCGAAAAAGCATGAACGCTGGTGTAGCGCGGGTACCCGCACGACCCGCAGCGGCAATGCGGATGCACCCGCACTTTACCTGCCACCTGCATCAAGTCAATATTTTCTACCCGCAAATCCGAGGCGTCATCGTGGCTAATCTTTCCTCTTTTTTGTCAACATTAAACATACCACCCGCACCTCCCGCGCGTGGAAGCGCGGGTACACCCGCGACCGCGCAGTCCTCTACCTATGATCACTGTGAGCGGAATAATATGGACGAAGGGCGCGACTAGAGTTCTAAGTGAGACCTGGACAGCTTAATAAAGAGAGGAACGTAAACGCTCGCAGCACATCTTATAGGATCTTTTAATTACTACACAAACATGGCACGAAATCTAAATTCAATTATATGTATAAAAACACAATATACTCGCTTTCACACGATTTCGTACAATTGAAGCATGGATCACAAAGCGAAACAGCGTTTCCACCTGCTGTTTTGGCGTTGTCACTCGGGAATATGACATGGGGTGATTCACCACTGGAGAGGGGGGGGGGGGGGGTATTTTTAATGCAAAGTAAAAAAAAAAAAGAGAAGGGAAAGGTTAGCCACTGAAGAGGAATACTCTACAGTCTTCCCGATTACATGCGTAACATTAAGTGAGACATATGAGAATGCAGTTGTGAATGAATGAGCTATGTACAAGGGTCATTCAGGGTTGAACAAGACTTTTGCTCGAGAAAAATCAGTGAGTAAATGTAATTGAATCAGGCTTTCGGAGGACGAAGGGCAATCCTCGGGTCGGCGGCACCTGCACCATGTACAGCAGCGGCAGCTATCACGGCGGGGAGCAATGTGTCTGCAGCTGTGGAACAGCGATGCATAATGAGTTCCTTGTGAAGGAGAACGTCAAACGAGCTGATATTTTGCAAAGAGTACAGGCACAGTATGGGGAACAAACGATGTCAAGGGGAAGAGTGTACGGATGGTGCAGGCTGTTTCGCTAAGGACGGGATATGGTGACGAATGAACCACATGGATACGCTCGTCCGACTGCAGTCACGCCAGTGAACATAGCACGCGTTGAGCAAGCCATCCTCGAGAACCCGCCAGTAACAGTTCTGGCCATTGCAGCCCAGCGTAATATTAGTCGTAGTAGAATGTCGGCGGTGTGGAAACGATCATTCCCGAGCACTTACTGTTCCGCAAAGTCTGTGCAAGATGGGTTCCCGGATACCTGCCGCGCGAAACGCAGTTCGTAAGAGGAGGCCTGGGATGTTGTCCGGAAGGGACATCTTCTTCATGACAATGTCCGGCGTCACGCGGCGAACTTGACAGAAACAACCCAGGACGAAATGCGCTGGGAGGTTTTGGCCCCTGCCCCTTACAGCCCAGATTCAGCCCCCAGCGATTACCGTTTTTTGGGGCCACTTAAAGATCACATTACTGGAAAGACGTTCCACGCAGATGAAGCCCTCCAGAAAGATGTCCTGCAGTGGCTATGAGAGCAGCCCACTTATTTCTGCACCAAACGCATCAAAGAGTTGCCACAGCGATGGCAGCGGTGGTTATAGTTGCGCAGGGTGAATACTGACGTAGTTTGGCGCTTCCCGAATTTTCCAGTGTATTTAAAGAAATGAAAATCTCGATCAACGTTGAACGACCCTTGTACAAGCCGTTTGCGAAACAATTGAGCTGTACCCTGTTGGCTGTGCCACGCCGAGCAGAAGGAAGGTGAAAAAAAAAAAAAAAAAAGAACGAAAGAGGCACCGATGGTCTTTGGGAAACAGTAGATTACTGAAGCGCATGGAGCAAATCGGTAGACGCCAGAAACACCATGAGTGAAATGAACAGGGACCGGCCTCGGTGGCTCAGTCGGTAGCGTGTTCGCCTTCTGATCCCGAGATCGCGGGTTCGAACCCGGCCGAGGACGCCAGCAACTTGGTGGCAGGGTACAAGTTGCTTAGACACGCCGTCTTCCGCGAGGGACGTTAAATACGGGGTGCCGTGTAATGAGCTTTCATTGCACGTTAAAGAACCCTCAGGTGGGCAAAAGCAATCCACAGACCGACCGCTGTGGCGTCGCTCATGATCTCAGTTGTCTCGCGACGTAAACACCCAATTATTATTATTATTATTGAAATGAACAGGTACGCATGTGTGCTTTTAATATAGGTTAAAAGCGCGATTTCCAAGCGGTCACTAGAATCCAGTATCTAAAATGAGCACAAAATCTGTGATCCGACCAGCTCGATAATGCTAGCACACACAACCATCTGCGTTAACACATTTGAGAACAAAGTAACTACAACTTCATCATCAGCACGTTTTACAAGCTACTTCTGCAAGCCTGATCCAACCACTTTTTCTTTTTCTTACTCATCATTCCCGTCTACTACACGACATATCGATCCGCCGCCAATGAATCAACCGCCAAAATGTGTTTCGGGGGAACGTTAAGAAACCTGCCAGACCTCTCCTTTTCAGCGGTGAGAAATTCCTCGGGTCCCCAAGGCCTTGTGACGACACTCGTGTCATCTGTTACGGGAAATCAGCTGCTCTTTCAACCATGGCTGCTTTTGTTTTCATACCACTGTGCAGTCCTCAAGGAACTATCGATAACCACGAGACGAGAACGATAAGAGAAACAGAACACGCCTGGGAAGAAGATAGCCTGCGGCAACGTACCTCGCATCCCCTAAATCATTCTTGTACGGTGGGGAACTCACCTGCATTTGTCTCCCGAGACGCGCTGTTAGCCTCAAAAGGCGCCACAGAGGCAAGAACAAAGAAGGAAAAAAGAAAAGCGTTCGAGCAACTTATTTATTCCCACGACATATTCTTTTGACACTTCATTTTGAATCAACTTGAGAAGATATAACGTGATCGTTGCTATTTGTACTATAGGCGGTTATCGTTAAGAGCGCTTTGCCACATATACACTCTTTTCACAGGGAAGTAACCTTTACAGGCGAAGTTCCGAGTACGTTGTAGTGGATGAGGCAATTAATCATAGAAGGACAAACACAGCACAAGCCTCACAACGCACGGTTACATACTTCAATTGAGTGATGACATTTAAAGTAAAAGCGCCAGCAGTGGGATTCGAACCGGCAATCAGATTATTGGGGTGGAATCCCACTTGCTGGTACCTTTTCTTCAATGGCCATCATTCCCATTCGTCCTCATCAGTTTATCTGTTGTTGCTTTTGTTGAAGTTAAGAGAGCTTGTTGCTGCCCTTACGTCGCGGTGCCAAGATCAATTACTCTGAGTGTGACAGCGTCAAATGGAATGACGTAAAGGAAAATGCACAAATGAAACCATCCGCACAATTGTTTGTTTGTTTGTTTGTTTGTAACAAAAAAGAGGAGGAAGAGGATATTTTGAGTTTGAGTTTGAATGTTTCAAAAAAGATGTTGTTTGACAACTAGTAGCCTTTGCCGTTTTTAATGTCAACATATTCGACACAAGTGTGACTGGTTGGGTAAAGTTGAAGTGACAATATGAACTCCAACTCAGGGTTGCAAAAACGAGGGGTCCCGATTTTTCGGAGCCGACTTGGCTGCTTCTTCAGGTGTGGATCTAGTGGCCAGTGGCTACGAATTTTATACTTGGCGGTTCATTGTTTTTGGATGCCACGTTGCGGGGGTCGTTGGCATACCACTTTGCCGTTGTTGTATTCCTTATTTTATGGCACATTATTATTATTATTATTATTCCTCTGCCTCATCGGAGACCAGTTTATCATTCAACGACCGAAATTTAAACGGAAACGACGGCAACGACGGAAAAGTTGGACACAGGTGGACAACTGTAGTTCCGTATGGTAGCTTGACGCTGCCTCTTCAAGAACATGGGTACTACAACAATCCGCACAAACGCAGTTTCATAATCTCGGACTTGATAAACCCACGGCTGTTAATGGTTCGACGCATTTTCTTCGGGGATCCTTCTTGCACAACGGTGGCTGTCGATACCCACCTGAAATGCTGGCAAGGTGTTACGAAAAGCCATTTCCTAGTAATATGTTGTCCGTTACCTCGTCACACAAATGCTCTTTCTTCAACTTTGCTGTTTTTTTTGTTTTTTTTCTGTAGTAATCTTCACTGTCAGACATGTAATCTTTTTATGTACCTCACGATGTGCATTGTCTTACGCAAGCGCATTATAGAACAGTATGGTTGATGGATGTAACAGACAGTGCATGGCTGAAATAGCCGCTTCCATCGTCGCTTGGAAAAGTGAGAAGTACTGCTTCATCGGGGACAAATAAATTATATAACACTCGCTTTTACGAGTCACTCTTACATCACGTAATAACTCGAGCTATGCACCATGATCTTGTCCTTACACACGAAAATTGTCTAGAGAATGGAACAGATTCAGTCAGTTGCTGAGACTCTGGCCTTGTGTCGCAAATAAAAACGAGCACGAAGTTACAAGATCTTCCGGGAAAGGCTGAAGGAACTCAGAGTAACGAGATTATATGTAGTGGCATTTGAACAATATGGTATATTGCGCGTATATTACGCACACATTACTGCATTTTTGTTACGTTGGCGTTAATGTACTGATAGCCTAAATGCGTTTTTTTTTATGTAATAGCGTATTCATATTGAAGATAAAAAGTTATATACGAGTAACGTATCACAACATATTGGTATTAGATGTTATTAATATTATACGATAAATATTACCTCGTCAAATCGATATTATTTCCGGGCTGCGCATTGGTGTCCAACAGTATTGTTTCAGTCAGTGATGAACAAAGTACCTCACTGTTCACCGGTTCAGTACCCTTCATTGCATGTACGCCTGTTTGCATACACCGTGTGTAGGCGTCCTGGGGTACCCCTCACATACCTTTTTTTTTTTATCACATTAGCATCATTATCATCTTTTCAACATTGTACTTATGCAAAGTACATGGCGTCATTAGGGCTTGAACTACAGTACAAAGTACGATATTGTAAATGCGCCTGAAGTAAAATATAGTCGGCCCCCGTTTATCCGGTCTTCATGTATCCAGGCTCCCGCGCGATCTGGACAGAAATCGCGGGGACAGATTTCAGTTCATGCATTTTAGCTTCATTTATCCGGGCGTCAGCTTCCGGATCCGGACAAGAATTTTCAGGAACCACGATAGGAAAATACCTAACTGCCTGCTTCACTTAACCGGTCTCGCTTCAGAGTCAGTCTGCGACCTACATTTTCTCCAGCGGGAGCGACAGCCTCGAGGACAGAGTCGACTGCTCTATACCCTGCTTCAAGGATTTCCCCCTTTCCCGTTGCACCCGTGCGTGATCAGCCCCGTCACTTGAAGCTGTAGAGGAAGGAACGTCCGAAAGTCAGGAAGTCCTCCAGCAGGTCTCGAGTGCCTCGATGAGGACGGAGGTGTGGACGCACACGGAAGTGTGTGCCATCATTACTGATGGAGACGTCATTGATATTGTGGGTTGCAGTGACGACAGCCGTGAATCAGACGACGACACTGAAGAGCCACGTGTGATGGCACTCCGAGAGGCCCGAAATGCACTCAGAACTGCTTTGGTGTTGTCTGAATAAAAGAATAATGTTCCCCAAGTTAGTGCCCTCATAAAGAGCTTAGGTGAACCTGGTACTTGTAGTACTCTTGCACAAATGAATATGGCCAGTTTCATATGCATTCCAAAATATGTACAGACCCCGTGGACAGCTGAAAATATCGTGTTTCACTTATCTGGATGCCCCGCTATTAGGGCATTTTCGCTGGGAACGGTCAAGTATGGTTAAACGGGGGGGGGGGGGGGGGGGGATATGTTTATTAAGAAAAAAGAAAGGGGGCAGAAGGGGGGGAAAAGAACGGGGGTCGAGTGTACAAAGTACTGAGAAAAGTGCTTTAAAGTACTCGTCAAGTATATTGTGCGTTTACAAAATTTGATGAAGTGGTTTGTTTTGTTTGGCATTTAGTAAGCTTTTTCCGCAAGTGCTAATTGTATTTAGTGCTTATTTAGTTAGAGCTCTGTTTATTCATTTGCGTATCTCCCGGTATTCTATGAAAAATGAGGACAGCAATCTATTTTCTTATTGAAAAATCTTGCTTCTAGACACAAAACTTCGTTATTGATATTCTGCGTCTTTATCGTTGCATCTCCAGCTTGGTACGTACGTACCTGATGGGAAGTAGTCGTGAAAGGTACTTAAAGTAGAGTACAAAGTACACAATCGGAAATGTCCTTATAGTACTTGAGCACTTGGTACTTCAAGCGCTCTCCAGCACTGGTTTCAGTATGAACCCCCTGCCAGTCACACAAGACAACTCCCAGTGTGCTTCATTACTGCCATAGCGCCCCGTCATAACGTTGCCTTTCTTTTTCCCCATTGTACGCTTTACGTCCCAATTCGCCTTTCTTCTATTTCCAACAGAACCGCACACATTTCATGATTAGAGACCCATACGGTCAGGAAAGAAACGCACAGACGGAAACGACCGCGAAAGGGTTAGCAAACTTTTCCGTCTGGCCAATTCCTTGATCCCATATTTCGTCACCCTCTCACGCAAGGGGAGGTCGAGAACGGTTCGAAACAGGAAGTCAGATGAGAGTAAAACTTTACCATCCAATTTTCAGCTTCACTGTCGTTCTCTTGTCAAGGGGGATCCCTGTCACTTGTTTTCCGTTCGCGTCGTAACTCATGACGAGCGGAGAGACGACGGGTGAAGGATCTCAGCGGAAAGACCGCTAACGAGATTCGGCGGTGACAAGGCGGAACGGAGACTTTTTGTGTTACGCTTCCAGCTTACGTATTTCCCTTTTTCATTTTCTTCTCGTTTTGCAGGAAGAAGAGTCGTGTGAAGCTGCATGGCGGATCCTTCTTGATGCACAGGGTTTACGCGGATGACGTCACAATGAAGCTGGTTCAATCTGCGTCAGAAGTCTTGGGTACGTGCTTGCCATCGGTTTTCCGGGGTATTGAAGTGGTGATGAGATATTGTGTGCTACAGGACGTGTGGGTAATTATGATCCCTTTCTGAATTAGGAACTTGAGTGTGTGGAAGTGGAGAATACTTCCGTTCCATTGTTCAGTCTTTGTTCAAGCGGGATGTTTAATTTGCTGATGATGTAGGATTGATTTTCGGTTCATCATCAACACTTTACAGTTTTAGAAAGTTATTGAATTCAACGTTATTCATTCTTTATTGAATTAGATGGTAATGTTTTCACAATTTTGACGAAGCGCTCGCATGCCCAAAAAGCAGGAAAACAAAACAAAAGCTCAATTCCGCCAAGGAACCTATTAACTGGCTACTTTACATCAGTATTCGTCATTGCGTTCGAAGCACTGCGCCTTCAGAAAGGAGACTAGTGGTAAGGGAGAGAGATAGAAGAAAAACAGAGAGGTAACTACGCCACAAAAAGGTCTTCACGGATTGTGAAATTGGACAAAAATGATGGTTTTGGCGCATGGAAGTAATGGCTTTACGATAACGACGTGAGTTCTGCGTTTGTCTCGAACGATTAAGATTTTGGTACTCAGTTCCTTGTAAGCGTGCAGTTATTGCAGTTTGATTTTCTCCTACATAATTCTCAAACTGCTCTGTTTCGGCTCTGTCCTTTTGAAGTAACATATATCGTCTACGAAGCGATATGTGGTAGGGCACCGCTGTGGATGGGATCATCAAACCCGGCTGAAAGCGAAGGTTTCTGCTTTCGTATGTCTTTTAGGGTCGCGAGGGAAGCTTCATACAGTGTTCCACAGCATGAAACAGAGGACTACCTCTTGACAGAGTTTTTCGTTTCTCTACAGAGTTTCTGTTTTTCGGAGCTCACATCTCCATTTTTGATTTTTTTCCGTTAATCAATGAGGATTCCCTCTTGCTGTTGTTTCTGAGTTACAGTTGTTTCTCTTTGCAATACCGCATAAGACCACCCGCCCACGGCACCGTCACCTTTCTTTCTATTCAACCAAGAGACACATGCATCCAATTGCTTCAATCACCGCCTGTTGCGTCGTCGCAATCTGCGGGGCATTGCAAACACTATATACGGTACATAAAAACAGCTTACCTCTAGAAACTTTACACGGCTCATTTCCGACGCCAGAAAACAATGCAAAGTCCCACATTTTTAGTTTGAAACAACAATACATGAACACAAAATTGAATCTGTACCCCGAACATAATAACATGACTTTACATCTAGAGGCGCCATTCCGCAGTAATTCCATTTCAATTTCCGTTCTTTCTTTCGGGAAAGCGCAGCTTGTGCCCCCACACCTAAATGTGGAAAGGAAGAAAAAAAAAAGAAAGAAAAAAGAACAATACGCCTAATCGACAGGTGTACCAGAATAGACTTTACGCCGTTCTCAGAAAAGGATGTGCCATTCAAACGGTGCATCGATAGGAAGACGCTTAAGGGTTGTCCCGTCCTGTCCACCTTGCCGTCGTCTTCTAGGCTTCCGCTATAAATGGTAGGCGGTGAATCTGTTCCCGTTCTGGAATTGCGAACCAGACTGCTGTCGCTGTCAGGTCCCAAAGAAGACTAACCTGAATGTGAATGCTTTCGATTGCTTCGTGCAGACACTTGATACATAGTTCATGTGCGAAAGAGTTAGGGAAAAAAACACTCTATTTTGAGTTATTGCTCTCTCTGTCATTTGACATTGTTGTTCCCTAACTACATTGCACGACGACGATTTTGTTGGTTGCCTTTTGACTTTATTCTCTTTCTCTCTCTTTGTTTTCTTCACGTCTTCTTTTTGCCTTCCTCAGTGCTCTTTTCATTTGTTTGGTTTTGTTTTTGATTGTGGATAGCGAGCCTTTGTACTTGTGAGGGAAATTATTAGTCCCTCCTTTTTCTTTCCAAGAATATTATATGCCTCCCTGAGAATTATATGGTGTCATTATTACACAACTTGGATGTAGAAAACATTCCCACGTCATCTGCTGCATTATATATTATGGTGATTAAGGCTGGGGACTTCGAACTAGCAGAGCCATGCAGAGGGACGGTCTTGCGAATGCGAACAAGTAGCGAAGTGGTGTGCTGACAAAATCATCAAGCGTTTTAGTACATAGTTTTTCTTTTTTTTTAAATGCCATTCCTGTAGTGCAACCAAAGTGTTTAAAACTTCTGAGAAGCGTTCGCCGTTTCAAATAGAAAATAGAGTTTCTTTTTAGTGACCTCGTATTACGAAGAATATACCTTTACGTACACTATGGGCGCACTACTTTTTTGTAAACTCTCCTTTAACGTTATTCGACCACTACAAGCACTTTACCAGCTCCCGTGGCACAGTGGTTAGGGTGACCGCTGTCCACGCCACCGAGACTGGGTGGTGACACGGGCTCGAATCCCCGCACCGGCTGTGTTGTCTGAGGTTTTCCCTGGGTTTTCCGGGGACTTTCCAGGCGAACGTCAACACAGTTCCCCCTGAAGCCGGCCGAGGACGCATACTAACACCCCTGTGCCCCACTCCTTCCTGCTGTCCTCTCTCCATCTGTCCACGTCTGTACGCCATTCATAGCCACAGTTGCTTCGCGGCGCTAAGACAAAAAAACACTTTCGTAATTCCTGTGAAATTAGCGATCCTCGCGAACGTCGCGACCGCTATTTTATCGCCAAATTAAAGACTCTCGAAATATTGGTACCATTCTAACATAATACTCGGAAACATTTCCAGTTGCTGAGCTTCGGTTCGACGCATACTAATCCCTCACTACATACTACCACTTCGTCTCTTGCACCAGTTACCAAAGTAACTGGTGCAAGTGATGTGGAGTTGCGAGGATACGCTATAGGGAAGCCAAAATCTCAATTTTATTTTTTCTTAAAATCGAATCAAATCAAATCAAATCCTCAGTTACCCAGGTCCAATGTTACGTTCAGAGCACGTTCGCGAGCCCGGCGCGCATGCCACTATCTCGGGTTTGGACTCCCGCGTAGACCAGTTTGACGAAGCCGACCTGCGCGGGCTTCATCACACTGCCGCAAGGATCAGCTTTGAGAAGAGCTCCCTTGTGAAACAGCAATGAACATTGCACCGTGAAATAGTTCCCGAAACGTGCCTCATTCCGAATTATTAAGACCGCAAATTAGCCACTTTTGCAGCATCTTACTTGTCATTTGCTGATTTCATCTGTTGTACGAACTGTACTGACGGTACAAAGTGTAGTCACAGACGTCATTGCATTTTCTGAATGAAGTTTATTTCCAGTAAGGTCAGAGGAGGAGAAGTACTATGCAAGACACGCTGTGTGTTCGCATGCAGTGCCGATAGTCAGTTCAGAATTTGGGCGAAAGCGCTCGTACTAAGCATAGCGATAGAGATATCGTCACGGTTTATTTTAGTGTGACCTAACTGTTGAAATGAGCGGTATTTGAATGAGTAACCTTGAGTTCCTGCGCGGTTGTTGCTTTTGTTACTGCCACAGTGCAGACAACATCCACGTTGTAATGGCATGGTGTTGTACGTACAGTTGCAATAAGGAAACACCACATACTATTATGCGTAGGATTGAATGAATTACATAATTAAGCAGTTCCTTTCGTTAAAAATAAAATAAAACAGACACATTAAGGTACAGGTCAGACGGGATAACAGACAACGGTTCCACAGCATGTGAGTTGTTAGTGTTCTACTTGGTCCATGGACCAACCCATCATTACAGCATTCAACTATCAAAGTCCTTGGACATTTCATTACAGATGTAGGACTCGCCTCTCATATATCATGTCAATACCATATACCATGTGGTGCGTTGCATTTGGGTTTGTGCCACACCAAACGGACACATATGGTTTCATCTATGACACCATGTGGATGCCCTTTTTTAGTAGCTAACAACCCGGGAATTCTGCGTAGCAGGTCCGGATTATTTATGCCCAACCTCTTTTTCTATTTCCTGTTAGCACCGCGAAGCAACTGTGGCTATGAGCAGCGCACAGACGTGGGCATATAGAGAGAGGACAATAGGAAGGAGTGGGGGACAAATGAGTTAGTATGCGCCCTGGGCCGACTTCAGGGGGAACTGTGCCGACATTAGTCTGAAAAGTCTGCCGGAAAACCGAAGGAAAACCTCAGACAGCACAGCCGGTGGTAGGATTCGAACCGACCACCTCCCGGTCTTTAGCACGACTTTGGCTACCATCAACGAGCGGGTGAGATAGGTTCGTAGAGTTCTTGAAGTGGGTCCGCAGAGTCGTAGGAACTGTTCGCGGGCCCGACGCTACGTCGACACGTTACGAAAGGAGTAGTCCACGGGGACTTGACGTAGAACACCAACAACTTACATTTATTACAGGGAACTTCCAGTTACAACTGCTAGCCTAAGTGGCAGCGAGACCATCAGCAATCAACCCCGCTAACATGTGCGGGTGCCTTCTTAAAGGAAAGGCAAATCTCTTTCCACCAATCAGCACACACGAAACTGACGTCAGTATAAGTATACAAAATGTGTGGTGAAAGTGAAACCCCTCCACACGAGCACTGCGTCAGTTCAATTACAGTTGTGCCGCCCAACAAGCGGCGACTTTCGTCGCAGCGCTTCAAAGCGACGGGCCCCGCAGGGTTAACCTTGGATACCTGTTGTCCACCCTGGTCCGTCGTCACTCTGTCGCTTGCACGATTACAACCCTCCGAATGTCCTTGGAGGCACCTACGTTATGTATCGACGACAGCGACGAAAAGGGGTAACTTAATCCCATAATGTCTCTAGGTGCAGGGTTCCCACGTCGGCGAATAGGGCACACATCAGGACAAAAGGCGCCGACACACCAGCAAGAGGTTGCGCGCCTAACACCTCCACCACAAATGTGATGCATATACTTCAAACGTTATGCATCACACTTATAAACATACAACATACAAGCGCGCAGACATATGGTAACAGAATTTAGTCATCCTACGCGATGACAGAGGGCTTCTACGGTTCCAAAGATAAAACATAATGTTCTTGCAAACCTTCGTCTCATCGGTACTTCCACCACAAGACTAGGCATAACACACATTCGGATGCACAACAGTCGCACAACGGCATCACAAACACACTGGCACAGTGCCCCTCTGATCGCGAACTGCAGCACACCATGACCGAAATAATGGCGCAAGACGTGCACCTTGTTCAGTCCAAGGTATCGAACACATATCTTCCTACTGTATGAACTGTGGAGCCTCTGCCTGCCTTAGGCACGAACAAGGGCGACTGATTGTAATGTCTCACAATTATCATATGGCCATTCTCATTCCTCAGCTCAAAACTTGTGCACACAAGAATGTGCAGCAGCCTACAGCGGCACCTATCTCCGTCATTGTTGATCGTTTGTATGCATTCCAGTACAGTGTCACTGTACAGCATCAACGTGTGAGCCAAGTAACCAACGGAGTCCAACTCAATTTCCTCGCAGGGATTCTCAAAATCCCCCGCCATAGACGTCCTGAACTGCACCTCATGCTCGCAATCCGTGTGTGCTTCTTCACTTGGGCAGTGTGACACCTCACTTTCTCTAGTGGGTTGCCGCGGTTGCTTACAATTACAGTCTGAGCGCTCATCTATGCAATTGGGTTCAATAACCTGCCGTTCTGCTATCGTCGTAGTACTATTTGACAGTACGTCGCAGGTAAGGTCAGTACGCTCAGCCTTTACTTGGCACTCGCAAACACAATGAGAACCGCCTGTGCACCGGCTATCTATCGTCACTGAGCCTCCTGCACCTGCTGATACCTCCTGTATGTTCTCAGGGCTTTCAAGCTGCCTCCCGCCAACATCTGACTCGCTATCTAGCATTTCTGACCTATTTGCGACACAATCCTGCGGTTCTATACGTTCAGCAATTGTGTACGTATGCCTCCGCGTGCTCTCTAGTATTGCTGTTTTTAAGATGTCGAACCCACCCCGCTTAGCTACAGGCAATTCCGCAAACATTTGCCTGCCCCGTGTATTTAAGACAGGGTACAATAATCCTACTTTCCATTGATCGGGTACACTTTCCGACTCAAAAATATTTTCTACTTTTTCTATCCACTGAGGCATAGAACCGTCTTGCGGCATTTTTGGCAGGATCATGCTCAACCTTTCCACGAGGTCCCGAACCTCGACAAATTTCTTGCTGGACTGGGGCCCGAACACTTCTGTACAGGTTGTCCCCTTCCGTAGCCGACGCGTCTCGGCTTCTAGTTGTGCTAGGTAAAGTTTCATATCCAGAAACTTCCATTCCTCTGCGACCGACGCCCTCATTCTAGTCCCGCCACACTCAATCTCGATGGCAGCCATCAACGCGTCATCTACCTCCAACTCCTCCCTGCTCCTCATGTCGCACCTGCCTATGCGCTCGCTATGCCCTTCAGTCATAGTATGCATTACAGTCCGCAACCAAAGAAGCACCTACCCTGTATATAGTGTGCTCCTGGCGCTTGAGTTGAGGTCTCCGATGTCCGATGATCCTGACACTCGAAATTCTCCCAGTGGCTAGAATGGGCTCCGCGTCCTCTGGTCGGGTTGTTGCGTCGTCATCTCCCTGTCGTTGCCCTGCCTTGGTGTCCTTTCGTAGAAAGTTGACGTAGCATCCTGTCGACTGCGCCAGATAGGTTCGTAGAGTTCTTGAAGTGGGTCCGCAGAGTCGTAGGAACTGTTCGCGGGCCCGACGCTACGTCGACACGTTACGAAAGGAGTAGTCCACGGGGACTTGACGTAGAACACCAACAACTTACATTTATTACAGGGAACTTCCAGTTACAACTGCTAGCCTAAGTGGCAGCGAGACCATCAGCAATCAACCCCGCTAACATGTGCGGGTGCCTTCTTAAAGGAAAGGCAAATCTCTTTCCACCAATCAGCACACACGAAACTGACGTCAGTATAAGTATACAAAATGTGTGGTGAAAGTGAAACCCCTCCACACGAGCACTGCGTCAGTTCAATTACAGTTGTGCCGCCCAACAAGCGGCGACTTTCGTCGCAGCGCTTCAAAGCGACGGGCCCCGCAGGGTTAACCTTGGACACCTGTTGTCCACCCTGGTCCGTCGTCACTCTGTCGCTTGCACGATTACAACCCTCCGAATGTCCTTGGAGGCACCTACGTTATGTATCGACGACAGCGACGAAAAGGGGTAACTTAATCCCATAATGTCTCTAGGTGCAGGGTTCCCACGTCGGCGAATAGGGCACACATCAGGACAAAAGGCGCCGACACACCAGCAAGAGGTTGCGCGCCTAACAGGGTGCTTGCCAAACGTCTCTGCATAATAGTTTTATATACCTCCCCCACATCATCATCATCACCAACGTTCGTGTGGAGCAACTGCGAATACATTATTAAACACAACAACAAATAATACACGTCGTGACGATGAAGTTTTCCACTTAATTTGTGGGTCGCTACCCCAGACTGGCACTGGCTAGCATGCGATCAAGCGATTAGGTGATGGGATGATGGGCACACATCCTTGGCCTTTGATATAACATGAAGCCCTCAGAGCCAGATAATGTCAGTGCACAAAGGCATAATAGCCTAAATATGAGTCTAGCCCTACTAAAAGAGCGCAAAATAGATTGCATACAGAAATCTAAAGAATTGCTCATAAAGGAACATATACAAAAACCACACTTTATCTTTCCTTCCTGGTAAACTAAATGAAACCAACGAAAGACATACACTAACAATGTGTGTCAGATGGAAATCCTTGCGCCGTGCACGGGGTCGATGTAAGCGTTGAGTTGAAGACGGAAAACTTCTGAGCGTGCAGCAGAGTTAGTTCAGAAGGGCGAGAAAATTGCACCCAATTTCCGTTTCATTCGCGCAGTTTTCCGCTAAAACAGGTTTCTTTAGATCTTTCCGCCAGAACTTTAACGACTCTCGATGGGGTGCCATAATCAGCATTTCCGTTCTGTCGACTTTGGGCACCTACTAAACACGATATGATTAGCACAGAAGGACAATTTTCATTCTACCTGCATGCCGTTTTTCGTCAACGGTAGTTTATGTTGTTTTCACATTGACAAAGAAGCGTGCTCAACATCCACACTCATCGTGCCAAAACACAACGGACCTCAACACCGTATTACGATCTGGAGTTTGAGATAGCCGCGTTGCATCCCGGAACGTGCAACATACGTACTTATCTGGTATTGCTTGCGACGTACTTGTCTGATATCGTCAGCTCGTGGTTTATCCTGTCTGAAATCTCCAGGTTTTGTAAGATTGTTTCTTCGAACTAATTGACTCGTATGGCATACGGCCCACCCTCAAACAGGATAATGGTACAGCTCCTTCTGGGGCGGGCAAGACAATACGGGCAGCTGCATCTTTGAATGAACATTTCAGACAAGTGTGTGGCAAGCAGTACATTACGAGGTTCTGCACTAAGAAGAAAACTTGGCACAGGACGCACAGCCTGCCCGTATATTCTTTTCATTGATTGTCTGTCGATTAAACTCTTTGACACATTACACTTAAAATATGTGTCGAAACGCAGGCATTTGGGGGTGGTGGGGGATATGTTTATTAAGAAAAATAATTTAAAATTTTAAAAATAACTAAAAAGTCAAGAAATTATTAAGGCACTTGGATGCATATCGGACACAATCGAGAACTATCTAACCCCAGGTCCTTTCACACTTATTGAAATATTTATTGAGGCTTTGTGTGTTACCGTCATTCTTTTGTTGTTTTTTTCTTTTTTCGTGGTCAAATTTTATGTCTGCCTCTTTGTTACGGGTGAGACAAAAATGATGGAAGATAGACAAAAAACGGATGGAGTTCACATTGTTCTCAATTTACTTAGCGATTTAGTTTGTAAGCGCACGAACGGTATCAAACCATATACTTCTTTGTCCGCAGAAATGAGCAAGGACTCCTGTCTGGAAGCCCTCGGCTGCCATTTCCTCTTCTTCTGCCAGCAGCACGGCTACGATAAAATTCTACGCGTTCTGGGTTCAAACTTAACGGATTTTCTCACCAACCTGGATAACCTGCACGATCACCTAGCCGGCAGCTACCCGGGCATGAGCGCTCCTTCTTTTAGGGTCACTCCTGGGCCTCTTGGCTCCATACACCTGCACTACTGCAGGTAATTTAGCCACACATTCAGTGCACGTGTAAGCTCCTTTGATTACCTGTTCGTCGTCTTTTTTGTTTCTTGTCTATTATTTATTCCACTCCCTTTCTCGCTTATTTTATATATTGCGCTCGAAGTCTTTCCTAGCTACATTGCCCGACTCGCCGTACTGCATCACAGACATGATTTGCATGAGTTAGGTATTTGTATGCGTTACAGACCACAGAAGCAAAAATGAAGCAACATAGAGTGAGCAGCAGAGTTCCATCATACACATTACTCACGTTCACGAGTAGAGCTACAGCAGGTGATGGGTGAACGTTGCTGAAGCCCTGTGCTTACATTCTAATAAAGACGGAAGCAGAAGTATTCTTTTGGGAGTAAGCCTTTGCAAGGGTCATTGGGCACAGAGTTTCATTATGGTAAGCTTCCGGGTGCGGGGTAAGACGCTACGTAGTATACTACTGTTGCATGGCATTATTATACGATAGGAATCCCGCATATAACACGCCGCTAGTGCATAAGAAGAAATATACGTAAAGACCCTCTTGAAGGAGCTACGGAAGATGCAATATACAAGCATATAAAAAAAAACACTCCTTGCGCATAGCGGTAAATGTCTCTTTTTGTTTTCTTTTCTTCAGCTTACGTGCAGTGCACATAAATTATTCGTCAGTCTCCACTCCAACGCAGATACAGTGGCAAGGTAAACAGGCGCTTCGTGGTAGCTTCCCTTTTCTTTTTTGATGTTTACCTTTTTATCTGCAAACAGATATCTTCGTATAAATAGCAACACACTAATGCACAGCTTCAGTCACAAAAGGGATTATTCTAAGTGAGAAAGCATGCTGCTTTTCTTGGTCGTGTTTCTATCTAGCAGGTTGTAAATGTTGCCGTAGATCAACTTACACGTTTGTGACTTACGAGCAAAAGAAAAGTGGCGAATTGTAAAAAAGAACGAAAGAGAAACGACGTATGTCGGAGTGAAATCACAACTGCGCCTCAAAAGAGGAAAGAAATGAACTATGTCCGCGCATTTCAGAGGCTACTTTGTCACCTTAACAGTCTCTAAAAGTATACTCCTGCATGAACGCGATATATTGCCTTCTGTGCCTCGTTTTCGCGTTTGTGCCATTGTGCTGCCTAGTAGTACCTTTATGATGGATTATCTTTCTTTTTCACTAAATAAATAATGTTTATCCAGTGGCGCAATACAGGTTGAACAACACCGACAAACACGGAGTTTTATCTACCAATAAAACAATGATCGCTCAGCCACATTTATGTTAGCTCGACAGCATCGTTTATTTATTTTTATTTTTTTCATGTCGATTTGTTATTCACCACATCGCATTCACAGGTTTTACTTCCTCATTGCTGCTTGTCAATCCTGGGAATGTTTGTTTTTATTGACGTGTCAGCTCTGACACGTGTCAGGGTCGCCGTGTGTTCAAATGTTAATAAGCTTATGACATGAGATATACCAGGTATCCGATCACCAATTAACCATGGAGCCGCGGTCATTTCAGATAAGTGCCAGAAGCCAACGCATGGAGCGTGCACATTATACTACATATCACTTACTCTACACACAATAATAAAGTAAACATAATACAGTAGAGTAACGTAACGCAACGTAACGTAAGGTAATACCTGAATTTGAAAGTTTCGGACTACATTACAGAATTGAATTGAATACGTAATATGAAATTTGTCAGTCACTTACGGGAAGCGTTTTTGCATTCTGTCTTAAGCCAGCGCAGAGGACTTCATCCCATCGTTAAAGGTCTCGTCAAAACAGTCGCCGGAGAATTCTTCGACACCGAGGTCACCGTGAATACGTGCAAAATCATGGACGAAGGCGATAAGGTCATCGTTTTAATGGAAGTTTCCGAAGTGCTGCTCAAGGTATGGTGCCATTCACAAAAAGCGTGTTAGAGAAACAGTAGCGTGCACACGCAGGGAATCGGAAACTTGGGCGTTGGTGCACAACAGTGAGCCAAACTGTGAACGCTTCACAAAAAATGACGCAATCATTCGCATGCACTTTGAGTAAATATACAGCGAGCGCCTGGCTCGGGGAGTCTGTCGGAACACCCTCGCAGAAAATGTGTTACGCGTAACCACGGAGGAGAAGTAAGGAGACCGAACTCCGCTGAAAAACGACGTCCCAATTTATCGAGTCACTTGTTGGCCGCGGCGCGGCGCTCGCGTTCCCTCCGGTACAGAGACGTATATTAAAAGGGAGTCTGGCCATTGGGAGGAGTCACAAAAAGAGGCTCGACCTGTCAATCACAGTTTCGCTCCTCTGATTGGTTTGCTTTTTACCAAGGGGGTAGCCATGACACCATACTGCCACTCAAAATGGCGACGAAAAGAAACACAGTGAAGCGGGGATTTCGTGACAAAAAATTTTCACAGATTAACCTGATTTTACGCTGCAAATGTACATCCTAATATAAGTTTCTCGGAAATCAGTTTCATCTTATGCTCATCCACTGATATCTAACTGAAAATAATACGTTTTGTCGACGTGTTAGGCCTAGTGAACACTACTATCACAACGAAACCATAACAAAAACGGCGCTGTACTGTACAATCTTATATTTAATTGCCGGATTTCATGGATATAAACACTCTTGCCTTTTATATTCAAACTATTCATGTAGATTTGTTTAGAAAACATACCGACGACAGAATCTGTCCCAGCAGGTGGTTCTGCCGGCAGTGTTACAACCACTGATCTCGATTGTAGGTACAACGACGGGAGCAGACGACAGTTCCCGATGTGCCTTCCGCTCCCTAGGTGGCGCACATCAAATTTGCACCAAAAATCCACTAGTTTTGCAGATTGCGTGAGGTATCCATTTCAATCCCATCCAATCCACTTGCCACCCAAAATGGCGCTGCCCATGTTGGATACGGGGACAAATAGTGAGGATAGGTTGATTGATAGCGCCCCATATTTCAGAACTCTATTGGTCGAAAAGCTGAAAAAGTGGGTGGAGCTTCAGGTATAGGCATGACCCATTAATGGCCAGACTCCCTTTTAATATATGGCTCTGCTCCGGTACTAACTCCGCGAAATCGCCTGCACGTCAATGCGCCGTTTGTGCTCGAATACTCTACTAAGCGTTCAAAACGAATGTTTATTTGATAAGCATAAACAACGGTGTCTCCAGTAACGAGTTAATACTTTCTGGTCAGCTACAATTATTTTCTATTTTCTTCTTTTTTTTTTTTTTTGGTTTCTGCTACCTCGTTTTTGTCTCATAGATGGAAGCTACCTGTCCGATAAAAATGAATCGGAAACAAGAAGAAAAAAACACACGAAACTTTAATACGTAAGATAAACGTCTGACATTGCCAAAGGTGTAGTGTCGAATGCCTCCGACGGAATCCTCTGTCGCTTCTCCCCGGCCGTCTCGGGTATCGTGCTCTTCTCTCTGTGGTGCGCGCGTACTTTAACCGCTGCGCTAACACGCTAACATACCCCAAAGGAAGCAAACGTTGTTCCGAAAAGCCACATTTGCGTGGTATGGAGGAAAGAAAGTCAGGAGGGAAGAAAGAAAGTTAGAAGCTGTGTAATCGAAAGTCGCCGGATGCGATCTTTCCGGAATGGCGCGTTATGTGGGTCGTTGCATAAGCTGAGAAAGTTTTATCTCCGTACGTGTCAAGCAGTTAAGAGACTTTTGTGTGCGTGAGTGGGGGCAAGGAGGGGCGGGACGCTCTGATGATGGGACACGGTGCAATTCCGAAGGTTCTGGCACTTAGTTTCTTATATCTTGTCATGCATGCCAATCGCTCGCTTTTTGGAACTGCACAATAAAGTCGGGATCTAGTCTCTAATTTATGTTGACAAACACTGAAATCTTGAACAACACATTACTTCTACATTATACACTATCGCTTTCGTGTTCAGTTTCAAGTTACTTCTGTACAAGCATATGCTGCTCAAAGCGTTGCACCGGATATTTTACCACCACAAAAAAAAAAAAAAAAAAAAAACGAACAATACTGCAATACCACCAATATACCACCAGAAATACCACCAATACCACCAGAAAAGCTAAAAAGCCCTAATTCCAGTAGATATGGGATTTACCCCACCGGTACACCAAGATGAAAATCGTCTTCGAGAAACAGGAAGTACATGCACTGAATCCTGTACCGCGCGTGTGCAAACCCGCGACAGAAGTGCGTTCTGGTACCTTGGTATTAAATTCGTGTACGGTGGCATGCGAAATATGTAACTCTCTATCCCAGCGAATGCATCACAATTACGACAAAAGGCTCCTGTTTCCGAAAGCGTTGTGCATACGCGACAAAGCTCTTGTGCAACAGCTAGAATGCAAATGCGGATTAACCAGCCTAATGACATCATTACCCTACACTGCAAGGTGCTCCCGGGAACTAATGCTGATCAATGCAAACCATTATCAATGTACATCTCGTGGTCGTGCGTTGGCGGTGATGTAAATACGCGTACCATCCTGTACGATGTCGGATAACAACCTTTGTGCTTCTTCGGGTGTCGTGTTTTATCGCAAATAAAAAACGAAAAAAGAGAATAGCTTCTTGACTGCGAGAGCACCACGCTTACGGAGACATTCAAGTCGTTCAGCCAACGCGGAGGCCCCTTCACGGCGGCTTCCCCGCATTCTAAAATAAAAGCTTCTCGCTTTGCACTAACAAAAACTGTAGGCAAAATATTCACAGAGAGATCGTTCCTTGATACACGATAAGCGTGTTTACTTATCAAAATATTTTTTCTGCTGCCACTGGACACACAAGTACATCTGAAAGAGTGCATTACAGCAACCTTATTTCAGAGGAGCAAGTACCTGACGGAGCGCGAGCGCCGCGCCGCGGCCACAATTAGACTCGAGGAATCGAGACCACGCTTTCTCAACGGCGGCTCGGCAGAGTTCGTTCTCCTTACTTCACCTCCGTGCGCGTAACATACGCGGAATACTCGCGCGTGCTCCAATCAGCGCACACGGAAAAGAATCGTCTACCTCACCAACTTGGCGAACGTGCATGGGGGAATATGTTTATTGAAAAAAAAAAAAAAAAAAACGAGGGAAGGTTAGTCAGGCATACGCCGACTTGCTATTCCTTCCATAAAAAGAAAACGAAAAAAGAAAAGAAAGAAAAGAAACACACACACACACACACAGGCAGACACACAAAAGGGCAACGGAAGAAGTGCAAGGGCGCAGGTGAGCTGGTGCATGATAATACGAAGGGAACCCAGGGACAGGGGAAAGAAAACACGAAATACGCACTCGTGTGTGTTTCGTGTTTTCTTTCCCCTGTCCCTGGGTTCCCGTCGTATAAACACAAAAGGGCCGTAGAGGCTGGTCGAGAGGCCGGTGGCACAGAGAAAGCTCTAGGTAGTCGTAACTGCCCCGTTGTGGCTTATGTACAGTAGCTTATAGTAACCTCCGAATGAGGTTGTACCAAACCTCACGAAGTAACTTCGAATCAGACGCAAAAATCAGTCCTTCGACTACTGGCGAATTCGGATGGTCATTTCGTGGCAACACGGCCTAGCGCTCGGAAATTACTAGGTCGGAGGCCGAGCTGGATCACGTGACCTTTGCCACCCGAACATGAGTGCCAGGAATCTAGTGGTTTAAGTTACTTGGATCACGCTAGGGGCATCGCGGTCGCCCGTCTTCTGCTAAACCACGTGAACCTCAACGTGCGGGCCAATGAGAGCACTCGCCACCGTTGCAGTGCGGATGTGACGACACCGGATATAGTTGAGCAACCCGTTTCGCGGTCGTTTTGAGACGGGGCGAAAAGAGTGCTAGCTGGCAAATTCCGGCCGCGCGGAAAGCGCTACGCGAACATGCGATATTGCTTCGCTTTGAACAAGCGAACATGACTGCTCGGGATCTGGCAAAAAATGTGGACATGAAATGACCACCCGAACTCGCCAATCGCCAAAAGTAATCAACCTTAATTAAATGAGTCGCGCAGGTCACGCGAGCCAGCTGCTATTTTTGAAACACCCAATCAGCGGCGATGTTTTACAGAACGTCTTTGTTGGCTTTTGTTGCCAACACGCCTTTGCGTTGGAATACGGTACGCTCAATTTTTTAAATGAAACACCAGTCATCATCATCGAAAGAAAGTTGTTGTTAGCTATTTTTTTATGTCCAGCACGAGTTCTTTCATGATAACGTAGAACTTTTAGAAAATAATCTCCTTAGTTATAGTGAAGAAACGGAACCCGAGAAAGGGACAGAGGAGGGACGACACGACGCGTCCCTCCTCTGTCCCTTTCTCGGGTTCCGTTTTTTCACTATGTACCAACAATAACAACTTTATTTTCGGCCTTGGAGAGTGGGGAGTTTCATCGCAACAGGCGATACTCTACCCCAGTGCTTGGTGGAATGGGGGGAATAAAATAACGAGCCCCTTTCCAAGAACGATCGAAGTCCGATGGTGTCCAGAAATGTCAGAAGAGCTTTGAGCGCAGAGCGCCTGTACCCTCGCCACTTTTGTCGTTAGTTATATTTCAAGCCACTAGCAATGGAACGCTGCTATACACCCGCGAAAGCCGTCTGCTGCACACTGCTATCCCCGTAAGCTTGATTATAAAGTGCCTCATATCCCAATGATGCACGCAGGTTGATATGCCGGAGCTGCTACCAAATCCGTTTGGAATGCAAAAGAGGTCGTCTTTTACTTCAGCGCATATCACGGACCATTTGAGCCAGCAGCCTCAAGACCTCCCCGTGGATGTGAAGACCTTTTGTAGTGCCTTTCCCTTTCATGTGATGTTTGACCGAGACTTTAACATCAGGCAGGTCGGAAAAGTAAGTCTCTACTGTATGCATGGTTCCCGACGGTGCGTCAGTAATTTCGCTCCTTATTTCTTCTTCACATTCCAAATTTCGCTTTCGTTTATCGCAGTGAAGAGTAGGCGACCGAAGTGTTACAGACTCATAAAGCCACCACAATAATCTTGCAGTTTTTTGCACTGGGCCTCCCACATTGTACTTGCTACAATGTGAAATGAAGTTTCAATTCATTCAATTCATTCAAAGATGTACCGGAGAGCAGATATTCTAGCAAAAGCTTCTGTTTCGGTTGATGACAGAGCGGCCAGGAGCTTGAAACCGGGGGATTTACGTGAAATACTCGGTATATGCCGCTACAGGACATAATAGAACGTAATATCCCTGACATACGATCACCGGTGAGACCTGAATAAGCAGGACCCCGCAACAAAATCACCAAAAAGATTGTGGTATATCCGTAACCTTTGGGATGTCAGGATTATGTGTACGAAATATCTCGTTCCAAAACTGCACAGATTTTATTCAAACGACTTTATTACGAAGCGAGCGCTTCGCCTCTGTGAAGCGAGAGGTCACTGAAAGCAACACACTGCTGACATCATCCGGCATCCGGCAGGGGAGAATGCAGGCTATGAAGCAGACGACAATGCCGGGTGACGTCACGGTATCCTCTTCCGGACGAACCGCCGTAGTATGGAGCTCTGTTTTCTGCTCTTCGCATTTCGGTTTCGGTTTGCTATTGTCGTCATTCACGAATTAATTACTCGCGCAAAATGAATGCGAATGCTGTATTCGGTATCGAGGGGGTGGTTCGTGTTCGGTATGATGCGCGCGCCCCTACTTTTTTTCCGAATCCTTGCGAAGTCTCCCTTTTAGGGGGGTCGTGCATCCTCCATCTTTGTTACTTCAACCACGCTCGAGACAGGGATTATGTTACTATACCGTGTAATGTGTTATATTCCCGCTATGTGACTATGCGCTACTATGCGATAGCCCTCAACGTATTACACCAGGCCTGAAAGCTTCACAATGATACCATAGAAAACGTAGTTTACATTGGTTACCGCAGTGGCGCTCGCCACATGGCTCACAACGATAGCGATATTGTTGGATGGTGATAAGTGTAAACTGTGATAATATATCTAAGAGTAATAAAATAGCGGTTTGTAGTACACACTTCAAAAGGGGCATTAAAATGCAAAAACAAGTTGACTCCAAATTATGGTACACGCTATGTCGATTTCGCACTTGTTGTCATAATTGAAAACTTTAATTCCGTTACGAAGCTACAATCAGAGTTATACCGGACTCTTTCTTGTTTCGGCACTAAGCAGTGAACGTCGCTCAGCTCGTGCATCGGGTCTACATCGGGTGCTTTTAGTGCATGCTGCGCGTGCACGAGCGTACCATACCATGGAGCAGTTCCGGCGAAAAACAGCTCGCGAGTCCCGAAGCGGACTAGCGTCCCTGTCTGAAGGTCGTGTGTTGTCAGTGGAACATTTGTGAGAACTCTTGTGGGCTAGAATTCAGTAAATCGGTATTGAAAAATGCAGCAATGTACATTATTGCACGCATGTACGGAACAATACGACCGGCCCCTTTCCAAATCCGCACGCACACGATAGGCATGCGCGCGCTTCTCCTGCAGCTCATCGGATGCCGGCAATCTTCGCTTCCCGAGGATCCCACCAGCTCCGGTGGCGCAGCGGTAACGCGTGCGCTTGGAGACTGGGAGGTCCGCGGTTCGAATCCGCGGGCCGGCTGTGCCGTCTGGGGTTTTTCATGGGTTTCCCTCAGATGAGTAATAGGCGTATGCCGGTACAGTTCCCCTGAAGTCGGCCCATGGGCGCAGCTATCCTCCCCCCGAGCGGATTCCGCTCGGTCTTCCACTTCACCCTTTTCTCTCCTCCTCTCCACCACCTTTCCCTTCCCGAGAAACTTGCCGCCTAATCAGGCAGGCAGACCTCTCGGGCTCCTCCCAACGACACTCCTCCTCCTCCTCCTCCTCCGAGGATCCCTCTGATTGCCGCCAAAGACTATCTGTTTTCATTGCGTTTTTCTTCTAAATGGTAGCGCTGTGTGAACTAATTTTGCTTGCACTATACTAATTCAAAGACGGACTTTCATGTGAGAACAAGTTGTTTTTGCATTTTAGTGCCCCTTTAATAATTCAATTCTAGCAGAAACTCGAACATATGTGAATATTCATACGTGCATATAATAGGGAAAAAAGTGTGATGACACTTAGCATCGTCTGCTGTGATCAACCGCTGTCGCAGTACGTTCCGGCCGACGGCAGATTAGCATTCTGCCTCACATTTCAATATGTATGAGGTTTATTCGGAGGCACAGCGGTAACGAATCACACATGAGTGGTGAACACAATGCATGAAACCACTTTGAGGAGCAGGTGCAGCATGCAATTGCCATGGTTGTGAGAGGGGGGGGGGGTATATTTATTAGACGAAAACGAAAAAAAAACGGGGAAAGGTCAGCCAAACGGGACGTCGGCTTGCTATTCCAGAAATAAGAAATTGTTGTGAGAGGTACTACGCTATAACTGTTTCCCCTAGAGGATCGCGATCTGCTCAATGGCCCTTTGAGCCATGTAGAGAGCGCCAGTGTGGCAGGTAAGCGAACTAAATGTGACACAGCATTCTTTTCTCTTTTTTTTAAGCTTGTAGACATGGTGTAACATATGGAGGCCTAGCCTTCCACCTGCTTGAAACCGAAATCTTAGCGGTTTTTTTTTTTTTTTTCGGCTAATGACAAACAGCGAGCGTATACAACGAGGGGAGTCAGGTCAGTGTCGAGTACTTTTGTTTATGCTAGCTGACAAAGAAAGAAAGCAGGAGGCAGATGGCTCAAATGTTGACGAAATATTGATTGATGTATTGATTTCGGATGTATTTTTATAGTTCTTAATGAGAGAATCCTCGTTTGCGCGACCACAAAAATGAACGAATTAGGAAATGCGTTTTTCTTTTTTTGTCGTAAATAGTTGGGAGTATAGACTTACCAGTACTGTGAGCTCGCCTTCACTTGTGTGGCTGCATGCTGCACATGCCGCAGAACTGCGGATAATTTCGACCGTCTGGAGCTCTTTTTCTTTAGCGTGATGCTGAAAATCTCCGACACACACTGTGCTTAAAAGCAACCTTTACCTCCCCCACATTGCTATATTTGTGCTATATTTTTTGTCATCTTCATAGCACCGTCATAATATATTCGTTGTTATTGAACGCGATCGAAAGGCACTTAAAGGGGTACTAAAGTAAAAAAAAGAAAGAAATCGCATCGCAAAATGAAAAATGAAAGTTACCTTGATTACCCATACACAAAAGCAACGGTAGGCATGGGTTGCATCGTTCATGATTTATGATCGATAGAAAAAAAAGAAAATCGCAATTGACGCCTTCCCTCTCTCCCTCTCCATCTCAAGAAGGCCGAAAAAGGGGCGGAAAAAGAGAGGGAAAAAAAACGGGCTGTCATTGGTCTCCTCAAACGATTTGTACAATCGGTGGTGGTGGTGGTGGTGGTGGTGGTGGGGGGGGGGGGGGTAATGGCAGGATAGGCTCGCCGTTGTTGGCCGCACAGAAGTGGGCGTCGTCACGACTATAGCACAAAAAAAAAAAAAAGAACACGAAACACAAAGAAAGGACGGACGGATGGAGGATAGAGGAGGATGAAGGATGGAGGATAGAGGAGGATGGTGGTGGTGATGGTGAAAGGGCTCGCCGTTGTCCAATCATCGCGGGAGATCGTTTCAGGGAACCAATCCGCATTGTCGCGCTTCTTGTGAAGGAGGGGGAGACGGGGAAGGCGCCAAATTGCGTTTTTTCTAACGATCATAAATCACGAACGACGCCACCGATGAACCCTGTTCCTTTTATGTAGGTATCAAGGTAACGTTATCCTTCATTCTGCGAGGAAAAATTTTCGCACATGAGTGTGCTTTGAATCAAGCTAAGTCTTAGGAAGTTCCGGTAAACAGATGCGTTTTGTGGCGTCTTCCTTTAGGGTCTCCTGAGACTCACCAAGTCCATGTGGACCAAAGGAAAACCCGTGAAATTTACGGATATGTTCACGATATCGCGTCCTGTCATCGAGTGCACTTTCGAAAGCATCCTGGGGTTCCTCAACCAAGTGTACGTCGTTGTAGGCAAGGAGGGAGTTCTTGAGAAAGAACACAAGGCGGGACACGTTGCAACAAGCAGTAATGTGGTAAGTAACACCATCAATATACTTCGTATACGAGTATAATTGTAATGCTGGGTTGCGACGTGAAATTGTGTAAACAGGCTCTACGACAGGTACGTTACACAGGTAGCTGCAGTCGAAACTAATTGCCATTCTTGTGCAACGTGCCAAACTTCGCATGTCTGTATAACGCAAACATAATATAATAAAACAGTATGTGAGGGATCCCGCTGTTATTCAGGGTTTTGATTCTGAGTGTGCTACACGGTTTTGCAATGGAGCAGACAGCACCCATGGCGGGTTGCTGAAAGCTCCAAGGTTTACTTTATTTTACTAATTTACTAGCCAACTAACTAACTATAATCTGGCATCTAAGTCAACTCAAAATTTGCCGTATATAACACATCTCATTCCGATCGAATTTTACCTAAAATGTATGCAGGAGCAGTAGTTGCGCCGAAAATAGAACAAAAATAATTTAACCATCACAGTCTTTGGTTTTCTACAGCCTATAACTATAGAACGTGTCTAGCTTTTTGGACGGTAAAAGAACAGAAACCCAGAGACGCTTGAGAACTTCAGGAAAACGTAGAAGTTTCACGATAACGGCTCCGAAGACATGATAAGCCAATTGCCCGATTCCTTGGGAGTGGGTGACGTCACGTTGCTGATATCTGGTTGACTGACACCGATACGGAAACGGAATAGGAGAGCCGCTTACGATTTCCTAAAACTCCCTACTGCTGCCGTGCTGTCCTCGTCTTCCGTGTTTTTCGGTTTTTGCCCTTTAATCGTTATGTAACAGCTAGTCTGCGCTCTTTCGCTTCTCTTGACGGTAACTGGTGACGCAACACACTAGTGAGTGTTATGGTGTCTTCGGCTGGCAGTCCCGATACTCCGAGCTGGAGCCGGTCAGACCGCATCTCGCTCCGGCTCCGATCCGGAGGAATCGTGCAGAAGTCGAACGCGGCATGTTCGAGCAGAGGAGCGGAGAGGGAATGTTAACTCGCGTCACTTCCGGTGTTTCCCTCGTAGTCAAAACGACGGCGACGCAAAATGCAGAACATGGCACGCATGGCGGAACAGAAGCACTACTCAGCGGAAGCTGGCGCAGTCACGTCACCGGAACCCAACCAGATTTCGCAACCGCTCCTATGGTGTTGGTGAGAGCACTCTAGAGCGCTCCGAGTTGGAGGAAAGCGCTCCGAATGAATCAGTAGAATGCAGTGAGAGTGCTCTGTTTTAACCAGTCGAAGATAAAACGTCGCTCCAGGGCGCTCTAGAGCGATCGGAAGCAACCAGTCGAAGACACCATTAGTAGACCGCTGATAACTGCCGTCGCCGTTATCTTACCGTGCCTACGGGAACCAATGACAGAGACCGTGACTCAAAATCTTAGCTGTTGATAGGGTGCGGTAGCCTTCCGGGCCACCGGTAGCGGTCTACTGACGCTCGCTACTACCTCTTGTAACGCCAGGTAACAGGCGGGATTAAAGCACCTAGAGGAAAGTCCAGTATGCATTGGTTGGCAGGGCACGTCCCGTAGTGTAAGAAGGTGGAACTCAGCGGACTGATTCAGAAACCTCGTATACGCGTAGGAGCTATCCCACTTTTTCATTTTCTCTCTTTTTCATTTGCTTACTTTCTTTCCTGACATTTCTTCATTGACCACCCCCAATCTCCAAGGGTCGCTGATCAGTCAGTTTTATGTGCTCTAGAATAGCCGGTTCCGCGTCTCCGTTTTATTCTTCTTCCGTCCAATCCAACATACCGCACTAGAAGTCTGAGGAGACCTCACTGGAATCCTGGGACCGGCATAATTTATATGAGTTCTCCCGTATTGCAGGTCGCTGTCTAGTGAGTTATTCCTCACTACGCTTGCTGGTCTGAGCATAACAAACTCTGTTACAGATGTATTGCCGTTGAAACAAACGGGCAGGGAACATCGGCAGGCCTTCCAATGAACAAAGCTTGACCGTGGGCTAGTTGGTATAAGTTCATATTAAAGAAGTTTTGGAACTGCGAAGGACTACAAGCAAGGCAGACATACCTGTCTTGCTTGTACTCCTTCGCAGTGCCAAAACTTCTGAAATATCAACTTGCAATGATATTGAGCGCAGCAAATTAATGCTATATTTGATTGCTAGGGTACGCGTGCCAAGCCAGGAAGGCCACAAGATTAATTTCAATCTCTTGTCCCTTTCATATCAAATCCCTTTCAAATCAAATCAAATGTCCCTTTCATAAATCTAACCCAATCCAAACAAATTATATTTCGTGTTTCAAAAGTCTTCCTCCTGACGCCTGCCACTGCGTGATGTCGTTTGCTCTGAAGCAACTCCTACCCTCATAACACTCGGTGGTGACAGAACCTAACTTTCGTCCCTTGGGTGTAGACAGCCATTGCTCCTTAGGTTATGACTATTTCTATGCATACGATATCATTTTTCATGAGGAGAGCGCGTCCAACTCAACTCAATTATGCATCTGCAACGTTGCAGTTACCGGGTCCCAGAAAAATTCTGCGGCGACTCAACAGCACCCTAGAGCCTCCACCGGACGGCATATTGAGGCTGAAGGGCCAGATGGTGTCCGTGCCGGAATCCGACTGCATCCTCTTCCTATGCTCCCCACGTGTCAAAGGACTGGACGACATGCTGAGAATAGGGCTGCACTTCAGCGACTTGGCCATTCACGACCCCGTCAGGAACCTCATCCTAATTTCTCATCATAGGAAAGGGGAGCGGGAACTGGTGGACAAGCTCGACGAAGCTTCGAACAACCTCAAGGTGAGGTCGTTGACGCGGATGCACAACCATTAGGGAGGGGGAGAGCAGATGGAAGGCGACGTTGGGTATAGGGGAGCGATCTGCCTGCCTATATGACTGATGACACGTTACGCGACGGAGGAGGGAGACGGAATCATTGAACGTACGTTTTCAGCTTGAGAACTCTTCTGGTGAAATGTTTCTGGTCTGTGAAATGAGCTGTCTGGTGAAATGTTTCGCGTGTAAATACGTGCATCGCACAATCATTTTTTTCTGTTCTGTTGTTCTTTACCGAACGTTATAGCAAAATATTATTTCAACCTGAAGCGTTGAAACCCACGCTGCAGAAAATCCGTTGTTTAGCGAGAGAGAGAGAGGCAGGGAAGCAAAGAAGCACCCCATAGGTCAATACTTACTTTCTTACGTATTTGAAGCCAGCCAAAATAGCGTGGATAAAATTCCAATCACGGTCAAGAACCCCTAAAAGCAGCCAGCCAAGAGCTGTAAGTAAACACCAAAGTGTTCGCGAAAGCTACCATAGCCAGGTTTCTTTCAGCTTTTTGAGCCTGTATTTTCGAAAGATAGCAGTGCGCCGTATAGTGCCGCGTAAAATGATCCTCGAGGACGTAATCCTCGCTTAATGGCAATGCCCCTTTAGTAAGTACTTTTCTTTTCTCTCTCTCTTTCTATCTCTTTCTTTTTCTTTTTTATGATGTCCCATTGTGCTTGGCTTCGCTCGCAATCCCGCTAGACCGGGACCAATAAGCAGATTGTGTATCTAGCGGGATCCACCACTGCATTAGGGAATCATGGAAAGCTGAACTGCCTTTTTTGGGGGACCGAAATTGTGTTGGTTATTGTCTCAGAAAATATAGAAAAGTAAATTCTTTGCGTCTCTGTCATAAAAGCTTCGTGGTATTTGCATTGATGTGGACGCATTGGAAAAGATTTCGCAACGTAATGCACTAGTTTCGAAACGTTCTGGCTGACCTTTCCTGTGAAAATAAATGCCATATCGCTCCGATCGAAAGAAAAGGGGTGAGAGAGAGAAAGGATGGGATGGGATTATTTATTCCTTCATCTCTAACGATACCACCGTGTGCAAATTATAACATGTTCAGTCAATGTCGGATACAGAGAAGTATCAAACGCCAACTTCGTGTATCATGAGTTCGCTCAACAAAATTGGTATGCGCCAGGTAATAAACCACTTCAGTTCAAACCAGTTCATATGGCGTTCTTGAGTTTAATAAATTTTCCTTTAACAGACCAATTTATCCTTAAGAGGAGAAGAGAAGGTAAATAGGCATTGCACTTATGTCAGTAATTCAATTGCTACCTTGTTACGTTTCACCTGAGCTTGCTATCATTTCATCGCAACTATAAGGAAGAAAACATAGCGTTTCTTATTGAACAAATGTGACTTATATAAACATAGCATAGGTTACATATTATGCATTTTCGGCTGTAGCAATAAAGGAGTCTTTCAAGCTTTTTTTTTTTTTTTGTTTCATGGTGATTTCCTTTAATTGATTCTGTAAAGTCATTCATCTTCAACCTTCGAGCGATGCCGAGACTAAATGATGGGAAAATAACAGAACAAAAAGAAAACGTTAGTTCAACAAGAAAGAGAAACATTATCGCTTCCACGAATGAAATGACCCACTCAACGAATTAATGAGCTGGCATTTTCAACTCTGCAGAAGCTCAGAGCTTAATAACCTCGTTCTGGAAAACGAAATGTTCTGCTGACAGAGGAGAGTCACACGAAATGGTTAATCAAAGCAGATCGTCAAGTCTTTCAAAGGAAATGAGACTATATCTGGAAACTGCGCTCGATAACAGACTACGTAAGCCAGAATGGTTCAGGTGGCGTTAGGATGGCAGCTAATGATGTCGTTGAATTCTTCAACACATTAAGATAAATCAGCCATAATAAAGTTCGAACCGGGTACTTGAGAAACAGCAGCTAGCAGTAGCATCAGTTCTTTACTCCTACGTCCTAACTGGAGGCCCTGTTTGAAACGTCGGGTCTTGTGAAAGAGCGCCGGCTGTTCAGTGTCACCCATGTTAAACCCATACAAGCTTAGTACAAAAAATTGGATAAAGCTTCATGTCGTACTCCGCAATGTCGGTTAGCTTATTCGTGAGTATGCTCTAACGAGCTGCTTTTGAAACTGTTGTAGTCTTGGTTACGAAATATTCTGAACAGCACGTTCTTATAAATGGATCTGTCAATTAATTGTTACATTGCCTGCGAAGATACACGTGTAATTCACAGGCAACACGTTCTCATGTCCCAGATGTCTGTAATACATTTGCTACTGTCCACGACCACACATCAGCCTGAGTTTTCTTGTGCTCAACTTGGTTCAACTACAACACTGTCGGACGAATTATCTCATTACATAAATTAAAGTATTTAAAAAGCAAAAAACGCGCCCCATATCAAGAGATGATAATGAAATACTCGTTGTCGTGTTCTTAGGTGTTGGACGCCAAGCTACGGGAAGACAAGCGCAGGACAGAAGACCTGTTGTGTTCCATCTTCCCCGCGCGAGTTGCGAAGAATCTCTGCCAGGACTTACCAGTCGAGGCGGAGATGTACGAACTCGTCTCTTGCCTTTTCTCGGATATTGTGGGATTCACGACGCTCTGTGGCAACGAGAATATCCAGCCAATGGACATCGTACGACTGCTCAACAGATTGTACGTGCAATTTGACGCGTTGACTGGCGTGCACGGTGTTTACAAGGTAGGCAATGTTTTTGCTTATTGTTATACATTTTTTGTTTTTCTAATGGCGGTAGCGCAGGTGTTCAAAATGCTGCCATGTGCGATCTATATAATTAAATACTAAAAGCAATGTCAAGAAGCAGACGGTGAGTAGTTCAGGACAAATAACGAACTTCTGAAGAAGTGCAGTCTTCTTCTTACTAAACACATGCTCCTAACCCTTCCTACTTTGACATAATTAAATACTCATCAATAACACGTGTGCCAGCGACGTGAGAGCAGTGTAGATCGTAAAGCTCATTCCCGGAACTTTTCCGTATTATTAAAGGGATAGCTGCATTGGGCCAATCATCACATGACACCGTTCGACCACATGATATGATCACGTGACCACCTCATAAGGCTACCGCATCTAGAAGCGTTAGGCACAATCACGTAGGAGACCGAACTTCGCCCGAATGTGACGCCCATAATTGTTCGAAGCTTTTGCCGCCGCGGGGTGGCGCTCGCATTCCCTGGTAGGCTGGCTCACGGAGATCAGTGTTGTACGTAACGCCGTTACCAGTAACGCCGTTACAGTAATCGATACTTTTTTCGGTATCGGAGTGCGGACCGCGATAGCTTTTTAAATCGGTATCGGAAAAGTATTTCCGTTACAAATTGACGGTAACGCGCTCTCCGTTACTTTACCGATACCGATACTTTTTTAGTGCCTCACCCTTTCTTCACCGACCATATTTCTTACTCTTATTTATTGTCACTGGTTCTCCTATAGCGCTCGACAACGGGAATTATACGAAACACATGTTCACTTTTTTTCTTCGAACCTGGATGAGATAACCACACTGCACTCAAAAACAGAGTTGGGGTCAACGAACAGAAGTCAAGTCCTTAAGAATGCGCTCTGGATTCCACTGCCAAGCTGCCGTGTCACACTGAGTCACGCTATACTGTGGTAGTTTAACTTCGGATAGGTTTCCTTGATCATTGGACTCCACGGTATGTGTGGGCGCGACACTAACGTAATTGTCATATTGGCGTCTGTCAGCTGCCGGAGAGACGGCCTGCTAGGATGGCAGAAGACGACTTTGAGAACCCGCTATTGATGAAAGTCAAGCAAAGTGTCCGAGCTACATAATAAATATGCTGTCTTTTCATTGCAAAACTGCCATCTCCGAATTTGCTATTATACAAATGGGGTGTTAGCGTAAGCGAGATTTCTATGTTGCATCCACTTCTTTTTTGCAACAAAAGTATCGGGCAAAGTGTCGCGTTACTTTTTTGTTTTGGTAGCGGTAGCGGTACTCAATTACTTAAAAAAAGAAGTATCGATATCGGTGTTTCGATACTTTTTACTCAAGTAACGAGTATCGGTATTGCGATACCATGATTCGATAACGGGTACAACACTGACGGAGATACACGTACGCGTTGGCAGTGCATTGCGTGCAACTCAAATACGTAATCTGTAAAGATGACAGTGTAGTGCACTACGTGTGTCCGGCAATGAATTAGTGTTTTACAGCGTCAGGGCTTACAGGCGTACAGTGCAGACAGTACAGGGTGTACAGGGCAGACCCACCCGAGATATCGTGGTCGGCCGCAGAAAACGCGCGTCACGTGACCTTCTCACAGAGTAATCCGAGCGTTCCCAACGAAAATTCCCAATACGCTGAACTGCCATTTCTCGCTCGCTTCTTGTTGTAGGCAGATGAAACTTTGTACGGAGATTGGAAATGCCCCTGGCTCTGGCCTCGTCGACCGCCATTGACGTGCTACGCTTCTTGTGAACGGCACGACGCTTTATGTAACATCCACGAAACGTTGGCCATCAAGCCGCCTACAAACGGGATATTGACGTGATATGATAGAAAATTTATCCCTCTATCACTTATCAAAATTTCACGTGCCTATCTCAATTAGCGCGGGATCTATCGTTCGAAATCTGGACGCGGGTGACATTTTACAGCGTCAGTTACGAAGGCACGACCGGAGTGACTGACAGACACTGTATGATGATGATGAAGCGTTTCAACCATTGCATTCTAAGACCACAACATTGATTCACACATAACTGACGCTGAAAATGGCGCTACAATTGCGTAACTGTCCCTTCAATTTTTTGTACTTGGCCGCGTGTGATTTTCCGTGGCGTTGGCTTTGGGTCATGATGGACGCCAGTGCCAAGATATTGTGTACTTCTGAGAAATAATTCCCGTTGTACATATACTGTCATCCATACTCATCTTGCATAATCTTTTAATTTTGCTTTCTCTTGAGCTCTGCGCACCGCTGATACATAAGTATGCACTTTCTGCAGTCCTCTGCTTGTGAATTTTCCTGTGCATTTTTTCGGCGAAATATAATCAAGCCATCCATATTCCTAACCTTTGCCGGACTTACTAGCTCGACGACACTTACGAAGACCCCCTATGCACGTGGAAACAGATATGGACAACACGATAATCTGTCGCGCCGTCCGTGTGTATTGACGTGTCTCGGAGCATTCGTGTATGCAGCCATGTATCACCAATTAACCTGAATTTGGTGTCTTCGTCCTGTCGCCGACGCTCACTGGATAGCCATTTGTTCACGCACACGCCTTTACACTGTTTTTCTGCACTGCGCCGAAAGGAAATTCCCTATATGGAGACTTCCCCGCTCTGCCCAGCCTGTGCTGAAGGAGCGTGTAGTTTTGAACGAAAATGTGAAGCATACAGAAAAAAATAAATAAAATAAAATAAATAAATAAATAAAAAACACACAAGAAAAGTGAACTTTTCTGGTCATGCGAAGATAGCGTTTACTATCGAATTATTTTCTTGTGTGCGTATGTACCGCACGAGTAGAATCTGAAAAGTGCATTAGCAAGGCTGGAGGCTGCGGAGTCTAGCCTCTCACGGTACGCGAGCGCCACGGCACGGCCACAAAAGGTTCGAGGAATTCCTCGATCCTTTCATAGCCCAACTTCCATAGTTCGAACTTTTTCATAGTTTCTCCAACCAGTGTCGGGCGAGATCGGTCTCCTTATTTTTCCTCCGTGGGCACAATGCACAAAGATGGAAGCCCCCTTTTTTTTTTTTCATAAGGTGTGAGCTTACCAACGCAATCTCGACTTGACAAGAACTGATCGCTTACTCGAAATTCTCATAATCCTAAGAAGTCCAATGACAGTCAAGCTTTCCGTAGCCGTACACTCTTAAAAAAAGGGTGTACTTTAACTCCTTTTTTGCCACATATATAACACCCTTTTGGAGAGTACAATTACGCTCAAAAGGGTGTCTCCTCACTCCCTCAAGGAAGTAGCATAACACCTTTCTTCCTACTGGAGAGTAATATTACTCCCCGGCAGGAAGAAGGTGTTATGCGACTCCCTTGAGGGAGCGAGGAGCCACCCTTTTGAGCGTAATTGTACTCTCCAAAAGGGTGTTATATATGTGGCAAGGAAAGGAGTTAAACGACACCCTTTTTTTAAGAGTGTATAGTTATGGAGACGTGCCACCATAAACCGATGAACGGCCACTCGTAGGCACAGACTTGCCGTGTTTGAAATTGTTTGCGGTGATTGGCTGAAGCGGACGTCGTCGTAACTCTATGCATGTCTGAGAGAGAGGTTTTCCCTGGGTTTTCCGAAGACTTTCCAGACGAATGTCGGCACAGTTCCCCCTGAAGCTGGCCGAGGACGCATACTAACACCCCTGTGCCCCACTTCTTCCTGCTGTCCTCTCTCCATCTGTCCACGTCTGAACGCCCCTCATTGCCACAGTTGCTTCGCGGCGCTTACACGGAATTGAAAAGAAAAAAAAAAAACGTCTGAGGGAAAGGTTAGCCTCGAGCAGGCCTTCTGTAGTACAGATTGCGTTCATTATGTACGATGTCTGCATATTCTTGTTTCGTTCCTGCATGGCTGCTGTGGCAGCAGTTAATGATCCTCATTTTTTTAACAATACCTCAGTGTGCACCTATTCAGGCTTAATTAATGTTATTATTTGCCCGCTAACAAGACGACATACTTGACGCCGACGTAGAAGTTTGGTGACACTCTGTCCCAAGTTACGCCCGATACATGTAAAACACTGTTACATGTATCGATGTCCAGCATTCGAAGTTTTACAGCAAGTCAAGCAGTAGAATAACTTGGCCTAATATTGGCTGGACATCGGCGATACATGCCCAATACTGGACCAATATTGAACCAGCATCAAAGTCTACGACGCTTTAATTTGGATTTCTTTTCTCGCTTACATGAAGACAAACACAAAAGCGACATCAACGACACGATAATGTCATTTTACCGTCTCTCTTGGCGCGTATATCATAGCGCATTTCACTGCCCCTTAGCATCGCCCACGAAATCTTTCATGATAAAAGCACCCGCGAAATGGCCGCGGCAACCCCGCGCCGGCAGGAAATCATTAATGTGTCATTAATAACATATCTTAATTGCAACAACAGCGCACAATACTGCATCATCGTGTATGCACCCACCTACTTCTGTACTTCCAGACATGGTGAACAGGTACGCGACTAAACACAACGGAACACAGCAAAGACAGTTCGCCAACTGTCCTGCATTATACATTATATATTATAGTGCAGTCCTACAACTCCTACCGCCTTGCAGCGTTGCTGTGAAGCAGTTGAACTGTATTGTTGTGTTCCGTTGTCTGCGACGTAGAATTCGCGTTCCGTTTTCTGTGACGCGTCTGTTTGACGTAGCATTTATGTTTTTCCGATAGTTTGCACAGGCTGGCACGTATGAAGTTTAATGTTAGTTTTGGACTTAGGGTTTGGTGTAGGGCTAAATTATAGTTCTTTGAATTTACGGTTTTAATTAACAATACATTTTTAATGATGAAATAATCAAGCTATGTTGCATTAGAAGTCACCGAAGTAAATTCTACGCAGAAAATCTCGCTGACTTCTCCAACAGAAAGAGACGTTGTTCTCCGTGGATCGTTACCAACTACCCCGTCTACGTACCGTTTTACTCTTACTTTTAGACGCTATCTCTGTAACTTCCTTGCAAATGACGACGGGCGAGGAAAGAAAATTATACGACTGGTCTTTATGGCACGAAGTTACAATCACCCCATACTGTGTGGGAAGTTCTCAGATTGCTGCATCTGCCGTCGTTGAATGCTCGAGTTATCGCATCAATCCGTGAGGAAAATGAGTGCGAGATTTTCGCCTTTCGCCTTCCGTTTCGTGAATTGCTCCCTTTGACTTCGATGTCTTTTCGTTGGAACCTTTTGCGAGGATTATTCGATAAGCTGACTCGTATGTCATTACGAGTGTGTGTTGAAATCGGACGCTGCAGCGCAGACTGAGTTATAGTGAGAAAGAAAATTGCCCAGGGATCTTACAGATGCAGATTTTTGTCCGAGGTGTTTATTATTCTCGTGATTGAAGGACATCTTTATTTTAAGTTTCCCGACTTTGATGTAAGCTACGAGAATTAGCCGAGGTGAGCTCCATGCAGAGACGACACAGACGCATAAGCTTCCAACGGCCAAGAAAGTATAACTCAGGATAAAGGTGCCGACGCCAGAATTCGGTCCTAGACGTTGCCACCGAGAAAGGGAGTAGAGATTATTACAATACTACTAATAAATTAATAATATTTATATAACTAACTTATAACCATATTTACATAGTACATACGCTTACATGCTCCCCCCCCCCCCCCCCCGCTATGCTCAACATCAAAGACTTCGGAGAACACTCCATGTAATCACTCAGTGCCTGGCCTAAAAAGCACACACAGAGAAAGACTTGTGACTGCAGTACAAAAGCTCGACTTCCGCCTATTCAGCTTCTGTAAACTACTGGGATCTTGGCTCTGCCCACAGCAACAAAGAAAAGCAGAGAAATCTCTCTTCACTTTTGTTTCTCTTTGTTTTCTCATCATCTCATCATTGTATTTTGTGTGTGAGCGTACTAGGGTAGCAAGTTCGACTTCGTCGAAACTCACATCCCCATTTTTTTCTTTCTTTATCACATCACATCACATCACATCTGTTCACTTTTCTCAAAGGAACAGCATCGCAGTCCGGTATTAACGATTGGCCCCAAAGCATGGTACCGAGACTCGAAAGTAACCTGTGGATCGTTACCAACTACCCCGTGATACTCGGGACAGAGTGTCACACGTGCTAGTAATCTTGGGGCGTGCCACCACTTTCAAGAAATTGCGCTGCAGGTGTCAACAAAAGGAACCAAACACACACGTAAGCACGCACACACACACGCACACAATGCGGCACTTCTTCCACATTACAAGAGTGACATTTCGAGGCCATGCAGCAGCATGAAGTTGAGGTTCTTCATTAGTGGGTACTTCGGGAACATCATTAACCGCTCCGCGAATGTGCAATATGTCAAATTTTCCGGAAGATAGAGAGCGTAGTCGTCCGTTTCATCGTTTGCAGACACCGTGAGAAGACGGAAGAGTCGAGAGGCTGCCTCGAAAGTAACGAAAAAGAGAGTCCGCTTCTACTTCAAATAAGGATCGTTGCCTTATTAACTTGGCCAGCTCCAGACGGATTACCAGCCACGTGGAGAATTGTCTCTTGTGTCTCTAAAACTGCCGACAGAAATACGCCACTGAGCAACGGTCTTCGTTAAGGTATTGGAGATCCGCTTCAGTTCCCGCGGTAAGTGGGCTGTTGATCGCAGCTCACGTTCGTGCTCAAGCAAAAAGAAAGAATAACAATAAGGACGTTCCCTTTTTCGAGTCGTATCGTCTATAGCAATCACTAAGTAGATTCACCGAGTGCTGCTGATGCTTCGGAGTTGTTAGAAGGCTTTGACTAAGTATGGTTATACAGAGTTTACGCTCCAAACGCCTGTTCTGGAATATCTCAGGGGAGTACTTCGCGATTTCACTAGAGTGTAATCACAGTGAACACAGTTGACAGCCAACCTGGCGAAATTGAATGCAGATGTCTCAAATTGCTCAAGAGCGTGAGGCTGCGTTCACACGGGGCAACTTTTTCCAGCGACTCGAAGCAACTCAAACCGATATCTCATGAGCAATTTCGAGAACGCGTTCACACGCAGCAACTCGGTAGCTCCACCCACAAGTGATCTTACAACCGGTGAATGTGGGTTCGAATCCTAGTGGTGGTGTCTTTTCTTTAGCTCTTTTCTTTGCTGTTTATCAAATCTCTGCCCGTTTTTTACGCCTAAAGCAAATTATTATCTTAAAAAAATGGTCGTTGATATGTTTGTGTGGTGTTAGTAAAAAAAAAGTTTTTTCTCGGCTACACCTGCAGGATTTGAATTCATGAACCCACGAACGAAATCACATCACGCCATCGGAAGTCACGTGGCAATGCTCCCCTCGCTTATTGGGCGGTGCACGAGCAACTCGAGTTGCTGGAGGTTGCCGATGTTGGCCGACTGCCAGCAACTCGAAAATTGCTCATAATTGGTGGGAAAAGTTGCCCCGTGTGAACGCTGCCTTACCCGGGTGTCTGATGAAAGATCAAACTAGTATTTCGTCTTTGCTTCCTTTGGACCTGACTTCATCTTGCTGGCTTTCTATCTTTCCCCCAGACGTGAACATCCTTTTGATCATCCTCTTTTGATCCATCAGCGTACGCGGTGGAGGGAGGCAAATGGGAGCCGGTCCTTCATATTTTGGAGATGGGCCCCTTGATAACGCGGTCCTTCCACGGGTGGGCACGTGTCTTTGAACACGCGGCCAGTAACACGGTCGTCGGGGCAGCATCCTTTGCGGTGCTGTTCCCAGGAAGATTTTTTCCTAAAAGCTTTCTCGGTCATCTTTCCCATACACTGTCCATGAATATAATGATCTTCCGTAGTTATTAGTCAGTACTACAGAGTTTGACAAGTGCTCTCTAGATTGCTTGGTATTCATTGAACGTTATCATTCTGGTTTGTGTCAAGCCCGAAACGCATGGGACGTTTTCCCAGTTTCAGAAACGTTGCGCGCACGCCATGGCCTTGCACGCGCGGCGAAGAAACGCCTGCGAGACGATCAACCGAAACGCATGGGACGCGTGCAGAGCGAGCGACGCGCGTCGATGTTGCTCTATTCGTCGACCACAAATGTCTGTTAGAATGTGCCGATGCTGTTGTTTCCTACGGTTTCTGCGTTCAGGCATTCCAGGTATCGTTTAAATGCAGAAGTAAATTAACTGTGGTGGATAGTGTCAAAAAAATTTATCCGAGCTACCCATACGCCACCTTGTCTATCGCACGGCAGCCACCCTTCTGTCCACACCCCGGAAAACGCGTCCCATACGCGCGCGATAATATCTGTAGCCGACAGATTCCGGCGCATACACCCTCGCGCGCGTTGAAAAACTGATTTTTCCGACGTCCAGACACACACCGAACGCGCGCGCCCGCTCGGAAAACGTCGGGGAAACGCTCCATGTTCCCCCACCCCCCACACCCATACCCCCACCCATACTCCCCCATGTCCATACCCCCACCCCCTCATGTAACGCCTCCTCGAGGCCAGTTAAGGTATTTCCATACCTAAATAAATCTACTGCGGCCTCTGCAACCTCTTAGTTCAGATTTGATCAGACAAAAGAGAAAGACATTGAGATGTTGGCTTCAACAGGGCTTGTAGTCAAGGCCGGCTGTTCCAATGCCGTGTAGACTAGGAACATGTTGTGTCGATTAATAATGCTAATATTGCGCATATTCAACTCTTTCTTTCGCAGGTGGAAACTATTGGGGACGCATACGTGGTCGTGTCTGGGATACCAGAACTGACGGATGATCACGCCGATCGGCTCGTTGCCATGGGGCTGGCCATGCAAGCAGTAACCCGCACCATCATTTCTCCAGTCGAAGGACATCCCATTGAGGTTAGTCGATGAAATTAATGGGACACTACTAAACTACTAAAGAAATGATACTTGCGAGGCGATGAGCAGGAGTATGAGGAGGAGGGATATGTTTACTTTTTTTTATTCCGTGTTAGCGCCGCGAAGCAACTATGGCTATGAGCGACGTACAGATGTGGACAGATGGACAGAGGACAGCAGGAAGAAGTGGGGGACAGGGGAGTTAGTATGCGTCCTGGGCCGACTTCAGGGGGAACTGTGCCGACATTCGTCTCGAAAGTCTTCGGAAAACCCAGGGAAAATCTCAGACAGCACAGCCGTTGGTAGGATTCGCACCAACCACCACCCAGTATTCAGCTCGACCTTGGCCGACGAGCGCGACGCCTTAACCCGCTCGGCCATGCCCGCTGGTGGATATGTTTAATGATGATAAAAGAAAGGAAGGGAAAGGTTAGCCATAATGGAGGCTTGCTATTCCCAACAGCAAAGAGAAACAAACAAAAAGGTAGAAGAAACGAAGACACAGTTATGGAGAAATACAGAAAAAAAAAAAAGACCGGTCCTTCACTAGTCGCTGTGCAGGCAGTCATGTAGGTATCTGATTGTGCCCGACAGGTTAGCCTCCAGAATGAATCTTATCAGCGCAGACGTGACTTCAGCGAGCTCAGTAGGGCCAAGTAGCATCGGGAGGGAAAGCTCTCTGTAGCCCAGATGAGTGAGACGGCGCCCGAGACTGGACCGGTGACCTTCGTCCCACTGGCAGGCAAGGAGGATGTGTTGTACGTCTGCTTCTACATGACACGTGGGGCAAAGAGGTGAAGGCAGTTGGATCATCTTAAACAGGACGAGCGGCGTTCGTGCCACATTCAGCCGCAGCCGATGAAGCAACGTCTCCTCGGTGCGCGGGATGCGGCCAGGCGCATCATATGTCATTAGCGGGTCAATGGACCTCAGGAATGTATTGGTGCATATAGCTTCTTGCCGAAAGAGCTGCGTGTAGTTGGCAATAAAGCGGCGGATTTTCAGCTGGCACATAGAGAGCATACGAGGAGGAAATGAAGAACAAGTTCTCAAGAACAGGAACACTCAAGGAGGTTCGTGTCCAGCATCAGGATAAAACATTACAATACTTAACCTTAACTTATTTCGTATTATAAGTGGACCTCGCTGAAAGACTAAGGCCGCAAACTATAAATGTTGTCGGTGAACATTGTGCAGTTCCACGAATTTTCGAAAGAATACACAACATTTCATAGTTTCGGATTCTTCAAGACTAAGTGACGTCACCGGGAACTATTGCGTCCGTCTCCTAGCAACAGCAACAGCGTGTGCCCACCCTTCCTGGTCTCCGCGCTCTCCGCCCCAGTTTGGAAGTCTGCCAGCGGCAGTGGCGAAATAGAAGGATAACTTCCAAGAGCAGTGCTGCCATACGCGAGGCAGATTGCGTATCCAATGACGCCCTACTTCTCAACATTAAAAATAAATTTGTTGTTAATTAATTAACAACTTGCTGCTTCCGCGTCACATAGAAAAGTATTTTTGGAGAGTACGGTGTTAGATACGTGGATTACAGCGATAAATTCGGCGGGATTCTAAAGAGACGAGATCTAGTCAGTTGCGGAAAGTTGGGCGAGAAAGCAAAACAGCATCCCGGCATACATACCCCTGTCACACAGGCAGTCTTCAATTATCATTGAAACCAATCGCAATTGAACATGCGCTTAGCGCCACCAGGCGGGTAACTTGTCAACGTCTCAAACAGCGTTGCGTCCAATGCTGCTTGACAGGTTGACAGGTTACCTACTTGGTGGCGCCAAGCGCATTTTCAATCGCTATTGGTTTCAATGATAATTGAAGACTGCCCGTGTGACAGGTGTATTACTCCGTGGTCGCAGCTACCAGTTCTGTAGTCGGCTCACGGGCTAGTAACAGGGCACTGTTCAGGTGAACACAAGATGGAGTACGGCGCATGCACGTCATATCAAGTGGTATTGAGATTATACTAAAAATGGCTACTAGGAGCAACAGGATCACTCCATGTTTACAGTGATAGGGACTCGTGTCGGAAAACCTCATAGGTTAGTTGCCGGTGTTTTCTCTTATTTCGTGTTGGCGCCGCGAAACAACTGTGGCTATGAGCGGCGTACAGACGTGGACAGGTGGGGAGAGGACAATAGGAAGGAATGGGAGACAGGGGGGTTAGTGTGCGTCCTGGGCCGACTTCAGGGGGAACTGTGCCGACGTTCGTCCGCAAAGTCTGCAGAAAATCCAGGGAAAACTTCAGACAGCACAGCCAGTAATAGGATTCGAATCCACCACCTCCCAGTCTTCAGCACGGGATTGGCTACCACCATCGCGCGTATATGCTTCTTATGCCTTAGTGGCAACCTAATGCCCAAGAGAACGTTTCTTCCTGCGCGAACAGCCAGCGTCCTTTTCACTTTTTTCCTAGTCGGATTATCCGCCACTTCGGTATCACGTACGGGTTCGTTAATTGAAAGGTTTTTCCAGCCTAAAAACAATTTCCAAAACAGCTCTTGCTCGCAATCAGCGAGGCCTGTTCATCCACATGCCTATCTATCAATGTTTATTGTGGCCATCAACAACATAAACTTACTTGTCCGTAAGTGCGAGTACGTGCTTGATGGGGACGGTATCGGTTTGTTATCCGCTTCCACGCATCGTGTTCCGTTGGAGAAGTGAACGTTAATCCGACCATAGATAATCGAAATTAATCTAGATAGCAACCCTGTTAGTACGTTTCGTTATCGACTTAAAACGTAACTGGCTGTAAAAAACTGAGACTTCTTCGGATGTCTGATCAGTTCGGTCAAACTGGAACGCACGTAATTAGTACACTCTTCTATTATTTCCAGTTGGCTTGTTTCATACGCTCTTCCGTGACATCCTCTGTCGTACCGTTCCTACCAACCCCCAACATCGATATCCTTGCGTCAAATAGAGGGCATCCTCTGGAGTCTGAACTCGGCACCGGCGGTTAAAATAGACCGAATATACACTGGTACCCATCGAACAAACATTAGGATTCCATTAGCTTTCAGCAAAGCTTTCTTCCTGAACAACAATACTCAGAAGAAAGTACCCTTTCATCTGAACACGGATACGGCATCAACGGAGACATAATAGAAAGAGCACCTGTACTGAATTTTTCTGTTGTCAACAATGTGGATTGCTTTTTAACCATTTCGTTCGTTCGGAGCGAGAAAAAAACAACCACAAAAACAGTAGCTTTAAAGGGAAATATACTACGTGGGCGATGCTTCTTTCATTCCGTTCCGAGGGATTTGCTCTCGCTATCGTTTTTCACTCCTTCGATATGTTTGGTCTATATACGCTATGTTCGATTATTTCTTCGTGATTTGAAACGTTGCACTGAGCGCACGAAGCAATTTCGATGACTTCATCGTAATCACTGCTTCATACGTGTTCTGGAAGTCCTGACGTCGCGCTTTAGCTCAGAATCGGTGTATCCGGGCCATGCATCGAGGCTCACAATCGTAAATTAAAAGAAATTAGAAATTAGAAACGTATCCTTTCCTCTATCCTTTCTGTTTTACTCCCCATTCTCGCCTTCCCCTTTCACAAAGGAGTGGAACTTTCCGCCTTGTCTGAGCAGGCAGACCTCACTCCTCTTCCTTAGAACATCATACTACCACCACCACCACCATCACCACCACCACAGGCTCACAATCGTCATGCACTTGCTTCGTGACTACCTTGCAAACCGTCTCGCGAGTTTAGCAGGAGTTCCTGCATCAGCGGTCCAAGCGGTACACATTCTTAAAGTCTTTCGTGAGGAACCTCACGGATGAGGCCATGAGGCCTTTCGTGAGGCCATGAGGCCTTTCGTGAGGCCATGTAGGTCCTCATTAGGCGAAAGTACGTGAGGCGCCGTGAGGACATGAGGGCCCTCACGAGGTGAGGGCATGTGAGGATGAGGACTCATGAGGCCATGAGGGCCCTCATGGAGACGTGAGCGTGAGGACCCTCATGAGGTGAAGATACGTGAGGCCATGAGGGTTGTGAATAGCCTCATGAGGTGAAGGCATGCGAGGATGAGGATCGTAAGGCCTTTCAGGATCCCAATGCCCTGAGGTGAGGTTTGTGAGGGTAAAATTTAAAATGGAATGTGAGGGCGGGGGCGACTGAGGCTAAGTTACTGGTGAGGGAAATTTGGTGAGGGTGAGTCAGACCGATAAAGTCTGTGCTTCGTGAGGTGAGGATGAGTGAGGCCGCAGGAAAACGCCCACCTATATGATGGGTACGTTGCTTTGAGGAACCTCATTTGTACGTTGCTTTGAGGACGCAGTGCCATTGCGATCATGTAAGCAGTGTAAATAATAAGAACTTTATTTTACCGCATTGCGAGCATCACGTTTTAGCCTTGTCTGATATGTTTATGTACAAATGACAATTTGTGCATATATTTCGTAGTTTGCACATAGCAACATTACCGCCGGCTTGTCTTCGCTGCGTCATTAGTGATTTAGCGTGTAATTAAGTGTGATATATTAACAATATATTAGGAACCTGTGAAGTGAGTGGGCTTCGATAACACACATTCACTATTGAAATCTGGCGTCGAATCGCCCACCTCATCACCATCCAATGTATGTGTGTGTGTGTGTGTGGCGTCGAATAAGCGACAACTAAGAGCATCCGCAAAGGAGAGCTTCTGCTGAATGCGATTGCGGCATGTTATACCGTTGAGTAATGCGAGTCAGAGCTCTACTAACGAGTATGTAGTTATCTGCATCGATGGTGACTGACGTCAGCTGACACAACATTAGCAATGGAAAGATTCGTCGACTGCCATCATTCAATTTTAGAAACAGAACCCGCCAACCTGCAGTTTCCCGATACTGGTGATTACAGCAGAATAGCCCTTTCTTTCTTTCTTTGTTGTTGTTGTTGTTTATTTTGAGTTTCTTTCTTTTTTTGGACTAGCAAGCCGGCATTAGCCTGACTGACATTTCCACTTTCTTCTTTCTTTTTATTCTATTAAATATACCCCCCCCCCCTCGAGGACACCTTCTTTCATCTTTTGTTAGTTTATCCTTATTTCATAGTTATTTTCTGTTGACTGTTTTTTTCTTTAATTTTTTGCGGAAAAGCAAGTCGACATACCGTTTGGCTGACCTTTCCTCCCTTTTTTCTTTGTTCTAATAAATATATCCCTCCCCCTCCAATGTGCATGCTTTTCTGTGCGTCGCACGGGACAACATGACATTTCCTACTTTCCGGTGACGTGATGCGCAGACTAATGCGCTATAAGCAACTTTATCCGGAGAAGCAGCAAGCCTCCAGCAGACGTAAACTTTCTTCCGACACCTTCTGTGCGGTAGCATTCTGAAAACAAAACAGGACAGTGTTTGAGGATTGGTCATACTAAACTCTCCTCGTATGAAATGCAGGGAATGTTTGCGTGGCATTCCAAAGTGACACTTGGTTCTTATTTCGACAAAATCGTGAACACGGCATCAGTTTCTGAACCGCTTCAGCACTTTTCTCGAAGTAGGCATTGCTGAATGTTTGTTAGCAGCTACACTGACATCTGCCACTCATCACAGCATTTTCAATTGAAGCACTCCTGTACACAATCAACCTTGCGACATATGGCCAGTCGGTAGATTTGTGGGCGAATTTTCACTGAAGTACAGGTGTCTACAACTAAACCGATCCAGTTGTTCCAGCTCTTCCTTCAACGTTTCCGTGCCCTTCTACGGTCAAGCTCAGCACAAGGTTTTTTTATCTAATTTTAATGGCAGAAACACAACGTGTGCATCGGTGCCTCGTAAAGCAGTAAAGGCGTAACTTCTGAGCTGCACACGTGCCCGATATGGGCCAAACGGCAAAACTGTTCGAAAACCTCCGCTCGTGGCTTTGTGCGGATAAGCTTTCGCTCGGTTGTCCATCCAGTCCCATGCTGTTCGCAAACCACAACGAAATCGAGGGTAACGGAAACTTGGGTACGTCTCTAGCAGAACTTCACGGGAACACATATGGCCGATGCTGTGGCCGACATTCGTTGTATGATATTGCCCATAATAAATACGTACAGCTCAGAAGGCAGACTTGCCGTAGTTGCTTTACGAGATAGTTAGACTTTCGCCGCTGAAATTATAGCAAAAACTTGTCATTTTGCAAAGTTTGGCCATCGCAAGGTGTAGAACTACGGAACAGCTGCAACGTTTATCTCTTGATACGTCGCCGTTTTTCTTGATGTCAAAAGGGCGTATGACACTGTCAGTCACGTATCTATCTTGCATGATGTGTACCAAGCCGGTCTTTCGCATCGTACACTATGTTGGCTTCAGGACTTTCTCCAACAACGGTCCGTCTTCGTCCGCACATCACAAGGCGACACCGACTTGTTCCCGGTCCCTCAGGGTATTCCACAAGGAAGCGTCCTGAGTCCGCTGTTTAATGTTGTAATGGTGGGCATTAAGAGTTGCATTCGAAGGAAGGTCAACTTGTCCCTTTACGCCGACGACATATGCATCTGGTCCACGGGTACATCTCGCCCTGCCATTCGACAGCGCCTCCAGGCTACATTGGACGACATTCACACTTACCTGCTCCGAGCAGGGATGGAAATATCAGCGGAGAAAGGTGCGGCACTCGCCTTCTCCCGCAAATCCAAGCAGCGATGCCGTCTGCACATTGGGGACAGGCCACTTATAAATGTCCAGCACCACAAGTTCCTCGGCGTAACTCTAACCACTAGCCTCTCTTGGAAACGTCACATCGATGGCATGGAGAAGAAAGTTCAGCGCTGGACCGCTGTCATCCGTCTCTTCGCTGGAATGAGGTGGGTACGTGATGAGAAGAACCCCCTGATGCTGCATAACGCCTTGATTCGTGCCACAGTCGCCTACAGTCTGCCTTTGCTTCACGATCTCCCCAGCATCTTAGCACAGAGGATCCGCGCTATGCTGGCACGGAGCCTACGGGTGTGCCTCGGTGTCCCCCGCGGGGCCGAGACAAGGCTAGTGGTTGCGGAAGCCCGTGACATCCTTGAAGTTCTCCGAAACACAGAAACTGTACGCCAGTATCTCCGCCTGATTGCACACCATCGCCACCACCCGCTCATCCGGAAACTTCGGGCAAGGCGCAGCACGCCGTTCCACGGATGTATAATGTCATTCAAATCCCGCGTTCCGAAATTCGTGATCAGCCCCGCCGCTGAAAGCACTGCCCCGTGGACAGTTCCGTCGCCAAGCGTCACCGCCTCTGTCCCAGGGATCACGGACAACAAAAGGAGCTACCCCGACCTCGTACTACAGCAACTGACTATGGATTTCATCGGCACCGCATATGACGGGTTCTGCACGGTCTTCACGGATGGCTCCTCAACGAAAACTTCGTCATCCCCATCTTTTGTGGTACCCTCGATACCACTCACCCGGGGTTGCCGGTCGTCCCATCGCACCTCTTCGACCTCAGCCGAGCTGTACGGAATCCTGCTGTTTTTACAATATGCGGCCACTTGCGATCCACGGCGATGGGTAGTCTGTACGGACTCCAAGTCAGCTCTTCGATGCCTGAAAACCTCAGGTCTCCGCGGCTCACTGGCCACACTAGTGATAAACATTCTACGCCTACTGAAGTCCATAACTGCCCACGGCCACACCATCGCTTTTCAATGGATTCCGGGTCATTGCGGAATCTCTGGCAACCACGTTGCCGACGCTGCGGCAGCGGCCGCTCACCACCAGGGCAAGTGTGTCCCGATTGTTCTCCCAAGGGGGGACAGACGGTCCCTTCTTCGTGACTGGGCTGCATCCTCATCCGTCGAACAATGGCGTCGGCATGTCCCGGCCAGTACCATACTGGGAACTGTAGACCCAACATTCTCGTGTCTCTTACCGACATCTTTATCGCGCGTCATTAAGTCCCTCCTACGTCGCTTACGGTTGAATGTTGCCTTTACCCCGTACTACCGTTACCAGATAGGGTGTGCCAGTAGTGCCTTGTGCCCGGAGTGTGGTGTGCCAGCGACCGCAGACCATTTGATCATCGCATGTGCCACTTATAGGAGGGAGCGTCACTTGTTGGCAAACGACTTTGCGCGGATTGACGCCCGACGCCTTGACCTGAGACTCTTTTTGGGACCATGGGACACACGAAAGGAGATGTCCGTCTTGCGACCCTTCATCAAATTCCTGCAAACTACCGGCCTGATCGACTCTCTCTAAAACCCTGTCAGCGTCGTCAGCATCATCCTCATCACCATCCTCTCATTTTTCCCCAATAGTAATGGGGTAGCATTCTGCTCAATGAGCGGAAGTCTTCCCCATATCATCGTCATCATGTATTTCTCTCTCTATCTATCTCTTGATAAGTTCTACATCTCACGATCTCTAAAAAGTCACCCGGGGCTCGATGCTCAACTTTTCTTTATTCTCTACCGCGCGGTAACTGGTGGTGGTGGTGGTGAAAGGACTCGCCGTTGTCGGCCTCACAGAGGTGGGCAACGTCACGACTAACGCCCTTGGGGAATGTGCGTCCTGGGCTGACTTCTAAGGGAACTGTGCCGACATATGTCTGAAAGTGCCCGAGGAAAACCCAGGAAAAACCCCAGACAGCAGAGCCGCTATGATTCGTCACGAGCTCTCGCGCGATGACCGGTTGTGTCGTTTCTTTGAAATCCCAGCCTACCGGAACAGTTTTCACGTGCCGTCATGTGACGCTTGGAGCGCGCCAACTTTAAATAATAACGATAGCGAACGGTATGTTCAGTTCAGCATCTGGCCCCTGCTCGTAACATTGCAGCTTCTGACCTGGTGGACTTCACGGACGTCGTTATGATATTGCAGTGATGGTGATGCGATAAAGAAAAAATGGGGAGTGAGTTACGACGAAGTCGAACTGGCTACCCGAGTGCGCTTACATACAGAAAGTGCAAAGAGATGAGAGAGAGTTAAAATGATGGAGTTCAACATGTAGTTCAAAAGTGTCGACCAAGTGAATGTAAAATGTCGGAATCGATGCGGCCGGGGGAGGGGGATATTGCAGTAATTTTATTTCCTCCCTAACAATAACCTACTCGTGACTCAGAAATCGATGTTCAAATGCTGCTTCCTGTTGATATTGTATTTATTTTACAGATTCGCACGGGCATTCATTCAGGACCAGCAATGGCGGGGGTCGTTGGCGTACAAATGCCGCGGTATTGTCTCTTCGGCCACACTGTTACGTTGGCGAACAAGATCGAAAGCAGAGGCCTGTCAAGTCACGTGAACATAAGCGAAACAACAAAGAGGTAGGACACTGCATTTTAATTCCTGATTAAATAATAATTTCCTTCATCATTACGCAATCATACGACTCTTTTTATTTCCTAGCTACCTAACAATGACGAGTCGTCTTCCTGAAGGTTACGAACGTATGGAACTGAGCGGTTTCGAAGTTAACGACCTGGAAGCTTTTATAGGAGACTTATATTAATTTAAGAAAATCGCCGCAGTACTAAATGGTACAAAGAACGAGCGTAGTCAGCATTTAAAGGAGCAGTGCAAAACAACAACTTTATTTGAATGATGATGATGAGTGGGGGGTTTCATTGCCAGGGGCGATACTCTACCCCATTGCTGGTGGTGATGTGGTGAAATGGAATAATGGGTCGTCTCACAGTGAGGATCGACGTCCTATGGTGTACAAAAACCTTAAAAATGCTTTCAGGGCGGAGCAGTGCAAGCCCCCTCCATAAATATTTCGTTTTTGGTTCTAACACGTTGTACTACAAATATAGCGGCTTCTTACACAAGAACACTGAGCATAGCTCACCTGGAACGTGCACGACTTCGACTATACCATACTTTCCACCATGAATCCACCATGGGCTGTCCAATGACAGAATGACGTCAGGTTGACGTCGGCCCGTGACGCCCAGAGAAGTGCCAATCAGGTTGCTCCTGGCATGATCTGACATTTTTCCCTTTCTATGCATGCCATTTGTACGTGGAGTAGACCGCGTCAATTGCATAAGCGTCCCCATTCATATTTTTCTCGCGAAACCGAGTTCCATTCAGTTACACAGCCACAAGACAAGTACAAGACTCAGAACTCTTCAGTAGCTTGTCCCGCGGTAGGCGGGCTCACATCTCGATATTTTTTCTACTGCCATCATCATCATCAGGACTCTATCGTCCTTCATTACAGCTACCTTATCAAAGATGGCTACCAGTTTACGGAAAACGCTGACATTGGAGACCTGGAAGTGAAATGTTACTACGTCACCCGTCCCTCAGACTCGGATTCGTCCGTCAGCGACCCAGCGACACTGGGTGTGGCCCTATACGGAGGAGGTGGCCATTTCCGGTCACCTACTGGGTCTCCTGTACACTCCGAAAGGCCGACACCCGTGGGATCCCGAAGCTCTTCAACTCACAGTTCTTCTCCCATCGTGTCGCCTCTTAATCCTGACCTGGTTACTGCTGTAAGTTCACGTCCAACGTGCCGGCTGCTCAGGGGGGCAAAATTTGTCCCTTCGATTGCCTTCGCTGTTCACAGTGATAAGCTATTATGTTATCTGTCCTAGGTGTATGCTCACATTTGTTTTCATCCGAAACAGTGGCAAAGAAGAAGGATTGCGACGTAAAAAAAATTAAGGGTTTCAGATCTAAACTGAACAGCAGCGACACAAACACGTTATAGAAGTGTGCCTATGACTGAAGTATTTTCGTTTCCACAAGTGTGAGGATGCCATGGCACAAACTCTCGTGCTTGTCATGTAGAATTAATGAAGCAATGTTAACGAAGAAAGTAGCAGTAGTAGTCCTAACAGATCGGAATATATTCACGACAATGGTAATGGTTCAGAGAAAGTGATAAGGCAACCGCCTTATTCCTTTGTAGTGGCTGACATCACGCTGCTCGTCCTTGGCTTGGCAGACTCGATCCCTTGTCGTATCGTCTTTATAGAGAGCTTCCGATCAACTAAAATTGAGCCCGACAGGTTCTTCTATCATAATGTTTTCGTTGAGTGCCTCCGGTCCATCTAAGGGGGAATTGAGAAAAAGTAAAAGCCATTCCACAATGTCGGTCAGCGCAGGTATAAAACCCACCCAAATAACCGAACTCCTCAAAGAGCTCACGTCTAAGCGTGCACATTAAACAAGTGTGTGTGTGTGTGATCGCACTATACGAATGAATCTTCCTCGACTCTCTAGCTGGGTATCTATGATGTCAATTTTTTCTTGACACTACAGCTTGAGCTCCGCATTTTCGGCATTTATTCCCGCGGAGATTCAGCGGGTGTTTTTCGGCGTTTATATGTTTCGTCAAATTCGGATATTTTTGGCAATTTAAAACGTTTCCGCCAAAAGTAGATGCCGAAAAACAGCAGCTATAATCACTATGGAGGAGGACTATATGGAATGAGAGCAGCTTGGTAGAGGACATTAAGAACGCAAATAATTTCCTTTCCTTTGTTGAAGGGTTCCATGTATACCTGAACCCTCGTGACCCACTAATCAAAGTGTTTCAGAGGAAGGTTTTCCGCTGAACTAGAGGCCAGCAGCTCCGCAGGGCGGTATTCCCCGCATTCCACCTGGAAACGAGGCAAAGGAAAAAAAGAAAAGAAAATGTGATGGACCAGAGGAAAAAAGTACAATCGAGTGCCGGCATTTTCGGCATGTAGCACCATACGCAAGTGTATAATTCGCAGTTTTTCGGAACATGCGGAATTTAAAAATATATATATTGGGCGGGTGTTTTTCGGCAACTTTCAGCAAATGCCGATTGCATGCATTATTCTGATACAGCCGTTCTTTCTTTGCAGTCTGGTACCTGTTCAACATTATCGAGCTTACGACGAAAAATACGGCGCGCCTTCAACTTTCCTCCCGTGGACACTCCAAGCCCAACCTTCCCCTGCCCTTCTGAAGGAACAGAAACCGACGGTGATTTTCTTATCACTAATGGCCGTATTCTTAGACGATCCTCCACTCGACACCCTGCCCGCCTCGACTCCAGTGAGCGGAGGAGGCGAGCGTTCCTCAACTAGATGATCCATTGGGCTTAAAGTTGGAAATGTCACTGGATTGGAAGTAACAAGACTTTATACCAAGGACCCTTCCGCATTACGCGACACACGAAGTACGAAGACACCTGGAGTCCCCAATCCAGTGACTTTACTAAGTAGATAACGACGATAGAGTGTAGAGTCCGAGGAAAGCCCGGAGGACTTCCTCCGCTGCGTTTCGAGTCAAGGTCGATTTTTAAAGCGCAGATCCTGGTCTCCCAGGCCTCGAACTACAGTGGAGGATCGAGCCGAGGATAGTTTAATAAGAATACAGCCCTCTTAAATTTACAGATGTTCTTGAACATACATTCACTTTTGAACGTTTTCGCAGAACTTTTCACCGACCCTGCCTTATGTGTCATCCAAGTCGAATCAGCGAGCAGTCACGAACCATCGCTAAGCAGTGGAACTCTGTCATCGAGGACGTCACCTTGCGTCGAACAGAGGACTGTCAACAAGACGACTCCGTCAACCGTTGACTCACCGCGGTACGACCAGCCTGATATAGCCAAGGAAGATCTCAATGACCTCCGCAAGAGTGTGGAACGCCTATGCAGCTTCACCGCATCACCGGGGCACGCGGCGGAACCGCGTCTAGTGTGCCACTGGGACAATCCGTCTTCCAACGTCTGTCCGTTCACCGCTCAAGATATGAACAGAAACCTCCAGGAGTACCTCGAGATAGCGATAACAGAGACGTGCGAGTCAAAACATGAAGCAGGCGACGCGAACGTTTCAAGCACGGCTGCTGCAAATGATCCAACGACCACGATTACACTTACCAGTGCCTTATGTAACGTACCGACTACAACGCCGACGGAAGAAACGGCAAAGTCACGCTGTATCAGCGGATGGAGAAAATTAATGCGGAGGCATAAGAGAAGCGATAAAACCAGTAGTCTTAATCTAGATTTGCATTTGACATCCAAGAGGAGGAGTTCCAAGGATGGATTAAGTTTGCCGGCTACGCCGGGGTGTCCCATGCAGAAGGTACTTGCGGAAGTGATGACGACCACGAGCTTCGGTGACAATGCCTTATCGTCGCCGGGTAACAGGACACAAAGTTGTTATTCGTTCAACACGTTGGAAGACAGGCACGTTGCCGCGGTGAAAAAGAAGTCGACGACGCGATTTGGACTGCCTCACTTCAACCTGCACTTCCCCAAAATCGGACACAGTTTATCGAAGAGCAGTATCTTTAGTCGTGTTGCCTTGCCCTCCTCGAGATAGTGTTGAATGTAGTTGCGAGATATTTTATGTAAAGTAATGTACAAGGAACATTGACCCTGATCCCGAGACAAATGTCCTAATTTCAGGTGGAACATCACCTACGTAGGTGGCTTATTTATATTGTTTTATTTATTTGATTTCAGCTGTTTTGAACAACTTCATTACCGTTACTTATTAGTACCTATTTATTTATTTGCTATTTCGTTCATTTTGGTCCAGAGGATCGTTTCTCAAGAAACAACCATTTTATCTCAATGTACAAGACGCCACACAGAAGAAATAACGATAAAAAAATGCATAACTAAGGCGAACTAATTTTTGTAAGAGACTGTACGATGTGTATAGTGGACACTTTCCAGTACATGTAATGTTTTGCACTGAAAATGTACATAACCTCGTCTACATTGTACATTGCCTGAGAAGTATCCTTTTTATAATCACATATATACCGAGATGATAACACTCAAAATAAAGATGCATACCTTGTGTTATCGCCTGTCTTGCGATTTGCACGCTAATACCCAGTGCTTTATTTGCAGTTTGAAATAGGGTCTAACATTATTCTCATAAGCCTATTTACGGTTTACTATAAGGGTAAGTGCACCTTCAAACTATGCCTAGTTGACTTGTGCCTCGAAAGAGGACTTACATCACGGCACACAGGTGGTGCTGCAGCATGCTCACCTCATTTTTAACATACATCTACCTCTATAACATTGACACGCGTTGAAGAAAACAAACCCGTGAACTTTCTGCCATATATCTAACATGCACAAAAGAAGAGGAAAGGCACAGCATTAGGGCAAAGAATGCAGGGGAAACCAGCACTGGAAATGTACGGGGAGAGAAAGAACCACATTGCGAGAGAAGGACTATTTGACAACTCGCACGAAAGCGCCCTGCTGTTTGAGGCACGAACGGTCGTATGCGAACTAAGTCACACTATGCGAAATTTCAACAGGGTGTCCATGCAATGTGTGACTGGTGTACGGGGAGGGGGGGGGGAGACAGTCGAACAGCCGAACATGTGATTCTACACTACAAAAAGGTCTTGAGTTACACCCAAATGAGGGCACTGAGCTATGGAGAGCGTTGGGTTTCGCAAATGAAGGTGGGGACATAGATGAGGAGGATGTCGGGAGAGCTAAAACACACCTTAACCAGCCGGGGATTGGGAGGGCAAAAACAGGATAGACTCATAGTAATTGACTTGTTTTTACTAGGTGGCGCAACGCCACCACCCGTTACAAAGGGAAAGCCAATATCCACTAACGTTCTCCTGCTGAGCGTTGAGTTGGGTGCGGTGATTTGAAACTGAAGCAGAAACAGAAAAGGAAAGAAAAAAAAAAGCGACTTTCGATCGAGATAGGTTGTCAGACTCAGAAATGCTTTTGACTGCACATCTGTATTGATTTTTAGTTTTATTTCAACAGACTAACTTTCGCAGAAACAAAAAAGTAGAAGAAATTTCGGACAAATGCCATTCAGCCTGCAAAGTTTGAGGTCAATGAGACCCGTCTTGTATTCTTGTACCCGTCTATGATCCAAATCTGGTGACGCTTGCTAAATTCACCCTCCGCCCTTTGTGACGCGACACAGCCTGTTGAACCTTCCCGCGGCGTCTTCTCGACATCTAATTTCCAATACTCTCCGCTGTGAGGCGCAGCGTGCTTGTAAAGTAATATTGACTTTTGTAGCCCTTTTGATCCCAAAGGCTGAACAAAGGCGCCATCTCATATCTGACCCTGAAACTGAGGCTCACCACATCCACCGTACTTTCAAACGTTAGTACAACGGTGCCGCCTACTCCCGCTCTTTAACTGAGCTGTGAATCTTCCTTTAAAAAGTTACAAAGTTATCCGAACACGGCCCCTCGAACCCTCACGCATATGACTACCCGAACTGCTTCAAGTGCAACGAAAATGTGATGATAAAAAACTAAAATGTGGAAAGCAGAAGAAACTCAATAGCACACGCCTTGTACACGATCCTAAATAGACCGTCTCCACAGCACAACTCACTATAAAGTTTGCAAGTGCCGAAAAAGCACTGTCGCTGGGTTCCCAAACGCCACATTCACGATATCAAAATTTTTAGTTGCCCAAATGGTAGATGGGAGATCTCAATTTAACCCTTTTCGGGTACGTATATTGTGCGAAGTATAACGATATGTCTCGTATTCTCCACTGTTCTACATACTGAACAATCTACAGCGTCAGCCCTCTCACCATTAAGCAAAAACCATCGGACATACGGGACGTTGATGTGGATCTGGCAAAAGAACGTCTCTCTTGTACACCTCTACTATAGTTCCTGAAGACATCTGTCGTTAAGGTTTCGGATAGTCGTATAAGCCGTATACGGTAATTGAATATGTCCTGACCACGAGACGATCGACTTCTTTCACGAGAGCGCAATAGCACTCTTGAGGTCATCCAACATGAGAGCTGTGTTTCCATGTCAGGGTCGCTCAGAGTATTAGCCAGCCTAATAGTACTCTGCATCTGCAAGACATGTTCGTGGAAGTTTCGCTGCCTCGAAGTCCTCTGTATATGACTCACGATGATTCCTGACATGGCTATGGCGGAGCTCACGAGCCACTTCCTTCTCTGTGTTGCACATTGACAGAGTTCTCAGTGGGCCGAAGTAGCTTCCTCCGTGCAACCCTCCAGACCGTGAAAAGGCCTGTTCGCACGACCGTGAAAAGGCAAACGTTGAAGCACAGACCTGTTCCTATATTTTTCTATCTACGTCCTTGAACGCCTTTTGCCCTAACCTGCCCGTACGACGCACATCTTGGGCAACCCGTATAGTTGGCCAGACAGAGTCGAACCTCACGTCTGCCCGGCACTTATGCGCCCGCAGACGCTGCACCCGGTGATCAGTACCCGCGTGACCCACAATGATTGGCAATGGTAGACTGTTCACGATCGTAACTGGTGATAGACGAAGCAAGACTGTTTCCGATTACATCGGAATATCGTCCGCTGACATTTGAAAATGGTAGTGCTCATTGGAGCTTCTCACGTATAGGATCCACTTTTTTTTTTTGTTTTTTCTTCTTTTTCTTTCTTTGCTGGGGATAGCAAGCCACCGTAGCGCAACAACAACAATAACAATAAATGAAGGAGAAGTGATGATGACATCGGATGCTTCCCCGTTGTAGCCACAGGATCCTACCCCGCTTCACAGAGGTTAATATGAGAGGATGAATTATAGTGAACGCGAAGCGACGACAGGTCGGAGTTCTGTTTAGAGCCCTTCGAGCAGTCCAGTGGCTTGTATGAAAGCAGAATGGGAGCGGAGAGCCCGGCACTGATGCGCTGGGGAGCTCCATGGACCAAGTACTTTGGACACGTGTACCGGCACTTTCACACGTGTACTGGCCGTAACGCAGGCTAACCTTGCCCTCCTTTTTTTTTTAATAATAAACATATGCCCCCCACTGTTAACACTTTTAATGGACTAGTCTACTTCTGTACCAATTCAAACAACTCAATCCAAACAACCAAACCGTTTGAGGCTTACGTATCTGTGTCGTCCCTAACAGTGGTCTGAGTCCGCCAATTCACGCTGTTTACGTGTTTACTTATGATCAAGGGCGGATCTAGAGATGGGGGGGGGGGGGGGGGAGGGGGGGTCAGGATGTCGTGACCCCCTCCTCAATTTCTGTCTTTACATATGTGTAATAGACCCAAATCGTGTAATTGCCATGCTGGTCAAGGCTGGTCCCCCCTCTCAGAAAAATTCTGGATCCTCCCCTGCTTATGATGCTGGCACACGTGCAACTGACGTTAAAAACATCCCTTCTGGAAAGATTGTACTAACATCACCTGCATCGCCCACATTGTAAAAACTTGCAAAGAAAGAGCGCGAACGAGCTCCAGCCACCCCAATAGAAACATTGTTCGACCTGCGCGCAAATGTTGCCATTGGAAGACTGTGGAAAGGAGCAAGGAACAAAACAACTTGTATGTATTAATTAACACATAAAAGTCATTCTTCACAATACGAAACCAGACAACAATTCATCCACCTGTGTGGCCAAGACAAGTAAGTCCTATCCTATACGATCGTATTCTTCTATGAGCGTCATGATCCACGTTGTAATGCCACGCAGCGCCACAGCGCTGGCAATTACATGTCTACAGGAAAACATCATGGCGAATACCAGGTAAATTGTATCGCTTTTCCTAAATGCAGACATCCCATTTTCTAAGCTCTTGCCAAGATAGACGGAACACCCGACATCAGCTTAATTCCTTTCGCTTTTTCGGTTCCCTTTCTACGCTTCCCCTTGGATATGCGTCTCAAACTCATATCTTGTGAAAGCCTATTCGCTTCACAAGGAAGTGCGTTACGCGAGACGTCATTTAAAAGGGATTAAAAACTCATTTTGAAGCAGGGGACGTGAAGTGCGATGGTGTCCCAAAACGATGTTATTTTTAGTGGGTATTTATTTGGTATTATTTATGGGAGAAATACTGGATTCAAAAAGAACGCTGGAAGAGACAAAAATTACTAAAACTAGTCTCGATCCGTATATGCAAATAAATTTTAATCAAACGCAGTGTTGCGCGAAGTGTAGGCACTCTTCAGTGTTTCCAGTATTTGGAGAAAATGTTCCATTAAGTCCATGACCAAAACCCACGCGACTGGGGAACAAAAAGAGAGGCACGCGTACACAAACCGCGCCCTCTTTTTGTTCCCTTGTCTCGGGGGGTTTTCGTCGTGGATATGTGTCACGAGCTCGCTTGCATTTTATCTATTTTATCATTCTCCTTCTATTATTGTTAGCAAGGAGCACACAAGCGTATCAGGCACAAATCGCAATGGTTACGCAATAATTGTAAAAATAAACGGTCCTCTTTGCTGCGATAGGTCTAGAAAGCCACAGGGTGGGCGTAGTGGAGAAAGCTTTTCTAAAACTTGATACTCACTTACCAAGATGTGGAAAGAAGCCCGAAGAACCAATTTGACGAATACGCGCACAAGAAAGACGCTTTAGGGGTAATTAATGAATATGTTTATACCGGGACTGAATGGGACTGCAATGTAATATTGCACTTGTGTTGAGGGAGGGGTTTGAAATATATGTTTATTGTAAAAAAAAAAAGAAATAGGAGAGAAAGGTTAGCCTGCGCTACGGCGGCTTGCTATTCCCAGCAAAAAAGAAACAAAGAAGAAGAAAAAGAAAAACAAACAAACAAAGAAGGAAAACATACTCGAAATTCATCACAGTTAACTTGTCTTAGGATCCTAAACATATGTAACGCATAGACTGAACCATTTTGATATGTTGCCTCGCTGCTCATTTTCGTTGTTCCAATGACGTCACGAACAAACACTTTTGTGTTTGTTCTTTACGCTTTGTTTCTCCACACACATATACACTTTTGTATTTGTTCGCGACGTCACTGAAGAAGGCACATGTGTATTGGGTGGGTCGATTCCAGTAACATTTTGTAATTCGCAATTTCTTTGTCCATCACACTAATTCGGCATTGCTTGTCCGAAGCCCAATAGACCTTGTATCGCCAACTGTAGGATGGACCCAATAGACCTTTTTAAAAAAGAATGCGCCACCTCGGCACGTGAGGGCTCATGGGAACTTAGAGCGCCTTGAAGCATTAGGAGACTGCCAGAGGCGGAGGTAGAGGAAGAACAACAACATTCCCAGTGTGCGCAGCAGCAGCGTCGGCCGGGGTAAACCATAGCCGAAGCAGACGACAGAGCAGTATCCCTCAAAGTTCCAATGCTGCTCTGCTGCATGTTCCCATGCTGCTCGCTTGGTGGCGCGCACATCTTTTCAAAATCGTCGATTCGATGTTTCGTGATGAGTCATAACAATGTGCACACCTATCCATGACTGTCTTATACGTTGATAAATTTTGTAACTTGGCAGTGAGGAGCAATTCGTGGACAGGATCCTGCCTATACTCCACTACATAACCCCTTCCACGTGGCCCAGATGACTGGAACAACAAAGACAACTACTCGAAAGCCGGCAGGGATTATCCACACACATATATACGCAGCCAGTACGCGATCATCACATGCTCGGCAGCAGCTCAAGGGTACTTGATGCATGCTCTTTTTCTGTTGCTCCAACTCACTTCCCGCCAAGCAACTTTAACGACATGGCTCATCTCTAGGCTTAGCGACTCGACCATCGCTACCCGTTTCCGGGGCTTACTGGCCAAGCAAGCTGCTCGCCGAGATGAATTTTTTACGCGTTCATTTTCATGGATGTCCATCAGGGATATGAGGAAAACGAAGAAAACACTTTCGCTTTTTGCTCTGCAATGTTAATGTTGCTGACATTGACCGCGCGCGCGCGCGCGTGCGGTACGCAAACAGAAACTTAATAACAATGGCTCGGTTCGGTGTAATATTATTATGATATGTTTAATTTATGATGTATGTCACTAATGTATACCCTCTGTACATGACGGATGCTTGCCACAAATATTTAACGCGCGGCACGTCGTACGTCGCAGTTCATCTGACGTGTTTGATGGGATTAATGCACCTTCCACAAGTGACAAACTCAGTTTTTGTTTCTTTGTTTGTCCGTATTTTGTCCCTTGTTTATCTTCGATTTGTTTCATACGGGTCATGAGTCTGTGTTAGCAGCGTGAAGCAACTGTGATTATGTGCGCCGTGCAGACACGAAAGAACAGATATAGAGAATATAGCAGGAAATAGTAGAGGACAGAGGATGTTTAGTATGTGTACTGGGACGACTTCGGGCGAACTGTGCCTGGAAGGTCTGCCGAAAAACTCCGGGAAAAAACCGAAGACAGCACAGCTGCGTGGTTTTAGCATTCTAACCCACCAGCTTTCTTCAGCATGACTCTGTGGGCGGCACCAGCGAGCTAATCCTCCACTCGGTCGTGCGGCCGGTTGGTCCGCATGGTGGTGTCGGAAGCGGTAGTGGTATCACCATTAATCACAGTGTTATGTTCCGCACAGGGAAACTTGTCGTTACTATTTGAGTCACACACAAAAAAAAAAAAAATAGAAAGAAAAAACAGACGACTACGGAAGGTGTTGCAATTTCCAGCCGCAACTGCTAGCCGCTTTCGCTGACGCTGACGATAAATTTGAGATTGCCGCTAAGTGTCGCAACACTTGCCAGGACGGCGTTTGCAACTCTCTTTGTAAAGTGTTTCCGATACGTATGTTTCCGATACGTTTGTAGAAGGATGATTAACACTGGGAAGGCTTTTCGACATGTTTCAAGCTAATTTCTTCATTTCAGTACCTATGTATTTGTTCTGTTTCTGTGGAACGCGTTCGATGTGCTAAAGCACCTTAATGCGTGATTTCTTTTAATTCCGTGTTAGCGCCTCGAAGGAAGCGTACAGACGTGGACAGATGGAGAGAGGACAGCAGGAAGGAGTGGGGGCCACAGGGGCTTTTGGTGTACGTCCTGGGCTGACTTCAAGGGAAACTGCGCCATCATTCCTCTGGGAAGTCTGTCACAAAACCCAGGGAAACCCTTAGACAGTACAGCCGGTGCAGGATCCAAACCAAATCTTGCGGACGACCTTGGCTACCACCAACGAGCGGACGCCATTCAGCCATGCCACTGATCACTCAGTGTGGCTGCATAGCGCATGTCACGTGATGTCGCACACATCGTCTGGACGAGGCCCATGCCGACCTATATGGTCGGGTTCGCGGTTGCGAACCACGTAAATCATGTACAGTCACAGCGCAAGGACCGCAATGCTATCGCGTTTGTTAAGCGTTTGGCAGTGCATCAAAGAGTACAACGGTTTTTCCAATAATTACTAGTAGGGAACTTTTACTGAAAGGGAAGTTTGGAACGTCTTTACGATAACAGTTACGTAAACAGGGTACGCCAAGCACCCTATTCCTTTGCAGTGGCTGACATCACGTTGCTCGTCTTGGATTTGATAGCTTTTTGTTTGTTTCTTTTTCTTTTTCTTTCTCCCCCCCCCCCTCACCACATCCCCATCCTTCATCCTCCTCTATCCTCCATCCGTCCGTCCTTTCTTTGCGTTCTGTGTTCTTTTTCTTTCCTTTTTTTCTTTTTTTTGCTATAGTCGTGACGACGCCCAGTTCTGAGCGGCCAACAACGGCGAGCCTATCCTGCCATTACCCCCCTCCCCCTCTTTTTCTTTCTTTTTCGGTTTCGTTTAACGCTTCTGATATGTCCAAAATTACCTACTCTAGGCTTCTTTTAGATTCCCCTGCCCCGCAAGCAGATACCGCTCTGTAGCGCCGTTTGCCCTCTTTGCACACTGGGCGCGCATTTTTGCACACGGACACGGCAATCTCCTGGAACCTTCCCTTTAACAGCTGCCGCTGTAAACAGAAGAGAGAAAGGCGTATTTCATATTTCAAACGAAAAATTGCAAAGTAGTAATTTTCGCCATCTGTATAATTTTGCGAAATTCGCGAGCGTCCTTTCCGTCGCGAATTTAAAGTTCCGGGAAACATTCGAACCAATGAGATAAAAATACGAGAACGAAATACGTAATAAATTTGGTCCAGGACGCTGAGGCAACTTATGTACGCGGTTTATCGCAGCCTTCTGAGTAAGAATGGCTCAAAACGAAGACAAATCCAACGGGTTACTACCCAGTTGTGGTGATACATTTTGTTAACTTCTTCCCGGAATTTCAATGTTGAACGCTCCTAATACACTTGTTGCGCAGTCGACGCTCCGTGGTACCGCAAAATTGAGGTTCCGTGAATTATTGCCCGATTCTGGCTCCTCGAATTATTGAGCCCGCGAATTTAACCAGTTACACAGTATTACTAATCTTATTTTAATTTATGAATGACGTGAACTTTCTTCGTGCTTAGGGACGAAAATGGTGCCCCCCCCCCACTTCACCATGGATCTTAGAATATTTCTTCGCCACTCTTTCCATCGGTTAGTACTTAGTAGCAGCCAATAATTAAACTACAAGAGAACAACACCGTGCTCCCCGGTGGGGGACTTCACGCAGTTTGCGCTCGCGCGCGCATTCGCAAGGAACCAGTTCCACAAAGGCGGCAATATGTTGTATTGCCCCGTACGAGACAAAGCAGTCGAATACAGGCGCCGGGACACGATAATGGACCATCTGAACAGCGTACAGCAAGCTACTCGAGCGAAGGTCCCTTGAAAGCAGTGGAGATGCTCGTCGATATCTTCCGGTGCGCAACAACGAACCAGAATGAACGTGTACCAATCAGTGATCCTGAACAACGAATGAAGAGGACGCACGATACAGGCGTGAGCTCCAGTGCTACGAGCTGGGTATTCGGGGCTGATCAGCGAGTAAGCAACTACTATCCATTCGACTTGTGGGACTCAATTTAATCTCCCACAAACCAAAACAAGACTGCTGGAGGAGAAAGATATCGCTAGACTGACCTGCCGCACGTGCACCTTGTGCCGGCTTTACAGGTGTCTTTGAACAGCTACGGGAAACAACAACAACTACATGCATGATGATGAGATGAGGTGTTTCAGCGCAACAATTGCGGTACCATACCTCAGTGCATGTCGGATAATATATGAATGGTATGACGATGAAAAAATATGAGGCATATACACACGCACACACACACATGACACAAGCAAATGAGATATCACACACGGGTGCGTCGTAGCCGCGAGAACCTTATGCAATTTCTTTCAGAAGTTGGGCATACCAATAGCTTGTGAGCGAGCGAAGATCGCCCTGAGTTGTAAAACTATAGTAACGTCAGCAGTACTTCCGTTGAATGCATTGTAAAACTATATTTTCCTGTATTTTATCTGGCTCTCACCATTCCGCTTCTGGCAACATGCTTACGGCACATACGACGTACTGCGGTACGTACGGCAAGGTACCTATATGGTACTACGGTTCGCAGAAACTGGATGCATACAATGCGGAATGAGAAAGAACGAACATCGAACGCAACGATGAAGGTGTAGCACATAGACGAACATAATGCAAGACGATTGTTTTGTGGTCTGCTTTCTCGGTATGTGAAATCACTTTCGCCAGGTGCACGAACCAAGAACGATAATGACCCAGCAGTTGTTCAATCCCTGTTACACATTTCAGTATATTTCACGCTACATTCGGCGACCATTTATCGGCATAAAGAAAACTTCTATCACCAAAGACCTTGATCGCTGGCCTGCCTAGCACCGAATCATTGCACCAGTTTTCCTTCACGTTTTCGTTCCTTCGAAAGACTCACTTTACAGCTGTACTTCGCCTGCTACAAGTAGGGCGTCCGGTTTATCGAAACAAACGTCCTGGTTGTTTTTGTTTTTTCGTCCTCCATTCCATCAACCTCCCTGTTGAAGCTTCAAGGACATTATTATTATGTCCAAACTTCCGACTTTTTCTTTCTTCAGAGAAACGAACCGAAAGGCAAGACGAATAGTCCGTTTCTTCCGAAGACAAATGTACGGTTTTGTCATTCCGATACAAGTTGAAAAATAATTCTTCGTCGAAACGAGATAATTTTTCACGTAAGGCTGGTATAGAACAAGGAGGAAGTTCGAAGGCACTTAGGGCTTTCAGATTAATCGTTCGCCGAATTTTTGGAACGACATGGCGACGTTATGGTGCAAGATTGGGACGTTGGTAACAAGACGACTCGAGGTTCGTGTACTAGTTTATCGTATTATCAACAACATATTTTAAGGGAAAAAGGAGTAACTTTAGTTCGTTTGGTGACGAAATGCAACCATTCCTCCTATTCGGGACTACATGCACAGACGTTCGTGGGAAGCTTAGGGTCCACGTGCAATGCTGGGGAGCTAATTTCAGGGTCAGGAGACTAATATAGGGAGTAATGGCAACATGCTAGACAAGAAGCTGTAATTGCTTCCCAATTAACTACCTGTTTTTCTCAGAGCGTAGTAACAAAATTATTATATGTATAAAAAGGAGACTAAACAAGAGCTGAAGTAAGGAATGCACGTATTGGATGTTTTTTTTATTAGTTACATAATTTTAAAATAAAATAAAAACTGAGAGCAGCATAGATGATAGAGTGGACATTCTCTCACACAGAGTATATAATTACTAGATTACTCACTGGCTTGTAAAAATTACTTTTACGAAAATAATTCAATTACGATTACAACATTTTCATAGAGTAATTATGTTAGTTACGATTACAAAAGGAGAATTGTAGCTCAGTTACAACTACAGTTAACTATAAAAAGAAATTGAGTTATACTGAATTAAATTCGTTTCGTTACATACTTTATTCTATATGTAATGAAAGACACGACTACTGGACTAGACTAAACACAGGAAAATGACCTGTGGTAGTGGAGCACAATGTTTACATCAGCATCAGAATATTAGACAGTGAAAATAGGTGTTCTTAAGCACCTTTTTTAAAGCCTCCTAAGCCACTTTAGCCATTAATGCTTCAAACCTTTTTTGATACATATGCCCCATTGAAGCACTACTGGGTAGCCCGACTTTATACTTCATGGAGATTTCGAGCGCGTCGACGGATACCTCCCATGGTCCCGTGGCTTTAAAAAATGATCTAGTGGCTTAGTGGCAACGGTGTGCTTAGTGGCAAAGTGTGATTTCCTCAGACGCTTTAAGACAAATGTTGGCACGGTTCCCTGTGAAGTCGGCCCAGGACGCGAGATCCCCCCGAGCAACATGAAGGTAGGCAGACCGCTCAGAAACAGCACGCCACCCCAACAGTAGAAATGGGATGATGACCATTTTCTGATGTGATGTTCGCCAGCCGGAGTCCCCGACGATGATAAACCTGGAGGAGTCGTTGGTGATATCTTTCCAATCGTCGTTCCCGGTGTTGCTGCCCTCTTATCTGTTTTCACTGCACTGGAGCCGAGACTGAAGTTCCCGTGATGTACGAGGGATTTATTTACAACTTATATTTAGAAGAGTCAAATATAACACATGACGGAGGAAAGTCGAGTAACGTGATTTTTCGGCTCCGTTGTCCACCTCAGATCCCCCTTCACAGCCTCTGCCTCGCCTTAAAAGGGTGACAACTTGGGCCACAACCTTAACTTGGGATAGCCAATCCGGCAGCCCTGGATCAAACTGCATCAGCCCCTGGTTGGACTGGTTTAAATTTTGACAGCAGCAGTTCCTCGGAATTCTCCGCCTTCATTCCCAATTTACGAGTAACGGTCCCGGCTGTCAAGTCGTGCACATCGTAGTTTTGAGCAGTGGAAGTCGTGTTAGCCTCTTCCCTGATTTAGTGTCAGGGAAAATAATTGTCGCCTGTCGCCGCCGCTGCAGCTGCGTAGCCTCCGTGGTAGCCAGCGAGTGTCGTCCACCCTGAGCTGTCTAACGACGTCTACACCAACCATGGCGCAGCACTTTTGTTTTTTGCCACACTCAAATGTAAAACTTTCAGTAGTGACGTAATGTTACGCTAGTGTTTCAGTTCAATGTAAAACTTTCAGACTTGTGACTTTCCTTTATAGGAGCTGCAGCTGTCAGTGCATTTTAAAGATGTGTCATTGTAGATTGTTTGAAGTTCGGTGTCGGCGCGTCCAGCCTCTGTTTCACGTGTGGTGTGCGTGGTGACGTCCATCACGTCTTCCTGGTCTGTGGAGAGTGCGATTGCGATCGCGCCCTCATGGAAACTGCTCTCCAACGCGTCGAGTAACGCCAGTTCAACTTAGCCAAAATTCTCGGGCCATGGTCGGACCCCTCACATCTGATGCAAGGCCTACGAGCTGTTGCTGAGGTCCTCTCCGGCGCAAGACTAATGGACGAACTCTAACCAGACACCTTTCAATGATCATCACTTTCTCATCCCTTCCACAAGCGCAATGAGGTAGTGTACCAGTGTACCGCCATAACGGCGGAGAATGACCCACCACATCATCATCCCATTTATGTGTGGGTGGGTGTGTTTGAAGTAGTGACAAGGGTATCCCGCCTGTCTTGAACTTGAAATGTGAGATAGAACCTGTGATGAGATCCTTGTCTAACATTTGCTTGCAGTGATAAAGCCTGATCGCTATTTGTAGTATGTTTAATAAATTCAGCACCGTTACAGTATAAATTCAGCAAAAACCATGCTTCTCCGGCTACTGAAAAATAGTGCACAATGGGTCGCTGCATACAATATATGTCATTAAATGAATACTGGACCGTTGCAGTACAATGCATGATACTGATACAAAGTACAATGCAGGACCGTCGCGTAACGCTTGCGCCTGTAGATCGCGCATCGAGCACCGCGCATTTTATCGAACAGCCGTTGACAACAGGTGTCGATGTTCTCAACTGATGGGACGGAGGTGCACTGTGGATGAGAGGTGCACTAGTGCGGTCTTTCCGCGGTCTTTCGGGAAATAGGAGACAGCAGAATCGGCGGCCAATCATTATTTGAATCCGCTCTCTTTGAATCGCCTCAAAAAATCTTGAGCACGTACCTTGAGATAAAAATCGCCAAATTTTGATATGCGAATGAGCCGAGCCCAGAACTATTCCAACCGGCTCCATCGCTACAAAGCGCGTGACTTAACGACGCAAACGTCCGTCGCTCCTTCTGCGCTCGAAAAGAGCCTGCTCGGGTTTCAGTTTCGGCTCATTTGCATAGCAACATTTAGCAATTCATATCTCAAGGCTCGTTTCACGATAGTTAAATACCTCATTAAAAGTGAATGAATTTTAGTTAATCATAGTCGTGTTCAACTTAAGAAGGAAAAGAAATCTACTCCGTCAAACATACGCCGTTGGAGATAAGAAAAACCGGAAAAATAGCCGTAGTAGATGGAGATAAGGAAAAGTAGCGCGCCAGGAGGAATACCGCAGCCCCACTATGCGCCATCAGTAGGGGAGCGCACTTTCCGCCGCAACGTAGTGGTCATGCAGAGTGAGTATGATGGATTACATTATCTGGCGCAAGCAGGGAGGGTGTCCTTTCTGTGCCCTGCCATCCTACCCGCGGCGCAGTAATATTTCGAGAGCTGACGGACTAGATTTCTCTTCCTCCTTAAGTTGAACACGACTATAGTCGTCCAATAGTTGCATACGCTTTCCGACAGGAAGTCTGCCTGGTCGTAAACCCCGACTGCAAAAACATTATTTTGTGTTGCTATAATAGCCGTAAAACCCGAATCATCATCATCATACCTTTTTTAAATATAAAATACACATAACGGATGCAAATAAACACCATGTATATGTAATATGTGCATACGGAATTTCATCTGAACTGAAGCCCCTCTCACATCGTTTTACATATTCTGTATTGGTGTTTTTGGGCTATAGGAGTGCAGCTTGGCTACTATTCGAATACATTCGGCTTCGAAAAGACATCGCTTCGATTCGACGTTTGAATATAGAAATACACGAGAATTATATATTCGATTTGGAATTTGAATTGAGTATACAATTGTTCGTTTCGGTATTGGAAAAGTCCGAATATTCGCAGAGCGCTATGACATACCCAAATCAGCATTGACATATCACGGTGTCTAGACGCTGTAACGATGAGTTGGCCGAAGGACAAAGTACTCACAATACGTTCATGCGTTTGTTGCCGTCATTCGTATGCACCAAAGGCATTTTTTTATGACTCAAGCTATGAAATTAAGTTATCCCACACACACACACACCACTGAGATGAGATTTCACAGAAATCCCCGATTCTCGAATTGCCGTCGAATAACTGGCCTCATTTGAAATGCATTGTCTGTGCGTGCAATCACTCCGGCTCTTTATCGAAGCACCGCGAAAGCTTATAGAGTAACAGCGGGGCTTGAAGGGATTAGACGGCCGTTTCCAGACAGGGGCCGTCACAACAGCGTATGGTGATGGCGCTTAAAGTGTCGTCAATCACGGTCTTATGACACAGCACAATCGGCATCCAATATTAATTAGAAGCCTTGTGGCGCATATTTGAACCTCATCGCAGACTGGCTTACCCGTAAGTTGAAAGGCAGTGGAGACGTCGTTAACAGCAACATCGCGCAGCCGTTTTCAATAACACATGGGGTTCGTCAGGGGTGCCCGTTATCCCCAATGCTGTTCGTCTTGTGCATAGACCCACCGTTACGTAGGCTTGCTGCTTGCCCTCGTATTCGGGGGTTTCCGCTCCCCTGCGGCGGTTCGGTGGTGCTATCTGTGTATGATGGACATTACACTCTTTCTCAGGGACAGTGGTAGCCTGGCTTCAGATTTTTGGCGAGTATTCGTGTGTTTCTGGTGCCCGGCAAAAAGTAAGGCATTGCCAGTTGCTGGTTTTAGTGGCAACTTCTTGGACGGTATAGAGCAGTGCTTATCCCTTCGAATCCTGGGGGTAGTGTTTGACCAACGGGGCGTGGCACGAGAAAACTGGGATTCCCTGCTTCAGGACGTTGAACGCAAGGTTCCAATAGCCAGTAGGTTTTGACCTACCTTTTCAGGAGAGTGCATATCTAATCAAGAATGTGCTATGTAGTAAGCTGTGGTTCGTTTCCCGGGTTGCTATACCGCCCCGTGCTGTATGCACTAGGGTTTCTTCAGTGATTTTCTGCTTCTTTTGGGGAGGAAGAACAGCTCTTGTTAGACGCGCGGTCCTACAACAGCCGCGATCTCAGGGAGGCTGGAGCCTCCCGTGCATTTCTACTTTTTGTACACTGCTTGCCCTTCGGGCTGTCCTTCGTGTTCTTGATGATACTGAGCGTTCAGCGCATGCGCTTGCATTGTACTGGATGGGCCACTTTCGTTCCTCGCGGACCAGGGAACAGGTACCCTGAAGCCACTTCCCCGTCCCTGTTTTATCGACGTATCGCAGAGAGATTTTGCGACATACAGGTCGATCCTCGATCAGTCCCTGCATCACGAATCTACGAATTGCTATGTCTCTTGGATGAACCCCGATCGGATAACTTGAGAAACCTGGGTCTATGGTGGGGTGATATTCGGCCCGACAATTTCCCACGCGAAGTCTGTGACTTTTTGTGGAAGGCGGCCTGGGGAGTTCTACCTACGCGTGATCGCTTAAATCGATGGGGTGTTACCAATACCTCCCTTTGTCCGAATTGTCCCAACATTGAATCTGTGTCTCACGTGTTAGATGACTGCGTTGTAGCAAGGACGTTTTGGACTCTCGTTTGCCGGGTTTTCCCGTTCCGCTACCGTTTAGTGCACCGGATCAGGGACAGGTTTGTTCTTCTGCTCGTTGCAGTGGCAAGGTACGTCTTGTGGAAGAACAGATGCAGAGCGGTAGCTCAAAGCAGGCGACTTCGCGTTCAGTACCCTCTCCTCATGTCGCTCCACAAGCAGGTAGTCATTTTCTTGGAGATTCAGTTTGTTACACTTGGAGAGACAGAGTTCCTCCGAAGATGGTCGACAGGGTACATTAGTGTCCGCCGCAGCCGTGTCTCCTTGAATTTCCACTGGCTCCTTTAGTGGCGTTCTTTTGTGGGATTCTTTGGGAACACTACACTTGTTTTAGCTTGTCTTAGAGTGTGACTTCTGTTGTGTAAGCATTTTGTGTAATTAGTTTGTGCTACATTATATTGGAACTGTATTGAACTTGTACTACACAAGTTTACTTGGTTATATTAAATATCCTAACGAGCTAAAGTGCGTGACGGACACTTTGGCGCATATAATAATGAAGCATTTGGTCCTTCATCGTTAATCTCGACATTTTTATCAACACAATGCGCGCTAGTTTTGCATACTACTCCATACTACAAACAAACACTACTACTACTACTAAGAACAGACTCCAATGACTGTCGTGGCGCTAATCTCGTACGCACTAAACGCGCACCTAATATCGGAATCTGTACGTGGATGCAATAAAGGATAAAGGCGGGGCGGTTACCGACACTTGTCAGGGCTGGAAACCGAGAAACGGAAGAATAAAATAACGACTCATAAAATCGACTCATACTCGTATCGCAGCCAAAAAGGTACACGGACAAAGACACGGTGAAACAAGGACAACTGCTTAGTTGTTTCGTGGCACCTTGTCCCAGGCAGCACAATGTGCTGAAAGTCTAGTGCAATGCGGGTGGACGGGTAGGTGGAAGGCTTTGAACAGAACCGTGAAACTAAAGAACATTGATAAGACACATACCGTCCATCCCCATTGCCCTCGACTTTCAGTACATTGTGCTGCTTGGGGTCTTTGTTCGTGTCCCTGTGACCGCGATACAAGTATAAGATATTCGTGTGAGTTTAGAATACCTGGACACCTTTGGATTGGATTGGATAAGGAGAGGTTGAACACTATTTGGAAGTACGGGCGCCCATCGTACGCGGTTAACGCGGAGGTGACGTATTTTCGAATACTCGCACCAGTTGTGCTGTCTGGGGTTTTTCTTGGATTTTACGGCAGACTTTCCAGGCGAATGTCGGCACAGTTCCCTCTGAAGTCGGTCCAGGACGCATACAAATCCCCTTTGTCCTCCACTCCTTACTGCTGTCCTCTCTCCACCTGTCCACGTCTGTGCCCCGCTCATAGCCACAGTTTGCTTCGCTGCTCCGACACGAAGTGAAAAAAAAAAAAAAAAGGATGGGATTCTCACCCTAGCCGAAAGCTACATAGTTTCTTCTTCTTCTTCCCTTCACAATTTTCGTCGAGTGACAGCGGCATGACACATGATAACGCCTCTGGATCCTGACTTTTAATTTTAACAAACGCATCAGCTATCGCGTCCGTCGCTTTTAAATTCGTTACACGTCAAAAGCATCATAAAAGGGCCGACTGTTAAAAAGGTACTTGGCACCGGCGTCAAAATGTGTACAGACCATGATCCTATAAGAGCAGAACAGCAAAATGGAAACGTCAATATACCGAGAGGTTCCACTCGAGATATTCGCTTGTTTAATGCGATACCTCCCTGAGAGTGCCTTCCTGTGTCAGTATTTCCATTCGCACAACGCGGCCTGAGGAGCGGGGCCCGTGTGTGACACGTTGACGCGACTAAAATTGAAGTGCCTTTATTAAAAGGGACCGAGCGCATGACGTTTCGCGTGATAACACAGTTTCCCGAAGAAGGATAGAGATACGAAAAAGCTACATTTTTCTGACGAGGATTCAGTTGAGCAAACTTCAACTTTCTCGCCTTTCTTTTCTCGCTGCTTCACTTTTTCCTCTTCTTCTTCGACTTTTCTTTTTGATTTCGTGCCGAAGAAAAGAAAGCGAAGGAGAGTTAAAGGAAGAAGAGGGGATCTGTCAGATAAGACAAAAAAAAAAAAAAAGGAAAGAAAAGAAAGCTGCATCACATCGTGCCAAAAACGGGAGTTAGTGGGAAGCTTGGCAGTGACGAAATATGGAAATAAGCATTTTTTTTACCTAGGTTTGGGCTGAAAAACGCTCGTGACTTATCAGGGTAAGCGCGAGCGGGACAGAAAAAAAAAAGTCTAAGCTTGTGATTGTATTCCAAGTTTCCGAGGTGGAGTAAATGAAGTCCGAGACGACACAAAATCGTAAACGACGACACGTCGCGTAAAACGAATGTGAAAATATTCTAAGATCAACGGGAAATAGATCCGAGGCGGGATCATTTTGATAGGTGAGGGTAACGCTGACAGGCAGCACTTCTGCGCCATTGTTGGCCTGTGATGAAAGATGAGGAAAAAGAGGATTATATGAGCCGTGTCCGTCGCGTGTTTAATGTGTTTATGCCTCAACCTCAAAGTACACCAAAAAATCCTTTGGTGGTTTCTTTGCGGAATAGCAAGCCGACGTCCCATTTGGTTGGGCCTTTCCTCCCTTTTTATTCCTTCGTTCTAATAAATTTATCCCCCTCATCCTTTGGTGGGAAAAGAATACCACGGGCAGCTCTAATGTAAGAAAGATTATGATGTGTTGATGGTTTATGGCGCATCTATGACCATCTATGGACTAGGGATGAACTACGAACTGTGAACTATAAACTATGATAAATGATAGGCTATAGAGCTGAGCTAGTCGATGAAGAGTCGCTTTTATAGTATTTATTTAGTATAGTATTATATCGCTTTTATTTAAGTAAGGAGAAAGGTCGTATTTTCGCAATCGTTTTCCACTACCGTTACTCCGATACGAGTATTTTACTTTCCATTTTTCCATCTATGCAGACTTTTCCTTCGTTTCCATTACTGCTTCGAGTAACGAAAAAAACTCTTATGAAGCTACACTACACATAGCTCAGCTCTGTCAGCGCCTCGTTTTGTTTAAGTGGTGCATTGGAGTACGCAAACCCGTACACACTGCGCAAGCAATTTCGCTTCGGTTAAAGGGACTATCGCATCCGTCCCGGTCGATTCCGAAACTGTAGTGCTTTTTCATTCCGCGTTCATCACTGATAATAACGCCGAAAATCCGACGCGAATTGGCAGCGTCGTTCCTGTGTAGTTTGATATAAAACTTGGCAAGAGCAGACGACGCATTCCTGGATTCCTTTTCTGGAAACGCCACGCGGACGAGGCCAATCACTGCGCGCCCTTTGACATAGAGAATACCAATCACGGAGCGGCCGGAGGGACCTTGGTAGCCTTGGCAACCGACCGACAGGCGGGCGGGCGAGGCGGAACGCTAGGGACGGCGTCTTCTCTGTTACCGGCTCGCGGAATGTTGTTTCTGGTTAACGTTGAACGTGTCCGTACAGCCAGGAGCGTAACGCCGTGTTTCACGTAACATGGTTACGTCTGCACTCACACTGGTAAGCGAAAGTCAGCGTATTTACCGAGGACTTTTCAGTTAGTATAGTGCGATGCGAACGCCAAGCAGACGATCTCGGAGACAATCGCCAGCGCTGCGCTCCCATTCGTGCGCCTGGCTTACGTCATCATCGTGTTGGCTGCAGATGGAATGCGGACCTTTAAAACTCGTTTACTTAATATGTAAGGTGTTTTCGGAAGAGAAATTTGGCAAAGTGGACTCTAAAGCGATGAGGAACATTACCCTGTCAGTATCATACATACGTTCCCGGATGCGATAGTCCCTTTAAAGGAGCATTAAAGTGGTGTCTAACATGGCCAACAACTGCTGTCATCTTGTAAAGCAGTATGTGAAAAGCATTCCCACAAAATATTTCTGTCCAGTTGTTTCACCACGGTGCAATTAATTTGGAAAATCGCTGCCGCGGTGACAGGCCGGAGCGCTCCAACTGCAGACCACACCGACTCTACTGTGACGTTGGTGGTAGAGAGCCCCTCATTCGTTCGTAGGAAAAACCGTCTGCTACGAACATTGCGAGCTGTTTGTTGTTAACTCCTATTCTGTATATGATTTATATCACGTTTTCTAAAAAAAAAAAAAAAAGCATATATGCAGCCTGAGAAAACAAGATTACGATCACAAAATTAATATATCCATGCCTTCTGTGCTATCTCAGAATTCACAGTAGCAGAAAGCAAGCGATGGCGGCGGTATTGTGGCGCCACCTGTTAGCCACTGAACCAACTACGCGGTGAAAGCGGTCGGACAGGCTGCGCACTGTCGGGAAGCACGGGGTTTTCGCTGTACAAGCGCAGTTAATTTCGGGCTGCACCACTCGTTCTTCCCCTGGTGTCTGCGGTCCCAAAAAATCGTGGTTGTGTCGTGGACAGCCTTCAAACCCTCCGTTTCGGACATCACGTAGCCGGAGAACGCATGGCGTCTCCGAAGCGGTAGCAGACGCTCCGGCCTGCACGATGTTGCTCACCTCGATCACGTGATCCCAGGTCCAATGAGGAGCGTCTTACCACTCGCGTCACATAGTGACGCGCGTGGTGGCGCTCATCAGTCATCACGTGCCTATCGAGAAGGCGAAGGAAGGTGTTTCGCGCACGGGAGGTTCAAGGAGCTATTGCAGGCGTCCCAATTTCGCTACGGTTGCACTAATTGTGGGAAAACTGTTTTCGGCCGCCTAACATTCCATACTGACCAAAAACAGAAACAAAGTTGTGGGCCTCTAGACTGCTCCTTTAAAGTGTGCAACTTTCAGTGCTGAAAAGACCACGTGGAGAAACGTGTCTTCATTTTGCATCGTGCAGTGCTGAAATTCTGAGCCCACCAAGGCCACATGGACGCACCCACACCTCCCGTCCGGGTCGCACCCACAGACGGGCGCCAAAACAGCAATGGTGGCAGACATTCCTCCGAAGAAAGCATGCGGATCAAATGAAATTGAAATCGATAGCCTGGAAACAGGGAACTTCGGAACCAGCAGCAGAATATAGAACATCGTGTGATTTTCTACCGAGGGACAAATACGTGACTTGTATTCCCAACCTTTCTTCAAAGGGAGGTAGTACGTCTCGGCACTTCCAAGTGCTCACTCAACTTTATTCCTTCCACGTGAGGTCAACAGGTAACGTCGATATTTATTGCTGGTCTTGAAAAGACGAATGAGGCGCAATTCGTGTGCGTGCGAGCGCTCTGGAACACACTTTATTGCGAAAAAAATAATGCTGTTTACGCAGGAAGTTCATGGTTTATACAGTAAACCATCACTCTAAGAAAACAAAGGGAGTAAAGTGGGGAGTAATTGCAGCTTCTAGTTCCCTAGACTGCGAATACTCCCCATTTCAGTCCCCTGAACCGGAAACTCACTGAACTTCGCAAATTAATGGTATCCTGAATGCAACAGTCCACGTAAATATGTGCTCTTTGTGTACTTGATGACATAAGGCTATATAACTTACCTAACTTAGCAATTTTCCACCCACACAGAGTAAGAAATAGTTATATCACTCGACATATCATGATTGACGGTTTAATTCGAAGTATATTCATTGAAGCACACGAAATATGTACCTACACTCTATGGGAATCCGTCTGCTGGTGAAATAAACCAAATTCTGATCATACCAACATTCATTTAGTAATATACCATCAGAATGCCGAGTACAAGAAACCGTTTTCCGTGCTAGAGAAAGGCAGTCCGCTCCTAGCAACGTCGCGAGGACAAAAGCCCTTCTGCCTAACGCGTCACCGTTTTTAAGCAGTAAGACACCGCCCCCTTTGCCAACACGTGGCACCGATATCAACTGGAAACAGGTACCCTTAGTCACGGACATCAACAGTGCGCAGATCATATCCCAAGCAGCAAAATGCACTGAAAGTCGAGTGCAATAGGGGTGGACGGGTAGGTGAAAGGCCTTGAACAGATTCGTGAAACTACAGAACACCGATAAGACACATACCGTCCACCCCTATTGCACTCGACTTTCAGTACATTGCGCTGCTTGGGTAGTGTCGTCGGGCGTGCGATTAGATAATCGTTCACACGTTTTCCCCACATTTCCCCCCCCCCGCCCAAAAACAATGTACAGTTCAAATAATAACCGGGGAAAGCATGCTAGTAGATATTGTAGACAAAACTTAAAAAAGCAAGAAATGCATCAAAACACAAGGCACAGACGCAGGACGCGTCTAAGGAACTTAGGTAACAGATGCGTATACGAAGAGGGGAGTCAAGTCCTGTAGATCACATAAACAAAATACAGAAGCCGACACTGAAGATTTTTGTTTAAGTTTAATTTGTACAAGCTTTCGCGTGGAGGTCCACGCTTCCTCAGGTACAAAGTGAAGTGGTGACACACATAAGTATATATAGTATAGACATATACACTGCTGTACAAAGAAAGGGAAGAGGAAAGGAGATATGGTGCCACATGTCTGTGTACAATGAATAGCTGGGCAGACGGATAGGTGACCTCTAACCGTTTAAGAACATTAAAAGGTGTTGTTGTGAACAAAAAGGCTCGCCAACCCAGTTTCGCGGAAGGGGGGTCAGGAGTATGGAAAACGAGTGACCCAGAATGGACAAAAGGGAAGGTTACGGATTATCTAACGGAGTACCAGACGATGACTGAAAGTGGGGATTCAAGAATTGTGCACAAATAAATATAGATATATAGCTACTAAATTTACATAAGCGGATATAACGAGCCAGGACTAAGATTCAGACCATTTGGTGTGAGACACTTGAATTGCGAAATTAAGTAGGACTCTCTATTCTTACGTTTAATGTCGGTGCGGAACCCAGATTCTAGCAATATAATTTTCAAATCAGTTTCAAAATCGTGATTAGGTTGATTGAAGTGAATGGCGACAGGAGTTTGGCGGGCATTTAGGATATCAAATTTGTGGCCATAAAATCTTTTTCTCATTGTGTTGGAGGTTTCACCGATGTATTGTGAATTGCACTTGCTGCAGAATATCAAGTAACAAATATTGGGTGAATTACAGTGGAGTGAATGACGAATTTTCATACAGAAGTCACCCAAAGTGCTACGGGCAATGGTGGACGGCGCGATAAATTTACAGGTCTGGCACCGTGTACTACCACAGGGATAACAACCCGGCGAGCGCTTCATCATGCATGATGACGTGAGGATGTCGCGCAAATTTTTCGATCTACGGAATGCTACTAATGGGGGAGTGGGAAAAATTTCCTTTAATTGCTCGTCAGCATGTAATATATTGAGGTGGCGTCTAAGAATGGAATTGGTATTGACAAGTGATTTATGATATGTGGTGGATAAAACTACATTACTTAAGTCCTCTTTGCGTTTCGGGGTGAATAAGGACTCCCTGGATAGGCTAGATGATTTGGCAAACGAGTCATGGATGAGTTCAAATGGGTAATTTCTTTTTTCGAAATCAGATACCATTTGCTGAGCATGTTTTACAAAATCAGTCTGATCTGAGCAGATTCGTTTCAGGCGCAAGAACTGACCATATGGAATACTCCTTTTCTGGTGATTGGGATGATAGCTTTCATAGTGGAGATACTGGCGCTTGTCCGTTGGTTTCTTGTATAGTTCAGTGGTCAGCCTACCAGATTTACATGACACTGTCACATCAAGGAAGTTGATGGATGACCTTGAATAGTTACAGGTAAATTTAATTTTGCTATGCAGAGAATTGAAGTGATCAAAAAATGACTGCAGAGATGCCTCATCACCAGACCAGAGGACAAAAATGTCGTCGATGAACCTGAGATATATAAGTGGCTTAAGGTGGAAAGAATTGAGGGCTGAGTTTTCAAAACGACCCACGAATAAATTGGCATAATTAGGTGAAACCCGGGAGCCCATGGCAGCGCCATGAATTTGGACGAAGTGTTGATCGTTGAATACGAAGTTATTACAGCTAAGAACTAGTTCTAAAAGGGGGATGATAGCGGGCATGGGAAGAATATCGGAAGGGTGAGAATTAAGGAAGTGTTCAACAGCAGAGAGACCTTCGTCATTGGGAATGTTAGTGTATAGCGAAACGACATCCATTGTTGCCAACAAAATGTCAGCATGGTTACTGAAATGGTCATGGACAGCGTTAATTTTGGAAAGGAAATCGTTTGTGTCTTTGACAAAGGATGGGAGAAGGGGTGGGATGTGTTTGATGCAGTGGTCAGCAACTAAGGATAATTTCTCTGTCGGTGTGTTTATTCCTGAAATAATGGGTCTCCCATGGTTATTGGGTTTATGAACTTTGATCAAAAGATAAAAATTACCTGGTGTAACGTTCTTAGGACGCAAGAATTTGGAAATATGGGACGGGATAAGTTTACTAGTGACGAGTTCATCAATTTTCTTATTAATAAGAAGACAAAAGGAAGGGGTTGGATCCTGATCGATAGCTCTGTAGAATGAGCGGTCGCTCATGTCAATGACATGTCATCAATGTCTGCTTCCGCGATGTAGTCGGATGTATTGAGAACAACTATACCGCCACCCTTGTCCGCTGGTCTGATAATAATGTCATTACGGGCTTTAAGATTTCGTAGCGCTACTTTCTCACAATTAGACAAGTTATCAGTGTGTACAATAGATTTCGAATAATTTGTCTTGATATCCTTGTGAACGGCCTTGATGTAATTGTCAATAAGGGGGCTAGTTCTAGAGGAGTCCGGCGTCCAGCTAGAGGGGTTTCGGAAGGGCGCAGCATCTGAGCTAGGTTTATCGTGAAAGAAGGTTTTCAGGTGCATTCTCCTACCTAAGTTGTGCAGATCGTGCAGAATTTCAAATTCATCAATATTACGCTCCGTAGGTACAAAACTGAGACCTTTTGAGAGAACACCAAGTTCAGCCTCGTCGAGGGTCACATCAGAAAGATTAAAGACGGTGTTATGGCCAGCCTTCGTGGAAGATGATTCAGAATTTATCACGTCACAAATGCCATGCGCTAAAATGGGAGATAGAATAAGATCATCACGTTTCGATTTTTTGGTTTTGATTTCGTGAATTTTCTTCAGCTTATTGGCAGTGAATTCAGAGAGATTAAGAACTTCATGTTGAGAGAGTTGGTTCGCAAGCTGTTTGAGCTGGTTATCAATATCTTTCAAGACGTAAGAACTTTCCTGTCTGAGAATGTTAACTAGTTGGAGCGACGCATTATTGAGAGCGGTAGCCCACTTTGTAGAGCTCAAGGGGGAATGGAACTTAAAAGACGGCGTGATGGACAATGATAAACCTTTGGGAATTATACGTTGAGATATACAATCTGTATAAAAACTAAAATTAGACAGGAATCTAGCTTTCCTAGCCAAAAGTTTACGCGCTTTCAAGAAGGGCACTGAATGACGTTCATTGTTCTGTACAAGTCATTGTGTCCGGCCGGACCTGCGTTGTCTAGACTGCTTACGTGTTGTCATAGGGAAGCGACGGCTAACTCTCCTCTGTGCCCTGGCTGGAGGAGAAGAGCGTACTTGAGCAGACGCACCACGCGAAGTAGAAAAAGTTGGTGAAGAACCCACGTTCACACAGTCAGACACCCCTGGAGATGCATCGGGGTGAAGTGGGGATCGCAGGTGGACTCCGGCACTATGGTTAACACACTCCGCAGGAGAGAAGCTGATTACGTTGTCAGCGGCTGGAGAAGAGGCCGGGGGACTGTTGATCAGAGTTGTGCCTAACTCGTTACAAGTAACTCGTTACTTGGTAACGGTTACTTTTTTTGGTAACGAAGTAACCATTCAGTTACTTTTTAAAAAATTGTAATAGTAACGGAATCAGTTACAAAAATTGGTAACTCGTTACTGACGTTACTCGTTCCTTTTCTTGAGCACGGGGAGCACATTTCGGCATTCCGTGTGGCCCAATGCCTGCAGATTTGACCTGCGTGACGTGTGACTCAAAGTATTATTGCAGTCCCTCACTGGATGTGTTGTTGTCCTTTCTCTTGTTTCCGTAATCTCCGGCCATCACTCCTTCCCAAGAATGGCCACCACTTGTGCTATGGCTACAAAAAACGCGTTTCGACTTTTCTTATCTTTGCTAAGCTTCTGAGCGCTCTAAATTATGACGCAGCCCCTCGTCTGTTTTGGGGAACCGTTGGTGATCTGTGGCACGAAAACCAGTGTTTTTTTTATTGTGTTTTCGTAATCTCCGATCACCCCCACTTCGGAAACAAGGGAGAAGGTCCAGGCAAACTGATATAGATTCATGGTAACGGGCCGAGAGACACGGAACACGAAGAACGGACGACAAATTTCGAGTATCAGCTCCTCCTGAATCAGTCCTCCTTCACAGTCCTCCTTCACAGTGCAATTCCTCATTAATAAAGAGTTGAAGGCAAGTGACGGCGTGTTTGTTGGCTCCTTTAACTATGCTGCGGTAACGTAAAAGTAACTCGTTACTTGTGAGTAACGAGAACTCGTTACTTTTGTATGTTGGTAACGAGTAACGTATTTAGTTACTTTTTTCTGAAGTAACGGGTAACGGTATTTAGTTCCTTTTTTTCGGTAACGGGCACAAGTCTGCTGTTGATGGGTGAAGCTGGAGCTTGTGGAGAAGAGGTCTTGGGCACAGGGGTTGTAGGAACCAACGCAGGATGGGAAGCAGAAGGGGCTGGTTGGTCGTTGCACGAGTTAAGTGGAGCAAGAACGTCGGCATAGCGCGCAGTCGTGGCGTCGGTTGTAGAAGTGGATGGTCTCTGATCGACGGGGAAGGGGGGGGAAATCTTTCAGACGCAGCTCAAAGGGGGAAGACGTCACAGCTGGGGGTGGGAGGTCTTGCAAGATGTGCGTGAGGATGCAGTTACGGTAGTGGGAAGCCAAACACCTCGCGCCCCGAAGGTTCAAGTGGTGGCCGTCCAGAGCCAGGAAATTCCAAGGTGACTGGTCCATCCGCAAGTGCTGGATGCTTCCCACTCCGGAGTTTAGCAAGGATAAGTACCAGAAATGGTGGTTGAGGAGACTGATGTTGCGGTTCACATTCCGTAGGAACTGGCTCTGGTCACGGGTTGTGTAGAAGGATGGTAATCTAGGTGGAACACTGGAGAATACAACCAGCGTTTGCGGTCGTGAAGATCGGATGTGCGACAATAGGCAATCAATTCTCTCAATGGTCGTAGCGATAGGTTCTGTGGCCACGTCGATAGAGCAAATTTGCAATATAATCGCCGAAAAGGTAAGGTAAACTTAGGTAAAAAGGTAAACTTAGGTAAGCAAGAAGCGCCCCGCGGGAAAAGAGTTCGGTAGGTGCACCAGGCACAGACTGTTGCCAGTCCAATTCACAAAGCATGGCACAGTTCAGAGCTCCTCCGGGTCGGTGTCAATGAGGAGATCTCACACTTCCACAGGGGCTCGGAGAAGTTCCGGGCTTTCTCTTTGGAGAAGAGCGAGAGCGGCTGCAACGTCGCCTTCCGCCAGCCTAGGCGCTCTGGCATCTTCTGCTTTGGCGCGATGCAGGGAACCGCGACGATGAGCTCCTCGGTGAAACTCTGGAACCAGACAAACTGGGCACAAAAGGCGATTCTCATCCTCTGTATAGAGTATGACGGGGTCCGCGGGATGGCGATCTTGAAGCGTGAGTCCCTGAAATGGCGGCGGAACCTGTTGTGGATCATCTCCTGTCTGAGCGGGCGAGGTTGTGATGATCACTTCGAGCGCGATGCCCAAAATATCGGACGACCAGATTCCACGACGGTCCAAGTCCCGACAACCTGACGTTCAGGGCCCTCCCAAGGCCAGCTGAGCCCTCGTTTCTGGATGCCGGTGTTCGGGGCCTGCCGACGCTCTTCCATGTCAATCCTGCGCGGCTACTCGCCGATCGCTTTCCGCGTTGCTGAGGCATCCAGAGGTGGGCACCCTCGCGAGGGCTTGTGAGGGTGAGGGCTCCCTCACCCTCACCTCACGGAATTTGAGGTGAGGTGAGGTGAGGAGCATCTTTTGGAGCAATGGTTGAGGTGAGGTGAGGAAAATTTTCTGAAAAACTTTTTGAGGTGAGGAAATTTTTTCTCCAGAAAGCCTGAGGTGAGGTGGGATGAGATACATTTTCTGAAAAATTTTTGAGGTGAGGTGAGGTGAGGAAAATTTTGTTAAAATTTTCTGAGGTGAGGATTCCTTTTTCATGTGAAGTGAGGACTTTTTTTCGTGTGTCGAGAGAAGAAAAGGGAAAATTTGTCCGAAAATTTTTAGGTGATATGAGGCAAGTTGGCAAAAGGTAGTTGTTAGGGCTGTCTTCTTTACTTTATTTGTTTTTTCAGTGACTGTTGTAAACCAAACGACGCGAGCCGTTGCACTTCACTATCAATAATCGCTGCTTATTGGCTGGTCCTGAGTCCTGACGATGGGTCTAGAGACTCTGGCTGCACATCTCACAAAAAGTAGGGGGCACGACATTGGGTGCACTGATGACGTGACACTCATACGATTATGATTCACAAAGCTGCGCTTCGATTCGACCACCACTGTAGCGCTCAACCTATCGGATGCCATGCGAAGGCGGTGAACGAGACAATTAGCAATGCACCTGCCATCCCACTAGCTGATGGCGAGCGGCCATGATATAATGCGTAGGACATGATCCGTAAATAATTTTAGCTATCATCGCCATTCATCAGGTACTCACCGCAGTCGTGGCGCTTTCTGGCCTTTGTTGCGCTTGCGCCACAAACACCTACAGTCACAATCTACCGCTGAAGCAGAGAGTCGGGACCTGATGCTTTAGTCTCGATACTTGCTTTACGCTGCGTACTTTCGTAATTTAAAAAAGTGAGAAGCGTCGACCTTGAGCAGGGAGGGGCACCCTCCTAACTGCAAGTGAGGTGAGGGCGCCTTGAACCCCCTCACCTCACGGAATTTGAGGTGAGGTGAGGGAAATTCTCTGAAAAGGTTTTGAGGTGAGGTGAGGTGAGGAAAGATTTTTTCAGGAAAGGCTGAGGTGAGGTGAGGTGAGGACATTTTTCGGATAATGTTTTGAGGTGAGGTGAGGCGAGGAAAATTTTCTGAAAAATTATTTGAGGTGAGGGCAGGCGCGGAAAAATCTCTGAATTTTTTTAGGTGAGGTGAGGTGAGGGAACTTCTCCGAAAAGTAGTTGAGGTGAGGTGAGGTGAGGACAAAGCTCCGTCCAGGAAAATCGAGGTGAGGGCAAAGACCGTGAGGAGTTTTGCCCACCTCTGGGCATGACCAAATGACTTGGGGGGAAAAATCAGAAAATGGTGGGGAGGACTCTCCCTACCAAGAGGGTATGTCCAGCCCTCTGATCGCTTAGCTACCGTGGGCGACCGTGAAGACGGAAAGGGCACGAGCAGCTAAGGAAAAATGTAGAGCACTAGGAAATAGTGACTATGGATATGCCATTACGCGCATCGCCCGCGGAAAGCAGGTGTGGGCGACGTGTAATGGCATCATACAGGGCATGGGGTGAAAACTACCTGACCTTTGTTGGACACGTCGAGTCAGAGATGACTCGTGCCTGTTGCTCGACCTTCGCGGAATGCGATGGACCGTAACAAGGGCAGTGACAACTACTCCAGTCCAGCGATAAGCGGCCACTCAACCGGGGAAAATCCCGATGAACACGCCAGACGCGGTTCCCTTTCGTGGTATGCTCGGGTCCTGCAAGGAACGAGCCCGGAAAGTTAGAGGTAAGCTCGGGAGCGGGACGGGAACGTAGGGCGTCCTATCGAATAGGCAGGCAACTATCGAGGCGCCAATGGGATACGATCCACAGCAACTTCGGTACGCTCCCCTTGTTATCTCGGGTCGGGGTGCCGATTCGACAAGCTCACAGGGCACTGTAGGTACCTTTAGCAACCAATCCTGCCACATTTGTGCTGCAAGGGCCTGGATAACAGGACATGGCTTTTCCCAGACCACCGGACTGTAGGTATAACTCGGGATGCCGCAACCATGTAATGGTATGCGGTCTGCCAGGTACGGAAGATTGGCAATAGGAAAACACAAGATGAAACAAACAAACAAAAAGAACAGGGGAAAACTGGCTACCCTTCTAATAAAAAAACACATACCCTTCTCCAGCCATATCGACGGCAATCCCAGTCCCGAGGCAGATTCTCCCACAAGCATACCGGAGGCAGGGCCGGCGATAGGGGGGGGGGGGAGGCGAGTAAGGCGACCCCCGCGCTTGCATAGGCCCCGCGCACGAAACCCTCAACCTTTTTTTTAAATATCAAGTATGCACTTAATCGTGTGAAACAGGTCCCGCGATGTGCCTTTGCCTCAGGCCCCGTACACCCCTAGCACCGGCCCTGACGGGAGGAAATACGCACTCCGACGAGCAGGAGCCAAGCACCACCTTGGGCGCCAGTTATGGGAATCCGTCTGCTGGGGAAGTAAACCAAACTCTGATCATACCAACAGTCATTTAAAGGGTGACTTCGCGAGGATTCGAAAAAAAATTAGGCGAGCATCATACCGAACACGGACCGGTCCCTTGATACCGAATGCAACATTCGCATTCATTTTGTGCGAGTAATTAATTCGTAAATGATGACAATACCAAACCGAAACCAAACTGCAAAGCGCACAGCGCTTCACCCAGAGGAAGATACAGTGACGTCATCCAGCATTGTCGTCTGCTACGAACGCTACGAAGCTTGCATTCTTCCATGCCGGATGACGTCAGCAGTGTTGCTTTCAGCGCCCTCTTGCTTCACAGAGGTCCGAAGCGCTCACTTCGTAATAATTCGTTCGAATAAGACTGCGCACTTTGGGGACGCGATACGACGAGGGCGGCAGTTTTCACCCTGTCAAGCGCCCTTCTGTCTAACGCGGCATAGTTTCTAAGCAGTAAGACACCGCCCCCTTTTCAACACGTGCCACCGATATCAACTGGAAACCGTACCCTTAGTCACTGATGTCAACAGTGCGCAGATCACCATGTCGTCGGGCGTGCGATTAGATAATCGTTCACACGTTTTCCCCACAGCTCTAAGAAAAAGAAAAGGAGTGAAACGGAGAGTAATTGCAGCTTCTATAGTCCCGTAGATTGCAATTCCTCCCCATTTTAGTACCTCTGTCCCCGAAATTTACTCCCCAGAACTACAAATAGTCACTGACTGAACTTCGCCAATGGTCTCCTGAATGCAGCAGTCTACATGAACATGTTGTTACGGATTTCATGTTAACTTCGTCGTTGAAGGGATAGAAATAGAGGACGAGGAGGAGGAAGTTTAGGGTTTTCTGGAGGGGTATAAGCGTGGTAAACTGTGATTGGAGGAGCACTTGTTGTCTGTATTTCGTGATGGAATGATGTTCGAAGGACGATAAAGTTGGTTCCTGCGGTCACCTTTTGTCGACTCCGGTTCTTGGGGATTCTGGCGATTACAATTTTCTACACATGTGCTCTTCGTGAATTTGATGGAATAAGGCTATAGAACTTGGCTAACTTACCAATTTTACACCCACACAGAGTACGAAATAGTTTGCGGTTCTTCCTTGGCAAATTGTGCCCTATGGATGTCGCAAAATTTTCTATCACTCGACATATCATGATTGACTGTTCAATTCGAAGTATTTTCATTGATGCACACGAATTATGTACCTGCAGGTCCCTGTTAGAGCAGAACGTGACATACAGTCCAGGGTGTCGAACCGAAACGTTTTTCGTTCCGGTTTTCGTTCCGGTTACATCCTAAACGATCCGGTACCGGTTCTGCTCCGGAGCAAAAAAATAACGGTTCATACCGGTTTTTAACCGGTTCCGTTTCTGCTAGGAATATTCATCTCCACAAAAAAAATCAATGTTACAAAATGTAAACCCGTTTATTTCGCATATACATGGTATTTAATATTAATAGACAGCTGTGAAATTGGTAGCTCCTGGTTCCTGTAGGTTACTGTCTCTTCAAATGGGCTTTCTCCTTTCTTGAAGCACATGCTACAAACGGACTTGTCTGTCGTAATGTCATACGGAAAGTACTTTCTTGCTGGATTGGAGCGATCGCGTCCCATCCGAATGTCCGTTGCTACTGTCTAGCCAGCAAGCACCACCGCACGAGTATGGACACCTTCACTCACAAACGCGCTCGAAGGCTCCGTTTTATTTTCTTCGTGTCCTGTCCACAAAAGAGTTGCCACTTCGCACAGGCTTGCCCTCGCGTATACGTAAATGTATTCAACTTAGCTGCTCTCCAACAAGGGACGCGTTGCGCGACATTACCGATAAAGAAGCAGTTCTGCAGCCCCCTTGGGTCGCTGTTTAGTTGAGGAGAGTTTGCGGGGATCAAATTAAAACGAACACTACGGCACATTGCTAGAGAGTCACATGTACCTCTAAGTCTGTGTGCGTGCGCGAACGATAAACCATTACAAAGGGAGCCTAAGGGTCATAGTATACCGACATACATTCCACCGTAACCGTAACCCTCGTATAGTATCCATGACATGACTTCAGAGCACAAGACGTCTGTTTCACTCGCCTATCCCTAGTCCAAACCGGCGAAGTTTTTTCTTGGACCGAAAACCGTTAAATATATTTTTCGGTTTCCCTCCTGAACGAAAAAAACGTATACGGTTTCGATTCCGTTCCGGTTCGCACCAAAATAGCGGTTTTTTTCGGTTTTCGGTTCCGGTTTTCGGTTCGCTCCGACACCCTGATACAGTCCCCACTCTGTGACATTCATTTACTCCCTAAAGAGACTATTTTTGTGGCAATGCATTTAGTCGCCAAAAGAACTACAATTACTCCTTTTTTCTTAGCGTATATAGATGAAGCAAATGTTTATTTTAACTACGAAAATCGCACACGTGAATAGAAGTAAGAAAGTGTGTTCATCTGCGTGATTGTGGGAGTGACTGGCAACAATGTAAGATGGGTACTCGTCATCAAAGGGCATGTATGTCGCCGTGAAGCAACTTCATGAAAGGAGACGTTAAAAATCTACATCATTGATTGGATATGCTGAGTGTCCCCATGAAAGGTTAAAACTTCGTATGAGCATGTCATGTTTTAAATCAACGCTAAAACCTGTGCGCGGCTAGAAGCTACAACAAAAACGAAAAAGCTGATCGCAGTATAAAAGCCTCAGCGTTTGCAAGAGACAACACCGCAAACAGAAATTTATAACAGAATCGTTTAACCACAGTGGAAAGTCCCATGCCCCTTGGGTACGAGTTGCAGACAAAGTTTTATAAAATTACAGTTGCAGTTATTCATTTTTGAAAGTACTCAGGTACAAGAAATAATTACTCTATCTTCAGTAACTTAATTACTTCTAAATAAATACTTCACCGATCTGGTCAGCACCACAGTCCGTAACTTCAGTCTTCCTGTCCGGAGGGGGGAGGGGGGGGCATAGTAATGATGAAGTCGTTCGATTACTCTTGATTTACTCTTGATTACTCAGGGTTTTCTTTCCCATTCCACCACCTAGGTCTGGTCTTTAGCTACCAGGGTCACGTCCTCGTTACCAGCAGTCATCCGGCTTGGCTTCCGTTCCAAAAACTTTTCCTCAGTTTCTTCACATTACTCTCCTTCTCTGTCTCCTCGTCTCTCCCCCCCCCCCTTGATCTTTTGATTTCCGCTCGTCACGAAGAACTCCCTGTTCATACCGACCTTTGTCTAGCTAATCTTTCCTGTCTTATACAAAAAGCATCCCCCCACCCTCCCTCCCGCTTTGAGTCTTGCCGTTGTCGTCGTCTGCAGAAAACCCTCGAGGAGCAGAACCTTTCGTCAAGCATGTACGTCGGAAAAACATGCATGATCACGCACCGCGCAGACAAGAACGGGCAATTCCAATTAACTGCAGTTCTTTGTCCCCTGAAGACCGGTGCAGACGGTCTTTGCATTGCATTGAACGTGTTTCCTTTCTGAGAAAGACCCGAAAACCGGCTGTCTTTCCCGAAAGCACACGTAGAGTACTGTTTCACCAGTAAGTGTTTGTACGTCACCCTTTTCTTCCAGACATGTGTCCGTATTTGCTTGTTTGTAATCTCTCCTGCGTGGATCATGATGGGTCTCGAAGGGCCTCTATCGTAAAAACCAAACAAGAACTCTTCCGCGGAAGAACATCTGCTCGTCTCGTGGGATTCTAAATCGTTTCTGCAGAAACGGCAAATAACCTGCTAACGCCAACATCAGAATACGATACAGAGCTGGCGGGCTTACTGTGTGGAGCGAGACGTGACCCGCATTCCGACTACTGATGCGGAAAGTACGCTTCAAAAATAACAAAGGGAAGCGTAAACGTTAGGAGCGTACTGGGCTTAGTCAGAAAGCTCGTGCGCATAAACCCGAACGGAGTTGTGATTGATCAGCTGCTACGGAAAGCGGCGCGAAATAAGCCTGGCGAAGAAGTATGCACGCAGAGCTACTGCAGGATGTGCATAAGGTACCGCAAAACAACTCTTGAGGCGGCGATCTTATAAAACGAGCTCATTCAACAGCGTAAGGACCCTTCAGTCAGGAAGTCATTCGAAGGACTTTGATGTGACAATTTTCGTCTCAATCACCCTCAGTTTTATAGAGCCCCAAAATTGACAATTGCGGGCAACATTGTGTCGGAGTAGACGCCAACTTCGTGTTGCCCATCAAGTGCGGCGGCGAAACTGCATCGCATGCGCACAACACTGGGTCTACGGCACGCCGCCGACAGACAAAATCACAACAAAATGCTGGCTGGATGCATGCGCGCCAGTGTTGCCCGCAAAAATGATGCCTGTTCTACACCAGGCGTCGCCTCGACGAATTTTATTGCCAATTTGGACGACAAATTAAAAACTTTTAGAGCCACATGTCACGTGTGTGCTTTGAAAAACGGTTAAAACTTGGGCTGGTTGGTAACTCATAGTTAAAAAGAGAAAACCCTCAGTGCAGGGAAAGACGAGGACGATACACATACACACAAAAGAAAAAAAATACGATTTTTTTTAAAGGAAAGACGGCAGTTCAGTGCTGTGTTCTCGTCTTTTTGTTGTGTATCGTACTCGTCTTTCCCTGCACTGAGGGTTTTCTCTTTCTAACTATGTGTGCTATTTGCTGCTTGCTTGTTGCTTTACGGTCACTTGATGTTATGCAGGTAAACTTTTTAAAAAATCGGATTAAATTAACTTGAAGTCAAAGTTAACCAATATCAAACTAATTAAATGGTGGTGGTGGTGGCGATGAAACTGGCTGCCGTAGTCGGCCACGCTTAAGCGGCGTGCGTGGGATCGTGCGTCCTGGCCCGACTTCACAGGGAACCGCCGCCGACATTTGTCTTAAAGTGTCTTAGGAAAGCCGAGAAAAAACACCCAGACAGCACAGCTAATTAAATAGCGAGACTGCAGCGGGATTGGCAACCAATAAGAACTGCGCGTGTACGAAGCTCTCTTGCTCTTCTGTAAGAGGGACTTTACTCGACAGAAATTAGATAATTATTTGTGTTTGCGTGTTGTAGCTTCATTCGAGCTTCATTTAGCCCCGGATGGTTTTATTCAACACTATAATACCCGTGACACACCGGCACGCTAGAACTCCTTTGAAGTAGGGGTCCTTTACAGCTTTATAGGGCCCCCTAGGAAAAGGAGTTGCCGTCGCTAAAACACGACAATTGCGATCTCGCGCGTTAGTGTATCTTTTAGCGCAGTCCGGAATTGCTCAATGCTTCGGTGATACGGGCGTAGACTTCACCATTGTGTTTCTGTCCACGCAGGTCACATAAATTGTCTTCCCGTAACTTTATTACAGCTCATGTGTCCCTTTCTTGCAACTGCACACGCGGTATTTTGGGCGCGATTAGTTGGACACGAGATTACTGAATTTATTATCACTCGAAAAAGATATGGTAAAGCTCCTGTAAGTTTGGAAAACTATTTTAACGCCCGATAAAAATCTTAAAGATAGGTATTTTTGCGCTAAATAATGAGGATCTGCAAATGTGTTATCTAACATTTGGTCCTTTGTCCTGTGGAATTGTGCACTGTATTACCTTCTATTTGCGCCACCTACTTCTGTTACCTTGGGCTAACAGCATGTTTGAAATAAATATAATAAATAAATTTCACGTTTTCATCTCATAGGCTCATCATAGGCTTGGAGCCTTTAGTCTTGGAGTTCACCCAGATATGTCATAGAAAAAAAAAAAAAGAAAGAAAAAGTGAGAATAATCTAAACTAAAATTAGACATCCCAAATTTGTGATTATCTGAAAAGCACGCATTAATCTTACGAGACACATTTGAAACTGCCTTCTTTCAAAGTAGCCCTTATTGCCGATTTCTCGAGTTAAGGGGCATCTGTTATATGCACATGTCTCGAACAGTGTCGTTTTACCCATTCACGCCGAGCGTCTTGTTCCGCGCGGCTTGTGAATGTTGCTACGATCGCTGGTGCACGCAAAACGAAAAAGCCAACCACGATCGAAACGCCAGGTTTGCGGCTTTAAAGGAAATGAAGGACGTACATCGCAGGAAATTACGTCTGCTGTTTCGCTAGATTTGTGTATTTCCCGAAATCTGCCACAATATACAACGGAAAGTGTTCAGCATGTGTGGGCTTATAAAGCCGAACTGAAACGTGAACACAATAGAAGTCAATAAGACTCAGGAAGTAAACACGGACGCGCAGAGGACGAGGCACCTGACCCACCTCTCCGGATATTACGGAGCAGCCGTGGAGACATCCGCTGAAATCTGACTTGCGGTAGCTCAAGCGATTTCAATAAAGTATCTTGCGTGCGCGTTAAGCTCGAAAGGTTTATATTACAGTGGGTCTCAAACTAGGTTCCGCGGAACCTAGGTGTTCTACAAAACTTAATGTGCTGACGCTCCACGAACATGATACTGCCGAGCTCCCGGAAGGACACTTGACTGACGGTTTTCTGACAACAACAACAACAACAAACATGTAATTATGATGTAGTGGGATGTTTAGCCGCGGAGGTGGCACCCTATTCTGTTGCTTGAGGGGGAGAAGGTAGTGAATGATGATGAATGTTCAGAGTTCGCGCAGGAGCCCCGTCGCTGCTGAGAAGGTGATGAGGGCTTGAAGAGGTCGTAGATGATGCGCACTGGGTTGGCCGGTGGCCCAAGCATTTGGGGAAGGGCAAATGAGGGTGTCCCAGTGGCTTCAAGTTGGCGCTTGAGGACGCGTCACTCATGGAATACTCATGACAGTCCATGAGAATGGGCTGGACTGTACTTGGAGTATTACAGCAAGCGCATAGTATTGCGTTACTGTAACCCATTTGTGGCGGAAGTATGGGGTGAATGGGACGCTCAAACGAAGTCGTTGGGCGATAGACGTACGGGTCCGACGAAGGATAGACGGCATTATGAATGATAGTGTGGGATCTACTGAGTGGAGGAGGGATCCTTCCGGGATGTCTTGACGCCTTTGATAGGCGGCATTTACTGACGCAAGCGCCAACAGGTAAGATGGTCTATCCCCTTTTGGCAATATATGGAGGTCGTATGTCGACGGCGGTGGGCTTCTACAGCTATTAAATCTGCGTCTTCACCCACAGAACCATTAACCGCCCATCAACATCCAGCGTACGTCGGGTTGTGGATGCTGAGTACGTCTCACGAACGTACACATTTGCTCCCGGCTACGTTTTAACTACGCCCGTACTACCGTGCTAATCAAGAGAAAATTATGCGAAATGGACGTCGTAGGACCGCCCGTGCGGATCTTCGAGGGTCCTGTAGAGGATCTCTATTCCAGCCCCGTAGGTACCGCGCACATATGAAAATATCATAAATTTAATCATGAGATAAGCACAACGACGCAAGTCTGTACCCAAAATACTTTATTTCTATGTTGACTTTATTTACATGTGCATTTGTACATGCCTGCTGGCACATGAGCAGTACAAATAATGAAAAACGTGACAAGGTGCTATATCCATATCATTCCCATTCATACAGATAGTGATCACAATATCGCCAAGTTATGTAAACAAGAAAAAAATCCATCCAACCTGTTACTTGCCGTATAATTAGTTGGCATCTTGTATGGAATCGACGCAACTGTATCCTCACGCTCCTTCACTCCTTATGAATGGCTACCAGTCTTTATATTGTTCCTTTCTGTGTCTTTCCGCCTCTGAAATTCACTGGGCAAGTCCTGCCGCTGAGGCACACTGATAAAAACGACAGACATAATACAGGGATCATCGGTCTCTGCCTATGGCACATACGCATACAAGCGTTTGGCCATACTTCCCGTTTATCTAGCTTTCTTACCTGTAACGCATAAGACAGTAAGCAATTCCAAGACTGCTCATAGAGAAACATCCCACACTCTCTCGGAGATGCTGAAACGCACACAGCTATGAATGCATGGCCGATGCTGAGCGGTATAGCCGTTTATGCCTGAAAGAACATCGTGAGTGGACCACAAAGTAAACGTAGCACACACGTGCTAATATGCCTATATTGCAAGCTCAGCCATGATCAATTGCATTTTTTTCACTAGCCAGTGGGCTACAGCGACTTGAAGAACAAAGGAGTCTAAAACGCGAGCGCTAGCAAACAAAGGCACCACGGCCGTTTACCTGTATTTCGTCAATAGGTAGTGGCCCTCGATGGAGAATCCGTTGCCTACAAGGCATATGCATCTAACTCTTCACAAAATTCAAGCTGCACTGGTGCTGTTCGAGTTGGAAATTACAGTATTACTCCAAGTCATTGCAGACACCGCCATGTTTCCCCAGCCTCTCCAGCGGCGTTTGAAATCATCCGCACAACGGGCTGTGGCATCACGCGATTCTCTCTTCTGCGCGTTGCGAAAAAACAAGCCTTCTGCGCAGATTTCTCCTTTGGCGGCGACGCAGTCAGACGACACAGCGGGAGAGAAGAAGGAAGCGGAGGGTCAAGAGCGGAAAGGAGTGCTCAAACGGCTCTTTGTGGACACAGTGCGGATGGGGTGCGCACGGTGTCCACAGGGTGATACATGTGGGACGTCTGCTGCTGCATACTCATTGGAGCATCCCAACGAACGCGTCCAGGAGGCGTTCAATGGATGTTAAATTTAGGCTGCGGATGCTCGGACCCTTGTCGGCTGTCCAGGGGCGGTTACGGGTTCTGTGGGCATTACCACGTATACCGATGTGGCACAGGATCTACTGTAAAACCAGTCGGTGTCCCTGTTCGTGTAGTCGCTTGTAAAGCTGCAGGATGTCAGTAGCGATTGATGCCAAGGAGCTTCGAACTCCTCTGCTTGCAATACACCGTAGGGCTGTTAAAGAATCAGTATAGATCACCCAGGAGCGGAGTTGAAAGTGACACTCCAATAGCTTTTTCGGGAAAAAGAGTATAGCGTAGAGCTCCGCACAGGTGGATGACGTGCGGTGCGAAAGCTAATACCCGCATGAGAGGGACTCATCTGGTACGACGAAAGCGGAGAATGAACCTTCTTGAGTGGAAGACCCATCGGTGAAGAAAGACAGCAGATTGAGTTGTGAATACCGCGTCCATCATTTGTAGTGTTGCTTGCATCAAAACTGGGACTTTTTTTCTTATTCTTGATCCCGGGGACAGAGGTCGAGATTCCCGGTGCTGGGAGTGCCCACGCAGGTAAGGAGGAAACTACATGTTGCATTTCTGACAACCTTCTGATAAGCTCTGGCCAAGGTTTGTATTCGGCCAGCATTGGTCGTACTCCACATCTCTTCGTTTGGATAGGGTTTGGCATCAAAATCGCCGGACCAAGTTGCCGCGGATGACGCGCTCGTTGTCGAGGGTATGGAGTCAGCAGTGCGCTTACGTCGACGTTTTTGGGAAGGAAGACCGAGTTCAAGTGGAGGCTTTGAAGACCAATTAAACATATACCCATTAGATTATACATACGTCCCTCATCTATCGACAAAATCAATCAAGCGTAGCGATTTGGCAGAAACTCTAATTGCTATCACTGGTAGTGTACAACGAAGTAAAAGACTACTCAAGTCTCTTTACAGTTTGTGCTTCGTACACCACATACGACTGTGTCAGAAACTTCTGGAAGAATGGAGTGCCGAAGTGATGTCATAACTTGATGACGGTAATAAGAATTGAAAATAGTAGTGCATTACTGAGTATGAAAAAGTATTGGGAGATGAAATGCAGTAGTTTACAAAACTGTAATGAGTAACTGTAATGCACTACAAAATAAAAACTTCTCCAGCTCTGTTGTCGTGGAACGTCAAATGCAATCGGCAACACAGCACGTCTCGCCCGAAAGCATCCGGAACAGGCACTGGAAGCTGCTAACATTGGTTGCATAGTGTCTTGCACATACCACGAGCCAAAAAGATAAGAAAACTGCAGACAGGACACAACAGCTCTAACAAAACAACCATCCAGTACGTGTACCCATGTCATGGCGTCGTCTAAGACCACGAGACAAACCACAGTTACCTTTTCCTCCTTGTCTTTACAATGCCTATAAGGAATGCAGAGAAGCGCTATCTATATTCAGCTCTGAGATATCCTATCTCCAGGGAAATTAAGGTGATAGACGGCTCGCTCACACAATTTGTATTAGGCTCCCCCTTCAATTATGCACATTCAAATTATATAGGTCATATAGGCTAATTATATAGGTTATGTAGGTTCCCTTGGCCTACTGCTATGTTTTATCCATGTCCACAGAGAGGTCACACCGCGACACGTGTTAATGAGCGAAACTTGTCAAATATTTATCGCGGGAGATGCCGTCAGTGGAAGTATGGAAGAGAGTTGAGGCTGTTACACGGCTATAAACAACACAGTTTTGCGAGCGTTTGCATAAATGAAACTGTTTTGATCATCGTATAAGTCGCAAATATCCCAGCGTGCAGAAGATTATATATTCATGCCTCACTGGGCGTTCACTTCGGCTGCATTAGGGTTACTAAATAAGCTTATTTAGCGATTCCAGTTTGCATCAGCCTATCGTCTATGGACAAGGGTCGCCCATACACCATCTTGAAGTTCAGAAAACATCGATAAACAAAAAAAAAATGATTTGTAAAATAGCAGGCCTTTAGTCTTGTCAATTCCCATGAGGTGAAATCATTACTCACATGAAGTCATGTCGGGCAGTAGCTCAGAATCGCCGTATTCGAGCAATGCATCCGAGACTTGCTCTTGTTATGTGTTTGCCCCGTGGCTACCTTGAGCACCGTCTCTTTTCGCTACGGGGGTTATCGTTTATCTAAAGAAATAAAAAAATAAGAAAGAGAGAGCGGTCTGCCTGCCGAGACGGGCGGCAAGTTGCCACAGAGAGAGAAAAAAAAGGCAAGAAAGAAGAAAAAACGGGACACTGCAACTTAGACACACGACGACACATGGCGATGATACGTTCAGTGCAAAGTTCGGTGGTCGTGCCATCTGGTGGTCACGTCTTCGGCTCACACCATACAGTTCACCATAATCACTTTCAGTTGGTCACAGGTTCGTTGTTCACAGTTGTCATAAGTTGTTGGTAACTCAGTTCCCAGCGTTGTCTATTTCTTCTTTGCTGTCAGAGAGCTAGGGGAGCAGGAATTCCCGCGTCAGTGGTCTAATCGGTACATATGCGTTAAGTATGGGCGCGTTGCTCTGAGCAACCTCGTTTCCTAACAACGGATTCAGACTATGTAAATAGTGTAAATAATCACAACCAATTTTTCAGTCGAATTTTGCCTGATATGTGTACATACGAATGGTAGGTTGTACATATTTTTAGCAGTTCGACATATACTTGTAACGATAGTTTGCGTAAAGCCCTGCATGCTGGCCGGCAGCAGCCGCTTCCCATCATTGTCTCTTCATGTGTGTGTGTGTGTTGCATGTAGAACATTTACGTTATTATTGTGTTAGTGGAAAGCAAAGTGTAATCTGGGGCAGTTACTTGTGTAATTAGATATTTATGTTAATAAAATATTCTGAACAGATGAAGTGATTACTTCGTAAGAAGTCGGCCAGTCACGCAGTGTCGGGCCGCAGAACCTGTTGCCATCATCCAGTTGGGAGCTAAGCGTGTTGCAAGCGTTTCTCTTTTGCCAGACAAACTCGACCGATGCATATAACCGATATCTCTCACTAAAGGACCCGGACGTTTCTACCAAGTTGCACGCATTATCACCACGAGAAATGGAGCTAAGAGCTTGCTTGTTTCGCGCTTTCTGCCCATCCGCATTCCACTCTTGGGTAAGAAAATGTCGCTCGCTCCTCATAAGATTCTGACATGTGCGGTTTCCTAGGACGAGGCACGTAGCATCGCCGCTTTCGAAATGATGCCGTCCCATTTTCTCTGTATATATTTGACGTCATCACTTCGGTACGATACGACGGAGACGTCCTCTTTTGTCTTTTGACATTGTTCTTCTTTCGTCCACTTTTCCTTGCCTTCTTTCGCTTCTCGTAAAGTGATTCCTCAGCTTCCGAATTGCAAATGGACCTCATCCTCCATGAATAAAAACAGAAAAAGAAGAAAATCTCGTGTCTTCTTCCCTTTTTTATATGCATATATCGCGCTGTCATACCTTCCCCATCCGGCTACGAGTGTTTGCCTTTTACCATCGGTGTTTTCTTCCGCCATATTTCTTCTCATTCTTCTTTTCTTTCCTCCTAAGCTTTCTCAGCTCAGAGAAAGAGTGATCGGCAACAAAAAATACGTGCGTCGAATTTGTACTTCAATTTCCCGCAGTAGAAAAGAAAGCAGAAACAGTCGCAAAAGCACACACGCATACAAATAAAATTTCCGCCAAGAACCCTTGTGAAAGTATACGCGGCCAGAATAAATTTTGTTTGTTTCTTTTCGTTTTTTTTTTTCGTTTTTTCTTCAAAAATACGGAACATCGCGAAGTGTGGTGGCACACGGGGGAGCAGTTTTCGTCGAACTTCGTGTCTCCCGGGCTTCGAAGATAAGTATTTCTTTCTTGAAGCTCAGGAAATGTCAGCTTTCTTTTTCTTTTTTCTAGAAACTGCTTTAAACAGTACGTTATATCATTTGACCAACTGTTGCAATCTGGAGCTGAATGCAAAGTCTTCGGCAAACCAAAGTAATTTTCTTATGATGAAAGGCCTTGTATGTTATTGTCCCTTCTATGCTGTTCCAGCCTCAGAACATCAGTTCTCTCTTATTTTCTTATGTTTGCAAATCTAATGTAACCTTTTCTATTTCACAGTAGAGGCTCAATAGGGCAGTTTTTCCCAAACGGTGGATCGCGAACCCCAGTGGCTTCGTCATAGATACAGAGGGGAGTGTCGCGAAGCGGCTCAGGAACTTGAAAAAAAAAGAAAAGGAAAGACAGCAAATAATTTCTCGAGACCATGCTCTGCCCACTATTCTGCGTCACAAAAAAAGCTCGCGGTAGCGGACCCCGGTGTCGAACAAATGAGCTCACTTTAGTGAATAGGAACAGCCATTCCTGGGGGCTTAATCGCTTCATCGTCGTTACGGTCGTTACAAGCTAACGAGTGGCGGGAAATTCAAAAAGGCGGCCGGGAAATTTAAAAAGGTGGGCACGTGATAAAACACGTGGACGGCGCTCTTCGCGCGACACGTGAAGGCCGTGGTACACGTCACGCGCAATGTGTCACGTGCCCACCTTTTCGAATTTCCCACCACTCGTTAGCTTGTAACGACCGTAACGACGATGAAGCGATTAAGCCCCCAGATTACATGTCTCTTTTTTTTTTTTTTTTTGTTCGGTGGTTCCTAGCCCAGCAGAATCACTCTGACTACATTAATTGCCAAACGAAATCTTAGCGTCAATTTTGTGTATTACTATCAATGCACTGAAATCGAAAACCTTGTGACAGAGTGAACATGTGGTGAACATGGCCTCGTCCTTATGGCCTCAATAAGCCATTCTGTTCCACTAAAACCTACAGAGGGTGCTTTGCTGAAAATCCGGAAAAGTTACATGAAATCTGCAACATCGATATCTGACATCGATGACCGACAATGTCGGTATATTATGTGAACATTGCACTTGGATAATAAGCGAATTCAGAGAAGACTGATGAAGGAACGAATAACCGAGAGACACGGGACACGAAGACAAGCACAAGAGTTCTCAGAGAACCCTTGTGCGTGTCTTCGTGTCCCGTGTCTCTCGGTTATTCGTTCCTTCATCATCATGCACCAGTTAGTCTGCGCCCTATCTCTTTTATCAGAGAAGACTGTTTTGAAACAAAAAGCAGAACGTATATCATACAGCTTAAGCACTTTGGTTGAGTTTTATCAATAGCAATAGATGTCAAAGTATCCGTCTGTGATCCTAGTGCGTTTTCCTGCAAGCGTGTCTCAGACTTGTGCCCGTTACCGAAAAAAAGGAACTAAATACCGTTACCCGTTACTTCAGAAAAAAGTAACTAAATACGTTACTCGTTACCAACATACAAAAGTAACGAGTTCTCGTTACTCACAAGTAACGAGTTACTTTTACGTTACCGCAGCATAGTTAAAGGAGCCAACAAACACGCCGTCACTTGCCTTCAACTCTTTATTAATGAGGAATTGCACTGTGAAGGAGGACTGTGAAGGAGGACTGATTCAGGAGGAGCTGATACTCGAAATTTGTCGTCCGTTCTTCGTGTTCCGTGTCTCTCGGCCCGTTACCATGAATCTATATCAGTTTGCCTGGACCTTCTCCCTTGTTTCCGAAGTGGGGGTGATCGGAGATTACGAAAACACAATAAAAAAAACACTGGTTTTCGTGCCACAGATCACCAACGGTTCCCCAAAACAGACGAGGGGCTGCGTCATAATTGAGAGCGCTCAGAAGCTTAGCAAAGATAAGAAAAGTCGAAACGCGTTTTTTGTAGCCATAGCACAAGTGGTGGCCATTCTTGGGAAGGAGTGATGGCCGGAGATCACAGAAACAAGAGAAAGGACAACAACACATCCAGTGAGGGACTGCAATAATACTTTGAGTCACACGTCACGCAGGTCAAATCTGCAGGCATTGGGCCACACGGAATGCCGAAATGTGCTCCCCGTGCTCAAGAAAAGGAACGAGTAACGTCAGTAACGAGTTACCAATTTTTGTAACTGATTCCGTTACTATTACAATTTTTTAAAAAGTAACTGAATGGTTACTTCGTTACCAAAAAAAGTAACCGTTACCATGTAACGAGTTACTTGTAACGAGTTAGGCACAACTCTGGCGTGTCTTCACAGACACTGAACGGACGTTACGCTGAAGCACTAGAGGGAACAGATGTGTTCACGTTTTTGAAGAGCGTGAGCTTTTCACGATGAGCTTTTCGAGAGCTGTCCAACGAACAAAGGTAAGAAATATGACCGGAGAAGTGGGGGTGAGGGCACTACAAAAGTATTTTTATCGGTAACGGTACGGAGATCGCGTTACCACAAATTCGTAACGAAATAGTTCTCCGTTACCGATTTAAAAAGTATCGCGATCCGCTCTTCAATACCTAAAAAAGTATCGATTACGGGAACGGTGTTAGGTACAACACTGGTCTTCGGGAACCGGCAGAGCACGCAAGGTCTCGGCCTCGCACGGTCTCGGGAGTGACGCGCATGCGCAATACCTTTCTGCCCGCTTCGAAGTGACGAGCGGTTTGCTTCCGATCGTTCTACTTCGGGGTCTCACGAATAAAGCTGAAACATGGCCGCAGCGATGGATTCCTCGAATTCTACAGCAGACAAGTATTCCGTGGGTGTCAAAAAGATTCAACAAAGTTTCGTTCGTCGAAAATCTCGAGTTGTATTAATACTATTAATGTTCCTGGTTCATCGTCATTCACACTACAGGCCAGAAACTCGCTGTACAAAATATCCGAGAGGACCGCTACCGCCATTTTGAATGCCAGTCCATGTGGGCATTTAGAAGTGAGCAAACGGTCCATTTCGAAATTTGTATATACAATGTCTTATCGGTCGAATATACGTATATGGGAGTACGTTCATCGTTCTGTGAAAGAAACTTTACAGTTGCTGGGAAAAATGTTTTTCTTCTATTCCTGACGAGAGATGGCGCCACATGTATGGTAGTGGCAGTGCCGTGTATTAAAAGGAAGTCTGGCCATTGGGAGGAGCCTAAAAAAGAGGCTCGACCTGTCAATCAACAACAACAACAACAACTAAATCATGACTATGGCCTGTCAATCAAACTTAGGCACATTTCATTGGTTGTCATTTTCCATGGGGGCCGCCATGACACCAAATTTTCTCCAAAATGAAGGATGGTGCTTGGAACGGCGAAGCGGAGATTTCGTAACAAAACATTTTCACAGACTACTTTAATTTCATACTGTGAGCATATGTCCTCGTGTACGCGTATGCAAAATCAGCTTCAACTTTCGCTCCGCCATCATTATTCACGCGAAAATGAGATGTTTCGTCGCTAACGTTAGGCCTAGTTGAGACCGCGGTCCCAAGAAAGCGAAGCTTAAGTTTTGTGCGTGCGCAGAACCACCAACGCTATCCGTTACGTATGCATAGGCTGCCCTATATAGCTGCCCTAAAACTCACTATTGTATAGCTTTTACTTTTTCAATCAATCAATCCATCAATCATTTTCTTTCACTTTACACGGCAGATGGCGCCACAGTGATTTGCGTGAGTATGCGCATGCGCCGAACACGAACTGTGCGTGTGCCACGAAGGCGCATAGCGTACGCGCAAGCGTCTAGCCGCTATACTATAGAACTCCCTAATAAGTCCAAGAAACACAACAAATCCAACGGAAGTTTAAGCTCACTCCCTGCCATAAATCACGCCGCAATCTACACTTACCCCATCACGTAATAACTACATCCACTGGTATACGTGCCCTCTTATAGAACTGCGCCGCAGACGGGAAGTAACCAAATAAAGCCTTTCGCTGTGTGGAAGCGAGAGAAGTATAGGTAGTAGAGGCACAGAAAAGGCCGTCCTCCTGACTTTGATGAAAAGGGTTTTCGGGAAGAAAGTGACGCACTGACGACTTCCGGCTTCACAGTGAAGTCGACGTGCCGTGAAAGTGAATAGTCCGTCCCCGTCATCCTTAGGGATTGCAGACGGAAGTTGGAGGGTGTCCAGGGGTGAGACCGTCAAAGGAGGAATTCGTCTATATAAGGCGCAACGACAACAACTTCGGTGGACTCCATCCGTCTTAGGGAAAAACAGTTTAGGGAGAGTTGATATCGACTGCCTGATGGATGAGCTGAGGGACCCTATCTGTGAGAATAACAAAAGAATAAAGAGGCTGGTGCGAAGGAAGCGGTGTATCTAAAGAGAAGGATGCTGCTTAGAAGAGATTCAGGCCGTTACGCGAAAGCGAAGGAGTATTGTACGGAACGACGGAGCAATAAAATGTTGTAGACACGTTATAACAGAATGTTATACCAAATAGGTATAATGATGTTATGTCCGAGGACTGTGAGCGGTACACGTGTGAACGCCGGGTACTTCGACGCCAACTTGAACTCCTCGATCATAGACCATTCAGCCTGTCCAAAGTACTTGGCCCATGGAGCTCATCTGCGCATCAGTGCCGGGCTCTTCGCTCCCTTTTTGCTTTCATGCAAGCCACTGCACTCCTCGAGGAGCTCTGCACAGAACTCCGACCTATCGTCGCTTCACTCTCACCATAATTCATCCTCTCACATATTAACCACTGTGAAGTGGGGTAGGGTCCTGTGGCTACCACGGGGAAACATCCCATGTCATCATCACTTCTTCATTTATTGTTGTTGTTGTTGTTGACGGAATGCTATTTACGACGCTCCTATGAGCAAAACACGACGATTTCGGTGTTAGTCTAAAATGTATTGCACGCTAGACGGGTGTTGAACGTTCCGCGCTCTGTTTATTTATTTTTATTTTCTAATCTGTCAACTAATCTGTACGCTAGAAGTGTGTTTCCAAAACAGAGGGCGTCACAGCAGTCCGGCTATTTGCAGGAGTACGTGCGTAATAACGACCTAAAAACATTAGGTAGTAGAGTTACTTAAGGAGTGCACATCGCAAGACACGCCGGGCACTTTACCAATACGATATTGAAGGGCATCAACTTTATCTTGATGACGATGGTTGGGGTGTTTCAATGCCAGGGGCGATACTCTACTCCGCCATGATGCATGAACATGCATGTCTGTTCTCGTACGACGTGATAGAAACACGTTACGTTATACAGGGTGTTTCACAAAACGTGTCATTCGGACCTTATAAAAAAAACGGGGCCACGGAAAAATACGAGGTAAACGGCATTTGTGTGCCAACTGAATTTGCCACCTTGCAAAAATATTTTCATTTGATTTTAATTAAACGAAATTGAATTTCTTTAATTGAACTCCAAAATTTCCCAACTCAACCTAACGTTTTTTTTTACAGAATTAGAGAGCCCGTAGCGAACTTAGTCAGATCCACCAAGAAATCCGCTCGATATTGCAAATGGAACTGCCCAAAAAAAGTCCCGAAATTGAGGCTTCAAACTATCGGGTATTCAACTGCGCACCAAATCAGTCGCAAAGATGCGTGGAGAGGGGGACATGCTAATGCCCCCGTGAAAGATAGAAGGTCGAAAAAAAAAGAGGGCGGGAAAAAAGAGGTGGAATCATTTTTTTGCCGCTTATCAACGTATGGTGGAATGTCACCCGCCTTGTTATCGGCGCGTCTCGTGCTGCACGCCGGTCCGGCGATAAATTGTTCTAGCTTCAGGGGGGCAGGAGCATGTCCTCCTCTCCGCGCATCTTTCGGACTGGTTTTATGCGCCGCTGAACACCCGAAACTTTGAAGCCTCAATTTCGGGACCTTTTTTGGGCAGTTCCATTTGCAATATTGAGCGGATTTCTTGGTGGATCTGACTAAGTTCGCTACGGGCTATCTAATTCTGTAAAAAAAAAACAAAAAACGTTAGGTCGACTTGGGAAATTTTGGAGTTCAATTAAAGAAATTCAATTTATTTTAATTGAAATCAAATAAAATATTTTTGCAAGGTGGCAAATTCAGTTGTCACACAAATGCCGTTTACCCCGTATTTTTCCGTCGCCCCGTTTTTTTATGAAGTCCGAATGACACGTTTTTTGAAACACCCTGTATTGTAAATTATACTGGGTTCTGTTTCGTGACAAATGGACGTTAAACAGCTATAATGGAAGTGCGTCACCCTGGGATACGGGACGATCATGCGAAATCACCGACCTTCTCCTCCCATGAAAGGCCTCCGCCGAGTCTTACAACCCATGCTCCATAGGTTACGCAAAGGGTCTGCGTTCACCAACTCGCACAATTATGCAAGATCGGCTCTAGTGATGATGCCAGCTGCGGTCACTGTCATCAACCTGAAACCACCAGACATATCTTGAAAGAATGCCGCACACACAACACTATGCGGGAAACCTACCTTGCACACTCCAGGACTGGCACATTGTAGAACATTATACACCACGGAGGTTCCTATGCGGAACGATCAACAAAAACTCGTGACCTCGTGCGTTTTCTCCAAGAAGCGGGTGTTGCGCAGGGACACCTTTAGCGTACCTCCCATTCACAGTGCACTTCTGCACATATTTTCCACGCCTCCAGCACATCCCTTAAACGTGACGTTATTTCTTTCCTTCATCAGTGAATTTTCAATCGTGATTCTTTCCTTTGTTTTGTACCGTATATCGTCTCATTCCATCTTATAACTTATGTGCTGTGCGTAATCTACGTATTGTAGTTTTGTTGCTGATGTTTCATTGCGTGTACTGCGTGGTATATTTGTCTGTAAATATGTAAGTACGTATGCCTGTTACGTTTGTAATGTACCTCTGTTCGTATCCCACTGTATATGTATTATATATATGTCTGTACATAATTATTTGTGCGTTTATGTCTCTATTGTATCCACTATGAGTTATGTGTATTGTGTGCGCCAACACCATGGCCTTAGCGGCCGTTCTTTTGCACTAATAAAGTTATTATTATTATTATTATTATGTACATACCTCACCTTCACTCCTTCACGCATTGTATTTTGTTTTGCGTTTTGCATATGGCCGTGAGGCTTGTCCACTTGCGTGTGGCAAGCAACGGCAAGCCTATTTCGACATTACCCCCCTCCTCCCTCGAATGTGTTTCATTCTTTGCGGTCACGATTTTCTACGTATTCTAATCGGCCCCGTTGTTGTAAACTTTGCAGGTTGCAGGTTCACATCGACGCAAATAATTATCTTTCGTACCTATTTAGCACAACTTGGGGCAAACTGTCTCAACCACTTTGAGCGCTTGTAGCAATCCGAAAAAGCTGAAATGATTCATGTGCGTCGGTCTCATAGTTAGCGATCTGTCTGAAGGATCAATGTCTCTTAATGTTTTGCCTTGGTCTTGATGTGATTTCATGTTTAGAAAGCCACATTACTATAGGCTACGTACTCTTTTCCCGCCCGATTATGGGAATCACTCTCCCTTCGCTCCACAAACTTCGCAGCAACTCGCTTGCCGAGTACCCTTTCTTCAATCGTCGAACACCAGGATATATCATAGAGCTTCCCTCACATGCAGGCGGCATAATCGAATACCCGCGTTACGCACCTCATATGTGCGACTGGACTTGAGAAAGCCAGCGCCGTAAATCCTCCAAGACGGTGACCATTCCGCCCATCTGCATAATTCCCTAGGATTAGCCGCGGCGAAAACGGACTCCTGCTGCGTGCTTGGAAATCGTCGAACCGGCATCGTATACGAGCCATTAATTCGGGTCGTTAAGACCCGACTCGAAATGCGGATGAGCGGACCCCGCGTCATTTTTCTCTACAGTGCAGTCGATGGCCTTCCGCCCCCTTTTTGGGCGAGTGAGGGTTCTGTGCTGTCGATAACGTACCTTGTGGCGGGGTCTCTTAATTGATAATTCGCGGCGCGACCACTATAATCATGAGTGACGTCGTCCACATTGGTCAGCCTCACAATTAATTTTGCCCGTGTGAGGGTTCTTTAACGGGCGTCGAAAGCTCACCACACGGTATTTAACGTCCCTTGAACAACTTGTAACCAGACACCAAGTTGCTATCGTCCTTGGCCGGGATCGAGCACACGACTTTGGGATCAAAAGGCGGACACGTATACCAACTGATCCATCGAGGCCGCTGCTCTCTTAATTGTACACGATGGATTTTAAATACTTCGATACGCTCAATTCTTTGCGAAATTGCGTGATTAAAGGACGGACCTGTTCAATAGGTGAATTTCACGTGAACGCTGCTGCACACTTGTGCCTGTCGGAAAATAGGTACAAAGTGGGTGGGCGGAAGGATATGCCGACGGGTGAACGGTATGAAGAAAAATATGAAGATGGAAGTCCCACAAATGCTGATCGGTTTTTAATGCTGAGTGAACCAGGGTGGAGATGCGGGTTGGTGAACAAAGCAGCCATATAAGCATAGACAAACAGAACACAGCAAGAAGATACATCCTATGTTCACGTGTTCACAATCACGTAGATCGAGATCCCTGAACTGAAACAGCTTACTAGTTTGCTTGGTCCATGGCCGTATCCCGCCCAATAACGCTCTGACCACAAAGCTCAAAAGGTTAAGAAATCGGGCTGTTTGGTCTGACATACGAAAATCGATAAAAAGCAAGGCCAGACTAGAGGCAAGAGAACAAGGCCGGACTAGAGGCAATCCGGCAAGGTCAGACTAGAGGTTGCAGACACGAAAGTTGGAGGGTGCATGTCAGCTAATAGAAGTGGTGGAACATGGGAACGGTGAGTGCTTAAACGAGCTCCTGTAAAGGATATAAATCTGGTTTGCCAGTCAGTGCCTTGTCTCTCTTTCAGTTCCCCTGCACTGGGGTTTTATCGATTCTAATATTCCAAAGCTTTTCTGACCTTTTTGGAAACCGTAGGACTTCGGTCCTCACTATGAGGCGACTCAACAATCCATTTCCCCCATCACCACCACCAATGGGGTAGACATGCGCTGAACTCTATGCTATTCTTTTCGCCTTGCGGAAACTTACTGACAGCCCCGTTTGCTCCTGGGTCGTCTTTACGGATTCCAGATCTGAGCTGCAATGTGTGGCAACTATGGGACTTCGGGGCTTCCTCAGTCCTGTGGTAATTGAAATCCTAAAAGTATACAAGAAAGCAAGCGCACAGCGCCACTCTATCGTCTTCCAGTGGATCCCGGGTCATGTGGGCATCAGCAGAAACGAGGACGCAGATCGAACAGCCGCAGGCGCGCACCAGTACACCCGCCGTGTCCCCATCATCTTGTCTCGGGGGGGATCGCCGTTACCTCGTTTCAAGCCTCACTGCCCCATGATGCAGTCTCAATGGCAACGTGACATCACCACCCACGTTCTGCTTTACTCCGTTGACCCCACATTGTCCCTTACACTCCCCCGCCGAATGCCGCGTTCCTTTACCACAGTATTCCACCGCATGAGACTTAATGTGGCTTTTACACCGGCTTTCAAACACCTCCTCGGTGTCGGCGCGTCCAGCGTCTGTTCCAGATGTGTTGTGCGCGGTGACCTCTATCACGTCCTCCTGATCTGCGGACATTACGAGCGCGAGCGCGCCCTCATGGAAACTGCTCTCCAACGCGTCGTTCAACGCCAGATCGACGTAGCCAAAATTCTCGGGTCATGGTCGGACCCTCCACATCTGATGCAAGGCCTACGAGCTGTTGCTGAGTTCCTCTCCAGCACTGGATCAACGAACGACTTCTAATAGGACACCTTTCCATCATCATCACTTTCTCATCCCTTCCGCAAGCGCAATGGGGCAGTGTACCGCCATAACGGCGGGGAATGACCCACCACATCATCATCCCATTTATGTGTGTGTCTGTGTGTCTTTGGAAAAGTGCTGCACTCGTGCAGCATTTTTCGAAAGACCATACAGCTCCGACACGAGGAAGCCACAAAAAGTCACGCCGTAGCCAGCATTACGAAAATTGTCCCAAAAAGGTGTAGTAGTCAATAATAGCCATAAACCACAATACCATACAGCTCCGACACGAGGAAGCCACAAAAAGTCACGCCGTAGCCAGCATTACGAAAATTGTCCCAAAAAGGTGTAGTAGTCAAAAATGGTAGTAAATAACCGCGCCACGCAGGTGTGACATGACGAAATCCCAAACTGTCACCCCACACCCCGTATCACAAAAGTCGTTCCAAAATTGCGCAATTATCAGTTATGGCCGTAAACGACCATACCATCACACCGAAAATGGCATCACGAAAATTGTCCCAAAAAGGTAGAGTAGTCAATAATAGTCGTAGACCAGCCTGCCATACGGCTCTAACATGAGGAAGTCCCAAAAAGTCACGCCATTGCCTGCTCCGGAACATTGTCCCGAAAAGGTGTAGTTGTGAATAATGATTATAAGGCACTACACCATACGGCTCCGACATGAAGCGGAAGTCATCCCCATATCATCGTCATCATGTATTTCTTTCTCTCTCTCTCTCCGACATGAAGAAGTGGCAAAAAGTCACGCCGCACTCGGGATCACCAAAGTTGCCCCAAATCGGCGTAGTAGTAGTCGATAATGTCCTAAACAACCATGTCATAGAGCTCTGACATGAGGAAGTTCCAAAAAGTCACGCCATAACCGCCTTAATTGTGGCGAAACGGTTTTGTAGTCAATAATGGTCGTAAGTCACCATTCCATACAGCAGCGACATGGTGAAGTCCTAAAAGGTCAGGCCATGCTCGGCATGACGAAAGTTGTCGCAAACAGTTGCCATAGCCCACAATAGTGGGTATGTGTCATGTCATGCAACTCTGACATGCGTGAGTCGCAAAAAGTTGGGTTACGCGTAGTTGGCCACCTTTGTCGCAAAGTGTCGACCATCCCAAGCATTTATATAGGATTAAATTGAGTGGCACCTGGATTATTTTGTATGGCACTCGGATTAATTTAAATGGCACCTGGATTAATTAGTTTGGCACTAGGATTAATTTAGCTGGCACTTGGATTAAAATCGCCGGGAAAACCTGTAGTTTGACTGACAAGCCTTCGTGCGGTACGCAAAACAGGACAGTAAAGCGATATGCTCCTAACCGTTTGAACTCTATTGTAACTACCTCTTTTCATTATGTGCAATTCAATTCTTTATTTCCCACGCTTGCCAACTAGGCTTTTTGCTCCTTCACGGTTCTGTTAATCTTCAACATATTTTTCAACGTCAGTGTCTCTTTCGTATCTTCTTTTTGAATGAGTGAGAACGAAAAAAGAAGAAAACGAAAAAGCGCTACCTTGGCTCTTGAGACAAAGCTTGCATCTTATGACCTCGAGGCCTAACTTAAAAAGAAGAAGCAGCAGCCTCGCTGTCGATGATTTTATGGTCTTCAAGTCCTCGTTCCTGTCCTCGAATCGCCATTCATCCTTAATTAACGAAGCATGCCACACTATCCGCTGCTGTTCAAGCGCAGACTTCAAGAAAGAAAAGAAAATACGCCTTTAAGCATCAGCACGGAGGACACTTCACTGTCAGTACTTAGGACATGGCGTCGGGTGCCCTTCCTGATTTAAACTATATAGGGTAGTGTTGAATACAGTTCATAAGTAAAGACGCTGTTGCAAGTTAACCGACTTATTCTTTTTTTTTTTACTATACCGTTCCGTACTGTACTGTTTCCGTAGTTTTAACCCTATTAACAGTAATTATGCTGACGTCACACACCTATCGCACATTATAAGCGAGAAACGAAGGAGACTTTTCTGCGCATCTCACTTTGTGCATTTCCGTTACAGACGACGTTCAGGACTGGACTCCTCTGTTGTTGTTTTTTTACGTCCAGCACCAATGCGTACATCCTAATTTCCTAATCTCGTAAGTATCACATCCCATCACAACTTTATCACGCCACATCACATCTTTATCACATCACATACTTTCTCTCGTTAGCGAGTGAAGCCTTAGCCTGATATATGCGGAAGGGATAAACCTCGACATAAACCTTAAGTCGCTACTAGAAAGAAGAAATGCTTACACCGACTTCTGCGCTCGCTCGACACACATAGCGAAGACGGGTTTATGCAAACATGAATAGACCCCGACAACGTGGTAAATTCCTTCGCTCACCGGCTTCCGATTATCGACCCAGAAAACGTGGAACGTGCCTAGGAAATCGCATGCATGCGAATGCAGTTAACTACACCGAAGGAACAAAATAGAATTCGTAGAGCTCTTCACATTTCCTTTTCGCCTTACTTTCCTATCCTTTGTTTCTTTTCTTTCTTCAGAAAGTTAGATTAGATCGGTATTTCTTGAACAGAGCTGGGTGTTTTAATGAATCCTTCTCAGTCGAACGGTTCCTGAATGGTTTTGCCGCTGCACAACCAGAGGATTGCATTCTCAGTCACTTTGTGGTGGCCAAGCCGCAGAGACGAACTTCCTCTTGTCGTTCCTGAACCGTTCGCCACCAACGCCATCTAGATAAAGCAACAATGATTGGTGCCTGCTCTCACTCCGTGTACCACGTGGTCATGCGGCGTCACGATGTCTTCTGCTTCAGGCAATCGTCGCAGACGATTTCAAACACAGTCTTTTTGTGGCTACTAGTGGATACTATTGGCTGCCGATGACGCTGGTGACGACTCGGCTCCGCAGTTACCGTCGCAAAAGGCGCGGTCATGATTGGCGGACACTTCGCCATGTTGTGTAAGCGGCATTGTTTTTACTACTAGCCGTATGCGTAGGACATAGGACGGCGACGAGGACAGAGGGGTGTCGCGTGCAGTCGTTCTTTCCTTTTGAATCCTTACCAACTTGACGTTATCTGCTTCGTGCCAACATGCGTACACAATCAAACCTCCTTGACCCACACAGATCGAGTAGTTATGAAGATCATAAAGAGTATTAGAATATGTTCCTCACTGAAGAAAGGCTGTCCTTCCAGCAAACCCATCTTATGGTCACCGTACTACCAACACCACCTAGAAACAGAAAGCCTGCTTACTCGTCGACGTGACGTAACAGCTAAGGGTCAGCCAATTAGGATGGTGTTTTCAATGGCCGTCGTCCAATCACGAACGTGCTTTCAGTGGTCGTAACCATGAAGACGAGCCACCGTCGGCTTCATGGGGAGCAACTGTCGTCTGCGACGTCCCCCGTACTAACTAGGAAAACAAAATAAAGCGCAATATGGTCCCCTATTTTTCTCAAGACTGATTAAAGCGTGTTGCACTTTTAGGGTACAGGTTCAAATTTGCGAAGTTAGCTGCAGTCATTTGCGAGTTTCGCAGAACTGCGAATCGCGGTCGCAGACGAATTCTAACTTTATATGTCGGCGTAGCGAACGAGGGAGAGGAGGCAATAAACAGCTTGCTTACTCGTCGACGTGCCGTAACAGCTAAGGGTCAGCCAATTAGGATGGTGTTTTCAACGGCCGTCGTCCAATCACGAACGTGCTTTCAGTGGTCGTAACCATGAAGACGAGCCGCCGTCGGCTTCATGGGGAGCAACTGTCGTCTGCGACGTCCCCAGTACTAACTAGGAAAGCAAAATAAAGCGCAACATGGTCCCTTATTTTTCTCAAGACTGATTAAAGCGTGTTGCACTCTTAGCGTATAGGTTCAAATTTGCGAAGTTAGCTGCAGTCATTTGCGAGTTTCGCAGAACTGCGAATCGCGGTCGCAGACGAATTCTAACTTTATATGTCGGCGTATCGAACGAGGGAGAGGAGGCAATAAACAGCTTGCTTACTCGTCGACGTGATGTAACAGCTAAGGGTCAGCCAATTAGGATGGTGTTTTGAACGGCCGTCGCCAATCATGAGCGTGCTCTCAGTGGTCGTAACCATGAAGACGAGTCACCGTCGACTTCATTGGGGGCAACTGTCGTCTGCGAGTAAACATGCCCCGTACTAACTAGGAAAACAAAATAAAGCGCGAAACGGTCCCATATTTTCCTCAAAACTAATTTTCGGGAAAGCATGTTGCACTTCTAGTCCAAAGGTTCAAATTTGCGAAGTTGGCTGCAATCATTTGCGAGTTCTTCAATTCGTAGAAGGGCGAATCACGGTAGCAGACGAATTCTGACTATACAGGGTGTCCCACCGAAAAAGGGCCTGGGGCTAAAGTAAAAACGCAGTGTTCTACACAAATGGAACCAACTGTACGTGCTTGGCAATTGCGTGGTCTATCCAAAAATATTTTCTCATCGCCCCTTGTCAATTAATTAGCGGTAATTAATTTTCTAACTTTTTAATTATCGGTCTTAGCTCTCAGATATCAATGTGGAAGTTGTAGTACATGTCGAAAAAGACGCAACTGAAGTATTTTGAGGTTGCTATGGCTTGTGGTTTCGTTTTTTCCCGGGTTTAAAAGTTGGTTTCAGAAGCCGCGCGCACCACAGAGCGCTCCCCATAATTCGGCGCCGGCGCGCGACGATTGCACTGCACTCTGATAGGTGTGCCGTGAAACAGGTGAAATATCTTCCTCTTGTGTGACGTGGCCCAAGGATGATCCCCAAGCGCTAATCTCAAGGTCAATGTACACCGGAGGGCGATGGAATCGTCGCGCGCGGGTGCCGGATTGCGGGCAGCGATCTGCGGTCCGCCCGGCATCTGAAACCAACATTTAAACCCGGGAAAAAACGAAACCACAAGCCTTAGCGACCTCGAACCACTTCAGTTGTGTCTTTTTCGACGTGTACTACAACTTCCTCATTGACATATAAGAGCTAAAACCGATAATTAAAAAGTTAGAAAATTAATTACCGCTAATTAATTGACAAGGGGGCGATGACAAATATGCTTTTGGATAGACCACACAACTGCCAACAACAACAACAACAACATAGATGAATGGATGATGATGATATGGGATGTTTCCCTGCGTTGAGTGCAGGACCCTACCCCATTCCAAAAAGGTTCACATGAAAGGATGACGAGGGAAGGAAATCCCTACAGTTCGTGAAGGAGGCCGGTGGCCCTCAGAAAGGAAGGAGGCCGGTGGCCCTCAGAAAGGAAAGAAGAGCGCCAAGTGCACGGCACTGGTGTCCAGGGTTACTCCATGGGCCGAGAACTTTGCAGATGTTGAATGGCCTCGGATCCAGCATTTCAAGTTGAGATTTAAAGGCCCGTCGCTCGCGTACGTACTGGCTGCAGTCTTCGAGAATGTGTCGGATTGTTGCCGGTAAATCACAAGTTGTACACAGCGCCGTGGTGCTGTGGCCCAGCCTATACCGGAGTGCAGGGGTGAATGCGACGCTAAGTCGTAAACGACGCACTAGAGACGTAAAGAGGCGAGGGAAACCGCTTGGCATGTCAAATGAAAGCGTTGGGTCAACAGCATACAGAAGCGACCACCGGGTGATGTCATGACACCATTCCTGATGGGCCCAGGGCGACGTCAAAGCGGACAAGAGGGAGCGCCTATCTCCATTCGAACACGTACAGCACCAAGCACGTACAGTTGGTTCCGTTCCTGTAGAGCACTCCGTTTTTTTCTTTAGCCCCTGGCCCTTTTTCGGTGGGACACCCTGTAGGTTAATTCCCTTACTCTCCCCCGCCGAATGCCACGTTCCTTTACCACAGTCTTGCACCGCATGAAACCTAATGTGGCTTTTACAACGGCTTTCAAACACCTCCTCGGTGTTGGCGCGTCCAGCCTCTGTTCCACGTGTGGTGTGCGTGGTGACCTCCATAACGTCCTCCTGGTCTGCGGACAGTACGATCGCGAGCGCGTCCTCATGGAAACTGCTATGCAACGCGTCGATCTACGCCTGTTCGACTTAGTCAAAATTATCGGGCCATGGTCGGACCCCTCACATCCGATGCAAGGCCTACGCGTTGTTGCTGAGTTCCTCTCCAGCACCGGACTAATGAACGAACCCTAATAGAACACCTTTCCATCATCATCACTTTCTCATCCCTTCCGCAAGCGCAATGGGGCAGTGTACCGCCATAACGGCAGGGAATGTCCCACCACATCATCATCCCATTTATGTGTGTGTGTGTGTGTGTGTATTTCGAAAAGTGCTGCACTCGTGCTGCACCAGTTCTACAGTACGCGCGAGGTCTACGACAAAAAGAACGCGAAAGGGTTGCACTCCTTGAACTAGTTCAGGACGTGTAGGCGGAGAGAATGAACCTATAGTATGTATAAACGTATGTATGTATAAACGTAGCGAAGGCGGGAGGGGAGGCATTAAGCCTTCTGTATCCATAGGTGGCGTTGGCAGAGCTAAGTTCCTGTCGTCTGCTATGGAATATATCAGCGGAATTTTCCCCACGGCTAGCAGTGCGCGTAGGCGGTCGCGCTTACGTGGGAGCAGAAATATGTGGCGTTTTCGTACCTTCCGCAGGAGTATTCTGGGAAATGTTGCTCATGTAAAAATGCGGTTAATGCGAAATTGTCAATTTCCACATGATCTGACAGAAGCACACGACCTATAGGACAGACGAGTACAACTTTTCTTGCGAAGCACTTCGAGCTCATTCACGAGCTCCAAATGAGTATTGGCCGACATAAAACACAGACAGAGCGCTTGTATGACGCAGTCAAGTTTGGAAAGACTTATTAACAGCGCCCTACCTGACACACACCGGAGGGGAGAGAAGTACCGTGTTACCCTTTATTTGTACAGCAGACTTGAGAAGCAAACTGAAAATCGGTCCTCAACTAAAGCAAACAACAGGCTTCCGATCGAACTTTTCAGTGTAAAAAACACTCAAAAAATTCTCGCTTCAGTCTCCAACCGACCGTATCTATATATTTATATTTCCCCACTATTTCGTCGATCCCCGTTTTGGAAGCTCAGCAGTTTGCTCTGGGGAGTTGAACAAACAGTGAAACGGCCCCGCGGCCATTTTGGACATCATCTATTTTAATGCAATCGATCTCAAACTTTAATGGCTCGAACGAGCTGCCCAAATCATCATCCTTTAAAATAAAGGAAAGGAAAGCAAAGGCAAGAATGTAAGAAATTCCCCGACTTGTTCCGTTGAGCAAAGATGTTTTCAAGCTTGATATAACGAGGTTCTTCGTTTTCCAGCAAAGTCAATTTCCTTGTAATGAGAAACGTGTGTCATTTTACCCACATCGAAAATTGGAGGGAAGGGAAAATGGATGGACAACGTGAAACAGTCAAATACAAACTGAAACGTGTGGAGTCAAGGTGTGTTGTTTCAACTATGCAGCGAATCAGACGGTATGGCGATGCCCAGAGGCACTTCCTTTCTTTGTAGTTTTTTCCTGTGGTGTAGGAGCTCTAGGACACAAGGCGAGGTTGACAACGTGTGCACAGATGTCAGAGGGTCTCATTTTATTGGGCTGGGCATGGAGCAGCAGATGGTAAGTAAAAAGGAAATAGGTTCATCCGGAACCAGTTGAAGCAATGGCTAACTACACAAAAAGGAACAAAGCTAAGGTTTCATGTGAGCCTTCCAAAACCTCCAAAGCCGAAGACTACACCGTTCGCTGGATCATCACCAAATTTCAGGACACGCGAAATCCGAAATGCTTACAAACACCAGGGCGTTCTCGAACCCACCCCACCTGATTTCGAACTACAATATTACCGGCAAACGATTCCTCGTGAAGACCGATCATTGCTTGTTTCTGGTACACCGCTATATACACAAGAGTGGCGTTCTCGAAGGAGATTGAACAGTTCTTCTCTGATTTTTGAGCATTCTACAGATGGAGATAGAGGATACTTTGAACGTTATTATGGAAAGAAAGGAGAGAGAACTCTGCCTCAAAAGCGGTTTCTTTTCCGGAGCTTCTTTCGCTTCTGCATCTGTACTCTTCCGGCACCTGCTTCGACTACAAACAGGGAATCGAGGATCGTCAGCTGCATTATGTGCGGATCTTCACACCATTCCGCTGACAACTGCAGACTCGACTGCAGATCTGTTGCATGGCTGACATATAGCTGTTGCGAATGCAAACACCTCACGTCTCTATATGGAGAGAAATTACAGACGTTGAACGACTTCCGCGTTGACATGGACTCCAATGTTGAACAAAGGAATACAGCAGAGACCGTGTCCCTTCCCGCGGATACCTTTCCAACGACGGAGCTATCAACCGAAGCTTGATTGTTATGCTCCAGACAACTATACATAATTGGCTTTATAGCAGCCCTTGAAGATTTGATTTAAATTGATAGATATGTAGAGGAGGTGGTGTTCCTCTACATGAGTCCTGACCGGCGATGATGGAATGTCCCAGCGGGCAGGTGGTCGTGGCCTCACGCTAGGACGGTGCCGGTAGAACTGCCGTGCCAGCGCCGTAGCGCGTGGCAGCAGAGGCGCGTCGCCGTCGTCTTCCACGAGCCGCCACATCACTCCCCCCCTCAGACGCGGAGCGGTGCATGCGGTTGAGGTCCGCGTCGATACCATGAAGAGGAGAATGAGGACGACTCGTGGACGGTGGACGATTGGAGATACGGCTTGCGATTGTGGCTGTTGATGCAGCAGCGGGATGGCGGGAACAAGGGCGCTGGATCCGGGCGGGTTCCAGAGATGAGTTGTGAGTGCTGAGTGGTTGGGTGCTCGAGTGCGTTGTGTGGCGTTGAGTTGCTGCGTTGCTTGTTGCTGAGGGAGTGTGTTGAGTGATCGTTGTTGAGAGCTGTTTGTTGCTGATTGTGTTGAGTTGCTGAGTGGGCGACAGTACCGCGACCGGTACGACAGCGTGAATGCCGGTTGCCGCCAGAGAAGTGCCGGGGAAGACCATCGCGAAGCAGGTGGAGGCCGTAGACTGAGCTTGCTGTGGTCTCCCTGCGGGTCCCCGGTGGAACACTGGTCCCGGTGCGCCTTGCCTGCTAGAGGGTGGTTCGCTGCTGGTTTGCCGACGAAAAATTTAGGATGTTGAGTGGCCGAATTACGCCGAACATGGTGTTCGTTGTTCGGGTCACCAAATGTAGAGGAGGTGGTGTTCCTCTACATGAGTCCTGACCGGCGATGATGGAATGTCCCAGCGGGCAGGTGGTCGTAGCCTCACGCTAGGACGGTGCCGGTAGAACTGCCGTGCCAGCGCCGTAGCGCGTGGCAGCAGAGGCGCGTCGCCGTCGTCTTCCACGAGCCGCCACAGATCTAAGTATTGATTAATTTTTCTTCATACACAGTTGCTTTAACACAGCCGAGAAGCAAGGGAGAGGGGAGGATCTCTTTATTGATGATAAAAGTAAAGGAAGGGAAGGTTATCTATGACGGAGGCCTGCTATTCCCAAAAGCAAAGACAAACAAACAAAAATGATGATGAAGAAACATAGACACAGAAAATTACAAAGAAATGCAGAAAAAAAAAAGACAGCACCTTCACTAGTCGCTGTGCAGGCAGCCATGTAGGAAGGAGAGGCACAGGCAGGTTACTCGCCCTTTATGAGAGAGAGAGAGAGAGATACATGATGACGATGATATGAGTAGGTACAATTCTGTTTGACTTTCAGTACCCAGGTACACCGCAGTAACAAAAAAGGATCATACTAATTGTGCCAATAGTGAGTTTCAGTGAATCGTATGTTATCGCCTTTGCGTACGTAACGTGCCGGACTATACTCATCGATGTTTTAGGGATAAGTCCCCTGAACATGCCGGTAAATGGGACATGTCTTACATGGGAAATGTAAGTTTGCTACAATTTCAGAAGTGGTATAAGTACCCTTCAGTCCACCTGTCGCTATACTAACGACGATGACGTATGAATTACGACGAGCTACCGAAGACTGACGATGCCACCTGTACTGAGAAGTAACGGTTCAGTAACAACAACGGCCACGATGGGCTGGTGTATACAGCATACGAAGATCACGTGGGGAATCAAGAACTATTGTTCGCAATTCCCAAAAGTAATCGCAAGGCGATAACCATAAGACACCATGACTTAATGGGACATAGTCATGCGGAAGAGACTGCGAACAAGATCTTGAGATGCTATTGGCTCCCGGGCTTGCGAAAATATGTAAAAAGGCACGCATCACAGTGCATCGCGTGTCTGCTGCACAAGGGAACTTCGGGAAGAAAAGCTGGAGGGCTCCACCCCATCGCGCCAGGAGGGCGCCCTTTGGAGATAATACATATGGATCATCTCGGTCCCTTCACACCAAGTACAAAGCATAATCAGGAGCTGCTCGTCATAGTCGGCAACTTCAGCAAGTTCGTACAGCTGTACGCTGTCCAAAATACGTCGGCAAAGTCCACGCTAAAGGCGTTGACCCACTACGTTAATTCCTACGACGTACTCAAGCTCATTACCGACCGCGGTACTGCGTTCACGTCGTCGCAGTTTTGGGGATTTTGCCAAGAGGAGGGCATTCAGTCAGTGGCGTAGCCAGACCTCCAAGGTAGGGGGGGGGGGCTCTATACGAACCCCCCCCCCATCCCCGCGCTGATCCTGGATGCGACAACACACAATACTTGCGCACACCGCAGCATGCAGTTGAAAAAAAAAAGAACGAAAATAATTGATTTGAACGTTCACAATACGATTATACTGTGATGTTCAATTAGGTGGTGTCACGAGATTGGAAGGATTTTGAAAAGCTCATACTTTGGAAACCACTCAAGTGTGCCGCTTAGATAGACGCCATGAACTGCAAGAACTTTCACGATCGTCACACTGGTCCCCCCCCCCCCCCCTCCATATATTATTTTCTCCTCGGATTTGCACGATTTGCGTGGGTCGGTCACTGGCAGGTACGGGGGGCTCGAGCCCCCCCCTAGCCCCCCGTGGCTACGCCACTGCATTCAGTATGTCAAAATCTACACCCAACGACCCCAGGGTAACGGCCAGGTCGAACGAGTGCACAGGGCAATCATACCAAGAATTGCAATGGCAATTGAGCGGCCCGACCACAAGGATTGGGACGAGCACATCGATGAAATCCAACGTAATCTACAACATGGAATACAACACGGAATAAGTCAACGCAAATGACGCCGTTCCAAATACTCTACGGATTTAACGCCCGACATCACGACAGTCAGCTGAGAGCACTGGACGCCGATGGCGGTTCAGAAAGAACCCTCAAATGAAATAAGACAACTGGCGCGGGAGTCCATCGAAGGGCAACAGATGAAACAAGAGCACTACTACAATTTAAGGCCCTCAAGTATGACGTATGTGACATTGTTCTGGTGAAGCGTCTTCCCGTTCATACTGGGAAGCCAACAAAAACCCAGCAGAAGTACCGGGGGCCGATGGTAATAGATGCCGTGCTACCCAACGACATGTACCGTGTGACATATTTAAGTGAAAAACGCGGGCGGCGAGATTGTTGCAGCACAGCACATGCTGATCAGATAAAGCTTTGGCTTTCATGCAAAGACCAGGGAGAGACAACCGCCGAAGACGAACCTGAGGAAGAAAGCGAATAATTTTTGTGCTGAGGCGTTACCAGCGATATTTGTTGTGATTAATCTACCATAATGGCACACGTTATTATTATGTTTTATGTATGTTACTTATATTACTCATTGTCCATGCCATCTTCGATGTATGGTATGAGGCGATGATTTATGTGAAGAGCTTGTGTTCCCAGTATAACTATGTATATCAAGGTGAACTTGTGTAAGCTGTGCGTTCCTGGAAGAAAGTATTGTTGACCATTAGTGAATAAGTTCTTTGACGAATATCTAAAGTGTATGCTTGACATGCTGATAAAGGTCGGAAATAAGTGAGAATTTTATGTAATTGATCTTCTGGTGCCGACTGTAATTCACGGTAATTCATTCTGTGTGTTAACAACATGCCCATATTTTGTTCCTCGCGTTCTGCAACGTATGCAACAATGTGATGTAAACGTAAGTCAAATGTTATCAAGGCATTTGGAGGGCGAAATGTGAGCAGGATGGCCGAATGTAGTGAAGGCCAACCGCAAAGTAATTTAAGGATTTGGTGTACGTGACGAGACGCACTGTCGTGGTGTACCAAAGGGAAGATGGGTCCCGTGACCATGCGTACTCAACCCTCCCCAATATGACGACGTCCCTACCTGTCGGGACACCTCTTTGATGTACAAAGGGACTGTAATGAGGAAAGTCATTACGGACATGTATATATTGTAAGTAAAGGCTACGAGGGTGCTTCCATAAGTTTCCGGCCCAAGGTAGAAAATGCGCGCGAATTTGAATATGCGATTAAGGACGCGTGGCGCAATCTGTTGGAGGGCCGGAGCACCACCCTCAACCCTCTCCATGCTTTTGTCGGTTGGAGAGCGGCATTTCAAACAGCCAGGGTGCACTCTTCAGTTAAAATGAAAAAATCGAGTACCGCGCTCTGATAAAATTCTTGACGAAAGAGGGACTTTCGCCTAGAGAAATTAAAGCGCGACTGGACAACGTGTACAGGGAAGCCTCTCCGTCGTACACAACGGTAAAAGACTGGGCTAAGCAGTTTCGACAGGGGCGAGAGTCCATTGAAGATGATCCACGCGATGGTCGTCCAGTGGAAGTGGTGACACAAGAAAATTTGTCTCTTGTCGAGGAGGAAGTGCTGAGCGACAGGCGTCTGAAGGTGAATGAAATCTCAGAAAGGCTGGGGCTTTCCAAAACAACCGTTTTTCGCATCATCGACGAGGGCCTTCACATGAAAAAGGTCAGTGCGAGATGGGTGCCACGACTTCTCTCGTCAGTTCAAAAGCAACAGCGCGTCGTCTGTGCCAAATAGTTTTTGGAGCTCTGTCAAGAGAACGAAGAAGAAATATTGAAGTCAATTGTCACAGGGGATGAGACTATGGTGCTCTACTATGATCCCCTTTCGAAAAAGGAGTCGATGGAATGGAGCAAACCAGTAGAAGCACCCCCAAGAAAAGCCAAGGTCACAAAATCCACAAAGAAGATCATGGCAACAATATTTTGGGATTGTCACGGGATCCTCCTCAGCGACTTCAGAGAGAGGAACACCACAGTGAATGCGACTTATTATGCTTCACTCCTGCACCGACTGTGAGACGCCATCAAGGAAAAGAGGCGCGGCAGGTTGAGTCGAGGTGTCCGGTTGCTCCAGGACAATGCCCCTGTCCACACGGCTTCTGTTCCCAAGGCTGCACTGAAGCAGTGCGGCTTCGAAGAAATCCGCCACCCACCCTACAGTCCAGACTTGGCACCGAGTGACTACTTCCTGTTCTCAAACTTGAAGAGGGATCTCAGAGGACAGAGATTTCAAAACGATAGTGAGGTGCAAGAGGCAGTTTTCCAGCATTTTGCGGACAAAACTTCGCACTATTTTTTCAAGGGTATAAGAATGCTGGTTGAAAGGTGTCAAAAGTGCATCGAAGTTAAGGGTGACTATGTCGAAAAGTGATACACTTGTTTCGTCTCTATGAATATTAAAAGTTGGTTCGGCCGGAAACTTATGGAACCACCCTCGTACGTTGGGCAGTTGGTCCACGAAAGAGTGGACGAACGAGTTGCTGTGCTTTCGCTGGCATAAGTGCCGGACTACACTCATCGATGTTTTGGGGATAAGTCCTTGCAAGTTTGCTACAGTACGATGCACTAAATCTCACGACTGGAGAGTGTTAGTAAACCGCTGATATCGTGGCTTCCGAAGTACCGTATCCACCGCACCCAATCAGCGGATACGATTCTGCGTCATGCAAGCTGTCATTGGTTCCGGTAGATACGATAACTTCACCGAAAAGTTACCGGACCAACCGAACCGAATGGCGTGATTCTGAATTCTGATTATTCTATGATTGATTGCGGTAGTACTTCGAAGACCACGTTACCAACCACGTCATCAACCACGTCATCAAAGGTCTATTAACGCACTCTATTCTCTTCGAGCGAACTGCGCTCATACGAGGAAAAATTAAGAGCTTCCTCCATGTAACAAGATATTTCTGTCCTACAGCGTTCACCCCATGTCACACAACCTGTGAACTACGCGTCCATGACGAGCATCTACGCTTGGCGCTTCCATCGACGTGAAACGCTGCAAGAAAATGATCATGATATGTTTCCGCGTGCTCGAGCGCTCCTGCTGACGTCTTTTAACGTCGACGTCCTGACGTGTCCGTTACGCTTTATTGTTCCGGAGTGGATTACACTGCATCGAGCGCACACAATTTAGAAATCCCCTTGCGGCGTAATCATCTCTTCAGTCGCTTTCTGTGACGCGCAATCTTGGAACCCTATGTGCATAAAAACTAGCATCGGCAGTGAACTGATAATAAGTAACAAACACTGCGTACAACTGATATCTTGCCAGGCGTTTTTGCACAAGAACTGCCAACACCGCAAAACGATTTCACGTGAAGTTCAGGGTGCATATCCTCACTTACATATTCTCTTTCTTCCCACACGCAATGTTCAGTTCTTGCTGCTGACCAGGCACTAGTTCTATCGTTCACGAGAGGCTTCAATATGTGCATTTACGTTATACTGACCTTAGGGCATCGTACTTGAATGAAGTACAGGAGGGCATTGGTTGCCGCATTGAAGTGGCTTCGCCGCATATTGACTCTTTCGACTGTGAAACACGCTTTACAGGGTGTGCTAGACAGTCGATTCCGAAATGCAAATAGCACAAGCTCAAGCGTGCTGGAAAATTGAAAGCAATGAACTACAATATACTAAAAGCAAGGAGGCTATTTAGGCACCGATATAAAACACAAATATACGAACCAATCGTTTCGAGAATGTACCAGTTGGGCGTAGGGGTAAATACATTCCTTATCATAAAGAGGAACCGTGTTCGTGCTCCCTCAGGGCGTGTGGTCCTCCTTCGTAAATTTTACATCGGCCGGTTTGTATATTTTACATGTAATGTAACCTCACGTGTAACATTATTGTAGTGTGGCAACAATGTTCATATTTTAGATTGAATGTATCGTTAATGCACGGTAACAATTACGTTATGAAATATTACAACGTAACATTTGCATGTAACGTATATTTCTCAGTGGCCAAGAAAGCAAAAGAAAAAGTGGCCTTCGAAAACAGCGAGGAAGAAACGCCTTCCAACCGAAAACGAAAAAGCGCCTTTGACAAAAAAAAAAAAAAAGGGAAATTTGTCCTAAATGTTACGAGAGGTGTATAAATTGTTATGAGGTTGCGAAAGATGTTACAGAAGAGGGATCATGTAGATAGCAATAGTAAAGAATGCGCTAGGTAAGGTCCTGGGCCATAGGCAAGGTCCATAGGCAAGGTCCTGGGCCCATGGTCCAGTACCGTTCATATGCACCAAGGTATCCGTCACCTTTGGGATTTCCTGTCATCAACAGGCCTCTCCACCCTGCTTTGATTACCCGAATCCTCATCTCCATCATCATCGCTCATTACCGACAAATGGCACTGGGGCAGCGCCCAGCCAGCTGGCCTGCATCAGCCCCATCTCATCATCGTATCTTTATGTGTGTGTGTGTGTGTGTGTGTGTGTGTGGCGTATCTTCTGCTGGAATATTCTTGCAAGTGTCGCATATGTGAATGGCTATTCGTACTTCCCATACCACTTCGCACGTTCGAAATATTTCGCACGCAACAGTGTACACTATATTCGTTACCCGTACAAGGCATAAATATTGCCCGTTTCTGTCGCAGGTGCATCTGTGTTTACCAGGTCCTAAGAGTGACACCATGCATGCAGAAATCGCTTGGGTACACGTTTTGCTCTCGTCATAGAGTCCTTTTCGCGCCAACAGAAAGAACATGAAAAAAAGGTATATTTGAGAAGGGTGCGGGTATTTGGCTCCGTCATTGAAAGCGGATCTCACGAAAGCAGGGAAGGCCCAATCGAGTTTCGGTGTCCCGTTTATTGATCGCTGTTCCAAACACAGGAACGCTTTTTCCGTGCGCTATCCTCACGCGGGTGCCTCCAGACGCCCGTCTTCCCCCTTTCCTCTTCTCGTCGATACTTACCGTGCCTCTCCCCGCTTTTACGAATTTCTTGTCTGCTTTCTATTGAACATCACGTTCAAGCCCCTCAAAGATATTTGTTTGTGTTTGTCTTCTCGTAAAATTTTCGTCGGGAACATCCTAAACTTTCCTTCGGGAAATGTATTTTTCTGAGCATCGACGAGATCTACAGAGAACAGGTCGCAGGACATCAGTGACGGTATGTCCGAAATATAAAAGAAGAGATAAAGTTATAGGTTGGAATAGGATATGTTTGGTTCTTGCTAGACGTCCGAGCGACACGGAATGCATATGATTATGTCCGTTTTCTTTTCTTCCCTTCGAAATCACTTGTATCCGAACATGTACAGTGAACCCTCGTTATTATGACCATGGTCGTTGCCAAAATTTTTGTCATAACGCGGAATTATCATATTAACGGGGGGGATTTGCAGAGGTTTCACTGCGTTGTTCCACAGGAGTATGGTCGTAAAGCGCGTATGTCAGATTATCGGGGGTCATATTAACGAGGGCTCACTGTACTGTCTTGTCAAGTTATTATACAGCTACAGTGGCACGTGCGCGGAGTGAGTAGCAGGCGGGGTCGCGTAGAACTGCCTTTCCACACTACCTGTTTCGTTATGTTTGTTATGGGGTCTTGGAGATGTCAGCTAAGTCGAGCTGGCTTGCTACTACGATCGCCCTTGACCAGCAGTGCCGTCAACGTCATCATCATCAGCCACGCGCACTGTGCCGCGGAAGAATAAAAAGTGTTTTTCTTTTTTTAGACAGCATTTTCTTTTGCCAAGTCAATCAACGACTGTTCCATCAACCTTCGACACCGTCTTGCAACACCGTCTTCATTCAGAAGATTAAGGCCGTAAGGTTTTTTACGAAGCTAAAACGGATGTATTGGAACCTACAGGGCTCGATTGTCCGTCAAACGGACGACAAATACGGCCGTGTGAAATGGGTCCAAGCCAGAAGCCCGGCCTAGGAAACCTAGTCTGCCTATCGCTAATGAAATGAAAACATTTGGTTGCAGCACATCACCGCGGGGTGTGTGTGTGGGGGGAGGGGGGACGTAGAAGGTTCGAGCGGTTTGCCTGCCTAGATAAGCGGCATCGCGCGTTCCCGTATTTTGTCATGATGATGACGATGATGATAGGAGAAAAAAAAATAATTACAAAGATTCGAAAAAGATTAATTTTGCTCACCTGAGGGTTCTTTAACGTGCACTGAAATCTCGACATACGTCCGTTATGTGACTGCCGGTTGACAAATTTCTAGGGACACTTTCGCGTTACGGTTTGGTGTAGGGTTATGGTTATTAAATGAATATAACTTCTGCGCAAAGACCTCGCGGACTTGTGCAATGGAGTGAGAGAGAGAGACTTTTTTTTTTCATTTCCTTCTTTCTTTTTTTTTATCCCAAGACAGAGGGACACAGAGACGACCACTCTCCTGTGCCTCTGGGTTAGATGATGATGATGATGATAGGAGAAAAAAAATGGAGATGTGAGCTCGCACACCGCGGGACAAGCTACACCCCAGGTCTAGGAGAGAAAAAAAAAGCAAAAAAAAAAACGCCTAAAAAGACGAGAGCTCTGATCGGGATTAGTTTTCGTCATGTCGCACCGGTTAGCCTCCGCTTTGAGTCCTACCCACGTACAATGAAGCTCGTGCAGATGACGTCACGCGCAGCCTTAGAGCGCCTTTGAGTCACGTGACTCGGGAAAATACGGGGATGCGTCACAGGCGTCATACCGCGGGCCAAATGAGGCAACCGCGTGTGCTTTTACAATTTTCCCCTCGTAATTGCACGCACACCGCAACAACTAACGGCATTGGTAGAAGTGCAAGGGTGCAGGCGAGCTGGTACATTGTAAAAAATGACGTTAAAACATGAGACACGGAACAGACAAATGAAAAAAAAGGAGACAACACGGCACGTTCTCAACGTGTCGTGTTGTCTCCTTTTTTATGTTCCGTGTCTCAGGTTTTATCGTCGTTTTTTCAACTAACGGCATGCCCTCCTACTGTGACTATGTTTTCTCGCACGTGACCAAACGTGACGCTCACTGCTCAAGTCTCACTGAAGTACTCTACAAGATACACGATTACAGGTAAATAATACACCCAAAAGACGTGTAATAATAATAAAAAAAAACTGTTCCGAAGGAGCGCTTTCCATTCCTTATTCTTGGAAGCAGAAAAGGAAAGACACAGCGATAAGACATCATTTTCCTCTGAGGAGCAATTGGTGACTTGGCGAAGATAAATAGTGCCTCCGTTTCCGCTACCAACGACTGTAGCCGACCGGAACAAACCGACAGATGTCGACGTTAAGACCACCTCGAACGCTCGCACTGACGCCAGGGGAAACGGCCGATGCTTTATCGCGTGGTTCTCGCGACGTTTATCTATCGCTCATCAACGTCAGCCGACATTGCTGTCGGGCATCAACACGACGGGGTTCAAAGCTGTTGACACGGGACATATCGGGAAATCGAGAGAAATCTCGCGGGGGGAAGTTGCGTTACTTCTGCAAGGTGATAAACGGGAAGTGTAACAAGAGTAACATGTAGCGATGTACGTGAATGACGGAGCGAAACATCGCCGTATTTAGAAAGGAGAGGATCAATGCGGGTAGTGACAGCCATACTGAAGGCGGTTATGTGATAGGCGGTTATGTGATAGGCGTTTTATGCGGCAAAGTGCTTTAGGGTTTGCGCTGTTCAGGCACTGACGTCCGCGTGGAGGCCGAGAGAAGGGCTGCAGGGATAGTGATTTATTCTCAACCACCGTGGACAGAAAAATTCGTGTTGATGACTTCCAGAGTTACAACAACAGCAAGAACAATTATATTTTGACCATGAAGTGGGAAGGTTTTCTACTTTAGGAGTGGAACGCTACCCCATAGCTAGGGGATCTAACATGAGTGATGACCATGATGAGAGATGACGGCGATGATCGGAGCGGCGATGGCGTTTCTGATCGTGACAAGGTTCGTACACTCCAAATCAGTAGTTGTCATCACCATGGTGTACCACCCAGCATGAGAATCCGGGTCGACCTGAGTGACGTGTGATAATCATACCCATTGTACGTGCGACAAAGTATGGCTGACAAACGTTGGACAGAGAATATACACCAAGTTTTGCTCGAAATCAATCGGCCATCAAGATGGCCACCAAGATAAAATTGTACAAACAGCGTTTAGCACCGTCGTCGTATCACTTTCTGGGGTCTGGCAGGCATCTTCACGAACGATTTGAATATACACATCGCGCGAATCAGAACACAGGTTGGGTGTAACAAGCATATTATATGTCGTTATTTCGTAATAAAACGTTATTCTTATGAGGTTCTGTTTTAGTCTCCTCATCCTGTTCAATATAATTTACCATCGTCTTCTTCGCGCAAGTCGTGATGTTGCCCACCAACGTGAAGCGAGATTCGCCAGGCGAACACTACGTCACCACCGACACATCTCTGTTGAGCGTATATAGAAGGATTACGCTCACCCTTATAAACGCTGTCAGCCTACCATATCATTTTGATTCAGCTTTCTACGCGAATCTGATGGATTCGTCAAGCAACCAGCATTGAAGTTTCCCCAGTACGTCGATTTGAGATGCTTGGAAACCCGCGGCACGTTCTGCAACCGAGCACAAATGCCTCGACAACCGACCTGCACTGCAAAAGAGAGTCTTGCTCGCAGCCGACTAATCCAACGGTCACGCCCCGTACCTTTGTCACCATGGGAATTTAGCTGTGTACAAGGGACCACTCTCTCAGTGCGACTAATGAGCTAAGATGGGCCAAGCGAAATCCGGTGTGATTCGTTAGCGCAGCTCAGCACGAACTTCCTTCGCTGGCTCTTAGTTATTCGACGTGAATGTTTTCCGCGTTGCCGCTTTTCGTGTTTAGGTAATCGAATAAACAAAGAGAGGTGAAGTGGCATTCGCGAAGCAATTTCTCTCTCTCAGTTTGGCGTGCGTGCGTGTGCCGTCATTTCTACATCTGTATCGAGAATCTCAACACCTTTGCAGCTTGTAACGGGGGGGGGGGGGTGCAGTCATTGCACAGAATGATACCGCTATCACTCCTGATTTATTGGTAAAGAGCACGGACCGTACGCTTCTTTGTGACAATTACCACAACAGCATAGAGGACACTGTTCATAAAGCGAGGGAATTCGTAAATCGAGTTCATATATCGAGGGTTGAAATCTCAAATTGCCAGGGGAAAACCGTGTGATTACTGATACTCGACCACCTCCCACTGACAGTGCTAGAGGAAGGGATAGCGGACAATACTGGAAGAATTCCGTGAGCGCCCTCTCTGAACCAGCGCGCGCTGTCTGTCTTTGTACTGGAGCCTTATTGTTAGAGGAGAAATGCAACTGCTGTTGCCAGAAAGCTTCCCTTGGTCTACAGGTTATGATTTCAAGAAGCTCAATTTGCCCGAGTGAAACTCGTACCAAGACGACACAAGTAAAGACCATGGTGTACTTGTGCTCCAAATAATAAGTGGCATACACGGCGAAAATTTGCATCTTCAGTAGACTGACTCACCGCGTGAGGGTCAGCTCTCTGTGCATTAGACATGAAAGGGCAACGAATGCGCCCATAGAAGGGAATCCACAAGTGCAAGATTTCACCCCTGATCATGATTCTAGGAAGCTTAACAGGAAAGCTTAGTGACGCAGCGTTCCTTTCATCAAATTCGCGACCACACATTCTAAGTACTGCACGTGGTAGCGGCAATGCTGGAACTGCTTGCACTAGTCGGCCACGCATCAGGCGAGCAACGTCACGGCAATCGCAGGGTCCTGGGCCGACTTCACTGGGAACTGTGGCGACATTTGCCTTCAGGAAAACCCAAGGAAGACACCCAGACAGCACAGCCAGACAAACACCTAACGAACGACGAAATTCAAGTGATTCACGAAAAAGCCAATGATTGCCGCCGCAAGGATGGATGAAGGAGGAGGAGGAGGATGTGGTGGTTCTGGTGGTGGTGGTGAAGCTGCTCACCATGGTCAGTCACGCTTAGGATGGAGGTTGCCTCAGCCCTTTGTCTTTCTGTATGTCAAGTTGCCGCCAGTCTTGTGTCTGAATGCGTGACACAGTGCGAAAACATGTAAGAGAGAATGCGACGACTGTGAATGACACGTCCGTATATGTCCCGACGTATGCCCAGGCGTACGCCAGGCTCTACAATTCAAAAGAGAGCAGTGCCAATATGGTGTGATTAGTAGCGCATCTGAACTGAAATCATTAGGGTATGGTTTCAATTAATTGTGCCGGCCCTCATTAGCCTTTTCGTGAATTACTTGGATTATTAGAGGTTCATATTAGAGCATTAGCAAACCTTTCAGCGAAACCAACGTCGATTAGCGAAAGAATGTTACAATAAAGTTATACAGGATAGAATACGCAACGTTCACCATGCCTGTATCTCCATTAAAAGCAGGCGTAAGCACTTATTATTCAGATGAGCGCAGGCACTAAACGTTTCCTTAAAGCACTGGATACAACACAAAACGGTCTGCATTAAATGAGCATGCCACGACGCATATTACAAAAGCGCCGTCATGCTGTTCTTTTTCACAACGACACACCATTAGCGCGTTGTAGAATTTCGTCATACACACACTCAACAAAGGGGGCGAAATTCTCGCATCGTTAAGTGCACCGCATTCAGTGATCACCTCACGCAAGCGCAACCTAGCACTCCCGTGCGTACTGCGACACGCCATCCGACTATTCCACGGTGCTCCAAATCGCATAAACGGCGTCGAGATGTGAGACCCGGCCAGTTGCTGCAACACCGCAGAAATACCGTAATTTCACGCGTATAAGCCGCGACTTATATTCTTATATTTGCGAGGGAAAGTTCGTCGTCTGCCTTTGCCATTCCCTCCGAGACAATTTAAGATGGCCATCATCTCTCACATAAAACATCGTCAACATGCGCTGAGCTTTATGCTATTCTTATCGCCTTGCGGAAAATTACTGACAGCCCCGTTCGCTCCTGGGTCGTTTTTACGGATTCCAGATCTGCGCTGCAGTGTGTGGCAACTATGGGACTTCGCGGCTTCCTCAGTCCTGTGGTCATTGAAATTCTACAAGTATACAAGAAAGCAAGCGCACAGGGCCACTCTATCGTCTTCCTGTGGATCCCGGGTCATGTGGGCATCAGCAGAAACGAGGACGCAGATCGAACAGCCGCAAGCGCGCACCAGTACACCCGGCGTGTCCCCATCGTCTTGTCTCGGTGGGATCGCCGTTACCACGTCTCAAGCCTCACTGGTCCCATGATGCAGTCTCAATGGAAACGTGGCAACACCACCCACTCTCTGCTTTACGTTGTTGACCCCACATTGTCCCTTGCTCTCCCCCGCCGAAGGCCGCGTTCCTTTACCACAGGCTTCCACCGCATGAGACTCGATTGTGACTTTTACACCGGCTTTCAAACACCTCCTCGGTGTCGGCGCGTCCAGCCTCTGTTCCACGTGTTGTGCGCGGTGACATCCATCACGTCCTCCTGGTCTGCGGACAGTACGATCGCGAGCCCTCCCTCATGGAATCTGCTCTCCAAAGCGTCAATCAACGCCAGTTCGACTTAGCCAAAATTCTCAGGCCATGGTCGGACCCCTCACCTCTGATGCAAGGCCTACGAGCTGTTGCTGAGTTCCTCTCCAGCACTGGGCTAATGGACGAACTCTAATAGGACACCTTCCTATCATCAGCACTTTCTCATCCCTTCCACAAGCGCAATGGGGCGGTGTACCGCCATAACGGCGGAGAATGACCCACCACATCATCATCCCATTTATGTGTGTGTGTGTTTGTTATATTCTTCTTCTGTTTTTGTAATGCCACGTGCGTTTTATCTAACGGCATATTCTTTCTGGAAATTTCTTCCCGCAATACCTGGCAAAAGACGAACCATTTTGTACGTCACCCATGCCTTTCTTGGGGTAACTCACCCCCATTCCGTCATCTTTCTTCTTCGTCTAGTAGGCTCAGTGGACCTCTGCGAGGGCTAAAGCTGCCTATAGGGAATGCCATCCGTATCTCCATTCTGACGCACTTTTAAGGACCTGTTAGCCCCAATGTCATCATTCCATACTTCTGAGCACAGTCCTGTTTGATAATTTTAGTGGGCGCGTTAAGTAGCAGACTCCTCACAACGCGCTCGGTGTGCTCTGTCCCACTTACTCCGGTGCGTCTATTAAACGGTCTTTCAGGGCGCGATTATTAGATTATAACAACCATGTCATAATCGGAACCCGTATGAGGAGCCCGTTCGACACGATCCGCTAGGGGCGCTACTCATCGGCCCGCGAGATCTACATCATGATTGGACAATCGAAATTTTAATTTTAAACGCGCAGAAGCAGACGTACGACAACCGTAGCAGACGACAGCAACAGCTCATATGAACACGCGTAGAATGATGACGACAACAACTTCAGCGAGAAGCATCTCCCGTGGACATCCACCGCTTGTACAAATATTCAGAGGTAATTTAAAGTACAAAGTATTGTAGAAATTGAGGAAGCGATATACCAGGCCGATGAGTAGCGCCACCGCTAGCCTCCAATGCGGCGCTGAGAAGGGGTGACAAACTTTTGACGGCAACCGGACGAGCCACCGAGCGATGTACGCTCAAGTTTACCGCTGTGTTGAACAGTTCTGGAAAAATATTTCAAGTGAAGTGATGCAAGGCGTTTTTAAGACGGGCAAAGATGATCCTCTGCCCGGAGGCGACAGTCACGCAGGCCTATCTTCTTCAGCGCAGGACGATGATGCCAGGTGTGATCACTAGAAAGCGTAATTTTAGGCACTAACAGAGGGCGCTCTTGACCGCAATGCACGCAATATGCGAATCATCATCGCGGATGATATCGCTCTGTCTCCGATTAAGCTCATCAAGGGAGCACGTGCTTTTTCATGTATCCGCCTTCCTTCCAATCGGAAAGGATAAAACGATACGACTCTGAAGCTTGGATGACATAGAACGATATTTGTTTAGTTTAGTGTTAGCATCGCGAAGCAACTGTAGCTATATGAGCGGCGTACAGATGCGGACAGATGGAGACAGGACAGCAGGAAGGAAAGGACAACAGGAAGGAGTGGGGGACAGGGGGTTACTATGGGTCCTGGGCCGACTTTAATGGGGACTGTGCCGACATTCGTCTGGAAAATCTTCGGAAAACCCAGAGAAAACCTCAGAATTCGAACCCACCACCGCCCAGTCTTCAGCACGACTTTGGCTACCACCAAGGAGCGGGATGCCTTAACCCGCTTGGCCATGCCTCTGGTGCAGAGAACGATTTATGCGACGAAGAGCGCTTCCTGTTACTGCCTGCCCAAGCAGCACAATGTACTGAAAGTTAAGTGCAATACGGGTGGACAGGTAGGTGGAAGGCCTTGAACAGACTAGTGAAACTAAAGAACATTGATAAGACACATACCATCCACCCCTATTGCACTCGACTTTCTGTACATTGTGCTGCTTGGGTGGTCAAAATACTGCGTACTGATAGGTGTGAGTGCCTTTTGGAAGTCAATTTATACAACCTATAGCATGTTTCGCTTGTAGTCCGTGTGTCCACTGTGTCTTGCATTATAAAGCTACGGCGCGGCTTATGTGTCAAATGCATTATGTGTGCGCAGCGTGGCTTACTATCTGACGCGCGAACCGGCTTATGCGTCATAACTTTTGCCTCGCGGCTTATCAGCAATGTCGCTAATGCGCGGAAAATTACGCTCTCTTTCTTGATCTCTTCACGGGAACCATTCTTACGTGCCAAGTTAGGTTTCACAGTGGCGCCTCCGCCATTCAGTGTTGGCGACGCTAATGTGAGTTCCCACATGTCCGCTCGTATCGCGGAGTGCGGTTTGCCTCGGAACAATGATGAGTTCTTAGACAAAATGAGTGCGCTCTGATTATCAGCGGCTCTCATCCATCGTATAAATCAAAATGTACTTATTCGAATTGGGGAATACAGCGAAACTGTATTCATACAGAATAACGTTTTCCTGTCCAACGGGTCGGGCAACATTTAGTCGACCTCTCTGTATTTCGCTTTGGCAGATTTAATTTTTTCAGAGAGTCTGAGTAGATCGAACGCAGTCTGCGAAAACAATACGACAATGGAAGCTGTTCAAATTTCAGCAGTGTGATACCAGTCGCTTCAGCGGATGAGCGATTAGTTTACGGGATCAATATGGCGAATACGCTATGATCTAGTAAAACTCGGTACTATTTACAACATGTCACAGAAACTCCACTGGTTCAACTTTCGTCCCGATTCTCCTTTCTTTTTTTTTCATTCTCATTACTTTATTACAAAATAGGAGCACTGCGGTACCTCGTTTGACCTTGTCGCGACCCACATCCCCATTTTCTTTTTTCCTTTTTTTAACATCATCATCATTGCGGGGACTGCAGAGTCATATACATGATTTCCCTTAACGATTACGGTACTCTGTGCATACGGGCAGACAAAGTTTACGCGACCTCACTGGAGTGACTTCGAGGGAAGTCGCCGACACGACACGATTTCTATTTATTTATTTTCACTCCGCGTTAGCGCCGCGAAGCAACTGTGGCTATGAGCGGCGTACAGATGTGGACACGTGGAGAGAGGACAACAGCAAGGGATGGGGGACACGGGAGTTAGTACGCGTCCTGGGCCGACTTCAGCGGGAACTGTGCCGACATTCGTCTGGAAAGACTTCGGAAAACCCAGAGAAAACCTCAGACAGCACAGCCGGTGGCAGGATTCGAATCTACCTCCTCCCAGTCCTCAGCATGACATTGACCACCACCTTAACCCGCTCGGTCGTGCCGCTGGTCGACACGATTTCTGCGAATCCTTGCTTCCATCGCACAGCAAGATACATCGCTGTATGCCATAGATTTGGAGTGACCAATCGTAGAACGCATTAAACCTTCGAAAGGTCGTGTTGTACTCGCGTCAAGAGTGTTGCTGGAGCGCTGACAACAACGGAGAAAAACAGAACATTGTAGTTATCTAGCAGAAACGTTATGCTGCTGTTGATGATGATGATGATGTGAACAAGAAGAAAGGTGACAACAAGATCGTGACCTAACTATCTCGATATCCCTACTCTGCCGTAACAGATAATGAAAAATGGCTAGAAAAACAGTGTACCCAACAGTGTCCCAAGCGCTCGCAGCACTCTCATTTGGTGGCGCAACAGCCCAACCAACAACCCAATCTGGTGGAATTTTAACGACGTCGACAGGCCGAGCGTCCAGACGTGACAAAGTGGCTTCCAGGACACGACTGTCGTCGTACCTACACTCTTCAAAATGATGGTGGTGGTGGTGGTGGGTGGTGAAAGGGCTCTTCAAAATGAACTTCACCGCAAAGCACGCTCCTAGCCAACCATCAACTCGAGTGATGTCGCTATGTGCCCTGATTTGTTGAAAACGGTAGGCGTACGCCTTTTTTGTGACACTTATGCTGTTCATAATTGCCACAAAAATGGGGTACGCCTCCCGTTTTCAGCAAATCAGGGCAGATAACGATATCATTCGAGATAATGGTTGGCTACGAGCGTGCTATGCGGTGAAGTTCATTTCTAAGAGTGTAGGAAAGACAAGGAGGAGTAAGTGTCATCTACGACGCGACACTCACTGCGGTTAGGGGAAGCAGACACTTCCGGTTTAAATAAGACTCGGGACCTTAGGGGCATTCAGTCGTGGCCTACGTAGGATGGACGCAGTTGGCCATCAGAGTGAAGGTTGGCCATGGCGGGACCATAAGTCTGGGTCAATCTTGCACAGCTCCATTTAGCTCCGTGCAGCTCCAGATAGCCGGGGAAGCGTTGCATATTTGTTGTGTGTGTCTGTCGTGACAACTCATGTAGCGTCGCTTTTAGCCTAATAAATTGATACTACTAGGACGTGACCATGTTGGCGTGCAGAAGCATCCGCAGCCTCAGTCTCCGCTATGCCGCTGTGACCAGGGATTCCTTCAAATTTTTTTGACTGCAGAATTACATCGGTTTGGGAGGTCCTGTACTATTACACTCTTAAAAATGAACTTCGCCGCATAGCACGCTCCTAGCCAACCATCATCTCGGATGATATCGTTACTTGCTCTGATTTGTTGAAAATGGGAGGCGTACGCCCTTTTTGTGACACTTATGCTGTTCATAATTGTCACAAAAAAGGCGCACGCCTCCCGTTTTCAACAAATTATTATTATATTAGCATTCACGCCAAGACTTCTAAGCAACTTCTTGGATCAGTCTAGTTGGTCCAACGAAAGCTTGTAGGGCGGGAATTGATGAAGGAAGTTCGGTAGCTGAAGTTGAAGTGCTGTACGGCAGGCGACCTCCTGATGACCCATATGTTCACTTACGATGTGGGTCGCAGATCTTAAACTGACCTTTGCCGGCAAGACATGTATTGGGCTGAATGTGAGGGTAACACTGAACTTATGGTAGGGTGTAGTTAAAATCACCTTCCTCCGTATTATCAATAGTTTCACAAGTAACAAAGTACGCCTTACACAAGTAACAAAGCACGGCTGTAGCTCCTCATCTCGGTACCATCTTAGGATGTTCATAATCCTTCCCATTTACTTGAGGCAGGAGCCTGGTATAATGGCCTCCACCTGGAATCCTGTCACACTCGTCAAGTGACGGAGGAGTTTCGCTGCCCCTTTTGATGCAACACTAGTAATCAGGTTGCCCTCTTCCAGATTAGCCCACGGGAAATGATACTCTCCTGGTTTGCCCTGATGACGTCACTAGCAATTAGATTGGGGTTTACCTTGCAGACCTTTGACGTTCCTAAAAAGAACTGGAATACCCCTAGGAAGGGAGTTGCCTCAGGACAGAAGCCGCCGATATTTCGAACAGAGACTGTTCTTCTTCTGGGCGAAGAAGAAGAACAGTCTCTGTTCGAAATATCGGCGGCTTCTGTCCTGAGGCAACTCCCTTCCTACATCTCTACCGGTTCGCTGGATTTCTACCCACCTGGAATACCCCTAGGTCGGTCTTTACTGTACGTGATCACTTGGAACGGCCAAGCGTCAAGGGTAATTTCGTCAATTACTTTCGAATACTCTTGCGCATCAGCATGATTCATTGAGTCATCAGAAAGGTCCTCATCATCTATGTCCTCCCTGGGCTGCTTGCATCTTGATCGTGAATCTTCAGAGCAGAGCTGGTATAATGTGGGCCCTGAGACAGTACCAGGAGCTTTAAGAGTTGCATGGCGTATTCTCTGCCGCCACTGCTCCAAACGCAGCGGTGAAGAGCGATGGTCAATCGTTCGTCTATCTTGCTGTGGATAGCGCAGACGCGCCTTATTATAGTAATACCCATGAAAACCTAGTCAAATATTCTATACGAAGCCGTGATATGCGCGTCCACTCTGGATGAACTTCGTCTTCATCTCCAGCAGAAACCTTATAAATCGAGTTTGTCCCAGGCGAACACCCAGCTCATACCAAGACAGCTCATACCAAGACAACTCATACCGAAACAACTTATTGTATTGAAAGACATGAGCACCGTAAAGAGGTTTCGTGAAACTTCTAATATTCCGGGAAAGTTACGATGGGATTCCTGACGAATTTCACGCCACTGCGGTGCAACCGACCACCGACGCTTTTTCTTAACGCCTATGTGAGCCTGCACGGGCGTCGACGGTAAATACTGTCCTGCACATCACGTCTCGAGCTGGAATGAAGCCATGATTGATTCGTCTGGGGTAATAGCGAAATTCCCTGCGGAATTCTCAGGATATTCCCACGCAATATGAGAAAGTGCTGACGTTGCCTCGACGAATGAAAGAAAACGGTAAGCAACGAAAGTAAGAAAAAAACGCCGACGCACCACCGAGAATGTACTCAACATCGCCAAACGACAAAAAAGTAAAATATATATATAGCGAGCGTTCACTGTGTCGGGGCTGGCCTCCCAATAAAACGCGCTAGCCGCCTCTATAGACGTTATTTTCATGCATAAAGCCGAGCTAAGCAGGGAGAAGCACGTTCGCCAGTGCTAACTCTGCCGAGGAGCCATACAAAATACTTTGAATCCAGTTAGCAGCTCCACGTAGCACCTGCACAGTGTAGGTGCAACAACACGTCTCCATGCAGGTTTTTTTTCGAACTGATTTCAGCGGCCATGCCGCTGGCAGTCGTGGAATATGCTCGAAAGCTGCACCACAACAAATGCTCTCGGGCATTCCGCATTGAGAGGAATGCAACATCGTGTTGATTCAATAAACATTGTCACGTTATGAAATTTGAAACGTCGCGTGTGGGGAAACATATACTATAGCGAGAAGCGTCGGACTGCACTGAATGCGCATGCACCTAGTCTGGGTCAATACGGTTAACTGTCGCGCAATAACATAGTTAAAATGTTGAGACACGCTGGAGGACGTAGTTCATTAAACCCCGCATGGATTGTACAACACGCAGGGCGTGTATTGAGGAAAAGGAAGCATTTTCCCGCGTGTCATTGTCACCGATTGTTTGGGAAAAAAATGAAAAAGAGGAAAATATGGAGTTCATAGTTCGCAATCCTTGAACTAAATCCCTCGTCTAAGCGAAGAAGTTCGCGTGAATGATGGCCGCTCTATCCCCGAGCTCCGCATTTCCAATGGCCCAAGGCCTGGTTACCAAGGTTATGTCTCTGTACCCTGCTCTAATATTCTCCCTACTGCAATGCCCGTGCCTACTGATTACAGAATCCTTCTGCCACGTTTTCCTCCATCTCTGGACTTAAGCCTGTGCACGGTATTACACTCTGACGTGACCGGGAGGCCGTACACAGTGGCGGACTTCAAGAACGCCCTTCGTCCACTCCTCCAGTTTACCGACGAGTTTAAATACGACAGATTGCGTGCTGTCCGTCGCCGTGCTGAACGGAAGGCTCGCCGCACCGGTCTCCGCTGCCACCTTGTTGAAGCTCGACGAATCCAGAAACTCATACACCGTCACTTAGTTAAACTTGCCGCTACTTGCTGGCGCCGTTTTTCAACATCTCTGTCTCCGCGCACACCGCTATCAAAAATATGGAAAGTGATTAAGGGGCTTTCGACACCAGTGGCCCAGCGGCACCCATTTTAAGCCCTCGCAATTGCCACCGCTCGCTCGGAACGCCAGGTTGCATATGACTATTGTGCCATCCGCACCACAGGGACCGGGACCGCCATACCACTGTCAGCGGATTCGTCGGCTCATTACCTACAAAGCACTCCAGAATCTCCCCCAGTGTGCCCGCAGAGCACTGTTGATGATCTACAACCATTGCTGGCGAGATGGAGTAGTCCCAGATAATTGGAAGCGTGCGATGGTGGTGCCTCTCTTGAAGCCCGGCAAATTCCCGCACGCTCTGGACGCCTTTCGCCCAGTTGCTCTTACCAGTTGTGTCGGGAAGGTTATGGAGCGCATGGTGTACGCCCGGCTGAACAGGTACTTCGAAACCACACAATTCTGCCCTGAGGTAATGGCCGGATTCCGCAAAGGAAGATCAGCTATCGACAATATGATAGCTCTCGGTTCTTCTGTACAACAAGCGAAGTCGGAGGAGCTCCTCAGTGCTGCCCTCTTTCTTGACGTCCCGAAAGCCTACGACAGTGTTCTTCACAGCGTCGTAGTAGTATCGCTTCAGGAAGCCGGGCTAAGAGGCTGCACACTCTCATGGCTACGCGATTTTCTTTCGGACAGATCCTTATTTGTCCGTACGCGAGAGGGCGATAGCGCCACGTTCCCTGTGCGCCGCGGGGTTCCGCAGGGCAGTGTTCTAAGCCCCCTCTTGTTCAATGTCATCATGGCGCACCTGCCGCTTGAACTGCCTAACCATACCCACATCACCATATGCGCGGATGATATTTGCATATGGACTTCTGCTGTGCGGCGGGATGCTATACAACGCCGCTTACAATCTCCTCTAGACTCTACTGTGTCATATCTCGCTGATCGAGGACTATCGTTATCGCCAACCAAAACCGTGGCTGTGGCATTCACGCGGCGCTCATTCTGCAGCTACCCCCTCTTCTTGACAGGATCAAGACTGCCGTTTGTTCCCTGGTGCGAATACCTTGGCGTCATCATTGATCGGGGTCTAACATGGTCTCGACAGATTACTGCCCTCTGTGCCACCACAGGCTGTTATATTAACATGCAGCGCCGCTTCTGTGGGTCCTCTTGGGGTCTTTCCTGCACCGATCTCCTCCAAGTACACAACTCTCTCATTATGGGCACTTTACGCTACTGCTTGCCTGTGTTGCACGATATTTCCCCCTTCAAGGAACGGCAACTGCTTAATCTTCAAGCTCGTAGCCTGCGCACTTGCTTGGGAGTCCTGAAGACCACGGAAACTTTCTCTGCTATCGCCGAAGCGCGGGTAACTTCCGTACTTATCATCCGGGACACGGCAACCCTCCAAACTTACACACACTGTCTTGTACGGCACCCATGTCACCACCTTCGTGATGTTACGCAGCATTGCCCTGCTTCTGCGTACGGCCAAGCTATTCTGCGCCTACAAGGACAAATCCCACCGTCGCATACCTTGGTCTCCTATACGAAGCCGCTGTGGACCTTAAGTCTGCCCCCCGTACACACATACGGTCCTGGTCTCCAACATCTCCACCCCGTGCACTCAAATCGAATGGAGGTTTTCACTGACGGCTCGGTGGCGTCCGATGGATCATCTGCATTTTACATTCCGGAGGAGGCATACCAGCGCGGTTTCAAGCTGCTGCCCGCGCTGTCATCAACCGAAGCAGAAGCCTTTGCTATCTTATTTGCTCTGCGGTACATCTCTTCGATGACACCAAGAGCGTGGACTATTCTTTCGGGTAGTAAGTCAGCTTTGGAGGCCCTGGCGTCGTATTCGCCCAAAGTTATCAACGACATCTACACGGAGATCCTTTGCCTGCACGCCACACTGTCGTCGCTAGGTCACAGTGTGTGGTCCATTGGATTCCGCGACACGTTGGTATCTCGGGGAATGCCCTTGCCGATTCTGCGGCGAGGAGTGCTCGTGCAACTGGGTCTCCCACTTCTGTCCTGCTTACGCCGTCTGCCTGCCGGCTAGCCATTCACCGCTACTGCAGAAATAGCTCTCAGGCCTTTTTTCAAGACGCTGTCAGGACGAACCTTTTTCTGCGCTCGATTGACCCTACGATGGCCCACACACTAGTAGGCCGCTTCCCCAGGGAGGAAGAGTCCTTGCTCCACAGGATTCGACTGAATGTGGCGCGTACTCCACTACTCCTCTTCAAGATGGGCCACCTTTCGTCACCCAAGTGCCCCACCTGTCATGTCGAAGGAGACATCCCGCTCTTGCTGCTCCACTACACCCGTTACCGCCAACATCGTCTTATCCTACGGTCGCGCATCGCTCGTCTGAGAATTCCGGACTTTTCCCTAGCTACGCTGCTAGGCCCCACACAATATAGTCAGGTGACAAAGGCACTTCATCAGTTTCTACGGATCAGTGGCCTTCTGGGAGAACTGTGACCAATTTCGTGTTCGTTTTCCGTTCTGTTTGTTTGTTTTGTTTTTTGTTCGTTTTGCTTTTTGTTTGTTTTCCATTGGTTTGTTTTCCTTCTGTTTGTCTTCCTTTTGTTTGTCTTCCTTTTGTTTGTCTTCCTTTTGTTTGTTTTTCTTTTTGTTAGTTTTTATTTTTCTTTGTTTCATTTTTATTTGTCTTTCCCTTCCTTTTTTCCTTTCTTTTCTTTCCTGGGAATAGCAAGCCGCCGTAGCGGTGGCTAACCTTTCCCTCCTATTTTTTTATATAATAAACATATCCCCCCCCCTCGTCTAAATAGGACGTCAGGGAAGCGAGAACGTCGGCCATTCCCACTGGGGGTTCTCGAAAGCACGTGACCTCTTCCGTGACCAGTCTCATCATTGGCGGAAACGCCTTCTGTGGTATCAGAGACGAATAAGTTTCGATATTTGCAGTGCTGATTTACTATTTCCCTTATACGTCCTTTGCTGTAACATGGAATGTTGAAATATCAGAAACATCAGTTCTTTCATGGAATGTTGGTTCACGTCGATGCACGTAACCATCCTTTACATTCATTCGGCATAACGATGGGCGAAATGTCAACTACTGTTAAAGGGATAGTTCGCTCTTGACGGATCAGATAGTACATTTTTGTTGGAAAGTGTAGTGCATTTCCTACTTTACCAAGTTTCTGCGTTACTTTGCGTGAAGTTGACGCTATATAATTTGATATCGGCATCGTAAAGCACTGGAAAATACCCGCGCGCAGAGACGTATGCGCGACGTCATGTGAGACCACTGTGACGTTACGGGTTCCCGCCCATCGCCTGGCCACGCGAGGCCACGCAGTGGCAACACCACCTAGATAGAGAAAGCCAGCTTACTCGTCAACGTGACGTAACAACTAGGAGTCAGCCAATCAGGACCGCGTTTTCAACGGCGGTAGTCAATCACGAACGAGCTTTCAGCGGTCAGAGCTATGGACACGAACCACTATCGTCTGCGAGTAGTGATAGAACGTCCCCGCGTAGTCAATGCGTTCTGGAAAGCGTATTGCACTTTCTGTCTACAAGTTCAGGTCTACTGGTCCCAAGTTAGCCGCAATTATTTGCAAGTTCTTGAATTCGCAGAACGGCGATTCGCAGTAGCAGACGAATTCTGACTATATATGTCCACGTAGCGAAGGAGGGAGAGCAGGCGATAAGCAGGCCTTCTGTATGTACACTCTTAAAAAATTGGTGTACTTTAACTCCTTTTCCTTGCCACATATATCACTAGCTTTTTGAGAGCACAATTACTCTCAAAACGGAGTCTCCTCACTCTCTTCAGGTAGTGAGGATACTCTTTTTCTCCCTGCTGAAGAGTAATATTACTCTCCAGTAGGAAGTTAAAGGGTCTGAAGGGAGTGAGGAGACTGCTTTTTGAGAGGTAATTGTACTCTCCAAAAGGGATTGATATATGTGGCAAGAAATCCAGAAGATGTGGGTTCGAGTCCTACAGCTGGTTAACCTTTTCAGTGACTTTCATCTTTCATCGTTAATTTCTTAGGCAATTGAGGCTTTGTATGTATTCTATGTTGTTCCAGCCTCAGAACATCAGTTCTTTCATGTTAAAGTACACCCATTTTTAAGAGTGATATGTGGCGTTGGCAGTGGCAGTGGCCTCGCGGTATCCTGCTGGCTATCATCTTCGTTCCCACGATAACTCTAGAGTGTACGTCTTACAGGAGAGTTATTTAGAGTCAAATGCTTCTGCACCGTAGATTTCTTTCATTTGGCTGAGGGAGCGAACTATCACTTTACGGCCCTGCGGTGTTGACCAGTGATGTGATTATGTGGTTGATGAAAAAGTGGATGTTTGTTTGTTTCTAAGGAAAAACAACGAGGAGAAATTGAACTCTTCTCCCGACCTGTTCTTCTACTCCTAACATAAATTATCACCCCCCTTCCCCCCCCGCCCACTCCCAAAAACAACTACCCAGGTGCTCTACTCGCAAGTTCGCTATTCACTATTCACATGTTCACTATTCAGATGTCCACTCTCCACATGTTCACTAGAAGTCCACAATTATCCCAAAACCATGCACAGAGAATCCTAGAGGGTTGTATCCATCCCACAGCTCTGAACAAATTTCACAAGTGCCGCCAAGGCAGCATCCTTCGTGTTCGGTGCCCAAAGTCCCAACACCTTCACTATATCGAAGACCCTGCTGTCTAGTCGAGCAAGTGTAGCTTTCAGTGTAGCTCTTTGAGATGCATACCTAGTGCAGTGCGTTATAATGTGCTCACTATCCTCCACCGTTGCACAAACCGAACAATTCGATGAGTCGGCTCTTCCAACTTTATGAAGAAAATGACGGCCATAAGGCACGTTCAACCGACACCGGTGTAAAAACGTCTGAACAGAGCTCGGTAACGTAGACGGAACAGAGAACTTCAGCTCCGCATGTATATGCGATGTAGCAGCGACGAATCACTCTGCAATTGCACCCATCGCTGTGTGCACATTTCCTGCAAGAATGACCCATCTGACTTTGAGTATATCACCGGATGGAGTGTTGAAGATAGGTGTGCTATGACCGCTACTTCGTCTGCAGCTTGATTCCCTCCTATACCCACATGTCCAGGAATCCACTGCAGAGTTATTTTGTGGCCGGCGAAGTGGATGTTGTGCCCAGAGCGGTCGGACTTTGTTGAGGAAGCGCTACAACAAGGAAGCCGCCATTCGTTCGTCACGAAAGGCGCTGCGGGTGTTTTTCTGAGTGGAAACAGGGGGAAATGCCAAAATTAATGAATAAGTTCGGATGGCAAGTTTAATGAGTGCGGGTAACGCGGGTGCATCGCGGGTACACCCGCATTTTACCCGCAACCCACAGCGACACTTAATTGTTACCCGCAAATCCCTAAACTGCGCGGGTATTTGCGGGTAACCGCGGGTATACCGGCCCCGCACTATCCTCTACGTATAACCGCACGGTACGCACATGCAGCATATGTGCGCATATAAAATTATGTGTACAGCATGTATACATGATACATTCATAGGGATCAGAATATAAAGTAGCGTTTACCTTGTTTTATGCCCTCTCTTGTGTCGATTTCGGCCGTACGTGTGGAGCTTCGGAACTATTCCAATACATTCAGTTTGGAAGAAACATCGAGTCCATTCGGAATCCGAATATAGAACTCCCTATCTGATCCAGAAATTAAAGGGAATCTAGAATTACTCGCTTCGGTATTCGGAAAATTCGAATATTTGCGCATGCTCACATTTCATTTTAACTTCCTTTGTCGTAGCCGGACGCCAGACTTCTCGTTCTTACTCAGAGTTCAACGAAAAAAAAAAAAAAAAAAAACAGAACCCTGATTCAAATAATATTTTTTAAAGTCTTTCTTCGAGATGTATATCCTGTATCTGTAATTACATGGGCACGAAATCAGCAAAGACTCATAGGAGCGACATCGAAAAGTTATGACCTCTGCGACTGAGCCAGACGGGATATAAGAGAGAAAAAGGAGCCATTTGGGATTTCTACGTTTAACTATAAAGCAACGAAGTTCCGGTCTGCTTCCGAGGAAGGCACAGGAGAGCCGAAGTAATTCCAGAGCTTGAATAGGTGACGTACCCGGCTATAATTTTTCATTACCTTTACGCCTTCTTGCTATATGTGTGTATTTGAAGGCACATAAATGGCCTTAGGTTACAGCCTATTGGCAACGCGACCATGTGCGTCTACATGTTTGGGAAAACGTTACTCTCTATAGTGTACTGTACAAGATGCGACTGGACAACCGACAACAACAACAAGACAACAGCATTGATGCAGACAACGAGTTGTAAGCCTGTGTGTGTTTTGTGGGTTTTGCTGTTCGACTGTTTGTGTGTTGCGTGTTTGCGCGTTCTGTGCCATCTCAGTGTGTGTACTTGTTTTCTGTCCGAATCACCACCACCACCACTAATCATCATCATCACCATCATCATCGCCATCATCCTCCTCACCTTCATTGGCATCATCATTACAGGAGTTTTCCACCACCAAAGTAACTGGTGCAAATGATGTGGAGTTGCGGGCACTATAGTGAAGCCAAAATCTCCATTTTATTTTTTGCTTAAAACCAAACCAAACCATGCGACCGGAGCTGTTTATAATCTCCGTCAGTGGAATAGCTCCAACGAGCTCATGGGCGACGAATGGAGCGCCAGAAAGCAAAATACCAAGCAAAGTCTCAGGTTAACCTCGGGCTCCAGACACACTTGTCACAATACGTAACGAAGCGAAAGACAACATCTACTCCCATGAGCGGATGATGCGTGGGTTAGGGGAAATTAATATAACTTGCACAACACGGATGTCGACGTCGCCACAGACGCTCCGCCTGCTTCATAACGAAGCAATTCAATAGATCTCTCCCAGCAAACCACAGACATCCCAGCTATATCCCAGTAACATCCCGAAGTGGACGTTCGGATGTCCTAGGGATTTGCACAGAGAGCCCGTAGACGTCTTTTAATATCCAAGCAAGAGACCCACTTTTTCACGTCTCAGGAACATCCCATAAATATCGCAACGGGATATTGGGTCGTTCAGAAGATGTACCAACTACCTCGACTTATTCCTGCCTTGATATCCCCGATTGCATATATCATTATCCGCAAATAAATTACGTAGAATGGCACAACAGCGACACAAACTTAAGTAATAAGAAGTCAATGTTAAAATATACTATTTTATAGTTTAAGAATTTAGCGTCGTCTTCGACATACTATTAGTCGTGTGTCCTTGTCTTACTTCGTTTACCCGTATGCCTTAGGTACGGTCTTACGTCTCCTTACCGCAATTGTTGCGGTGAATCACGTCATCCCATAATCATTCATGTAGTTGTTGTTGTTCTTACCTTACCTAAGGACCTTACCTTAGGTCTCCAGATGTTTTCTCCTTCTTTGAAGATGACTGCCGCGCTCGGGGCTGACGATGGCACTGAGGCGTGTCTGGCAGTACGCGAGGTCTTTGCTCAGAAATTTTGCGCTAATTAAGTCCTACTAGGAACCCTCATTCCGCACGAGTCAACGACACAAACTTTCGAGGTCATGTGTGAGACCGCTCTTCTTTTGCATAGTGGACTGTGAAGAAGACGTGCATGTTGCGGAAGACACCGAGGCGACTAAAACCAGAAACTGGCTAATGTGTACTTTCGGGCTCACAAAAGCGATCCGCGTTCCATGTGAAGGAATGAGGCCTGGTACAGTGCTGGACAAAAGTTTACGGAACACGCTTCGGCGCATTCCTCCCTCAGAGTGACAAGCTAGAGGCAAAAGGCACCGTACGGACTTGCAAGCAGGTGACCAGGGTTACCTAGGCACATGTCTGAAAGTCCGTACGATCCCATTCGCTGCTAGCGTTTCACCCCGGGGAAGGAATGCGCCGGAGCGTGTCCTGTAAACTTTTGTCCAGCATTGTACAATACATCGCACAAGAAGAAACACTGCTCTTGAAGTGTACTTTTTTACTAGGGGTCAAAAGCTGGGAGGACGTCACGTCTAGGAGGTCACGTCTCAGCAGTGCAGTACACATCCGTCTACAATAAGAAAGAGCTGTTCCTGCGGCGTTCTAGTCCCCTAGATTCTAAGTACACCCTATTTTACTCCCCTGGCCACGATATTTGCTCTTCAGCACTGCCAATAGTCTTCAAAAAGAGTAAAATCACTTTTTTTTTCTTAGACATGTAATCAGCTCCACTCCACCATCCATCAACCCCACTGTTTGAAACGGAAATTGATCTGCCCCCTCATCGCTTCCTTGAAGACGCTTCGTCAAGGACTATTACCGATTACCTGAAGAACCTTTCCACCAAGCACTTCGTTTGTGCAAGATGCGAGAAGCGCACCCTAGGGTCATTCATCGATATCATATGGCCAAGCAAGCTGTTCGTTACGTAAGAGCTGTATGAGGCACGCTAGGTGATGTGCCTGATATGGCCAAAATAAAGAGGACGATAGTAAGTCAAGCGAGTTATCTATTGATGCATAGAAGGGCCGTGAATCAGTTACGAAGCACTTATTCCTGGCATGGATGCGTCTAAAAAAGGTAGTGCCTGCTTCAGTGGCAAATTGTGATCGCGGAGCATGAACAATGGTATATTACGTCGTCTTACAGGCGGCATAGTTTATGCCGACTTCAAAAGCACACAAAAAGATTAAAGGAAAGGATCGTGACGTGACTGCCATTCTAAGCCTGGACCTGTCGCGGGCCTATGACAGAATAATCCTATAATACTTATTTAGTGTATTCTGAAGCGACGACAAAGAAGTTCCGGAGATAAAACGGTAGAGCCTGTACGAACTCTATAAGAACAACACTTCTTAAGGTTCTAACTTTTCTCGTCTCAATTGCGTCTGTGCCATGTGTACTTGGAATGAAGCCCTAAATGTGGAATGTTCGACTGTTGGTTTCGTCTCGAAAACTCGAATGTTCAAATACAGCGACTCGCCGTAACAGAATGCCAGCTCGAACACTTCACGCTCACATGATTGCGCTGTCGAGGTTTCGTCATGTTTGCCAGCTCAGGGTCCGGGTATCGAGTTACGCAGACCTCATAATGCAATGACCCAATAACTGAACCTCGAAAATGTAGGGTGCGTTTTCTTATTCAACTCTGGCAACTCCGAGTTACTTTCAGCCGGCGAAAAATATAGCCAAAGTAGCGGAAATGACGTCATGGGGATTAGGAGCCGGCATATCCGACGGAATGTTTGCTCATGTACCTATGTTTTCACAGCTGCTCCTGTTGCTATCAACTCTTGTACCAGCCACTGCGATACCCCATATCACTTGGGAAACGTGTTTCGACGCACCTCGATGGGCACTACGCTCCGAGAAAGACAACCTTTCTTCGACCGGAATTGCTTCAAGCTTTGTCAACAATCATCCACGTGACTTCCTGGATCTGTCATTTATACCAGCTTGCACTGTCGACTACTTGGGATTAGGAGCCGGCATTACCGACGGAATGTTTGCTCATGTTGAAGCAGAACCACTTACGCCAGCGCATTTCTTGGTCGGCAAGCGGGTTACTTCGTTACCAACCTTCTCTGGGAGCACACCGAAGCCGACAGAGGATCTACAGGCCCGTTGGAAACAACAGAGGCTCCTACTAGATCGTTCCTGGAAACGATGGAAAGAAGAACATCTTCTGCAACTTAGGTCAGCGCACATAGCCAAGACGTCCAGCAGAAAACCGACGCTACGAGTGGGAGACTTAGTCATTGTTCATAATGAAAGACTAGCGCGTCACCTGTGGAAGACCGGACGCATCACAGAGGTGTTTCCAGGCAGGGACAAAAACATTCGCGCTTGCGCAGTAAGACTGTCGGACAAAACAGTATTGCGCAGACCAGTGCAACTGCTCTATCCCTGAGAGATTTGTTAGAGTTGTGTGGTTACTAGTTCGTTGGTGGGACAGGTATGACTTTGAGTACTTTTGCAAATAAGAATTCTCATTTCCCGGGGGAGTGTGTAGTGAATTAGTATTTGGTTTGGGCTTGTTAGTAAGGTGTCAGCAACTTCGTCTTCCCGGTTGTGGTTGAGACGAGAAAGAGGGCGATGTAGAAAAAGGGGTGCACGGATACGTTTATGACCGTGGATAACGGCCATTTCCCCGAGGATGAAGAAGAAGAAGAAGACCGTGGCGCACTGTCACTGGTCGATCCAGTTGTTCCAACATTGAGGACGATAAAGTTGTTTTGGTTCCTGGTCACGGTCGTCTTGGATGTCCTTTTTGTAGAGATCGAACGAACATTTTTTCACATGTACCTATGTTTTCACAGGTTAGTGAAATATTTTGTACGAACCAACACTAGTTCTGCCGGCTCCTCCTCCTTACGGTCTAGTCAGTAACAAACGACGACCTTGTTGCGCCAATATTCTGATAGGCATGATGTCCTATGCATTGTTCAGTATTAGTATCGGTGTGTTGCCACTTGTACCGGGTATTTTTTCGTTTGTTCTGCCTTCGTTGTTAATCCCAAATAAGTTCGCAAGTCTTCTATATGCTTTTTTCTGTGTGCTCCTGTTGATCTTATCGGGAGACGTTGAATTGAACCCTGGCCCAATGGATTCTGAAAAGTTGGACAGGCTACAAACAATGGTTGAAACCTTGTCAACTAATGTGACCAAATTCCAGCGTGAGAATTCTCTCAAATTACGAGACATATCTAAGGGTGTCACAGATCTTGCTACTCGCATCGAAGAGCTTGAAAATACTGTTACTGCAATTAACGAATTGAAAGCGGATATAACGAAGATTTGTGTAGAAATGAGTGACATTCAAGAAGCGTTGCCCGCCATCAGGACTGACGTTAAGAGGTGTTTCTCCAGCATAGATAATTTTGAGAATAGGATGCGTCGTAATAATCTGATATTTAAGGGAATACCCGAACAACCCTTGGAAACCTCGCAGGAGACTGAGAATATCCTCCGTGAATATCAGTGAGCATCCCGGGATGCAGTTGGGCGAGGTTGAGAGAATGCATAGATTAGGGAAAACAACACGTGATGGGAATCCTCGACCCATTATTGCCAAGTTTTGTAACTACAAGCAAAGGGAAGCAGCTCTTAAATCCGCCCCTAAGCTCAAATACGTAGCGTCTCCAAAAGTTTGGATTGAAGAATTCTCAGCACACACTAAGAAGATTAGAAAAGAACTTAGAGACTTTGGCAAAAGCTTTCGTGATGTTAATAAAAAGTGCGCTTAGTTTTCGATAAACTTTACGTTGATGACTCGGTATACATTTTTGATAAAGCTTTGATGGGTTGTGCAAGTCTGCAATAATCCACGTATTACTAGTTCGCCTGCGATCTCTAATGACGTTTGACCGTTAAGAAACACTATCACAGAGTTGTCTTTCCTTGTATTGAATTTTCGAAGTTTGTTACCAGTTGAAGATGTTGTGTTGTCACTGGTAGAGCCATGTTCTGCGAATGTAATAATTGGGATAGAAACCTGGTTAAATAAAGAGGTTAGGAGTGATAATTTATTACGTAGTAAAGAATTTAGAGTGTACAGAAAAGACAGATCGGACAGACAGGGAGGTGGTGTTATTGTAGCAATTCGAAATAACCTTATGTCAGAATCTGTCCTTGTTGAGAGCGACCTTGAAGTAGGTTTTGCTAAGGTCAGGTTGCAACACATGTATCTTATTATCGGATCCTGCTATCGCCCTCCTAACGCGGGAATAGAATTGTTTGATAAACTGGATGAGTGTTTTCACAAATTATACGGTCGTTTTCCGAATAACCCTGTTGTGCTGGGTGGTGATTTTAATTTGCCTGATATTGATTGGCAGAATAATAGGCCTCACACCGGGTGTAGTAACTAGACGGAGTGTACATCGATGTTACATATTTGTGAGGAATTTAGCTTAACACAGGTTGTCTGTAAGTACACTCGGGGGAACTGCAATTTTTGATATTTTCCTTACAAAACACCCGGAATTTGTTGTGTACAGCGGTACGCTCTAAATTAGAGTACGCGTCGCTTATATGGAGTTCCTATCAGAAGTACCTCATTGATGAGCTTGAGTCCATTGAGAACAAAGCTGTCCGTTTTATATATAACAAATATGACAGGCAGAGTAGCACAGATTTCAACAAAATGCAACTCCCCCCCCCCCCCCCATCCCTCTCTTAATACGGAGACTCTCATTCATGTATAAACTTTTCCATCATGGGTCTCATTATTTGCAAATGGCACATCACACCTGAAGCCGAGTTGATCATTTATGTAAACTGCAAGCAGCTTTTGGTTGCACTAATTACTTTTATTACTCCCCAATGCAAACATCCATTCGTTAGTGGAATGCCCTCCCTGCGAATGTTGTAGCTTCAGCATCTCTTGAACATTTTGTGAAGCAGTGCGAAATGTTGTATTTGTTATGATTTGTTTCTTAACTGTTTGCGTGCTATTTCTCTCATGTTCGTCTCTGTTACTATTTGTTCCCTCTTTTTTCTGTTAACCCCCTCATGTAATGCCTCTTGGCATTTGAACTCTGCGGCGAAAATTAGCCAGACTAGCCAGGGAGTGACAACTATTCTCTACTCTGCTCTGAAGAAGGGTAGCCGTCGTTCTGACGTCACACACAAGACAGCAGACGACGATGCGTCGCCTGTTGACAGGCAATTTCGGTGGTGTTCAATTTGGAAATGTAGGACTGGTTAAAAACTGTCGAACATTTTCAAAATCTGCTAGAGTGCACGCATGTGCGGTAAATCGTTAAACAGACAGTATGCCGCCACTTTCACATCGTCTCGCCCGTCCGGCCAGTCCGCCATTTTGAGCGCAGAGTAACTCTAGCCGTTCGAAAATTACGGTCAAAGGTGGCTACTCTGGAGTCAGGTGATGATAAAGGCTCTGACGTCGTCACCCAACTCCTGGCTACTCGGGTTGAATAAGAAAACGCACCCGTAGTTTGTCGCTATGCGTATAGCTGCACTTTTGTGAGCGCATCGAGAGCTGTGCGTGGGCATCAAGATGGCGGAAATTCGTAGCAGACGACGCGGTTGTCTTCACCCTATACAGAGGGAGCTAGTATTGAGGCACCCTAGACTGGACAACACCCGCGCGCCACAAAACCCCGTGTGTCCGTGTGGGTATGGAGTGGTGTATACGAGCGGCCTTCCTGTCTAAAGGCACATTGCCCTGGAGACAAGGAACCTGCAGGGGAACCGGAGGGGATCCAGGAAAAGCTACCGTCTGCATGAAGACAAAGTCGCGCTGTGTAGGTGTGGAAGAACCTAGAGTGCGAGACATACCGCACCTTTATCGTGGAAGAGATTTGCGGGGCGCTACTGATCCCCTTTCATGTGCTACTTTACCAAGAATCTCATCCGCCTACAAAGTGACCGGTCTGGCACTATGCGATATCCCCCTTGTGTCCCATCTGCGGCGGAAATGAGACTTTACGACGCGCCTTTGCAGAGTGTGCTCTTCCTGTACCTCTTCTTAGGGGAACAGCGGACATTTACGGAGTTCCGTGTATCCCCTTCAGGCATGTTAGGCTCCAGCGTGCTGTGATTGATTGTTAGCTTACTTCGGGTGTTGGCTTATCAGATGGTTAGTGTTGGGGTACGAGTAATTAAGATGTGCGAGCTCGGGTCACGCCGCGGTCTCGCATTTTCAACGGCTGTCTTATGCTAATCCTAAGTTCCTCCAAACCGAATCGTCGCAAAGAACGATCTAGCTTGTTCTGCTCGTGGAAGAGATCGCTTACCAGATGTGAAAAATGCGACAGGTCGTACCCACGCGAAACTACTCAACAGGAGGCAAACCGGTCCAAACTTGCACTTTGTTGCCCGTACACGCAGATAATGGGTGAGCGGGGGACACACTCCACAGGAAACGTAGCCGATAAGTGACTGACCTGCAGGACAAAGCAGCAGCATGAGTCACATAACGGGCATGTCACGTCGACACTGGGAGGTACCCGGGTTCGAATCCCGGTGCCGGCTGTGCTGTCTGGGGTTTTTCCTGTGTTTTCCTCAGACGCTGTCAGACATATGTCAAGAGATAAACTGATGTTCTGAGGCTGGAACAACATAGAGGGGACAGATCTTTCATCGTAGACATATGTCGACACAGTTCCCCGTAGAAGTCGGCCCAGGACGCGCATTCCCCCAGACGCTGTCCACCTCTGTGAGGCCGACAATTGAGAGCTCTCTCAGAAGCAACAGCAGCACCACCAAACGAAATGTTGTCCTCGTATCAAGTCCACGTGACTGCCAAACCGTAACAACGCGCGCGTCCCTTCGGCGCGGCTCAAAGCGTTCACGCTCTAGTGGATGTGGCAATTCAAGCAGTTCAAGACTGCCATCACTCAAGGTGTTCATTTGCAACGGCGAGAAGCATAGCTGGTGGTGGGCTCTAATTATTTGCGATGCCATCTGATCCGAAGTGGCAGCCTTCGACTATTCAGCATGGTTCATATCAACATTTTGTTCAACTACAAACTAGCACAAAATAAGTTTCGTGCAAGTTTTAATTCACCACGTCACTATAGACGCCCAAGCATCTTCTCGTGAATGCTTCACACAATGACAATAGTGTGCAACCTGCGGGATATCTTTTTCTGTGTGCAATGTCACCTGATTTTTTAAATTTTCTTCCGCGTGAAGTGGAAGGACCTGCACTGTACTCGTTAGGGAGTTTTAGGAAACCGTGAGCGCCCTCCGATTTCGACTACGTATATCGCTGTCATCTAATCAGATATCTGCAACGTGATTACAGCCACTCCAAATGAGTCAGGCGTTTGGCTTGTCAGGTTTTCGGGAACGTTATCGTGAAACCACTACTTTTTTCCTTTAAAACTCCTTACTGACTTGGTGTGAACGCCCTCCATGGAACATGGTGAGAAAGCACTCGGTACTTGTCCGTGCCCCACGTGTGTCCTTCTGTCCTGGACCTTGCACGTACCGTCTCAGACTCTCGAGTCTCGCACCGCCCCCATTACATTCAAAAACAATTATCCATAATAGACGGCAACGCGCTGCAAAAAAAAAAAAAAAAATACAGTACACCTACACAGGGAACTTTAAAGTATCCTCTCAGTTGCCGCCGTTGCAACGTTATCCGCGGCCAAACAAATCGAAGGCGATCAATACGGCGCACATTAGGTGAACGCGGTACGCGTTTTATGCGGGATACTGCCACCGTGTTGCTTGTCACAACATCCATCTAAATTCAATTAACCAACGGCCGTATCGTCTATCCCCACCATAAACTTTCCAGGAAAGTTTAGGCATAAACCAACACGCCTCCCCTGCATGGTTTCGTGCACTACGTGTACAGGGCGTCAGGTTGCAAGTGCAATTAGGATCGAAGCAAAAGGCACCGCAATTAGGACTTCTATCTTGAGGCAGCGCAGATTACACGAGACATTATTCTCTGGTGCTCATTTGCTACCACGAGACAGGTAGCGTGGAGTGCTTTAGCCATGTTGCGTAACTGGAGCCTTACGTGGACAAGGAGACGTCCGCAGACGTCCCGGCACCATTGCTGCAGAGCGATTGCTCGGATCGTCACAGACAAAGTGTCCGATCATGTCGTTAGCTGCAACAGTCAGGCACTGGTGGGCAGTTGTTGCAACTCTGTCAGCCTCTTAATTCCCGATAAATTACAACCCGAATTACAACCAACAGGCATTAGATGGGTAGAAATCCAGCGAACCGGTAGAGACGTAGGAAGGGAGTTGCCTCAGGACAGAAGCCGCCGATATTTCGAACAGAGACTGCTCTTTGGCAGGCATTGGTTCTTATGGTCACCATTCCCGTGCCCCGAGAATCACAGCAGCGATATGGAGCAGACTTTGTTGCTCATACACTAGACAATGATGCAAGGTACCCGCTACGAATCGGGCTAGCAAGCCACGAACGCCGATGTTTGCTAATGCATTGCAGAGCCGCCTTTGAGAGCATGTATACCGCATAGCCCAGAGGACTGCCATACGATTGCATTGAGCTCTGCTGACGTCGATGATGCACGATGTGATAGACAGTATCCAAGGGACACTGAATCTGTAGTGAATGATACAAGCGGTCGATGAGTATTCCGGCGTAGCAGACCCATCAGTGAATACGGCAGAGTGCTGAAAATGTCCGCTACATATCATGTGCGCTGAATGGAATCGAGAGCAGGAATGGAAACGGAAAGCGATGACAACGGAATCGACAATACAGGTCAGGAACAAGCATACAAAATATTGTCAAACGAACCTGGGACAGTGTCATTTTACTTCGCATAGCAACTTGGAAAAACGCCTGGCAAAAACAGCAATGCAAGAAGCGCCGTGACTCTGGGTGCCCTACCCGACCAGCTCCATCGGCGTAGCGTGCCAGTGAGCTCTCATCATCCATCTTATTCTCTGCTTCACGAAGTGACGTTGTCCTTGCTCATTCTCTTCCAGGCTCTGTGAAGGTAGTTGAGAGCTCTCTGGAGCGTGAGCGGATCAAAGACCCCTCGCACGCCCTACCAGTCAGTTATAATTAGAACAATCGGACACGAACAATGATCATTGTTCTTGCACAAGAACGCATGGTACTTGTCGCAGAACCAACAACAAAAAAACAACAAAAAAGTTATGGGGAGAGAAATATGAAAGAGAAAGAGCGAGACAGAATGGCTTTCACAGTTCTTTGAACTAGACTCCTTTCTTTTCCAATTTTCCCGCGCTTTTTCACTGACCTCGGAAGTCCTCCTCCTTTCCAGAGCCACAATATAATGCACCTTTAAAGGACACACAAAGGAGTGCAATCAAGGCAGCTTCTCCCCCAATCTCGTCTATACATCACAATGCATTGGAGGTGTCTTTTCAATGCGTTACCCGAACATTATCGGTCGTCCGAAATAGAAGTGACGTCGTTGGCGACGCTTATTTTCAATGCTCCCCTCTCATCGCGAGATCGGACGCATTGTGTGGTGGCTTCATGGATGCCCATTAGCCGCCGGTAGAGCAAATTTCCTCCCATAGCTCCTTTTAATGGTGCACGTGACAGGAGGCACTTTTCTGCGGCGTTAACGACGCTCTAAAATGAGAGGGGTCATTACTTTTTTTTTTCTGCTTCCTGATCAACGTGGAGTTGCTGAGATGGCTCCACTGTTGGCCACTGGGAGGTTCAAAATGTGGAATTTAGTAATAGCTCTGTTCGTAACATATTGATTCCAGATTAAGAGAACGCATAAATAAGTTTAAAAAAACGACTCAAACACTCCCCAACTTTCCAGTCTCAATAAATCGTACCCAGATGGTCGCCCCATTTTCAACAAGAAAAAGCCCCCTTTCCTTCTTCTTCTTTTTTTTTTCCAAAGACCACCCTGTACCCTCCTCGAATCTTTTCACATAGCAAATACACCAGGTTGCGTCAGTCATTTTGTATTGCCATTCACAGCGGCATACTTAACCCCCTTAACCCTGACTGGCCTTCCTATAGGCTCTAGTTAGTAACCTCTCTGGTCCATCGTGATCTCGTCGCTAATTTATACTAATAATTTGGGGCTTTACGTGCGCGAGACAACTGCGGTCCTGAGCGACGCCTAATTTATACGATTATACATAGTGTTCTCAATAAAGTCTCACTTCACTGGTTTGAGTAGCGCTTTTATCATGTCCTATCGTGATGTGTTTGCGTCCATTATCGCCTTGTCCACGTCTTCGACTACTCAGACTCAAGGGGATGCTAACGTCCTCACAGTTCCGCCTACTTCCACCTAGCTCGCTGGCTTGCTGATTCTACGTCCTACGTGGTGTAACAATTGCTAAACTTCACTGGATGCTGATGTGATCGTATAAACGAAAATCATGTGTAATGTGTCAAAAACATTACTGACTCCAGCTCCTTCAAACTGCAGGGGAAAAGGCTTGTGTGATTATTAGTTAGCTAAGGTGTGTAGAGCCTTAGTTTCCAGTAGCCCATGCTGATTTTTTTTTTTTTTCATAGAGCGAAGAAAATACGACAGAATGTCCTGATTATAGACGCAACTAAGAATATGGCGCCAAGACAACACAAACAGAGAATGACGACAACACAACGCCAAACTTCCAAGTGTTTACTACGCAAGAAAAAAACCTACAGGAGTCAACCCGCCACCTACCGGTGTACACGTCTTTTCACATGTAAACCAGTTTAAACACCCACCACCTCACATCTCTACCCCAAACTACCCCAAGTCTCCACGTTGACATTCTTAGTAGTGATGTACCAACTACCCCAAGTCTCCACACTGATTTATTATAGACGCCTTGTTAGTACAGTGCTGCTCCCATTTCTATTCCCTAATGTCTTAGGTACACCATACACCAGGTACGCCATGTTTCCCACCTGATACTGGTCGCGAACATGAACATCCGTTCCTCTTTCATTTATTTTCCTTTTCCCTTTCGGAATAGCAAGCCGACGTCCCGTTTGGCTCACCTTTCCCCCCTTTCTTTCCCTTTGGTCTAATAAATATACCCCCCCCCCCTTCGTAGCACAATAGCGTTAGGCCAGTCACAATCTGGGTGTCAATAAAAACGCAAAAATTTCGAGTGCTTAAGACATGCCCACAGAAATATGGCTCCCGGTGTCGTACTTTCGCGCAAGTTCAAGTGGATTGGGTTGGATTGGATTGTAGCGAAAATAACATGAAGGAAAATAACATGAATGACACAAGCGTGGAATCGACTGCTACAGCTCACTTTCATGAGCATTTTCTCTTGTGCCTCTCTCGCTTGTGTTCTTGTATGCCTGAAGAATTATGACGATAAAGATAGGACAACAAAAATATTGTGTTCGTGTATTGTATAATTTTCGAATTTGGAGACATATTAAATTTATTCTAAAATTTAATTTAATTTATGAAATATGAGCATCCACAAGAATGTGAATCTACCACTAATAAAGGTTAGTTTATTTGTCTTCTACAAGTTTCGAAGGGAAGTTTCATACAATGGTAGATACCACTGTGTGCTTCCTAGGTCAGGTCCTGGGGCGAGAGCGCCTGATAAATCGAATAATTGTCATTGTGTTGAAAGCGCTAAAGCCGCTACCAAAGACGAAGTGCGTGCGTGCGTGCGTGCGTGCGTGCGTGCGTGCGTGCGTGCGTGCGTGTGTGTGTGTGCGTGCGTGTGTGTGTGTGTGCGTGCGTGTGTGTGTGTGCGTGCGTGTGGCGTCTTTCTGTGTGGTTTCAGCGCTTTTACTACAACGACTGAATACCAATAGGCCCAGTTTGATGTCTTAAGGAAATCTAACAATGAATTTTTGTGACATTCCTGCGGAAGACTGTTCTATGCTAGGCGTCACCTAACTGAGTTTAATGATACGAGGAAAACAGAGCTGATAATGGAGAGGACACTGGGCTCACACGCAACAATGCGGTTGTCCATAGTGTCATTTCATGGAGTACCAGACCTTAGAAGCTGAGCTTTGTCGCTCCATTTCATGAGCTTTAGAACTTTGCAACCTCTGCTGCCAATACGACAGAGTCAGTAAAAAGCTCGATTTTTCCCGAAGGCCGTTTCCGTGCCATTCCCGCTTTTTCCATGTTAATGTTGTATAGGCTCGTCTATGCAGCGCGGTTTCTGCTCTCATTTCACCGCAGTACACGCGTCACCTAGAAAGCGGTAAACAACTATTTCGACAAAACCATGGCGTTGAACAGAAGATTCGGATATAAGGGACGTACGTTCAACCTACAAAAGGATGTAACGGTATTAGCGTGTGCCTGAAACAGACGGAAACGTTATTTCGACTATATTACACGCTGTTGGAGCATTCCGCTAAAATTCCACCAAGTGCGTTGCCGGGCATCTCTGGTTGTTTTATTTGTTTTTGTTCTTTCGCCTATGATATAGGGTATGCGGAGAATTTGCCTTTACGGGAGCAACCTGTCCCGCTCGAAAATTTATCACGGCAAAACGGCTTCTGCGCAGACATCCTATTATAACGTTGACAACTCCATCCGAAGACTTTAAAAAAAGGATCGAAACAATAAAAGATGTCCCGCATTGTGAAAGATCTAACGCGCGGCCCTTGTCAGACGAAACGTTGGCTTGTTTTCAACAACTTTAAATTGGTAACCAGGAGGGGCGGGCTTAACGTGGACCATTCTAGTCTCATCAGGAGCCATCACAGAAGGGAACGCATCTTTGTGAAAACCTTTTATTACTATGAGTTTTAAATCGACCTTAAAAGCAACGCGAAACTAAGCTATCTGCCCCACAATAAATGAAAATTGGAAGAAACTTCAAGCAAAGAAACAAAGAAGAAGCAAACAAAAAACTGGTAAATATGAGGCAAGCTACAGTGGCATCAAATCAACGGCAGAGACTGAGCTGTTTATTTGAGCTCGCCTGTCGTTACGTGCATGGCTCGCCCTGTCGATTGTGGTCCGCAGCAAGATCTTCCGTACGTACGCTTGCTGCCGACTGCTGCTGCAGTCGGCTGCGGACGACGAGAAGCTTGTACGCGCAGGCTGCCGCTTTCTTTTCTCTGAGGCACGTGACTCTCCGAAATGACCAATCTGCATCGCGTGCCCTTTTCTAGTTTCGTCGCTTCATCTTGCGCCAAATAAAGTGGAGGGATTTCGGCGATGCGACGTAGGGGACCCGATCTTCACGAAACTGAGCGCTTAACAGCTGTCGCTGCAAAAGGACGAATCATAATTTAACTTGAGCCGTCATGACAACCTGCAAAGTAACTCCCCCGTTCTCTTTCAATGTTCTCTCTCGTTCATCTCGTTTATCGCCTGATTCGCATGTGGCCCTTTGCTTTTATGGTAGAACCCGATGTTTCCCCACATTTGCGCTCTCAACAAGTTTTATGAAATCCCAGTTAAGTTCGACGCCTTCCCGCAAAATAAGCTTTCCCCGAATGTGAGTATCGACACTGAGTAACATGGCATTGAGCCTTGAGGGGTTGAATGAATGCAGTTAAACGAATGAAAATCAGAACATCTTCTGGATTACTGTGGTGAATGAGCCCGTTCACCTCACGGTGAGCTGGCCTACACCTGGTGTGGGGAGCATAGTGGGAAACATCGAGACACAGGCACAACAGAGGGTTTTAAACGTGATTTTCCTCCCTTAGAGGTATTGGCTGCCAGGGATATCGCCGGTCTGATGGAGAACCCTCGTACGACGTGACAGTGAGGCGGCAGCTGGGATAGAGCGGGAAGTGCAGTGGAGGTTGTAGTCCACCCAGGGCCGGTGTCTGCAAGGTCTGCGGTTCGAGCCAGAAGTTCCGTCCAGTTCTTTTCCAGCGAAGCCAGTCTGCACCCTCTCTAGAGCTGCACCTGCAAGGAACTGCCGCCGCCGCTTCTCTTCGTCCTTCTTCCGCGCTTCCATGCACCAGCGCCACCACAATTACCCATTCTTATCGCATACAAGAAAGCAGTAGATACTGGCCACGACATACTGCTTCAGTCGATTCCTGGACATGTTGGCATACGCCCAAACAGCACAATGTACCGTAAGTCGAGTGCAATAGGGCTGGACGGTATGTGTCTTATAAATGTTCTTTAGTTTCACGGGTCGGTTCAAGGTCTTTCACCTACCCATCCACCCCTATTGCACTCGACTTTCAGTCCATTGTGCTGGTTGGGCGGGGTAACGAAGCTGCAGATGAGATAGCAGATATAGCGCACCTATCGTCAACGGAACACACGGTGACATATTCACATATTCCAGGTCAGGTGTGAAACGCATGTTAAAATTGCTGACAGAAGACATATGCAGAAGGCAATGGTTACAAGTCGACAGGCGGTCATTCTTTCTTCATCAGATTGACCCAGAGCTGAAATTGCGTGTTCCGTCCAGCATATACCGCGACCTATACAAACACTTTTGCATCATGTTCGCCTTAAAGGGACTATGAAATTTCCCGAACCCCCATACTTTTTTTCGATGGAAACTGTTCTTCCCGCAGAGAAAGTAATATGCCACACATTTTTCCGGACGAAATCGCTCCACTCTGCGAGGAGCGCGCGCTGGAAATGTCTCTTCCGCGTTCCTCCTCTCCCGCGCATATTTGCCTGTCGATGGTGTAACTGTACGGACCGCACTTCGGTTCCCCGTTATGTCGCCGGTGTTGCACAATGGCAAGTAATACCGCGAGCTCGCGCTGTGGCTGCCGCCACTGCCGGAATCTGCCGATCGCGCGAAAGGTGCTGTCATGGAGATTTCCACTCCCGATGAACGCATACGCGGGATCCTACGGCGCATGCTCCTGGCGGGATTCCTCGGCTCGGCAACACGTCACGATGACGTGTTGCTGAGCCGGCCGTGGTCGCGTCAAGTTGCCCGTTGTGTCTCCGCTCGGCAGCTCACCACGGCGCGGCGCCAGCTGTCCTCCCTTCGCCGCTCCGTTTAAATTCGCTCCCGAGAAATCCGCTCGCGCGACGAAAGTAAAATTTCGGTTCTAGACTCAGAAAAATGTCTTCTTTCGAACGAAACGAAGAAAAAAATCGTTTCATAGTCCCTTTAACGTTCCGTATGGTCTCCATAAAGTCGGCAGGGCTAGTTCAGCAAATTGTCCAGTGTGTGCATCTGTGGAAAACACGGAACACATCGTTATGCACTGCACATGATAAGCATCCCAGAGAGCAACGCTCTTTCATGCTCATTCATGCCCACTCAGTCACTCAGTGCTCAGTCCCCCGTTTGCTCACACATGCTCAACTCATTCGACACATTGAGCACGAACGAGCATGAATGAGCATGCTCTTGAGAGAGTTTTGCCGAGGGATAGCCGCAAATAGAGGTTGACAAGGGTCGGACTTTACTCCTTGACCCTACTTCATAATTTATTGGAACTCCCATTGCTACACGCGAGTTAACAAAAAGACATGAAGGCTAAAAAATGTCCCCTCAACTACCTGCTTAGTCAACAACAATAAGTAATGATGATGTAGTGGGATGTTTCGCCGCTGAGGTGGCACCCTATCCCATTGCTTGAGGGGGAGAAGATGGTGAATGATGATGAATGTTCAGAGCTAATGCAGGAGCCTTGTTGCTGCTAAGAAGGTGATGAGGGATCGAAGAGCTCGTAGCTGATGCGCTGTGTTGGCTGTTTAGGAAGGGCAAGTGAGGGTGTCCCAGTGGCTGCAAGTTGTCCACGCGCCGCTCGGTGGAGTTCTGCTGACAGTTGATGAGAATGCGCTGGACGGTACTTGGAGTATTACAGCAGGGGCATAGCATTGTGTTACTGTAACCCAGCTTAGTCAGCTATCTACCAGCAGCTCTGAATGCACAGTGGACACGCTGTTTCGGACGGCAGTCTCAGACTGTCCACCTCCGCCGATGAAGGCTCTCTTCCGCATAAATGCAACCCCCATAAACCAGCACGTCTAACGACGTTAATATTCCGCAACCTGGAGGAAAATAATTCGCCATGCCTTTGCTGAATGTCAGCACTACTGAACAAAGAAACGAGTAGTGTTGCTTTATGGGCTAGTTGGTAGATAGTGGTAATAGTTACATGAACGAAAACTAGCGAGAAGACGCCACCACAAGAGGAAGGGGTGGACGGGGCAGGGCTGACGGGGCTGTTCTTGGAAAGGGCCGGTCAGGCGCATGTTCAACCTGTTTAGCTTAACTCTTGTTCCGCCGCTCGTTGTGGCTGGCACATGTGCAGCACTCTTTGTAGAAGAGTTTTATTAAAATAAACGTCAGTATTGAAAATTAAATTAGAAAATAAAAAATTTGATGAAAAGTATTGAATTAAAATAAACGTCAGTAAAACTCCAGCGTTGTCTCGTCTACTCCTTCCTCTTGTACTCGCGTTTTTTTTTTTCGTTTTTTTATTGCTGCTTTTTTCTCATGTAGCGAAACGAGCTTCAACGTTACTTAACAGCGTTGCGTTGCGTTGCGTTGCTTTGCGAAGAGGACAAACAGCTAAAAAAAAACCCGCAGACTATGCTATATCTAGGCTACTCCAAAAATGAAGAACCAGACTCAATTCATCGTTTGTAGCCGTTATTTTTTTTCCCTGATAAAGTAGGTGGGGTAAGGTGTAGTACAAAAGATATGGATTTGTTGGGGCCTGCAACAGAGAAGCTGATTACTCCGTATCGTATCTTACTCAAGAAGGGCGGTCTGTCTGTCACAGAAAGAGGCAACGTGCCCTAGAAAAAAAAAGGGGGGAAATGTTCCAAATCTGTCAGGTGTGATACGCCAAATCGCCTATGCGTGAAAGTAAAGAAATAAGTTTATTTTCTTCACGACAATATTTAAATTGCAAATAAAGAGTGAACTGTGTACCTATCCGCGCCAGAAATACGTATTAGAATGGTCACGTGGATGAGTTGTGGTATTCTGGGAGGTGTAATTTTTTTGGAAATTTACAGCAAGAGCGGGAACGGGGGGATATGTTTATTTACAAAGAAAAGAAAGGAAACGTTGGCCAGGCAAAATAGCGACCCCGTAGCAATTGTAAGATGTGGTGGTGGTGGTGATGGGGCTTGCCGTTGTCGGCCTCACGTATGTGGGCAACGTCACGACTCACGCCCTGGGGGAATGTGCGTCCTGGGCCGACTTCTAAGGGAACTGTGCCGGTTGTCGGTAAGAGGGTTTAAGCGCTACTTGACCCGCAACCAATCATGAGTGCTGCACCTTCACGAAAGAAAAGTCATCAAATGATGTCACAGTATCCGTTTTCTCCTTTGGTTTCGTTTATTTTGTCTTCGCCGTTCGGAAGGAAACTAACAGGCAAAAATGGGAGACGTCTAGCACTCGCAAGTGGATAAAATAAGTATTTAAAGAGATTGAAACATTTATTTTTCAGCAAAAACTTCAAACTTTTTCAGTAAAATAAAGGTTTCAATCTCTTTAAATACTTATTTCTCCGTCGTTCCAATTAATTGGCCAGCGGTTGAGAAGTAAAATCGCATAAATACAGTCAAGGCATAATAAAGCAGAATAAAATGACAAAAGCCTCAGCACGGGCTGGAGACTGTATATTGTCCTATTTAGTATGGATCGTACATCTCCTAGTTTGTGTGTAGTGTGTGTGTGAGGATCCCTTCTCCACTCAGTAGATCCCACACTGTCCTTCATAATGCCGTCTACCCTTCGTCGGACCGTTACGTCTATCGTCCGTCGACTTTGTTTGAACGTCGCATTCACCCCATACTTCCGCCACAAGCTGGGTTATACTAACACAATTCTATGCCCTTGCTGTAATACTCCAAGTACCGTCCAGCACATTCTCATCGACTGTCAGAAGTGTTACACTGAGCGACGCGTCCTCCAGCGCCAACTTGAAGCCACTAGGACACCCTCATTTGCCCTTCCCCAACTGCTTGGGCCTTCGGTCAATCCTGCGCATCGGCTACGAGCTCTTCAAGCCCTCACCACCTTCTTAGGACCAACAGGGTTCCTGCGTGAAATCTGAACATTCATCATCATTCACCCTCTTCTTCCCCTCAAGCAATGGGATAGGGTGCCGATCATCATTACTTATTTGTTGGTGTTGTTGCCCTATGCGCAACGATTAGTGAATGAGCTGTTTCTTCTGTATTTTTTGATAATTTTCTGTATCCCAGCTGTTTTCTTTTGTTTGCTTGAAAGCATTAGGGAATAGCAAGCCCACACCGTGGCTAACCTTTCCCTTCCCTTTTTTCTTACTTTGCATTAAACATATCCCCCCCCCTTGTCGTTAGTGTGTAAAAGAAAATCTGTTGAAAAATTTACCGCGTCCTCCATGGCGCTCTTCTGAAATTCTAACTTCATCAACCCCTACATGGCGCAACAGTAAGACGGGGGTCGCAATCATGAAGACAGCCTGTGGACAATGCGAAACGAGTATGGGGTCGTTCCAACGTCACAAGAAGAGGTCGCCGTCGCGCGTGTGCTTGATGGGTCATAGAGTCTTGTGTCGACTTCTTTCGCATGCCTGAATGACGTCTCTTAGACGAGTGAGTAACGGACGTATACTGAAGATCTCATGTTTTTCATGCTGTCGCGGCTCTTCAAGGAACGCGACTACCCGGAATAGCAGGTTCAGAAGAAAAAATAAATAAATAAAGAAGGTCATTCACGCCGTTGCAGTACTAGCCGTTACTAGAATCGATCACCCGACCATTTCCGTTTCCGTGGACGTTTCCGGTAATGTAGGAATGGAACCTATGGAAGACGGTTTCCGTTTTCGTTACCGTTAATGGCCCCAATTTCCGTAATACATAGCTTCTGTTAGCGTTACCGTCATTGTTTCCTGGTTCACGTTTAATGCGCTGAAAAGTGAAATCAGCTTCTCATTACTTAGAGACAACGAAAAGAAGAAGTGGTCACATGGCACTAAGAAGTTATACGTCTACGCAACAAGGACACAACGATAACACGCCGCATGTTAATTTTTCTTGCAGGTCTTTAAACGTAATACACATGTAGCGGGCCTTGGACAACGACGGTGATGGCCACGCGCCTGGAGCACTGGCTTCAGTTCCACCGGCACGGCCATGGAGATAGGCCACCGTCATCGCCTCTCCGTGGCATACCATGACCGCCGGTCGGGACTCATGTAGAGGAACAACACCTCCTCTACACACAATTTCGCAAACCCCTGGGGCCATGGTTTATTAGCCTGCAGCAGCTGCAGCGTCTCCGCCTTTTCTGCAACTTTTTGACGACCACTGGCGTCTCAAACAAACTATAGTTTAGCTTAAATTTAATCTAACCATAATAATCTCACCAATCGTCCAATTGACAATGTGGCAGAGGTCAGCCCTGGTGCCAGGCAGTAGCCCCACATCATCATCATCATCATCATCATCATCTCTATAAATTTATGCATCTACGTGCAGTCAAAATATGCAGCTGGGCTTGTGAGACTTGAGCGTTTCGTGCGCTACCCCAACTACTGATTACTTCAATTACCACAACTACTACGGTAATTTCTGAACTCGAAAGAATGCATAGTACGGTTCACCTCTTGCGTTGTGATCTTGAGATGAACACTGTGAGCCAGACCTCGGGAAAACTCACTCATGAGCACTCTCACTCATGCTCACTCACGCTCAATTCGGCCAATGAACTGAGCGTGAGTGAGCGTTCAGGGATTTGAGCGGGCAGTGAGTGAGCGAGCCGAGAGCTGAGCGGGCGGTGAGTGAGCGAGCTGAGAACTGGGAAGGATGAGTGAAAATAGAGTGAGTGAGTCAAGAACTCGTATTGGAACATTCAGGTAGGTCCTTTGAAAGTCAAAAAGCACATTGACCGAATCGCGCGTTTCTGTCCTTTGTACGAGAAATGCTCCATGTATCATAGACAGTCATTCTTTTTGGAGGCAGAGAGGTTTACGCTGGACCACCTTGTATTTCAGAAAAATGTCAATGAGGTCTCAGGATCTGTCCAAAAAACAAAACAAATGTGCTTAAGGAGTCAGGGCAAGTATACTAAACAAAGTAATATTTCTCGTCCCGCTAGCTACCCACAGGGACGGGCACAAGACATACCCTAATGACTCTTCACGGGCAGTCCCCGAATGTTATCCGCGGGACGTTCTGGGGACAAACCTCGAAGGACGAGGACACGACGACACTGTGGGGACATCCTGAGGACTGTGTGTGTTCTTGGGGTGGCCCATGGCGCGTACACTCCGTGGAAACTCACTGCGTTCTCAGCGCTTGTTCATGGGCGACGCGACGACTGATTCTTCGTGGAAAGCAATAACGTGAGCGTGGGTGAGAAAGTAACTCAAAACAGCGCAAACCATTAGTTGAGCTGGATGTGAGTGAACGAGCCTAGAGGTGAGCGGGCGGTGAGTGAGTGTGAGTGAGCGAGCGGAGAGCTGAGCGGGCCGTAAGTGAGCATGAGTGAACGAGCCGAAAGCTGAGCGGACGGTGAGTGAGCAAGCAGAGAGCTGAGCAGCCGTTGAGTGAACGTGAGCTAGTGAGCTGAGGACTGGGCGGGCGGTGAGTGAACTTGAGTAAGCGAGAGTCAAAACCGTCTGCTGTGAGCACTGTGTGCGTTGCTATTGACATGCTTATGCTGCTTGCTACAACTGTTTCACGTATGTCAGCAATAACTATAATCAGCTCCTCGTAATGCTGACTGCGGTACTGACTTTCACAATTTCCGGCATTAACGTCTTCATCCCCTTCCCAATTTCACAACTTGTTGCGTGGAGGCTGACATTGAGCACTGCCTGTTACCCTGCAACCGGTATCTCTCTCAACGGCTCGTCCTCCAACGCCACTTGCGACGACTTGGTTACCCCAACGTCTCGTTGGCCACTCTCCACGGCCCAGTCCTGCCCAACCAGGGGGCGGTTACGACTATCCTCCTGGACTTCCTTCATGCCTCCCGCCTCTCTTCCAGCCTCTAAGGTCCCCTTGTGTGTGTGTGTGTGCGTGGTCCTTTTGTTTTATTTTCTTTTTCTCTTTTAAAAAGAATAGCAAGTCGGCCTCCGCCTGACTAATCTTTCCTCCTTTCTTTTTTCAATAAATATATGCCCCCCCTCCTCCTTCCCAATACATGTTGTATGCCGTGAAACATTCGTGTTCTAATTAATTTCTTTAGATTTTCACTTCTGGTTATTCGGTGGATATACAAGATTTTTCTTTCTTCTTCTTTCTTTTTTTTTTTTTTTTTTTGTTTAGGCTGTTTCTAAGCGCGTTGGAAGCAATATCTAAATTGAGCGGAATAATATAGCACGCTATGTTCTGCGGAATATTGGGTTATCACACAACGCGACGCAAGCTGGCGCGGAACGCTAGAACAGCGTATCCCTGTTTCTGAAGAAGGCACAAGGATGTAATGAGGCCCTTTTTTCAATCAATCAATCATAACGTCATCATGTATCTTACAAGCTGCTGCTCCAAACAACGCATACAAGTCACCCACGTGCCTTCTCTTTTATGCTTGCCTTTCCTATTAGTTTATGAGCTTATAGATGACATTTTTCAATGTCTAAAGCCTGGGCTTTGCTTAACGAAAAAAAAAAGACAAGAAACAAATACAGCATGATACCGAGCTTTCCTTCAGCAAAGCTACAGTTTGTACAAGCGAAGCAGTTAATCTAATTTATCTGCCAAGCATGAACTGAACTCCATTGCCCATGGACCAAAAATCGTTATTTATATCTGCACGAAAGCTCTCGTACGACTCGCTTTGAAGTTCGTATTTTCTGTCCAGTATGTGCGCTCCTGCGTTCGCCAATACCGGCACAACGGACATGTCCCTCTTGTGCGGAGAAACGCCGCTTCAAATAACACTCCGGAGTATATAAAGCAAACAGAGTTTCTCCTTTGTCATTTGATCACATTTAACTAAGAAACGGATTATGAAAATACGTAGCGGTATTCCTGTATCGTTCGTAGTCCTATCTCAAATTCCTCCGTCAGTGCCAGTAAAAGTGATGTTGTATCTCAAATTCCTAAAGTTGCTGATGAATTCATGCGCATGCGTCGCTCCGCAGTAGCCGGTTCAACAATAAGTCGAACCAACCAGCATCTCCATGTTCTCGAACGATAATTTTGTAGGTCCGCGTATGTCCGTCCTCCAAATGGCTTGCAGGTCCGCCAGTGACTTTCTGACCACGTGACGTGGCAAAGGTACCGCATTTTAGCGCGTTTGGCACAATGCCCCAAGATGCAGCCAATGTTTCCTTACGGTCGCCATTATCGTCATTGCCATCAGTCGTCGATAACAATGTCGCTCATGACCAGAGGATTGGACCACGAACCAAACACCAAGAGAGGCAAACACTGCCCTGGGTATCCGGGTTACTATGTACCCGAACTTCCTCCTAGCGAAACAAAAGAGTTGAGGTTAGTCTCAGTGCATGGCGGTCAATGAAATGCTTGCTCATACAAAGGGCCCTGTGTGCAGAACTGACAAAAACTATTTGTTATGTAAACAGCTCTCTGGGCTCGATAATGTGTGTATAACTAATTTCTATTGCTGGACATTGATAGCAGCAGTAGGACGCATGCACTTCCACTGTTGTTCCAATGCGTTCTCTCTGCGTCCAGAAGAGGTACGGCCTAGATCGGAAATAAGTTCGATTAAGGATCTTCTGCAAGCTTCATCTCCTATGTAACGATCTACCATCCATCGACAAAGTAATTACTTATTTTCGACTTTTCTTTTTTCATGAAATAAATTGCCAAAATTTTGATGTGGATAGCGTGAGGGAAGTAGACTACAGTAAGGCCACATTTAGTTGTCACATTCTGCCTCGAATAATAGCTTGCCTCACCTGCTCCCGAACTATGTCGCACTGGTTTTTGTGCAAAGCTCAAGCTTTATAATGCTTAATAGACCTATAACAACGCGTAAGGAGTTAAGCCAAAGAAAGAGTACTCCGCGCGTTCGTCCGTGGAATCTCCTGTAAAGCGTGCTTTCGGTGCATGCGTGCGGTGTATGCAGGAGAAGCACGTCGACGGCGATGACAGCGAGTACACATAATGTAGTTGCTCCGTTGTAATAGAGTGTGATTATAGCAAAGCGGAAACTTGGTGTTTGCTTAAATACATACCTTGGGAAGGCAATGATGCAGTGCAGTTTAAAATGAATCAGGTCGAAGGAGAGCAAGCAAGACGGCAGCGACTAAATGAATCCCGGGGACAAAGTCTGTGTACACAACGCCGCTCACTTCAGCGACCGCGAGCTCGTTCTGTAAATCACTAGTTCAAACATCCCCGCAGTGCTACTTACAGAGCACCAAGCTATAGAGCCGGAACGCTCGAGCAGAAGTAACTCCTACCGGGCGCGAGAGTATTTCGCCATATAAACAGCGAATAAATAATCGTCTATAAATGAAGTGAAAATTAAAACCGTATAAAAATAAATCAATGTAGCGGCATACACATTGGCTTTATCCCGACCGATTCCTTTATACAGCAGAATGGTCAAGCTTTGGTCAAGCTGAAGGAGTGACCTCCACTTGCTTTATATATATATTTTCAGAGTAGGAAACTATTTTAATGTGGGGACGCCGCCCAAGAGGAACTAGTGATATAAATTGGTAGTGACGACCCAAAATAGCAAAGAAGATTTCATCATGTACAGTGCCTCTGTACGCTTTTTCACAGCCGACCGCAGGCCCTGTGAACAGCACCGTATGGATTTTCTGTGCCAAACACAAGGTCTTCCAGTTTGGAGTAATTGTGAAAAGGGCATATTTCATGTAGCTCAACAAGGCAGGCGAACGGATTATATAAACAAATTATATATAACAAAGTGAATACCTCAGAATGACAAACTGCTATTCGAAGACATTACACACAAGTGCATAAGAGCGTAACGTGACCTCACAGGGTCCGCACGAATTAGTGATTAATGTGTGCAGTTTGCTGGTTTGCCAAGCACAAGAAAGAACACGTGACAGAAACACGCATTGAATTTTAGTCCAGCAGTTACCCATACATTTCCAACCGGTAATCTTTTACCCAATCCTGTGGAGTTCTGCTTTTATGGAAGGGTACGCCAGCCCGAAATCTCATCGCGTTCGAAATTGTTATCCTGCCGTCCGAAGAAACGAAGAACTATTTTTCCATGATGAAAAACCAAAACCTCACATCGTAGAATCTCAAAAAAGCAGTCCAAACGTCACTCCCTTCGAAATTATGTTTTCTTTTTCTTCTTCTTTCTTTCTTTTTTTTCCCCCTTTTTGGCCAGAAGTATCTCTTGAGTCGATCCTAAACCTCTTATCGCGGCAAAATCTCTTTCATTCCAAGTAGGAGAGTTACACTCGCAACGTACTGATTCCACCATCTAGCCCATACTTTCGACTGAGAGCCCTGTATCGAGCGTGCCACGTTTCCCTACGTTTCTCTCTTTCTCTCTCACCCTTATTCCCGTTATCCTTCTTCCCGTTTCATCTCACCCTCACCCTGCTCCTCTCGTCGCAACCTCCTTTCTCAGTCAGCGTTCGTAACCCAGACTCGGCATCTCGATCTCGCAGTGCTCCGTGAGCTCCCTATGAGAAAGAACTCGCCCGCGGTTCGAACTTGTTGCTGCTTGACTCGCGGTTATTGACTGACAAACGCTTATGTCGCTGGCAACTGGACGTCGTAACAAGCTGTGGCCAGTGAGGTGTCTCTGTATCAGTCCGTGTTGTGAAGTTTGATCCGTGTTACTTTAAAGTTGCAAAGTTTGTTAGAGGGAGGACGCTGTTGAGTTGGCAGTCAGCTGACAGGTCGGTTCAAGGATTGTGCGGGGCTTGAAGACTCCAAAGACTCCGAGGGATTTTGCGACCGGCTCAAAGTCCGGTCTCATGCGAGAAAGAACTAATTCATCGCTATTTTTCTGTGTCGGGATATAGGAAGCTCCTCTGTTCTGTTGGTGAAGTTCGCTCCGTAAACAATGGTAAGTGATGCATTTGAGTGGCATTAAATAAGCTCATCGTGGACGACGAGACAAATTGTTCTGATAGTCGTCAAAATGTCGTTTTACGTGGGTTGAGTTTATCTTGAAACTTTCTGCATACGAGTGGTAAACGATTTGAATAGAGAAGGCAGTCCAGCTTCAAAGTCATGTAGTGCAGTTTAATTGAAGGTATACGGTGCATAGTACTATGGTGACATTATTGCAGGCCAAATTGTGTGGATGCACTAGATGTACCGCGTGCTATTTTGGGAGGTAACTTTATGTGTCATGTGTTTCAATATGCGTATACGAAGCTGCAAGCATAAAATCATTCATGACGTTTCATAGCCAGTGTTACACAAGGCAGTTAGAGGTCAACTTTACAACGAGTGCGGTAATGTCAGAATCCCCGCATATTTCTAGTCCTGGTGACGACGCACGGCACTGCAGAGGTACAGGTGCTCAGGAATACACGTCTCGTCCGACTTCAAATGGAAAGAGCAAATCAACTTCGTATCTTCTGAGTTGATAAGAGAAGAAAAAAAAATTGAGAAGTAGGCACTCATTTCGAGAGCCGGCTACTCCAAATCACTTAGAAAAACAAAAATGGCTAACTACAATAAGAACAATGAGTGACAAAGACACTCAGTCAGCCACTCACACACACTGTCAGTCACACTGTGTCCACTTCGTATCTCCTAAAGCTCTTAAAAGCTTGGCCCAATTCTGGAGTAGGTACCCTTCCGTCGTTTGGGACCCACATTTCCGCAGAGATGTTAAAATACTCGAATCAAATCGCTGAAAAGCAGTCAGATTTATTATGAAGCGTTATGACATGTAATTGTCAGTATTCATCACATGTATGTATTCATCACAGTACTGAAACAGTATTCATCGCATTTTACTTTCGTAGAAACCTCTTCGCTACGTAGTACGCATCCTTTAAATATTACACATTTCCGTGCACGTATTGATGTATGTAGGTGCGGTCTCGCTCCTCGCACGATTGCTGTATGGAACAATATATATGGCTCCACTAGGGAATATTTCATTGGCGATAAAAGCGCTAGAGTGCTCTATGTTGTGTCGCCTGTGCTACTGTTTTTAGTGCTTTTATCGTCAATGTACTAACAAGCCCAAATGGATGTTTTAGTCTGCTAGGAAACTTTAAATGATTTCCTGTACAATGCATGCCTGCCTTTGCCGTAGCCCTCCGGAGCGGCAGTTTGTATAAATAAATAAAAAGCGCACTTGAAGTCTTGAGAAAGGCACTTTCAAACCACGCTTTGGGCGACTCGACATGGAAGAAACGGAACTACTGCGGTTCCTGAACACAACGGTTTATTGGTCTGCGACGAGCAGGCCCTAACGTTACAAAGGTATAGTTGGAGGCGGAACGAAGGCAAAGGCAAAGCCAGAAGCAAGGTGAAGCGTCCAAAACAGGAAACATTGGTGGGCGTAAGTTCAGTGGGTGTAACTGCTCATCTTATCAGTGTTACGACATCAATCAGTTCCATGGTCTCACGTGGTGTTTCTGGAATGCGTTTATTCGACCTTCTTATATGAGGTAGAATTATAAGTAACGCATGCTGCCAGCAGGAGGCGGCAGCCCATGACCTACCACTCTTAGATTAATGCTCATGCATTGAACATTAACAAAATAATAATGTAATGGATATTTTAAAACGACGTCCCAGAAAGCGCTGTCTCATTAACGCCAAACTGACACTAAGTCTTGCTGGCGTTCATTAATAATTAGCCAACTTTCTTAGTGGCTGCCTATAGTGTAAATTTTACGACAAGGAGATTATGCTCCCATTTCCTTTTTTTTCTGTCTCTCTCTCTCTCCAAGTTTTCTCCTTCCAGTGCGGCTCATCTTTAATTAACTGCGTACGCCTCCGAAGAGAATACAGAAGGTACACTTCCTTCCCATCCCTAAATATATATATATATATATATATATATATATAATTGAAAAAAGTTGAATACATGTAATTACTTACACACGAGGACATCCTTACCCGATTAGAGGGGAAGCTTACCATGAGGATGTACTGCTGGGGACACGGTTAGCTAAATTCGCCTGTCAGTACTTCGCCGTCCAATATTACCTCGGTTGCGCTTGAAAGGTGGATCATGTGCTGCACGTGTTTGTTACTCAAAAGAAATAGTCTTGCAACATCTGGAGATTTAACATGAGGCAAACCACGGAGTGCTGATTTTAGACAACCGTGTTCCCTACAGTACAAGGAATGTAGCACGCGGGTAAGAAGGTAAGTAACTCCACTTACTCAACTTTTGTCTTCTCGTTCAATCGAATAAGGCTAGATGTACAGTTATACGTAGACCTTGTCACGTTACTCTCAAACCACTAGTGCGCTCCTTAGCCTCGTTCCTAGCGACGACACAACAGGGGTGGACTGCTCTTCCCATTGGGATGAATACTGCTGGCCACCGTCTTTAATGAGTATGACTGACGATAACGTAACATTCCATATAACTAGTCATCCAGTAAACATCTGAGTAGCGTATCAACGCTCGTCAGATCAAGAAAAAAGAAGATCGCTTGCTTCCGTGTGCGATATGCACAGTTGTTCACTTTAGGAATGTTGCCCGATGCGATATCTGTTCTATACACCGGTTCCCGAACTGGAGAAATATGAGCCGGCACGAAATGAACACGAACAGACACGAAAATGAACGAAAACACACACGGGAAAACGAAGGAACTCAGCAAGCGGCAGTCCACACGTGCACAGTTCCCGTGACTTCCGCGGGGTGGCAGCACTAATGGTGGCGCCCATTCCTTGAATCACGTTTTTGTGTATATGACTCTGGTTAAGAAAATTGAAAAAAAAAAACAGCCACCTGCAATAACCAACGAAATAATAACAAACAAACAACCACTAATCAAACATAAACACCATGAACAAATATCTAATAAATAAATATAAACTGCGGTCTCCGTGCTGATGCAATCACGAGTAAAGCTTAGCAATCGTTGAAGTGCTAAGAAAATGCGGGGATAATTTTAAATTGCGCGTAATGGAGTCAAATGTAGGAGCATAGCTGCAATGAGAAACGATAAAATACTAGGGAAGATAACGCGCTGCGGGGTTTGGCGTGAAGAAATAAGATCAACTGACCTGAATTAGAGGATAGCTTTCCTATTCGATATATTAGACAATTATGTTAACAAAATATTCTGAACAGCTTTCCTATTCAAGCCCATCTTGTTTGTTTCTTCTTCGTTGTGCACACGGGCTTAGCACGTGCATGGTAACGGATTACGACTGCTGAAATACGTTATATAATACGTGCACTACTTCAACGTGTTCAGTACTCTTGCAAACAGAATCGGTACGTTTCATCGTGTCCTACAACAAATAAGGGTAGCCTCCTTACCAGACGCCCTTGTCCCTAACACAGTTACGCTCACATCATGTTGTTTGTCATACGTAATGCGTACTATGATTCCCCTCTAATGCCAACATCTCCGTGATGCCGACCTATACCACAATAGAGGATGCACGGAATGCGTTTTCCAGCCTCGAGTCTTGTGTCGTGAATACGGAATCAGAAAAGCTGGTTCACGGAAGCGCGAGATGCTGTGGTGTTGAAATAAAACTTGAAAGCATTCAGGAAGCGCTGTCTATGAAATGCGAGCACATAAGATGAGAGAGTCGTCTGTGTGATGGAGACCTGAATGATACGTGCATAAAATGCACACACGTCCTATGTTCCATGCAAAGTGAGTTGCATTTGCATTTGACATAGTTTGAATTGAGACTTCTTTGAGTCTTGAATAGGCTGTTCGGTGTGTTACTGGTGTAAGTGGGTGTGCCTATGTTTTTGCGCGTGTTGACTTTCGCGCCTATTGCATAATATACGAAAAACTTCGACATAAAGTCCGCGCAGTGGAACCGTAGCTCTCCCTAGCGTTTTTATCAGGAAGATTTTAATATTCTTCTGAGACACGAGATTCATGTTTTCAAAACCAAACCCTATGGAAGTGTTTAACCCTTTTATTCGAATTCAAATTAGGAGCATGCATTTGACTTCGTACACCGAAAAGCAACAAATGAAACGTATGTTGAAAGTTGGAAAAATGTGTGTCTGAAATGAGTCTGCACCGCAATATGTCAGGACACTCGGTCAATACTGGAGTAGCCTGTACCGCCTAAGAGTAGGGTATGTAGAGGAGGTGGTGTTCCTCTACATGAGTCCTGACCGGCGATGATGGAATGTCCCAGCGGACAGATGGTCGTGGCCTCACGCTAGGACGCTGCCGGTAGAACTGGCTGGCAGGCGCAGTGCCACGCGCCAGCAGAGGCGCGTCGCCGTCGTCTACGTGCCGCCACATCACTCCCCCCTCAGACGCGGAGCGGTACATGCGGTTGAAGTCCGCGTGAAGAGGAGAATGAGGATGACTCATGGATGGTGGACGACTGGACACACGGCTTGTGATCGTGGCTGTTGATGCAGCAGCAGCGGGATGGCGGGAACAAGAGCGCTGCGATCCGGGCGGGTTCCAGTGATGAGATGTGAATGCTGAGTGCTTGACCGCTTGCCGATTGTGTTGAGCGGCGCTGAGTGCATTGCTGAGTAGGCGACAGTACCGCGACCGGTACGAGAGCGTGAATGCTGGTTGTCGCCAGAGAAGTGCCGGGGAAGACCATCGCGAAGCAGGTGGAGGCCGTAGACTGAGCTTACTGTGGTCTCCCTGCGGGTCCCCGGTGGAACAGTGGTCCCGGTGCGCCTTGCCTGCTAGAGAGTGGTTCGCTGCTGGTTTGCCGAAAAATTTAGGATGTTGAGTGGCCGAATTACGCCGAAGATGGCGTTCGTTGTTCGGGTCACCAAATGTAGAGGAGGTGGTGTTCCTCTACATGAGTCCTGACCGGCGATGATGGAATGTCCCAGCAGGCAGATGGTCGTGACCTCACGCTAGGACGGTGCCGGTAGAACTGGCTGGCAGGCGCAGTGCCACGCGCCAGCAGAGGCGCGTCGTGGTCGTCGTCTACGGGCCGCCACATCAGGTACATTGTGCAGTGTACGTTGAAGACCAGTGCCGTGTTTGGCCTGTATTGGCATGGCCAGCTGTGTTTTCCTGAATAGAATATTTACTTCGGGTTTAGGAGAACTCGTCACAATCCCGGTCGTCACAGGCCAACTGGTCATAGGTGAACTCGTCAAGGAGGCCAACTCGTCACAGGGCATCTCGTACGAGGAACTGGTGAACGAGGAACGTGTGAAATACGTAAAAGTCTCTCCTGCCCAAACCTTGGTCAGTCACGACGCGTGGATATTCTACATGAACTGACCCACTCTCCAACGTGTGAAATAGTAAAAGGCTCTTTTGATCTAACCTTGGTCAGTCTCGACGGATGCATATTCTACATGAACTGACCCACTCCCCAACGTGTGAAATACGTAAAATGCTCTCCTGACCTAACCTTGGTGAGTCTCTCAACTTTTGTCCGCGCCCCAGCAACGGATGGGATTGTGACGAGTGGACCGGTTCCCATTTATTTCACTTGTCTACGAAATGTGCAAAATATGACAAACCTGACTGCTGAAAAATCTCGGACTTGTGTGCCACACGGCCGCCGCCCTTTAGAAACAAAACAATGTCATTTACCTTCTCCAGTCCCAGTATACAAGAAATACAAGGTACGTACTATACGTGCATTAACTTGTGGCTCCCTAACTAAGAGAATTATACTATGTATAGATGAGGCCCGTTAGGCGTACATGTCCGTTGTGAAGAGCAACATGGCTGCAGGACCACTGTCGCAAGAACTCCTGCTCACCCAACAAAAAAAGTATGTGTTCTAAGTAGTCTGTTACCAGCTGAGTCACCATGGGGAGCCCAGGATGCATCAGGCGGTTCCTCCTATTCTGAGCTACGGCTGTGCAGCGAAATTTCCAAAGCGTAAAAGCTGTCATTATCATAATTAGCTTTTCGAACCTTGTCCTCATATGTTGCATAGGCCGATACCGAATGGGAAAGCGGCGACACACGAGTGTCCACAGAGTCCTTGCTGTGACGCACTCTCGTAGCACATGGTCACTATTCTCCTCGGCGCCGCAGTGGGAACGTGAGGGGCTGCAGAGAAGACCCCGTCTGGCCAGTTTGTCTTTCGTTGGCAATATCTGCCAACTAGCTTTCCAGAAAAAGTCGCTGTGTTTTCCTATATATCGCTGTATACCTGATGTAATACTAGAACATGCCATTAATCTATGCTTCATGCTGGCCAAGGCAGCACCAGCAACCTGCGCTGTGTGCACTGACGAACTACCTCAAGGACATACGTGCTGAAATAATCTTTTAAATTTTTCAGTGCATTTACACGTCAAGCGTCCTGGAACAGTTGGTCGCACCAGTGCGACCTACGTTTCCATTTTTTTTTTTTTTCTATTCTATTCTATTTTATGCTTCAATCACAAGAACTTTAAACGTGTGCTAGAGCACACATACATACATAGGGAAAATCGTACATACATTAACGGAAATTTTGGGGGTACCTTCACGTAGGCGCAACGACAACGGCGAGGTAATAGGAGTAATGGTCATTCATAACAGATCGTGCGCTTGCTATGAGGTTTTCTACTGAAGTAACTGCGTTTTCTGCAATTTAACCCCCCAAAATGCGTGAAATACTATGCACAACTAAAAGAAAAATTCGAAGTATCTATAGGGAAGAAACTCTTGTGAGAGCAAGCCGTAGCAACGGATGCAGGAGAAGAGTAATGCCCACAAAGTGTAAGGGAAGAGTCACATGTTCCCATTTCTCTCTCTCTCTCTCTTTCTTGTTCTTTGATATTCCTTGAGATATCTTTTACACTGTTAGAAGTGAAACTTCCCGTAGTGACATTCGTATCTATCGGATTGATGGGTGCGAAGCGAAGTTTTGTAATACCCTAGTGTCTAAGACATTAATGCCTAGAGAGGTTGTATTCGCCTGACGTTTCCCTCCTCGTATTATCCTACAGTGCAGTAAAATGAAACGGAGATGCTTAAGTGCCGCTAATTCACATCAGGAACGCCAAGAGTTGTATGCAAGGCCAAGATATTTTCAGATATCGACCGCGTGCGTCAGCCGCATCCTTTCCACATCCATATATAGGTGTAATTATTCAACCACAGCATATGCACTTGTGCTGGAAGATAGTGTTTCCGATACCCTGTATGCAGACTCCTTAATGATCTTCTCGACATCCGATATGCTCAACTATTGTCCTTCATTGTAGCAGTGTAGCACACTGTCCGCGGGATGTGCGGCGTCCTGTACACACGCGTCAAGGACAGCAATACGGTCGGACGGAATTATATCTGCGCCATTCCTGACAGGATCCTGGTATTCAATAAAAAATTCATGAAATGATCTTTGTAGATCTTTGACGTTTCAACACTAATTTGTACACAAGAGGCCTGGTTCAACAGAAGAGCGGTGGCATGGAACGAAACAGAGATGGCTGATGTGAAGCAGACGTCCGCAAAATACTTCAAATAAGTATTTAATAGAGGATACCAAATACCAAAATCAAGACGTAACTAAAACGGAGCACAAATATTCTCAAAGTCAAAAGTACTCAGTCGCTCGTATGGTCCAAGTACTTAGTGTCACAGCAACAAATACTCAGAAAAGTATTCCAATCATTCAATAGTATGCAGAGTATTAAGGGCAAAGAGTAATTATCGTACGAGTATTAAAGATGCTCCAGTAGTTGCTATAAAGCGGAAAAGGTAAATACCAGACTCACGAACATACAATGTATTCCAGTGCATAACGTCACCCACACCGGAATTAGCGGAATTTGAAAACCATTCTGTGGACAACGCGCACAAAGGTTCCACCTGTGACGTGTTCACCGTACCACTGAAGGTACACAGTGATTTGAATGTAGTATGAACGCCAGTATGAAAACGGTCACCCGCCCCTTCCTGTTTCCTTCTCTTTCTCCTTTCAGATAACTTTGCGTTGCAACTGTGCTGCCGTTATCAGAAGAAGGTTTGAAAATGAAAAGTGAAAGGGCAAGTACATGGCCTCCTGGCATCGCTTCTTGCGGAGATCAGAGCGCGCTGCCGCCAATTTGCGCTCTTCGAAAGTACAGAAACCATTTGGTTGAAATCAAAACTACCACCGGAGCACCCAGACCATTCCATTCCAATTGCATTCCAGAGAAAAAAAATGCCTAATTCCATTATCATTCCATTCCCATTCCATTCCAATTTTATTCCAGGGGCTGATAAATCTGGAATGAGCCCGAAATTATTCCAACTCCGGAATCGCGACTCCGCAACCCTGTTTGAGAATGAAAATGTGGGACTCACGATTGCTACATCTTACCATTTCTCACTGGTCCAAGTTAACGGGGTTGTGGTGTTATACCCTGTGGCGCCCGGTTTAAAATCCTGAAAGTACAACAATAATGCGCGAGATGTACTTTTCAACATGTATTTAATGTATCTAGTTCTCGTATATAATGTACCTCATTTTACGATCATCGTACCTCAACGTCCCACTTTAGGAAAATAATCGCACTTACGTAACAAACAAAACCCAATTCTCCATTTGAATTGCATAACGTCATTTGAATTGGTTGAGTGATTCATAATATACGAGAGGATGTCCACTCAATTTCTAAAACTAGGTTTTACTTCAGAAGATGATAAAACAAACTTGGAATATGGACTTTTGCCACAGATTGAGGCCTTTGCGTTCGTGTCACGCATTAATTAAACTAATTTACAAAATGAAACTCGAAAACTCTTAACCTCATCATTACAGGAGCTTTCCACCAAATAACTGGTGCAAGTGATGTGCAGTTGCAGGCCTCACACTTGTGAAGCCACAATCTCCATTTTATTTGTTTCCTAGTTTCCTTGTTATTGTCAAGGAAAGGCAGCATTTTTCTTCCTGAATTCTGAAGCCTATTGCCATAGCGCACTATTCCAACAAAAATCACGGGGTTTTTCACAAGAATTAGACAAAAATGTACAGCCGAAAATCAGTTGCTGGGCGAAGCGCGCTCGCTGATATTTACGTTTGCGGAACTGTTGGCTCCGTCCAAATACCCTCCCTCCTTCCCTCCTCTGCAAGAAGAAAACAAACCACGCCACAATTACATTTTTCGTCCATATCAACGTATCTATCGTCAGTCGCCAGACACTGATAATGATGGGTAGCGCGACAGGGCCCTCGATCGGAATAAAACGGTGTCGCCACTATGAGCCAAGAGTTCCGCAAACGCAAATTGCACCGAGCATACTTCGCCCAGCGACGAATTTTCGGCTGTCAAATTTTTGTAGAAATCTTGTGAAAAAACACGTAACTATCATTGGAACAGTGTGTTACGGTCATAGGCTTCCGAATTCAAGAAGAAAAATGCTGCCTCTGTTTGGCAATTTTTCGAGTTTAATTGTGCAAATTAGCTTTATTAATACGTGACTCGAATGCATACGGCCTCAATCTGTGACAAAACTCTGTATGGGTGTATTCCAAGTAGCTTCATCACTTTTTTGAAGTAGAACCTATTTTTAGGAATTGAGTGGCACCCTCTCGTGGGACACCCTGTATATAGCGACATAGTGATGCTTGGGGCTCACTAATTGTAATGTGCTACTAATGTTTAGAAACCCACTTAGACACGACTTCATACTGTAAGACGGTAAGGTATGGACAATGATTACCTTAAATTACCATGCTAGAGCATCGAGAAAACAATTTGAGTAGACTTAGATACACAAACCGATAAAGTTTGACGCGCGCTATACTTCTGCGGCAACTTATCATTCTCTTTCTCATTGAATAAAACAGAAGAAAACAAATAGCAAAAAAAAAGCAAGAACAAGTAGACAGTGCTAACACACCAGGACTTCTTGGTAGGCAAGTGCTTCAAGAACTTTTCCAACAACACAAAAGCATAACACAACCTACAGCTACATCCGCTAGCCAGGGCGAAACGTCACACTTCTTTTTTGCCCTTATCGCATTATTCTTCCTTTCCCATTGTCAGTTGAGACACGTCGCGAATTCCACACATTGCACAACATTACACACGCCACCGAAAGCCAGCTCACACCTGCCGCAAAAGTCACCGATCAAAGTGGCACAGCGAAAAAGAATCAAAATTGGGGACGCATTCCTAAGCGCATAGCGAAGATAGATGGGCGCGAAGGATTGGCGAAAATCTTTGCGAGATTTCGATCACAATAAATCTTGTCAAAATCAAACAAAAAATTCAAAAGCCTTACCGAAATGTCGCATCCATTTTGATGAGAGGCAGCATGAAAAATCCGCCGCAAAATAATCGGTGTCCTCAGCGTCGAGTGACTCGATTTTATACCTCATTTTATTTATCACTTTTTACGGAAACAATGCGTTCACTGAAGCTCTATGGCATTGACCGGGAGGGATGACGGCTTTGGGCGCGTGTTGACTGCTTTTTGTTCTTTCCTTTCCGTTATGTTTTCTTTTTGTCATTCTGCGTTAGCGCCGCGAAGCAACTGTGACTATAAGCGGCGTACAGATGTGGACAGATGTATAGAGAGGACAGCAGGAAGGAGTGGGGGGCAGGGCGCTTAGTATGCGTCATGGGCCGGCTTCAGGGGGAGCTGTGCCGATATTCGTCTGGGAAGTCTTCGGAAAACCCAGGGAAAATCTCAGACAGCACAGCCGTTGGTAGGATTCGCACCAACCACCACCCAGTATTCAGCTCGACCTTGGCTACCGCCAGCGAGCGGGACGCCTTAACCCGCTCGGTCATACCGCTGTTTTCTTTTTCTTTTTTTTTTTCTTTTTTTTATGTTGTGTCCATGTTCGACGTTTTTCGTTTTTTCGACCATTTGTTGCATTCGCGTTGCGGCCATTTTACGCCCCTGCTTCTGCACTGCACTGCACTGCGTGCCTGTTCTTCTTTCATTTTTTTCCTTTCCTTTCTTTCTTTTCGTTTATTTTCAGTTTCTTTCTTTTTCTTTCTTTGTTTATTTGTTAGTTTCTTTTTCGAAATAGCAAGCTGGCAACCCAAGCAGCAAAATGCACTGAAAGTCGAGTGCAATAGGGGTGGACGGGTAGATGAAAGGCCTTGAACAGATTCATGAAACTAGAGAACATTGATAAGACGCATACCGTCCACCCCTAATGCACTCGACTTCCAGTACATTGTGCTGCTTGGGAATAGCTTGGCTGACATTTCCTTTTTTTTTTCGTGGAACGGACGTACAGATTTCTGATAAAATGGGTGAATGAAAAGTCCCCTTTGCTTGTATGAGTCACGTGCTGTCCGATAACAACACACACACAACAGAGCAGGACAGGAAGCAATGCAGTGCGACTGATGCCTCCGATAGGCAGACCGATGACAAACAGCAAAACATTATTTTATTTTTGTATATTCAGTCAGTCTATACCACCATAATATTCCGTCGAAGTTTCACTCGATCCGTTGCAATCATAACGCTTGCACACACACACACACACACATAAATGGGATGATGATGAGCTTGCAGAGACTTTAAGTTCCTGGGTGAGAGTGAAGATTCCGTGACAAATCGGGACATTTTAACTCAAAAGTAGACTTCGTTCTCTTTTCTAACTTTACTCTTTTTTATATATATTTAGCTCATTCAGAGACTCCATTTCGCCGTCTGGTCATTGCTTTTCTTCCTTTTCTCGAGCTTTCACTTCCAGCAAAGTGATTTCACTATAACTTCAACGTTGGACCAAGACTACGCTGTTTGTGGTGCACACGCTGCTAGACGATTCTTTCTCAACCGCTTACGTAATAGTTTTACTCCTCACGGAGGTAGTTCCCTTACTCAGCACGAATGTTACGACTACAAAAATCTCCGCGACACGCCATAACGAGTCGACAAAGTCAGGAATGTTATTCGTCGTCCTCGATACGCCATATGTGTTTTTATAAATTTATAAGCATCTGCAGAGAGAGGCGACAGTTCATTTATATTGAGGAACACACGTAGAATACTCAAGGAAATGTTACCGCTTGCTTCAGATGGTTCACTGACATGTACATATATCAGGCATATATGCAGGGTGTTTCATTTAAGTTGAACCCCCGTCACCTTTAAAGAAAAGCGGCGCATCGCACGGGAACGACACCATCTACATAATGTTACCAGCCTTACATGATATTCAGCATAATATTTGTTTCCCAATTAATTAATTAACTGCAGCGTACTGCGGTAAATGTGTGCTGCGGTTACGCATCCCTGGCAATCAAGCAGGTAGCGCCATTAATGGCTGCTGAAAGTTCCAACCTTTACTCTTATTTTTTCTTATTCCTAATCTATATCTAATCTAATTGATTAAAATTAAATTAATTCGTTAACGTTTTGATTATTAGGATTCGATAAAAGTTTTCAATAGTGAAGTTGTGGATGCTGACATAAGGTGACGAATGCCAATGGGTACAATACCCTACCTGTTACGCGTTATTTTTTTTTTTCCCGTGTCCAAAAAATGTGCGCGGGCTTCCAAAAATACCACGTGACCTTTCTCCGTCGCGCGAAAGGTGCGTCTGATCGAAGCGATCTCTGAAATGGAACACCCTGTATAGACAGGCACATGCCGACATGCTATTTAAACAAAAAGGAGGCTGGACTTTTAAAAAAAACAGAAGAGAAAAAGAAAGTGTGGCCTGAAAGGCTGGTCGAGAGGCCGGAGGCATGATGGAAGCTCAAGAGAGTAGCCGTGACCGCCCCCTGGTTGTGCAGGACTGGGACGAGCAGAAGAATTATGGGGTAGCAAAGTTGTCGTAAGTGGCGCTGGAGAACGAGTCATTGAAGGAGATATCGGTTGCAGGATAAAATATTGTGCCGAATGTTGGCTTCCATGCAACAAATTGTGCATCTGGGGGAGTTTGACTGGCGCATTTTATTAGAAGTGAGAGTGTGCGCGCAACATTCATTTTCGAATCGATGGCGACGGAGAAGTGGTTATTCTGCTGTATTGCAACAACACGCAAATAGTAAAGTCCTCTATCGGGTCAATGAGCCGTAACAAGAGATCATATGAGGTAGTGTCCACTCGGAACTGTCGGATACGGACACAGCGCCAACGGCGGATTGCCAGGGAACAGGCAGATGCCGTTGGGGGTAGAGGAGTGGCAAGGTGAGCTCCGGTAGCGCGTCTCGCCATTGTGTCTACGCGGGTGTAACACCTACGTGTCCCGGGATCCATTGACGCGTCACAGAATGACCATTGACCGCGAGTTCCGTGTGAGCCTGAAGTATGAGTGCGCAGAGAGTGCATATGGTACTAGGGCGAAAAGACAGCAGGAGAGCCAGAAAGCCTTGCTGTCAGTCAGAAGAACCCACTTTGCAGTCGGCAGGCCGAGCAAGTGCTTTAGAGCCGACAGGATGCCGAGGAGCTCGGCTTCCACAGGGAGCATTGGGTAAGGGATAGAAAAGGTTTGCCGCAGGTCACTCTCAGGGATAAAAAAGGCAGCGCCCGGGCTGTCTGCCGTGACTGAGACGTCCGTGTAGACGTGGCGATGGTTGCGATACGTGAGCTGCAGAAAGTCGAGAGCGAGTTTGGGGACTGCAGGTGAGGGAATGTCACACTTGCACTGAAGACTGGGGATGGTGGGGCAGATATGAGCACGGGCAAAGGTCCACACAGGTCCACATCGCTGGCGCATAAGAGGGAGTGTATGAGGAGGAAGGAAGACGAACATTCAACCTACCAAGCCACGCTAATAAACAAGGGGACACGCATTCACCCTCAACGCATTCTCTCTTACATTGTTGTTGGTGTGTCGAGGGTGAGTACGCGTCCCCGTGTTTCTTAGCGTGCCTTGGTATGTTGAATAGGGGGTAACTAGCATGGTGTAGACACCGACCCACATGGGTGCGTATTCCAGCGCGCAACACGCACGGCGTAGAATTTCACGCACAGAATCAGTTTTCTGTAGGTGAAACAAAGCTTCAATAGGGTTCCGAATTTCACGATGCTCATAAGAGTGGCGCACGCGCAGTGGCCAGTCGAACCGAAGACCACCCGCGTATCACGCGGATTGAGCAGAGGAAGTAGTAGTGCCGCCTCGGGGCTCGCGGTTTCTCGCGTTCACGCAGTACCACATATTTACGCCACCATGTGGTTCGCGCTGCGTATCCAGGCCCCGCGTATCACGCGCTCTGTTGTCACAGAGCGTTTCACGGAATGAAATACGCGCCATGTGGGTATCTCTGGATCTCAGTATCTCTGAACTCTGACCGGCAAACAGAGGGTGTTGGTTCGAATCCCACTTCTGACATCATTCCATTGGAGTACGCAACCGGGCGTTGTGAGGCTTGTGTTGTAGTTATCTGTCTCATCCACTGCAACGTTAGCTTAGATCGGATCGCGTCAGCCGTACGCTTCGTGCGTTATGCCTTTATGGTACATTTCAGTACGATATCGGCGAGTTTTGGTGAATCGTTTCTCCTCAAACGGTGCACGAACGAAGGAGGGGAAGTTACTCAGAATGTAATGACGTGATTGGTTCGTGGCAAAACCGTTCCTGAACCATTTGAGAGAAAATTATTTACCAAAAATAGCTAATAGCGAGTTTTAGTGCACCGTTTTTCCTCAAACGGTTCGGAACAGAACGTTTGTCAGAACGTAATCATCTGATTCGGTGGCTGCAAAACCGTTTGAGTGAAAACTATTCACTAAACATCGCTATTAGCGAGTTTGAGCTGATCAGATCTGACCAACGAGCGACTCTTTGCCGTTTCTATTTTACTTCGTTTTTTGTTTTTTTTTTGCCTCTGTGTGGAAACTTTCCAAACTTATGCATTCGCATGTAAAACATCGTTACGTAATAACTGTGACAAATTTACGTTTGATCGAGCGCAGGCGACTACACCCTAAGGAAAAAATTGAGTAACCTTAGTTTCAGGGACTAGATACAGTGCCACAACTGCTAGTCGCTTACGGGATTCAATTCGGGGGCATGTCAGTTTTGTGCGAAGTTTAGGGACTACTTCTACTCCTGGTGAGTCTACTCAGGGTCAGGGGTTTAAATAGAGAGCAACTGCAACCTAGGGGATTAGAAGCTGTAGTTTGTGAGCTTCCTTTGGCGATATTCGTCAAAGAATAATTAGCATACTATGGCCAATGAAGAAGAAAGAAGCCAAGAAGAACTGAACCGCTCATACCACAAAAAATACGGCGTTCGAATTGTACTTTAAGAAGCTTGATTTTTTTTCATGCATCTAGAAAAAAATTCTCTGTCTCTCTTTTTCTTTTCTTTTTTTTTTTTTTTTTTTTTCACGTCAGTTACGTCAGACTTTAGTTGATCCCAAAGAACTTTATCAACAATCTGTGAGGTCTTGCGAGCGTTGTTGTTGTTGTTGGTGGTGGTGGTGATGTAACAGCTCGCCGTAGTCAGCCACGCTAGGCGGACAAACGTCACGACTATCGCTGTTGGGGGGGACCGTGAGTCATTAATTTGAGTAAATTCGGCACGCTAGTCACATTGATGGGGCAAGAAACTGACCTTTACTTGTCGAGTTTCCGAGTTCAGTTCGCAAAAATTTACATAGTTAAACTTCCGTTACATGGCATTCACATCAGGAGGTGGCAAAATCCTAGTAAGAATGAATGCCGTTGACCGCATGATTCTAGGTCGTGTAGTTTTTTATTACAATGCAGTGCGCATATCATGCAATGCACACGTTTTCTGGGACACCCTGCATGTGATGTCTTCATATATAGTGGTCAGATTATTCTTGCAGCAAGTTAAAACGTTTCTATGAACAACGCGCGCTCCCCGGGCAGCGCTTGCCAGCTGTTTTTCGTCACGCCACCCAAAACGCCTCGTAGTCCCGTACACACATTAGAGATGATTAATAACGGCACTTTCACGCTCCAGCTCGGCGAGCTGACGTGTGCATATTACACAATATTCCATGTATCTGCTTGTAACAGGCTGCTCAGCCCCAAAGCTTCGGAGAGGAAAAGCAGGTATCGTAAAAATAATAAAACAAGGACAGTCGCTCTTGCAAGCTAGGAGGGAAGCGCACTTTACCGCTGGGGTCTTGTAGTGCACTGGCTTGAGTGTGCATGTTAAACTGGCCGCTTTAGTGTAGATGCGTCGCGTTTCAGTGTTCCGTTCGTTCGTCTTTCGTCTCTACAATCAACAAATAGAATCAGCGGCAGTAATGCACGGTCCATGCTCACTCTGCACAGAGCTCTTATTCTATCTCGGACTCTGTATGCGACGCCGTAAGTTGATCTGTCGCCAACACAGTGGCTGAATCTCGAGCGTCTCCATCGGGCCGGTATACGAACAGTGGTTAGTCTACCCAACTCCTCCAGCATTACCTATACCTATCTGAAGTCAAAAGAAAAGCCCGACTACATCCAATAAAAATTCAGAGTGCTTCGGTTCATAGACAACGCAACACTTCTGGGCAAGAAGCAACTCCTCACTGGTCTTCAAGGCAGACTCACCACGTCACTAGGCCGTCTGACTAGGCCGCACGCCAAATTGCCCCTTACCGTACGACGAATGTATTCCACGACCTGCTACTCCTCCATGGCGTAAGATATTGCCGAATATCTCGTTGCACATTCCGGAGCCAAGAAAGAAGGGCGAATCCAGCTCACTGGAAGCCAAAGCAGCTGCTGAGGAGGACCTAATCAGTGACAGTTTTCACGCACACACGCTGGTGTTCACTGACGGCTCCGTCGACGCCGAGTGTAGGAGCGCTACCTCCTCCTTCTATATATCATCCTTAAATGTGGCATGGCAGGGAAAATCAACGATGAAAGATGAAAGTCACTGAAAAGGTTAGTCAGCTATAGGACTCCAACCCACACCTTCTGGATTACCGGTCCAGGGGTCTACCAATTGAGCTCATTGAGCCTCAGAACATCAGTTCTCTCAGGGAAAATCAGTTCGATTCCCTATATGCTCTACAACTGCCGAGCTGCTGGCGGTGCTACATGTAGCAGCTGCAGTGCAGGTCAAGAGAATCTCCAAGGTTGTCATTCTCGCGGACTTGAGTATAGCGCTCTCCAAATGGTGATGAATCTCACGTGCAATAGCATTCTAGCCCGGTGTATCAGAACATCGTGTGCCCAATACAAGTCAATCGGTGGAGAGATCTCTCTGCAATAGATCCCCTCCCGCGTAAGCATCGGTGGCAACGACAAAACGGACCAACTAGCATCTGCTGCGCACCGCAGCACTAGCCCCAGTTTGCCAACCCCTGGAGACAGCGAGAGATTTTTTTTTTTTTCTCAATGCGATAGTACTGACACAGCACCCCGCGATCCGGGACATCCCGCAAAATCATCGTCTTGATCTCCCGTTGAAAGGGCTTTCCCACAGTACACAAACCCTGAGCTTCAGGTTGCGAACGGAAAGCGCTTTCACTAAACCACGATTATTCAAGACTGACTCTCTGGACAACGCAAACTGCAGACTGTCAGCAAATCGAAACTATCAAACGCCACCTGCTTCATTGCAGTGCATATGCTCCGGTACGGGAAAAATACCTAGGACGCTGCAGGAACTGTACGCTGGATAATGCCCTACATCACGGAGGCTCTTTCACGGAAAGACACTCAAAAACTCACAGCCTCATCTGCTTTCTCCAGGAGCCTGTATTCGCCCAAAGATAAGTTTCTTTGCTCGGACTTCTCACCAATCCCGACAGTGATTGGCCTGCATCTTAACTTTCGGCCCTCATCATTTCAACATACGTTAACATATCTCATCTCGTCCTGGCTGCAACGTGACGCTGACCTCATAAGAGAAGCCAACAACGGCAAACCTGTTTCGTCACCAGCACCACCACCATCTACACTCAACACTCAACCCGCATCGACGCACCACACTGTGCAGCACAAAAACAACCAGAGGAATTCATCATTAGAGGCTTTTCCATGGCGCGATTTGCGAAATAGAGGTAGAGATGCCTGATTCAGCTGCATTATAATCGGGCTTCGTGGAAGTACCGTGATTTTGATGTTACTTCTATTATGAAAAGAAAAAAAGAAAAACGATTTGTACTTAATAGGATTTTTATGGGAGTGCAAAAAACCTCAGATGAATACCATTTGGGAGCTTGTAAGTTGTGGGTGTATCCTATAATGACGGAAATTTCACTTACACATGGTCCTGCGATCAGCGTTCAGTAAGTTTCCTTAAAACTATGAACATCATTGAAACAGATAGCTACACGCACGGCAGCTTGCTGATAACACGGCCACATCATCCCAACCACAGGAAAGAGATAGTGCCACTAAACTACGAAAACCCGCAGCTACCTGGAACATTATGGACCCTGCGATGTGCATACTACAGCATAGGAAAACAGAGGGGGGAAGGCCGCAGGGAGCACAGCCAGTGCTAAAGCTCGAGATGGAGTCACTTGCAAGCTCGTAGCAGGAGGTGCTTTGAGGTAACAGAAAGAAAACGATGTAAGGGGAAGGCAGGGTACCTGGAGCGTTGGTGAAATAGACAACATTTCTTTGATTCTGAGGAACAAGAAGATAAACAAGGTTAAAATCTGAGCAGGATGGTTGTGCATTGCTAAAAGCTTCGTCCCCCTTTTAAGCGTCTTTCCTTCTTTCATTTCTTTTCATCTGTTTCTTTTCTTTTTTTTATATTGTCCCTTTTTTCCTTTTTTGGAATAGCAAGCCGGCTCTTTGCCTAACTAACCTTTCCTTTCGAATTTTCTTAATAAACGTACACCCGCCCCCCAGCACTGGAGGTTTTAGGATTTAAAAATGAACAATAAGAGACATGGACTATTGGACCGTTGGACTAATAGACTATTTTCTGGACGTGGCAGGTTATCTCTTGCTCGCGTGCGCATGTCCTGCCTACAGACTATGACGCGAATACCACTTAGAAAATGCCTTGGCAGATTAAACTGACACACTACTCGGAACACTTAACCATTGAACACGTCGGTTTTCCTGTGTAGGGAGTTCGACGTTATGTTATTGTAGCTTGACGATATTCGTCGCCGGCGCGGATTATTATTGCACAGCATGCACGGATGTAATCTGGATGTAATTCAAAACCTAAACCAGCACACTGTTACAGTATAACGGTGTCCTTCCTGTAATGTGCGCTGCACAAAAACGCTGAGTTAGGCAGTTACGTTGTAGTAGTGGGGTGACCACGTTCAGCGATAGTGATACTTCACGCTACGACGAAAAACTCGTCGACTTTCTTATCCTTGGCGTACAGCAGCACGTGTCAGCAGAAAACGTGAAATTTTATGCGTTTCAAAGCACTCGCTGAAATCACAGGGTTCGACTCGGTTAAGTCCTCGACGCCGCATACATTAAAGGCATAGTGCAGTTTCTGCTTCATCAGAGTCCTGCGTTACTCTGCGTGAAGGTTGTACGACGCAATTTAGTATCGAAACCGCTGGAATCCACGCGATTTGAAATTCCTGCGCATACACGACCCGAGCCCGTACGTCATCGATTACGTAACGCCGCCGCGCAAAGCATGCTGGTGGGCACTACCAGTTTTATCAACCTATCAGCCGACGCGCTTTTCCCGCTTCGTTTTGCCCACCATAGCAAAATATAACCCCGAACCGGTCTTCTCGTGACGTCACATGTTTGTAAAGTGAGGGTCGTCTATTGGCCTCTCCAACCACCTATAGAGGCGCTCGCGTCGTCCTCAAGATGGCGGAGAAAAGAATGATTGCCGATGCATAAATCGCACTGCTTCATTGCTTTCTTCCACGAGAGACGCTTCAAAACTTGTACAACACCAAATAACTCCAAACCAAATAACGTAATAACCATATAACCAAATATATATATATATAATACTACTAACCAAATAACATAACTCGCGCGTAGTTTCCTACTGTCTCCGTTGTTTTCGTTCACGCCGCTCCTGTGGTAGTATCGTTTTCTTCTTCCCCTTCTCGACAATGAATATTCTCCGCAGTAGCTTTGCACTGCGGAATTGAGCAGTGCCGTTGCTGTTTGAGTTCTGTAAGCCGGGAATCTCCATCACACACGAAGGAAGTAGCGGCAGTTTCGGGTCAGCGCGAAATATACCTGTCGTCTGCTGTTACTATCATTCATTGAGTGCTACTGCTGGGGTCCGCTAGGTGTCGAGCTGCCAGCTGGAGAGGCGATGAGACGCATGCGGACGTCACGAAAGCGTAACCACCCATCGCCTGGTCACGCGAGCCCAGGCAGCGGCAGCGACCTCCTGTTGACTGTTACTTTCGCGCCCACGTGACCGCCCCAGTGTGAACGTCATGCAACGTCACGAAAGGGGATGAGAGATTCTTCGAGCGGATGAGAGAGAAAGTTTTCTCTTCGCTGTGGATCTGAACACGCTGCAAGCTCTCACGGCAAAATACAGGTATCTTCGGAAATACAAAGATTTCGAGCGAAACGTCTTACAGAAGAGTAGTTTGGGATCAAATGCTTCTGCCACATGCATTACTTTTCACTATGAGGGTTTGAAGCGCCATAACTTGACAGTCCACATATTTGTCATCTTGAGGAGTATTAAGAAGCTGTGCGAGTAAGTGAAGAGCAGCAATTCTATATTCGCTCAAACTATGTTCAACATCCATCGCCCAGGAGACGGACTACGCGACATCGAGGAGGCAGAAAGCAGGATTCGCTCGCATCGACAAGATTATTTGTTCTGTACCAACAGTCGGCTGCTTCTCCGTAAGATCCTGTGAGCATCAAAAGTTCATACAAGATCAAAGCAATGAAGAAGTAGCGCACCTGCCGCTCATCAATGCGCCCGTTCGCCTACAATCTTCATAGGAAGCGCCGAGGTACCCTTGCAGACAGCAGCAAATTCAAAGCCCTAAGCCCTGGATGATTACCTTTGATGTACTCAGCAAGCCAGTTTCCGTGCCCGGCGGAATGCCTAGTATTATACGACAGGCCCCAGGATTAGGCATCGCACAATTCCACGAACGTTATTCTCCGGTCTGTAGCAGAGTTTGTCGCCAATTTGAGCTAATCTAAGATACATTGAGCTATCGAGGTCGAGGTCTATCGAGTTGTCTTATTACTAGCTAATTTGAGTTGAAAAAACATGAGTTGCTCAAAACGAAATGCGAAGTTTAGAGATAATTGGAAAGTAATCGGCGCTATCAATGAAGTCGTTCAACGTCATTATGCATAACTCAAGTAATCGGAAATGTCGAAGTATTTTAACGTTTCCAGCACTGAGATACGCGCCATGCGGTTCCAGCTTCATGGAACCAAACGTGGACGTCATGGACGTCACATGGACGTCACCACGTCCGCGTGTTCGACATGCCGTTTGCATTTCGAGGAAAGATACGCGAAAGAAAAAAAAGGTTTGTAGGGGAACGTATTAGAAAAATCTACGGCACAATGGACGTCCAGCAGAATGCATTCGCATTGTACAGATAGGAGCGAAGTCCCTTGGGCTTGTGTCAGTTTCTTGCGGTCTCCTGTAAGAGGTGCTTTGACTGCACTGACATAACGTACGCAGGGGAAGCGGCAAAGCAATATCTGCGCACTTCTAATAGAGTGTGACAATAGTGACCTTTGGGTCTGCTTAGGTACACACTTCGGCAAGACAGTAATGCATGCAATTCAAAATAATCAACGTGGACGTCCGGCAGAGTACATTCGCATTGTACAGATAGGAGCGAAGGGAAAGCTTGTGTACATTCGTGTGGTGTCCTGTAAAGCGTGCTTTGGCTGCACTGACGTAACGTACGCAGGGGAAGCGACGAAGCAACATCTTCGCCCTTGTAATAGAGTGTGACAATAGTGACCTTCAGGTCTGCTTAGATACACACCTCGGCAAGACAGTAATGCATGCAATTCAAAATAATCAATCTGGACGTCCAGCAGAGTACATTCGCATTGTACAGACAAGAGCGAAGGGAAAGCTTGTGTACATTCGTGTGGTCTCCTGTAAAGCGTGCTTTGGCTGCACTGACGTAACGTACGCAGCGGAAGCGACGAAGCAATATCTTCGCCCTTGTAAGTGTTACAATAGTGACCTTCAGTTCTGCTTAGATACACACCTCGGCAAGACAGTAATGCATGCAATTCAAAATAAAGAAGGCCGCAAGCGGAGCAACAACACAGCAAGGACTAAATGAAGACGCCATGGCCTCAAACTGTGTACAGTACATCAGTCAACACCTGTCATCAGAAGCTCATTATCTTCACCAACAGCTAAAACACACTCGAAGCGCTGGTCACATTGCACTGAACGAGTGCCTAGACGCTCCAGTGGTAGGAACGGCCAACGAACGCAAGAATACTTCGCCATCCAAAACCGCGCACATAAAAGGTTACCTAAACTAATTAAAATGACCTAAATAATTTAATTCTTTGCATATTGGCCTTGTCTTTCGAGGCGAAACTACACATTTAATGCATTCGCATGCACAGATTTGTTCAGGCCGACCAGAACACCCCTGCATTTGTCTCTCTCTTTTTTCCCCTTCTGCTTAACTGAATATCCGGTGTCTGGAAGTGAAACATCGGCAGACGGATTTCGACGACCTCGTAGCTGTATGGTCGATCACGATGCAGACATTCTATGAGTAACGTTTCTGGCGTGTTGCGTCATCAAGAAACATGCATGTCTAGCGTACTGTTACGCAAGGAACCCCATCTAGAAAGTGATTCACGCGTAGGAAGATCTGTGTGGCAACTCTCATACCCCTGTCAGACTATACGCTTGAAGTTTGCAAGACAACGAACTTCTTCTCGCAGGTAGCTTCCTGGCCGGTTTCCCTGAATTGCGCATGCGTGCATATAGTGCTCTGCCATAATGCGCTGCTTCCGGAAGTTCTTCCGGGTGCTACTCTCATCGTTAACTCGGCGCAAAGTTTGCTGGAATTGCGCGCAGCGAATTCTGTGTCGTAGTGCAACTTGAATTCAATTCTTGGCTGGGGCTCCACAATAGCGCCTTCGCGTTAAAAGTTGCTGCCTTCAGCGCAACAGCGGAGGCAACGGTGATTAGGAGAAGGCCATTATCAATGAAGGGCGCAGGCGCGCCTTCCGAAATTGTATCGGCAAGGAAAGCGCGGAGGCAGCACGCCGCTCGCAGCCAAATGCACTAGAATTACCGGACAGTAGATGAGCCCTGCTTTCCGGGAGGTACGGTAGCCGTCGTGCGTGGTAGTTACTGAGGCAATGAAACATGGGGCACGTACGATTAGAGTGAGGTACGCCTCGGCATACCGCACGCTGGAACTGTCTGAAAAGGCTCAGTGGCTGCAAGAGATGCCGCTCTGCCCATGCAGTCGACCACCGCCCCTTTACCATAGGCAAGATGCTGGGCTCATGGTCCAGTAGCGTTCATATGCACCAAGGTCTCCGTCACCTTTGGGATTTCCTGTCATCAACAGGCCTCTCCACCTTGCTTTGATCACTTGGATCCTCATCTTCATCATCATCTCTCACTATCTACAAATGGCACTGGAGCAGCACCCAACCTGTTGGTCGGCATCAGCTTCATCTCATCACTGTCTCTTTATGTGTGTGTGTGTGTGTGTGTGTGCCGCTTTGTCTTCTGACTACACAGCGTAAAAAGAAAATAGCGAGAAAACACACACGACGACAGAGGCAAGCCCGACCTTGTCTGTCTCGTTGTGTGTTTTCTCGCTCTAGTTCTGCGCTGTGTATCCATACCAACTAACCCAAATCCCTACGCTAAGTGCCTTTTGAATGCTCAAAACGGAAGGCGTGTGCTTTTTCTGTAACACTTTATACAGGATGTGTATGTGTGTGTGTTTTTTCACTCTACAGATTTTTTAATAAAAAAAGGTATGAGAGCAGCATAGATACCGTTTTTGCAGGTGAGCTATGCGGCCAGACTAGTTAGAAGTTACTAGTGTATGTCTAATTACCTCAAAGTCATTAATTAACTCTTTAATCACGGGCTTTCGGGCAAAAGTGAGACGGCAGCATGAGAGACAATCCTCGTTGAAAGCATTTCTTTTCTTCTTTTTTTTTATCGTGAAGCAAGCACGTGCGTTAAAATATCCAACTGCGAATACTGCTATGCAAATGAGCCAAAATAAAAACCGCGCGCATCAGAAGTGCAGCGAGGGTTGTGCTCACTTCACGTCAGAGGGCCACCCGCTTTGGAGCGATGGAGATGATTGGAGTAGGTACTGATCTGCTAGCTGGATCAACCGCTGGATCAACTACCAAGGTCACGCGCCCCTGAGACGCGGTGTTCCGAATCATTCACTTAATAATCTTGGACGATGGATATTTCAACACGTCTTGTGTTTTGTTTTCCTGGATTTGTAAAAAGAAATAGAAAGGCTTTCAACGAGGATTCTCTCCCATTCTGCTGTGCCGTTTTTTTGCCCGAAAGGCTCCTCATTAAAGCGATAACTAATGAATTTTCGATAATTAGTCACCCGGTAGATAGATATTCTCCTCGACAAGATGTCCGCCGCCCGTTAACTCTGCTACTACTGCAAAGGCGGTATACCTATGCTGCTCTCATAGTTTTCTTTTAATAGAATATCTGTAAATTTCTGTAAAAAATGCGATGACAATGGGCTAGCATTAGACATTCGTCTTACGTCTAATTGCTCCTCATACAGAATGCATACATTGACCACACCACACCACAGCACATGCAGATATGACATAAGCCACACAACATGATACACAAACTCAGCCGCTCACGAAACTCTCGGAGAACATACAAGACACGTCTGAACACGTCCAGAGACGAGGTGCAACTGACGGCGCCTCAAGCTACGAGCTGCCGTCGCTCCGCGCTTCGCTATTCTCCGCCACGTGCCGCGCTGTAGATTGACACCTCGGTCACCCCGCTACGACGCCAGCATCTCTTCGAAATGGGGCTTCTAATGCTAACATATTAAAAGCACCGCGCACATTTACGCAAAGTGTTACAAATTGGCAAAAGCTGCTCGTCCTCAGCAGATCAGAAGAGAGGGCGATGTCATTTTGAACGCCCGTTCAGCTTGTCGGTGTTCAATGAACTTTAGGGGAAATCAAATTTGTTCGCGATCTAGCAATTACGACCCTTCTAGCGAACAACTTCACTCGCTCGCGAACTCATGTCCGCGAGGAAAATCCCTTCCAATTCCTTCCGCTCACGAAAAGTCTTCCGCGCCCTCAACTCCCGCCCACATTATTACGGCACATTAAGAGCGTTGCATCAAGTGCGGGAGGACGTCGCTGCTTTTAAAGCCCCCACTGCCTCCGAATGCCGACTGTTGCGAGTGTCATTTGAGGATCTTGACAAGCTTCAACACAATTGAAATTACCCATTCTATGTGGAGTATCTCACATCCCTTTATACGAGGCTATTTTTGGTAGCCATAACGATCGTCTGGAAAATTCGCTTCTAACACCGCATAGGAATGCGCACGCATTCTAAGGGAAAGGACCATTACGCCCCCCTTTATGCCGTTCTACGTTTTACGACTGTTGAGGCTTCACGCTGTGCTGCTTATTGCTGTGGACGAACAGAAATCTCACTGCCCCCCCAGGTATAATTGTAATATCTGCTGTGCGTATGCGGGCATTCAGACTGCTTTTGTTTGCATTCCAAGGTACTCGGCTTTAAACAGGGTGGCGTAATTAAAGAACTCGTTGACGCACGCTGGCTTTGATATAAGTTATGACAGAAAAATAGAGGGAAAGTGAAAACGAGGTGTAATAACATTAACGCAGTCCCTAACAACATTTCATCACACATCACCCTGTTTGCTAACTAGCGTGTACTAATGCATCGCAAAATTTGTTATTCATAGAAGATAAGTTGATAAGTAAATTTAAAAAATATTGAGATATTTAATTCGGCACCCGACCAATTCTGCAACTGAAAAAAAAATCAAACAGAATATAAAAAATAGAAAGAACAGGAGGACTAATAGAGGAGGACTAACGCCGTAGACTGACTTGTCCATAATTCCAGCCTGTATTCTAGGGCTGAATCCGGTACAAACCTCACGATCTGACCTCGTCGCCACGTAGGGTAGAACCCGGAAATACCCGAATGTGAAAAAGACTGCAAATCCAGACACCAATATGGGCACTGGAGAACGGTGGTGGTGGTGGTGAAAGGGTCGGCCTCACAGAGGTGGGCAACGTCACGACTGACGCCCTGGGGTAATGTGCGTCCTGGGCCGACTTCTAAGGGAACTGTGCCGAGATATGTCTGAAAGCGTCTGAGGAAAACATAGGAAAAACCCCAGACAGCACAGCCTGCACCGCGATTCGAATCCGGGTACCTCCCAGGGAAGAACACCCAGTGGCACTGGAGAACGCTAAGCACCATGCATTCAGCACAGCCACTTAGAAAGTCGTCTTCATATCTTCATTTTTTTTTTATGTGAGAATGGCTTTATTGTTCTTTTTTCTGCTTTTTCACTAAATATTGCGGATTTTTCGGCTCCTGAAATAAAACCTGATTTTGCCCCGATTTAGAAAAAAAAAGTCACATAAAACCCGAAAAAACAAAGTTATATTTCCAATCCAATGGTTATGCGAAGCTTGCAAGCTGTGCGGAGACAGATGCCACTAAATTTGTAACGAAGTGTTCACTCGTTACTTTCAAGACCTTTAATTCTGATTCCTAATGATTTTCGTTTCATTTTATTCGTTATATTTTATTTTAATTATATCTTGTATATTTCTTTCTTTTTTTGAGGAATAGCAAGCCGACATACCGTTTGGCTGACCTTTCCTCCTTTTTTCTTTGTTCTAGTAAATATATCCCCCCTTTAATTAATGCTTCCCCACACTGTCACTACACTCTTAACAACACTCCCGTGACTGTCCCGGCGTTCAATTGTCGGCGGAGTTAACGTGGAATAAGCACATTGAAAACATAGTTTCACAAGCTAGTCGGTCTGTTTCATTCGAAGCCGCCGAGCTCTTGAACACTTGCGGATTTTTCTCCAGGACGCCGGCGTCCTCTCAACCCTGTGATATGGCTGCGTACCTGTGTGCTGTGTGTGTGTTTTTGTGTGTTGTGCTTTCGCCTGGCGTTCTGTTGATGTCTCACTGACTCCACTGACTATCGACCCTTATTCAGCGTCGTTCATCACCTCATCATTAGGACACATCTCATCCTGCCCATTGTGCCTTGGGGTATAGTGTGCCGCATCTCATGTAGCGAATTCCCCCATTCATCATCATTAATTTATCTGTTGTTGTTGTTGTTCATTCGAGGTAGGCCTGGATCGGCACCAACCTACGGCTCGCTTATTTCGCACTAGTTCGGCCTAAATGAGAATATGCATCGTCAATATACGATCTGCATAAAAAATATTTAACCAATAGCATCGAGGCCGTCCAAAATAAAGCGACGAGATTCATCATTAACAATGTTGTTTTACTACATTCTTCAGAAAGACGTCTTATCTCACGTTTAGCTTTTTGTCGCAATCTCCTCCCAACATTACCTCTATTGTGGGCGACCTCTATTGCAGTGGTCGATTAAACGCTCCACCTTCATTTCTCCCCAGATCAACCGCTTCTTTCGCCACCGCTTACGTTTATGCAAAACCGTTTTCCTCCCCGCATCGCGCTGCAGTGGAATAATCTTCCCGCCATCATCACCGTGATCATAGTCCCTAAACGACAGAAAAGAGATCCTCATGAATTTCATTGTGGCATTTCTACTTCGTAATTGATTTCTCTCAGTTTTGCAATATCTTGTTTCCCTAATGTACTTACGGTTTTAGACTCTGCCATTCGAATATAATGTTTCTGTTGATCCGTATTTCGTTCTATTGATATTGTACACGGTACGTTCTGATGCCCTAACTGTAACCTTTGGCCGTATTCCGAAGTGACTAAATAAGTAAATGCAAGTGCTGGCATATTGGGCGCGTTTTGAAATAATCTACCTAGTCATGTTGCGGTGAATCACCTCATGCCATCGTCATTGATGCTCTTGTTGTTTGTTGTTGTTGTTGTGCATGCAGTCGTTATTATAAATAGCGCGCTTAAAGCGCGTAAGGTATATTGCAGCCGATTTCTTTGAGGTCTTAAGCGTTCGTTAAAGAAAGTTGATGTCGTTCAACACTGAACTGAAACAAACACTTAAATTTCAATAACTAATCGCGACATATAGATCACGCGGGTTAAAAAGAGGCATCGGACGAAGTCTAAGACAGTTAGCTCTTCGAGAGAGCTAACAATTAAAAATCAAGAACTCTGAACGAAAAAAATGACAACTTACTACATAGCCCTCATCAAATCCCCTGCATCCAACCGCCATATTAAATAGGTACTGTTAAGCAACACGAAAGCAGCTTGCGCGTTTTGTATTATTTAGGGCTTTGTTGCTTATAAACACCTCGCAACATAGTACACCCGTGATATGCCGCTATAAAATGTTTTACTTCTTTGTAAAATTTCCGATAGAATCGGTCGAAGTGACGTCTAATGTGAGACGACCCTCATTTTTGCGGGCAACATTGGCGCTTATGTATCCAGCCTTTTTTTTTTTTTTTTTCTTGCGTTTTTGGTTACCACGCTGCGCACCGTAGTCTTCGCTGCTTGTGTTATGCGCATGCAATGTAGTTTTGCCGCCGTACTTGACGGACAATGGGAAGTTAGTGTCTACTTCGGCACAGTGTTGCCCGCAATTTTCAATTGGAATTTTCTAAGAGACTATCATTGTGATTGAGACGCATTGAGACGTGTTGAGGCCTTACGCTACTGAATAAACTGGTTTGAGATTGTACATCAACGGCTTTACTTTCTTTCTTTCTTTCTTTTTTCTCTTTTTTCACCAACGTGCTACGGACGGCAGTTTGACAGAGGACCATCCCCAAATAAATATTGCAAGCTCTCATATCGTAGACTACTACCTTCAGACTCTCTTAACTCTCATTTTCATTCGTTTAAAGTCATTGGTGTGTGGTTTTTGGTACTCGTCAACATCTGAATTTAATATTTGCTCTAAATATTGGATATTGGATAATTGCTCCAATGTCCGAATTAGGTAAATCAATTTACAAACTTGTTGTACTACAGCTACCTATTAATGCCAATTGTACTTTTCTTGAGCTGTGAACTTGTCAAGTCGATATGATGCCTTTTTCCTCGTGCCGCAAACTTGTCAAATAAGGCTCATTCATTCCCTATCATACAAGCACACACTGCCATATAATGCGCGTAGCGATGAAAGTGGCTTAGGTTGTTTTGTAAAAAATGTTGCATGATGTCCCATTCTATTTGAAATTTGTATTCACAAGTGACCAGGTAACACAGTAACATCCATTGGACACACAAGAGATATTCAACATGCATGACGCGTTTGAATGTAACAAAAAAGGAAGAAATTGAATTCGTCACCCGACAAATTCTGCTACTCCCATAATAAAACGAGAGCCCTGCACAGCGCAGATTTTCTGGCTTATTTGTCACCTATTCTTCGAGTACCATGTATTGTACTCAATATTCGCAACTACAAAACAACACTGAATAAAACAGAGATGAATAGTTACGAATATTTCTCGCAGCGCCGCGTAAATTCAATAAGGAATGACACGTACTTTCGCTTCCGGCAACAGATTCGAATCGCACACAGTCTATTATTTGCAGAACGAAACGTCATTATGGGAGAAAGGAACGGACGCATATGTCAGGAAAGCCACTTTGAAGGAGATGAGATTTCACTGTTTTGACTGTCACGGAATGATGTGCTCGAGATGGACTGCGCCCAGCGTTAAAGGAGCATGGAAAAGACTTGGAACAAGTTTCTTTTTTTCTTTTTTTTTCATCTGCATCATGTGAGCATACTACCTACAGGAACTGTCATGCAAAATATTTCCTTTGGGAAGTGCAAATTTACTGAGAAAATTACTTTGAAAGAGAGCGCGCAGCGGCGACGACCCCGCAAAGCGTCTCCTCGCGTCTCGTGTCGTCATGTGACGAGAGCATTTTTGATTGGCCACCAAGAATCGTCTGCTAGCGAGAGCGACCAGTCGAGACGCGAGAGGGGCGGCTGGAAACGCGACTGCAAAAAGAAAGAAAGAAAAAAGAAGTCGCTCGCCTCAGTATAGACCTCTCCCTGTTTGTGAAGAAATGACGTCATAGTTTTCGACAGCGCCACCAGTTTGGTAGAGTGGGGGATATGTTTATTGAAGATAAAGAAAGAGAGACTGGTCAGACAGGCCAAGGCCGACTTGCTATTCCCAAAAGAGAAAAGCAAGAAGAAAGAAAGAAAGAAAGAAAGGAAAGTTTGGTAGAGTTGTACTACGCTCGAAGCTAGTGGCGAACGATATCGCGCCCGAAAGCCACAGTCTTACGATGGTCCCTGAAAGAGACGCGACCTTCGGTCCTACTTTTCTTTCAATAGGAGGCAGCGAACAAGTGCCAATTCGTGGACCCCAGCCCTCCCCTTCCGATTTGAATTCGGTTTCAGACTGTCTACCAACGTCATATATATATGACGACGTTTCTCGGGTAGCGGTCTATTGGCGAGGCACGTGACCTGCAGACTGGCGGCCGAGGAGAGCAGGTTTTCTGACCCGCGAGATTGAAAGCTCTCTTGCGCTCCAGGACTACACGTTGCACCCGTAGTTTTTGTGCGTATGTGTGTCCCAGGGCTTGTAATCGACGCATTCGCAAGTTCGAAAAATTCCATATATATGTATTCGGGTCAGTGATTCTTGCTAAAAATGGAAGCTTTTGCTTTGTGGCCCTACCGCGCACGACAAGTGGACTCCCCAAGATGCCAACACTGTGGTGTCTTTGAAAATCTGGAACACATCCTTCACTGTCCACATGACCAAGCCCTCATGACCACAATTACACTCCTCTCACTGTGTCAAACTTGCTTGGTCCATGGTCAAATTCAGCACGTCAACACTCTACCCTAAAACCAGTACTAAGCCAAGCAGCACAACATCTTTGCCAAATATTGGTTCAAAATTGGCAATACCGGCCCAATACTTAAGTCACAAGACTTGAGTGCAATAAGTCAATAAGTCACAATAAGTCACTGCCTCTTTTTATTTATTTCCTGTTCTCCTTCTTTTGAAACGCTTCAATGATCATCATCAAGCCAAAGTTGTTGTGGTTGTGAGGAATGAGAGAGAGAGAGAGAGATACAAGAATACGATGATATGGGGATGGGGATGGGGGTGGCGATGGGATGGGATGGGATGGGATGGGGATGGTGAGGAATGAGCTCTGCCCAGGAAGTTGGGAAAGCCCGATGTCAGTTCGATGTTCGTTTCCTCCTCCCATTTTTTCCCACCGCTCCTACCTTTTTCCTTTTTTCCTACCGCTCTTAATTTTCTCTGGCAGAATAACTAAAGCCATGGGGCAAGGCTCAAGGCAAAGACGTAAAACGAATCAACTTGTTGCCTGCAGTGACCTCAATGCAGTTAACAATGTAATTAGCAGAAAATGTTGTCTAACTAATAGTAACTGCAATTTTTAACTACAAAGGAGTAGTTTCACAAGTAGGTCCACTGCAAGTAATATGTCTACTGTCTGTCACAGGGTTATAGTAACGTCTGTATTGCCCAGATTATGTCTGTAGCTTGCATTCTTTGTAATACATCAGTTCATGCTTGCTACTACATTTTTTAGAATTCTGTAACAGATTATGAAGTGGGGAGGGGGGAATTTGTGCTAATAAATATATCCCCCCCTCCCCGATGTCAGTTCAAGATGACCCCATTCACGCGCAGCAGGAACTCATTAAGGAAAACGACTGAGAAGTCCTCCTTTTCCTGCTTGAGCAAACATCCTCAAGACGATCTCGAAGAACTGCTGCATCAAGTGGTTCCAGGAGACAAGTGTGTGACACCGTGCGCACTGAGCCTGCGTCACTTTGTTCAGGCTAAGGGCCGTGGTTTGTGATGGCTAATGTGTTTGTATTGTGGCGCAAGGAGAAGGGGGGGAAACACTTTAAGAGGTATATTCTATTTATTGTTCTCGGTAAGAAAACAGAATATGCGGTATTTGCAAATATGTTGCAAAACTCGACACATTAAAAGGCGTCAGCTGACCTCGACGTCGCAAACCAGAACACTTTCCGCAAATCCGCGTTCAAACGGCGATCGGTAAAGTGTACCGAGGGAGTTTTATTCTCGCGAGTGGCCAGCAGTCCCTCGGCTCTGTTTGTTCGCAAATACTGTCTGAACGTACGCTGTTTTGAAGAAGAAAGTTGTTTGCAGCGCGCTTGAAGCAGTCCAACGATTTTTTTTTATCCTACCGCATAAAATTTTAACTGCCTGTGGAAGCGTGTGTCTGCACAGGTTGTGAAAGGAGACAAGCGCAGCACGTAAATGCAAACGACCGGCATGTAAAATGTTACTTCGAGTTTCGTCATACCATTACATTCGAGTCTTTCTTCCCTTTAGTTTTCTCTTTTTTTTCTTTTTGTCTGTATGTTGTTATGAGCGGTACATGAGAACAACCACATAAAATGAACACTATGAGCCTACTATAAGAAATAGCACTGTGCTACGGAGCGCAAATTCATTTTTCTCTCGAAACACGTCGGTAATGTTTGCTTTTCGTCAATTTGCCTTTCATGCAGCGCATGAAGCAGCGACATCTTCGCGATACTTCACTGTCTGTTTATGAGCGTGTCACTATAGGACGGAGCCGAAGTTAATAAACCACAGAGCACACTGATCACTATCAGATATGCGACATGGTGCATACATGAGTAAATAATGAGACTATAACCAATTCCTTTGTATGACACCTCAGCAATGCCGCACAACGACCATAACACACCCAGCCCTAAAAGTCGCTGCATTAAGGAAGTACGAACACCTGATCTGATGACCAGATAGTATCAAAGGCGCCCAAAGGCGTAAGCCCGGTTCAGTGAAGGTGTGTCAAGGAGACTAGCGAGAATGCTTGACGGTATTGTGGCGGTACTGCAAGACCAGGGGGTGGCGATATGTTTAATGATAACAAAGAAGAGGAACGAGGGAAAGGTCAGCCAGACAGGGTGTCGGCTTGCTATTCCAAAAAAAAAATCAGAGAGAGAGTACCCAGGCGGGCACAGGTACCAGGTACCAAGACCAGCTACCTAGTACCGACGACAACGTGGACGGTGTCTGAGTGGTGTTATTCAACCGGCCTAAGTAGTATCTCACTCGCATTGTGACACAGATGACGGAGACCATAATCATATGCTCGATATCTGCCAACACAGCACAGTTTAAGCAGACACCATCGTATCGGTGCCCCCAAGGCTCTGTACTAAAATGTGGGGAGTACGACGTGTGCGCCGGCATATACGTATAGGGTACGGTGTTATGTGCTGGACGAGGCTGTCCTGTCTTTTCTTTCTTAACCCATAACCCGTGTCTTCTAATATTGCGTTATGACCTCTTGAGCCATGAACAATGGGAAGGTGCACAAAATCCAACTATATGCTATATTTTTGTGTAACAAATAAACTTATTCTTATTCTTTCGTATATACGTATTCTTTCTTCCTTGTTTCTTTCTTTCTGAACTTTATCCGTTTCCAACAACAATTCAATATGAGGGTAATACTCCCTCTGATGACTTCATTGGTTCATATCGGAAGTATCGAATGAAGTAATAATGTATCACTTGCATCGCTTGTTACCTCATACGAAGATGAGTGGACTATGTACAACTATATACCATCCAAGCTGCACTAAAAATATGCTTCGATCGGAAGATAGATCTAATTTGCAGATAATATCCGGTCCCCTTCTCATTACATGGTGCTGACGTTATTGTGCCCACGTTCTTCTGAATTAAATTAAGGCAAGGCAGCACATGCCCTAAATAGCCATTATTCGCCGCCCTCATGTATTGTACACCAATATGGGCCTTTCTAAACTCCACAACGGGCCTGTAGGTTTCGGAGTTGGACTAATTCAAGCTGTGAACCTTCATTAGCCAGGTCTCGGCTACATTAATTACGTGTTTAGTCGGAATTAAGGCGAAATTAACTAGAGTAATATCTTGAACAGACCTACGCAGCAGCGTGCATGTATCGAAAGACACGTAGGCGAGATATGTGCAGGGTGTCAGCGACATAACCGCACGCAAATGCTCGCATGTCTCGCGATGAAATGCCGGGGACATATCCGCAATAAAGGCGAATCAAAAAAAAAATGTCTGGAGGATTGTAATTTTGTTTATGCTTATGCTTATTTTTTTTCTGTTCCTGGCTCGCTCTTCTGGATACTGGCCATAGCTCACACGTGACAAACAACAAACAACTTTATTACAAGATGACAAGATGGTGAATAGGGAGCTTCATCGCCAGGGGTGATACTGTACCCCACTGCTGGTGGTGATGCGGGGAATGAAATAATGAGCCCCTTCACAATAAGGATCGAAGCCCTATGGTATCCAGAAAAGTGAATGGAGCTTTGAGGGCAGAGCGTTGGTGGGCTGGATGTGGCCAGGGACCAAGCAAGTTGGGGAGACAGAGGGGGCGAGAGTCTAGCTCGTTAAGGGATCCGGAGAGGACGGTTCGGGAAGGTTGGTAGTGTGGGCGATGGAGAAGAATGTGCTCTAGATCTTCTACGGCACCGCAGTGACTGCAGTGGGGAGAGTCAATTTGCCTCAAGCGGTAACGCCACTGCGCTGTAAAAGCCACATCGAGGCGCATTCGACGAACTAATGCGGCATCTTGCACATGTGACATAGCAAAACATAACCCTAAGAAAAATATGGCAGTCGTCGAAAAAGCCAGACAGCGTCGCATTTGTACCGTTCATGCTCTATAAGGCACTGAGGCGTGTGTTGTGTTTGTCTGTGTGTGATTTTAGCCTCAGAAGAGTTACTTTCCAGCCTAAAAAAATGGCACAAAACATAACTTAATAAACACGTTTATACGATGGTACAGTCAAAACCTTTGGACTGTCACAGAGACCGGGGCAAGTAGGTGTTCATAGGCATTCTCTCTCGTAATCTTCACTGTGGACATGAACCGAATAGAACGCTTACTGGTGGTGGATATTTAAAAACAAGATAAAGCGAGCGGGAAATAACCCATCATCTTAAGGCGTGCATGCTGTGTAAACCGCAAGACAGTCGCAGCTGTGCAATTTTTATGGGCACACGTCATGGGCACTTCATAATCGTTTGATTTTTAACTATGTCATAATTTTCACCACTGTTTCGGCGCACTATAGCCTTAGTTGATTGTGCGCCATAAAACCTCAATCATCATCATCATCATCATCATCATTATCATCATCATCATCATCATCATGTGTCTGAGTGGTGTTATTCAACCGGTCTCGTTCGTAGTACCTCACTCGCATTGTGACACAGATCACGGAGACCATGATCATATGCTTGATATCTGCCAACACAGCACAGTCGTATCGGTGCCCCCAAGGCTCTGCTTAAAATGTGGGGAGTATGACGTGTGCGCCGGCATACGCATAGGGTACGGTGTTATGTGAAGCTGAACGAGACTGTCCTGTCTTTTCTTTCTTAATCCATAACCCGTGCTATGCATTGACCAATGCTATGAATAATGGGAAGGTACACAAAACCCAACTATATGTTATATTTTTGTGTAACAAATAAACTGTATTCTTTCTTCCTTGTTTCTTTCTTTCTGAACTTTATCCGTTTCCAACAACAATTCAATATCAGGGAAATACTTCCCCTGATGACTTCATTCGTTCATATCGGAAGTATCGAATGAAGTAATAATGTATCATTTGCATCGCTTGTTACCTAATACGAAGATGAGTGGACTATGTACAACTATACCATCCAAGCTGCACTAAAAATATGCTTCGATCGGAAGATAGATCTAATTTGCAGATCTAATTTGCAGATTTGCAGATGGCCCACTACATCTCCTCTAGGATCGATCATGCCCATAAAATCGACCACATTCCATGTCGTACATCTCATTTCCAATTTTCTTTCTTCCCCAAAACCATCAGTGCTTGGAACGACCTTCCCCAGTCTATCGTAGCTAACTCCGACTTTTCAGTTTTTCGCAGCCAGCTAGCTGCCAGTTTTGGTGTCTAATTTCATTATCATCGCATATGTTTTCTTAACGTTTTCACATAAGTGTTTTTTTTGTATTTTTTGCAAAGTGTTCAATTGCTTCTGTTCTGATGATCTGTTCTGATGATTCTGATCTGTTCTGTTCTGTTCTGACTTGCTGATGTAACCCCCCCCCCTCACTCAACGCTCCTCGAGGGCACGTGAGGTATTCTCATAAATAAATAAATAAAATAATATCCGGTCCCCTTCTCATTACATGGTGCTGACGTGTGATTCATTCAATTCATGATCATCATCACGCATCCCATGTACTGAACCCACAATTCTCGCGTGGCTCCTTTCTGCCGCAACGTCTGTGACACTGAAGTCAAAATCAGTTTTCCGCCCTGCTTATTCAGCGCATCTGCGGTGATTCAGATTCCTCACATGACGAAATAAACCTCCCATTCTTGCTCGAGATCGAGGCCTGAGGGCAGAGAACGCTTTCCGTTTTCGGGAGACTATATAAAATGAGATTGTCTGTCCAGGATGTTCTTTGGTCCAACTGTCACTCAAAACGGAACTCAAATGTGCTGATTTCCAATGCTAAACAGCTGCCTCCTGGAAAAACGCAGGCTATAAAGTTACATTGGAATACTTCACATGGTAGGCACACACAAAGCGCAGCCAGCATTCAAAAAGATTTTACAATCGTGACACATACATGGAAGGTGCAAAATTGCAAGGTAACTCCAGTTGACTACAACAGCAGTGTACTTTTTGTTCATGAATGCAGTACAAGACGTCCTAACGATGAAGAGCGTTAACATATTTCGCATCGCTTGAAAGAATAGAAACATAGAATCTGTTGATCTTCTTCTATCAAGGAAATTCGGTGCAATTCAGAGCAATTCGGTGACCATAAAAGCAATTTGCCCACTCACTCTTGTCGCCACAAACTTAAATTCGACGCGAACTCCGCTCGGCAAATTAATTTACGCTCGGCCACACAATACAAGCCGGCGAACGACTGCGCAGGGAGCTTAAATACTTCGTTTAAGTACCAATTATAACTCCACAAAAAGAACGGGCGAACCAATTCGAAATCGTCCTTCAGATCTTCTTTGTGTAGGGAAACCAGGAACGTGTTGCTTCTAAAGCGCGCTGCATCTCAGAAAAAACAAAAGAGCAGACATCGAAAAAGACGCTCCGAGAAGGGAATTAGTGCAACACACATCCATTTAGAAGGCGTCCGATTGGATTTGCATATTTATATGTCCTTTGAGACGCTCTTCTGCGGTGGTGCCAGTCTCATGTTTATAAATACGGAATTCCCCTCGTCACGGGCGCCTCAAAGAATCCAAAAAGGGGATGCGAGCGAATAAAAGAGCAGCGTGTCCTTGGGGCCTTTAGCATTCCCATCTATATACCTCTACCCCTGTCCAGTATACTGAGTGAGATACGCTATTAGGCAATTCGAATGGAAGGAATACGTGAAGAGAAGGACAGATAAAAAGAACAGCATCAAGAGTAGAGAAAAGAAGAAGAAATTGAGCGCAAAGGGAAAGGCTAGAGCACAAGGAGAAAGGCCGTGGGGAAACTTGGTCGCCATATCGAATTCTGTGTACCGTATATTTTTTTAAATATTATTATTATTCCTCGTGACTCCTTGCACGTTCGGCTACATGGCTTTGCCGGCGGCTATAGAGTCAGTATTCACTGTTGATCGTGTTTAGTAGTTCCTAAGCACTTCCCTGATTCACAATAGAGTTTTAGATAAATGTTTTAGAGTTTCAGCTTGAGGTTTTTCATAACGTGACGACAGAAAGAAAAAAAATTAGCAGAGACACCTTGCATCATACGCTACGACTCCTGTCATATGAAGGACAGCAGCCGGTAATAGCAGTAAGAATTATTATTAACTGCGCCTAAGTTTTTTTTCTTTTTTTTTTTTCTTATTTCAAATCTAGTTTTAAACAACACCTCAAGTAGGGGGTCGCCGTCGACCATGAAGCCTCTGGTGGGATGTGCGGCTCGTTCCTGGAACCCGTGGACTCGTTGTTGACGAAAGATGAAAGTCACTGAAAAGGTTAGCCAGCTGTAGGACTCGAACCCACATCTCCTGCATTACCGGTCCAGGGCTCTACCAATTGAGCTCAGCTAACACACCTCCCCAGCGACTTCCAAGGGTGCGTCATCTGAAGGGACAAACCAGCCACTCTCTCTCACTCATGCTCCTTTCACGCTTACATTTTTCCTCACTCATACACACATTCATACGACGGGATCGACGCAAGCGGCAAATGTTGAACATCAGTTCTCCCCTGGTCGTTGTTGACGACCGCCGTTACTCGTATACACTCGAAGAAGGAGTCGGAGAAGAAAAGAACAACAACAACAACAACAACAAATAAATCGTGACTATGACAGAAGAAAAGAACACTTTTCAGTTACCGTTCGTAAAACGCATCCTTCCACTACTCAACCCGCAATGCTCTGATTGAACGGTGATGATAGGGAGTGGGAATTGGGAAGCACCTGCAGTTCCCTGAAAATCCCCCATGTAAAACTATGGGAGAATGAACCAGCGCACCGGCGAACCCGCTCAGAATCGGACAGCCACGCCTCTGGAGTAATTTCTTTTTTTTTTAATTCTGTGTTAGCGCCGCGAAGCAACTGTGGCTTTGAGCGGCGTACAGACGTGGGCAGATGGAGAGAGTACAACAGGAAGGAGTGGGGACGGGGGATTAGTAAGCGTCCATGGCCGACTTCAGGGGGGACTGTGCCGACATTCGTCTGGAAAGTCGTCGGAAAACCCAGGGAAAACCTCAGACAGGACAGCCGGTGACAGGATTCGAACCCGTGTCACCTCCCACCAGTCTCGGCGTGGAAAGCGATCATCGTAACCAGTATGCCACGGGAGCTGGTGGGGTAATTTCATGATTGTGCTTTCTGCCCTATGTCGTCTCCCTGATGAACCACTCCTCTCGTTTATGCCTCGTTGTAAGCGAGATCACCACCGGGCAGTTAACTCTGAAAGGTCTTTTGGGGTCGTGGGTCAACCGATTCATCCGAGCGCTTCGACGACCAGCGAAGCACTAGTTTTCCTTTCTCCGTGAACACGAGATGGATTTCTCGTTTTTTTTTGCTGTATTTTTGTAGTGATGTCTGTGGCTGACGTGGCTGACTGGTGAGGATTGTGCGCTACTGATAGAAACAGCACATGTGTTCTGCAGCTTTTGCCTGCAAAAACCGCACAAACGCGGAAGTATAGCGTACAAGGAGGTCCTAACACCCGCCCGCACGCCCGTACACCCTCACTTCTCTTCAAGATGGGTCGGTTAAATTCACCAAACTGTAATGTCTGTGGAGTGAAAGCTGACATCCCACACCAGCTCCTGTATTGCCAGCAGCACCTTCAACATAGGGACACCCTCCGCTGCCGTCTGCTCCAGATTGGCTGTAACTACTTTTCGTTGGCCACTCTTCTTGGCCCCGTCTTGCACCCCAACCAGTGGGCTGTCACTGCCGCTCCCCTCGGTTTCCTCCGAGTCTCAGGCGCTCGTGAACTGCATGTAACTTTGTGCTAGTGTTTATTCTCTTCTTCGTTTATTTCTTCCTTTTCCTTTCTTTTTGTTTCTTTTTGTTTTTTTCTTTCCTTCCTTTGTTTCGATTCCCCCTTTTTGTTTTTTTCTTTCTCCTTCCTTTTCTTTTTCGTTTTCCCTTTCCCCCTTTTTTCGATTTTTTTTTTGAATAGCAAGCCGGCTCTTTGCCTGGCTAACCTTTCCTTTCTTTTTTTTTCTTAATAAACATATGCCCCCCCCTCCAGGTCCTAATATCGGCTAGCAACCTTACCGCATACTCCCCTCACGCCATGTTTGTACAGCCCTTTTCTCTCTCTCTCTCTCTCTTCGCAATAACTCATGGTAGTTTGTAAACACTACTCCTGGTGACACAACTCCTCTCTCCTGATACGTTAATAATATTATATGATACCACGTAAAGCGATAAATAATGTCAATTGAAAATACTGCGCTAGTGCTGACGTGTATTATGTGCTTGACGAAGAGACATTTCTTATACAGGCAGGGCTACAGGTAGGGTTTGAAACAAGCATCAAGGTAGGGGTGTGTAATTTCTACTTAATTATGCGTGTACTCTTGCGCTGTGGAAGAGAATGACTGTGTCTTCCTTATAATCCATTAATTAATACGTAAGTAAACGATAATTAGAAAAGAATGGAGCAAATCTTAATCAAGACATCCAATCTGTTTCAAAATTGGTCAAGTTCTACTGAGGCATTTATGGAATAGTTCTGGAATAAGTCCTGCCTTTCTACGGTTTCGACTTCGCCGCAAGGGTGCAACAACCTCGGAAATAGAGCAACCTGACGTCAGGGGCGGGTCGAGACTCTCACTTTGGGGAGAGGGAAGAGGAGGGGGGGGCTTGTCGAAGCGCATGGCGTTAGAGGGGAGAGAACTAGACGAACCTAATATTTAACACAATGATTTGGGGAACGATAGCCCCCCCCCCCCCACACACACACACATGACTTTTCGTGGGATTTCCTGGCAGACGCCATCAGCAAACTCCTGCTAATCAACTTGTTTTCGTTTGGTTTTTTTATCTTCAAGTGTTTTGGAGTAGCCGGTTCCTGTCTTTTGTAGGAGCCTCCATCCCCATATTTTTCTTTTTATTCCAACTCCAACTCCTGTGGGACAAAATAGCGCAGCCTCCTAGCATAACTAGGAAGAATGTAATGTAAAGTAATGTCCCTCAAGGGACCTTTGGATGTATATTGAAATAAATAAATAAATAAATGTCTGGAAAAGGCTAGCCATAGACCAGGGATGCAACACAGTAAACGGGGGCCATGCATGCTTATCAGTTCTGACACCGGCATCGCGATAAATACCGGATTCATCCTTTCATCAGGGCCCTCTTGTGTAAGGTGAATGAACGGCCGCTAAAAAGCAACGAAGGGGGGCCTGCTCGTCCACTGAGACACACCTGTCCAACATGCGGTTAGACACACGCGTCTGCATCTCTTCCATTCTCGACCTTTTACTCACCGACCCTTAGAGTAACCATAGTGCAATTAAATGCGTTTAATGATATCAGTATCTATCTCACCATGTAGTACGTTCGTCCTGAAGCTAGAGTTCGGAATACCTTTGAGCGTCATGCCTCATTTACCCTTTGATCAACACCGTGCCTCTCACGTTATCTGACGTAGCTCCCAGTATTTTCTCAGTAAAGTAAACATGTGAAGCCCCTCCCAGTGACGCTCCACCCCTGGTTATTGCCTTTCTCGTGAGCTCTTTCAATCATGGTCCGCTTTACAGCCCCACCTTCGTTCCTGCCGACTTCATCCCCTTTGAATGGCGACCCTTGTAAGATTAAACGTTGCCACTTCACCCTTTTTCTCAAAGCGGCGTAAATAGGGACGAGCCGAAGATTAAACTCGATCACGACAGAAACTTGAGCCTCGGAGTGTAAATTAGGCGGGACAAAGACGAGACAACACCGTCCCTCTGTTCAACCTCATCAAGTTCTTGAACTATCATCTTGTATCATTCTTTTCACTGCGCACAATTGACCCCTTTTTCTTCGTCATTGCTCACTGCGATTAAACGGTACTAGTCACGCTTTCTGCTGATTTTATTTTATTCCTTGTTCAGTCTGGTTCAGTAGACAGTAAATGTTTACATACGATCATAAAATGTATGCTTGTAGTGGTAACCTGGATTTTGCGCGTATTGTTTGCGTTTCACAATTATGCTCTACGAACAGCTAGAATTATGAATTTTGGGGCGTTTGGATTCACGAAAAATATTTACGCATAGCCTAACTACAAGAATTAAAAGTCGTGGTTTCGTGTCTAAGAAGAATAATCTGCTGACTACAACATGTTTTGCCAGTAAGAGTGATGAAGCGCTCTTATTAAGAATTCAATTCAATCTCTCATCTTCGTTTTTTTCCTACATCTAACGTATTATTATGCCTTACCACATTCCTAACTCCGCTATAGTGTCCTTGTGTCATTAAACTCACGAATTAAAACCAAGGTTGGCTACCGCAAACAGAAACGGAAACAAGAACCGTTAACAACCCATATTTCACGAGGAACGAAAATAGAAACAAAACTATTTTCGTTTCGATTACCAGAAAGCGAAACGGAACAAAACTATTTTTCTTTCGACTACCAGAAAACGAAACGGAAACAAAATTCGTGGGAGGTAACGACGAGAGAAACCAAATTCCCGTGCGCATTCTCGGGCTCCAATTGTTTAGGTTAATCTACCTGACATTTGACTTGACAAACATATCAATATTCTCTGTTCCGAGGTCATCCTATTAACCGCATGAAAGCATACATGTGCATTTATACACTGCACCCGTCACTAGACTTCCACTGTCACAGAGATGTCGATTGGGGGGCCAACGGCGTCTCCAGTGACGCCTCGCGGAGAATAATGTCATCTTCAATGTGACTGGGAGTCACACGGCATTCAACATTTGTACGATTGCGCTATGCTGGTAGTGTTAGATTGTTTACTTGTGTACTTGTACTTGTATACTATTGTACTTAGAGTGTTGATTGTTGATTGAGAGGGACATAAAAGCAGCATTAGATTACGAAGGAACACCAAGAGTGCCTAAAGAGATGAATATTTTGAAATGGTGATCGTCTCGCGATGAGCCTTTCGCAGCACACCTGGCGGAAGCTGCCTCCGCGGTACCGTCCCCGCCTGTCACGCAGGTGTCAGTGGAGCTTTTGTTTTCGTGTTGAGCCCACTGCGCAGCAAGATGGATGCAGCCGTGTTGGATGACGTGCTATTTTTGCACACAAGCGGCGATAGATTTTTTGGACAGATACGGTGTTTCACGCACGTTTCATACGTACAGCCCCCGTCAACTTTAATAATAACACACACACACACACACACACAATATGGTCTCGTTCTCGTGCACGATTACAGCAACCCTTGGGGTGATGATGAAATCTCAGTTGAACAAAATTAATTCTGTTAGTTTAACGCAAGGACTGTGTTCATTTAACATTCCCCCAGTGCCCCCAAGGTTGCTGCAATCGCGCTCAGAAACGAGACCGATTTTTTTTCCAGTGCTATTATTAAGGCTGACGGGAGCTGTACATGAACTACAAAAAAAAATATACACTGAGCTTGGACTGCACTAAACTCGCACGTTTTACAAAATACAGCGGACACGAACAGCCAGTCTACATCATCGTATATACAATAGAATACAATTCCCTCTCAGATCATGATTTCGTCGTCGTCGAAGGAAGTTGCAACGCAGCACCCATCGCGCGATGAAGGATAACTGGCGGCGACCGGACGCACAGAAAGCTGGACATAATTGCACGCCTCATTAGGCACGGGGTCCGACGCGCGTCCTGTAAAGCAGATATCGCGACACACGGACGTCATCAACATCGCATTAGGAACGGTTAACTGATCCATAGGAGAGTCCGGAAAATTAAGATTGATTCAACCACGGTAGGGGGATGTGTTCATCCGGACAAAGTCTGAAAGCATAGTCGAGGTTCCTTCGTAACTGAAAGAAAGCTTGCCACGTCGACAGGAAATAATTGCATTGGGAATGAAGGATGAGACGTGCACGAAATATGCTTGCGTAAGATGGGAGTGAAGAATTAAGTATTCATTGACGTGCCTAAGCATCATGAAGCAATCAGGCGAAATTAAATGTCCAGAACAGAATCTCCCTTTTCACGGAGTTAGGAACGTAGCTCATTCTCGTTAGACCGAAAGGGCTGAAATGTTATTCCCTTGAAGTTCGTTGAACTTGAAGTAATTTTCCCAAAAAGGCAAATGAGTGCAAGCGCTACGATTAGAACCTATAGATCTTCCTGATTTCCCATCGGGGATATTACTAATTATAATAATTTTATTAATACGATACATGTTTTAAAAAATGTATTATTTGTGTCTCGGCCGTCGTTTTGCTTATTGGTAGTTATACTCATCTGCAATTTTACACGCACACAATATTTTACGCCTGATGCTATTCCAATTGCACCACGTCGACCTGCCGTGAATAGACGACTTGCATAAATCCCAGGAGGCAGCGCGAAAGAGCGCGGTGCGTTGTGGGTATTACCACGGGCCCTTGTGTTACATAATGTCATTGGATGTGAGTTTATGTACTTTAGTGACTTTAGTATTACATTCTCCGGAGCGTTGTCCACTACGCGTGTAATCGGCGATCCCCGCATGTTATTCTCTGTGCAGACGGGGTTTCTTTCCAAGTTGATTGCGCTGAACGGAACCGCAGTTCTGCTCGAATATACCAGCAATGCATGTATTCGAGTTTGACTCGGGAGCGTCAACGAGAAAAAAGGCAGCCGTACAAGTCGAGCTCGCGTACAGCGCTATGATTTGGCTTAACGTTGACCCGTATGCTGTCCCCAATCAGCTTACCGACATGGCAAACGAGGAACAGGATGCTATATGCGACGGCGACAATCTCCGGCAGTCATGTTGTGCGACATAAAGCAGCATTTTTTATAGTAGAGCAGAAATCGCGTAGAAGCTAAACGTCTCTTGTAATGTCTTATAATGCCTCATAACGTCTCATAATAATATAAATTAATAATGCTAATGTTTCTTATAATGCCAAACCAAATATCAGTTCACGTGTTACAGAAGTGCAATTACACCAAATAGGTATCCACAGACGTTATGACTTTGGCAGGAATACTACAAGCGAGAGAACCTAGTTTCGGTATAGAAAGGTAGGCTCTCGTAATGTGCGCAACAGATGCGCCAGTACAAATGGTGGCGCCGGCGTACACTGGCTTTTAATTGGCGTGAGTTACTGAACGTCATCGTTCGTTTGACGTGTGGAGACGCTAGGTCCCTACAAGGCGCTTGCCTCGGCTCTATGTCTTTCTTTGTTATTTCCTTGTTCGCGTGCTATCTGGAAGGGCTACAATTGGTTCTCTCAACAAAGATTATCTGTAGAAAAACTCAAACCTCTTCCTGTTCATCTGGCTGTGAACCATCGTAAAATAATCTGGAAACAACACTTTTGAGAAACAGAAAGTCCAAATGCAAGAGCGCGGCGCGTACATGTATCCCCAGCGTACTTTCGCCAGACAATTTAGACGGGTAGCCATGGTAAGACCTACTGGAAGCACAATCACCTAAGCAAAGACATACACCCGTTGTGACAGTATATGACGTCTCCAAGATAAACTCCGTACTCAGACCTATATTTGTCTTGCGCTGAAGCACGAGTTCAGACAGTTATATTTGAGCAGATCTCCCAGGGATCAAAGAGACTGCAAGAGTACTCGGTCGGAACGCCGTATCTGATCCTAATGCAGCTTCGCAATAATATAGAGACGATCATAAAGAAAAGGAGATCGAGGAATGTCCATCAATCGCCTCGATTTTCTCGTTTGTGTTATATGATGCGTCTAGTGCCATCGAATGCCAGCAATCATGCGCGACTCACGGGAATGAGCTGCAAAAGAGAGAGAGAAAAAGAAAGCGGACATTATAAGTGCAATGGTTACACACAACGCACTGATGTATTCATTTTGTCCTAGACGCCAGGAAACCACAGAGCACGGAATACTGATACTTCTGATTGGAATCCAAGTAATTAGGGTTGTAGTGATACCGAAAAGTGATACTTTGCCCCAAATTGGCTACTTTCTGATTATCGTGGCGAGGACATTTTTGCGAATGCAACTTCGCTGTTTCCTGGCTACTTTGCAGATATTTCTTCGCGCTCTTTGAGACTTTTGTGACCTAGAAAGTGATAGCTTTTGTTGTGGCGGCACATCTAATGGCAAAGTACATGCGTTTGCGTTACATACACTACCCACAACTAGACATGGCTCATGCATAGACTTGGTGTTCCAGAACAGCCCCCTCGTTCAGGACACCACTCACCTGGTCAACCATTTCAGCGACCACAAATAAAAACTCATCACGCTAAAATAAATTTATGAACACACTTTCATCCTGCCTCATTTCACCACACGCACATCTGACGCTGAATTTCGCCTCGCACGAGGCGTAACTGTCCTGTAATTGTTTTTTTTTTTTTTTGTGTGTGTGTGTGTGTGTGTGTTTTGTCGTTGTTGTTGGTGGTGGTCGGTCTTCTCTCAGTCGTTACGGTGTCCTGAGGACTGGTTTGTTTATGTACTGGGGTTTTAGCACTCGTTAAAAATACCTCGATTAAGCGCAAATAATTCACCGACACTGCGCTGTATAGTGCCGCTCATGATCACAGTTCTCTGGTGACATACAGACGCGGCTTTTTTTAAATTTCGTGTTAGTGCCGCGAAGCAACTACGGCTATGAGTGGCGCACATACGTGAACAGATGGAGAGAGCGGAGCAGGAAGGAGTGGGGGACAAGGGTGGGTTTAGTGTGCGTCCTGGGCCTACTTCAGGGGGAACTGTGCCGACATTCGTCTCGAAAGCCTGCCGGAAAAAACCCGGGAAAAACGTCAGACAGCACAGCCGGTAGTAGGATTTGAACCCACCACCACCCAGTCTTCAGCACGACCGTGGCTAGCACAAACGAGTGAGTACTACGCCGGCTTATCATTACTACGAGTTAGCTCATAAGGTTTCTCATTGGTTAGGCTGGTGGCCACCCACTATAAGTTGGTTGTGTTTCATTCTCTCGTTATGTTTCGCGTGAAACTTAAATTATGTCGACACGACAGTGTTTCTTTTTTTCTTTTTTTTTTCTTTTTCAAAGTATCGTGTGCCTCAAGAAATCGACCCGAAGATTTTGCTAATTGTTCAATATCGCATGTGCTCAAGGACAGACGGCAGTTGCGCATTCGTGATACGGTTACCTTTGAGGAGTACAGCTCATCATGATGCCTACAAACCACTAGCTACACAATTTGCTATATACACGGGAAATTTGCCGTTTTTTGGCTACTCTCTCATTGCGAATTGATGGCTTCTCACGATCTTGGTCTGGCAACACTGGTCAGCGCTTCAACTTTTTTCACACTATCCCGCAAGTATGGCGGGCTAGAATAGCCCTTCTTCTAGCTCTTCTAGCCCTTCTAGCCCGCCATACCCGCAAGTTTACCGTATTTAACAGGGATCATTTCGTGTTTCTGTCTCCAATGTCGGCACCCTTTCGGTGGTTAAACTCGACGAGACGACGAGAAGAACTGAGCAGGCGGGAAAATCCATCGTAATGCTACACAGAAATCATATTTGAACCCGTAGATAAAGGGATAAGTCGACTTATCCCCTTTTTTAGTATTTTTGTTGCAATGACATCTACGTACGAGTACGTACCTGACAAAAGAAAATTTAGAACCGTCTTGCAATTTATTGACCCGTTACAGGAGGGCAAGAAACGGGAAACGCATGTGTGTCAATGGGGTGGACAGTCAGATCAGGCCCCTTTTCTACACATGGTGTAGACCATGGCGTGACCATGGTGTAGTGGGCCGCACTCCATGTGGCGAATTTCCCCATTCATCATTATTAATTCATTTAGCTGTTGTTGTTTTTGTTGTAGTTGACCGTGTCAGCTGCGCTACTGAGCATTGTAATCCGAGAAACGTGTGCACTATGCTAATAAGTCGCATTATGCTGGTCATCTTAAGACATTATTTTCAAGAGTGTGCTCGTTTGGCACCACAATCAGCCCGATCATGGCTGCTCCACTACACATGGGTGACCTCATCCTACCTGGCATTACTCAGTCAGCAAGGTTTGACTCCTGAAAATTGTTGTTTGTTTGTTTTTCCTGCTACAAAACCCTGTGCATGCAGTGTTATATTGGAAAAGGAGCGATATGTTTAATAGAGTGAAAGAAAAAAAAAGGAAAAAGAGAAAAAATGAAAATGTCAGCCAGGCTATTGCCAGCTTGCTATTCCGAAAAAGAAGCTGAAAAATAAACAAAAGGAAAGAAACTGAGAATAAACAAAAAGAAAGAAAGGAAAGGAAAAAATGAAAGAAGAACAGGCACGCAGTGCAGTGCAGGACAGACACGAAAGAAAGTCCCAAGAATGTCCGGTCCCCAGGAAAAGGAGATAAGTTATGTTCCTGGATTTTATATATATATATATATATATATAGTTTTATATAGTTTTATTAGCTTGTCCATAAAGAGCGCGCAGGCCTTCTAATATGGTACATATTTTGTTCAGTTTATGCTAAATCACCCACCCCGAAACGATGCTAACATGGACACGCACGTAGAGTTGACACGTACATATATGTTACGCATTTTGCATTCGCGTTATTCGAGGAAACCCAGCTGCAGTTTACTTTACCAAATATTCACTCCAAGTTTTCTCGGTTTGGGATTTTTTCGACTCATCCCCTTATTGCATCCACGGGTTCAATTGCAGACGACACCTCCTCAAAAAAGGTGCCTACGAACGTGGAAGCCCGGCGCTTAAAATACCGACAAAGGACAACACCACCGAGGTGACTGGCGCAGACGACAGTATTTGCTCTGTAAACAATCGCAGAGGCACAATTTCTCGCGTCCCCCTTCGCACGAAACTTTTGCAGGCAAACGCTCTTCCCTCTTGAATGTTGGGCGGAACTGGCGGCGCGTAGCACCTTGCTTCCTAATTAGATAAAGCGCCTATACGGGCATTTCCGTACAAGCACTGACAGGAGAGAACAAAACAGACGCGTGCTACGAATGAACGGAACACAGTGTCTTACGCAGAGCGGAAAAACGAAATAAACAGGCGATGCATGTTTCGCAGGCAAAGGAAAGAGTGCTGAAATGATTGGAGGTGTTTTTATTATTGCCTTCCGTTTTCATTCCGCCTCGGGTGTTTTTTTTTTTTTTTTCTCTCTTTCTTTCTCCTTTTTTTTTTTTTTTTTTGCGGAGTGAAACATCGCGGAAGGTACGTATTACGTGCACGGGTTGAGTTTCCGAGCAACGATGACGTGGTAAGCGTCCTGGGAACAGACGAATTGACAGAACAAAAAAAAAAAAAAGAAAGGAAAGAAATACGCGTACAATCGAAGGCTGGTATCAGCGATGAGACGAATTTAGAAAAGGCAGATTGAACGTTTCATGTGTGGGAGCACTGCTCTGTCTTTCCGCTAGTGATGCAAAACTATCGATGAATTAACTATCAATACTATCAACAGTTCTTTTTTTTTTTTTCGAAACAAACCGATAGTGTCGAAAAACTATCGATAATCAACTAACGATAGTGTTGAAAAGCTATCGATACTTTTACAATAATCGACTATAGAAAGTACTGTCCTTTCGTTTTCCTTTACTATCGATAGCAAGCGTGTACGACGAGGGGAGTCAGGTCCTGAAGATCCGCTGAAGAAGCGTGGTCCTCCATACGTGAAAGCCAGTATCAGTTAAACCTAAACAAAAATATTCAGTGTGGGTTTCTGCATTTTACTATCGATACCTAGACTTGGTTCTCACTAGCGTTGCTTTCGTTCTCGTCTTCGTTTCCGCACTGGCGCAATTACGACGTAAACACACTCACGTGCGACGTCAAGTTCTTTCCGTGTAGCCGTTGGTTGATTTAGCTGTAGTGTATGAATGATGCACTGCAAGCAGCGAAAGAAGATGCTCATCGTAATCATCGCGCTCATAATACTGGAATGCTGCAATCAATCAAATTCAGGGAGTATCAAATGACCTTGCGGTTGGTTTGGGCGGCATTAGAAGCTCAAGGTCAGTGTCGGAGGGAAAGCTGCTCCGAGTTGTATAGTAAAGCTTGTAAGAGTCACGCATTTTCTTTTTCTATTTTTGTCTGCTCTCCGATAGTTTTCCGATAGTAATATCGATAGTATCGATATAGTACTATCGATATTTTTGCATCGCTACTTTCCGCGCATCTAATGCTGAGCATGTGTAGGACCCCCCAGAACAGAACATCTCCATGTTTGATTAAGATGGTTTTAACGACCGTTGCCTATGTGTGTCGTATTGTTATTGTTCTCCAGTCAGGAGAGAGCTAAGGGACCTCTCAGAACTATAACCAGTCGGAATGATGGCTAGCAGAGAGAGTGCCATGCGAAGAAGCTCCATTTTAAAGTCTACACCCTACACGAAGATACTACTGTGGATACTACTCGAAATCTGCTCCATATACTTCGCAAAACAGGACTGATCCCGACTTAACTGTCATAATTTATACTGGATGTCATACGTCACCTCAACTCATCACAGCTATAGTAGTGACAGTCCCCACACACGTGGGGTCAATAACGGCGAGCTCGAAACGTCAGCTGTGGGCCCTCTCCTTTGGGTCAGCAGGCAGACCGCTCGTCTACCCAACGTTATACTCCCCCCCCCCCCCCAGCCTAGCTTATATCGCGTCTTAAGTCAGGTTCAATTCATGATGCGTTCAAACGAATGCTGATAATTGAAAGCACAGCATCGGCTACGCAGTCTGTGTACTTTGCATTCCCTGTGCCTGCTTCTTTCTCAGATGCAGTAAGGTGAACCACTACAGTGTCCCATGAAGTCTGACCTGGACGCATACCGTCCATGCTATATCGGCAGGAAAACCGCTTGCTAACGATTACTACCACCACTGCCACCAACGGAAAACCAAAAGGATTACATGTAGTCGTGTGTAGACTACAAAATGTGCATAATATCCACTGAACCTTTTCTGTTCAACATACTCCTATATTATGTTCCGAAAAGAGAATCAAGCCCCATACAGAAAAAATAACAGAAGCCAAAAAGAAAATCCTGCTTCTCTTGGATTCTAATAGCCTCAGAGTGACCTTTCTCTCATAAGGCTATAAGCCAATTTGAATCCCTCCCATGGCTGGCGGCGTGGATTTTGTTGCTTTGCAAAGGAAACGAGATCTATTTTGGCACCGTCCTCAGAGAGGCCCGAGAACAATAAGGATAGCATTTTCGCTCGAAAGGCACCCGGAGCTAAACAAGATTAGAGAAACAACAGAATGAAAGAGAGCAAGAATGGCGTTATATTTCCAAAATTCTTTTTTCATCTCAATGAGATGGCAGTTTTGAAAGTTGTCTTTTTGTTTCCCCTGGGTTGGTAGCCTTTATTCGTTTCCTTGCTTCTTCTCCTGTCGTTTCCAACTCGTTTACTTGTTTCAGTGTCTCTTCCTTCTGGCGTAATAAGCTTCGTAGTATCGCCTTTCGCGCGGTATAAAGAGGACCTTCTCTCTTACGGTCGCCCGTGGGCCTCACAAAATCAGAATGGCGCTCATTTGCTAAGAAAATTGTCTTCCGGGGTTCCGGCAGGAAAAAAAATAAAAGGAAGAAAGCGGCCAGGTATATTCATGAATGCCTATTCCATTAGCAAGTTTTCTTCCCTGCGCTACTCGCTAGTGATCAGGAGAAGCTTATACTTTATTCAGTTGGTCTCCTCTCACAGTTCTCTCCCGAAGTCTTGATCCTGTTTTACCTGGGTTGCTGAAACGACTGGTTCTCTAAGCGTTAGTTACTTTCTTCGTCAAGGAGACTTGACGAACATGATTCGCTCTGTGAATAAATGAATGATTCAAGACCCAGTCAGCGGTGTTTGCTCCCATTGGCTTCAGTCACGTCCTCTGGACGACAATGTGATCATGCTTAATTTAGAGGAGAACAACTTTGATCTAAAAAAAACAATACTTTTACGTTGAAGTCTGGGATATTTAATTTTTATATTGTTATTATGTTTTTATTTTCCACCACGCATTTTAGTTTGATGCAAAAGACGACCTGCGCCCTGTTTACTGATTACGTAACGCCACCGCGCAAAGCATGCTGGTAGGCATTATCAGCTTTATCAGACTATCAGCCGAGGTATTTTCCCCGCTTCTTGCCCACCACAGCAAAATATAACCTCGTACCGGTCTTCTCGTGACGTCTTATGTTTGAAAACAGAGGGTCGTCTATACGATGAATACAGTAGATTCCGAAAATTGTTAATTTCTATGAAGACTCTGTACTGTACGACATTTTCGGGGTTGATCATGAAACCCTAGTTAAAGATTGTTGGTGGACGATCGTAAGCGATTCCTAGGTTAAACCTGTAATATCATATTGGTTTCACACGATCGAGCCTCACTATAAGAGCGCACAGCAGGACACATACACACAGTCTGCTATAGAGCTGTCTTGATGGGCCTCAAGGGGTGCCTTCCTCGGAGAGTGTATCTGTCCATCTATGCTGATGATATTTGCGTCTGGACGGTTGGCAAGTCCCGCCCTGCAATTCAGCGTCGGCTCGAGAGCTCACTTGATGCCATACATGCCTACTTCCTGAACGCAAGGATGGACATCTCCACTGAGAAAAGTGCTACCCTTCCGTTTACCCGGAAAGAGATGCGCCGGTTCCAAGTACACATCGGGGGATCCCCGTTAAGGCAGGTCAGGCACCACAGGTTCCTCGGTGTTGTGTTGGACCGCAACCTGTCGTGGGCAAGACACATTGACTATCTCACTTCAAAGGCGCAACGTTCGGGAAATGTGATACGTCACTTTGCCGGCTTGCGCTGGGGATGTACTGAGCGGGACCTTCTTGCACTTCACAAAGCGCTTGTTCGAGGCTCAGTAGTCTACAGCCTTCCTGTGTTGCACGGACTATCACGGACGTCCGAACACAAGCTCCGTTGCGTCTTGGCGCGCAGCTTGCGGACCTGTCTTGGCGTTCCGCGTTGCGCTGAGACGAGGATGGTGGTAGCCGAAGCCAGGGAACTCCCAATTGGCGTCCTCCACAAGAGAGAAACTTTCCGCCACTATTTGCGATTGCGCGTTTACCATCGCAGCCACCCACTGGTACAGAAGCTTCGTAAGCGGAACCGCAGCAAAATCGCGCAGTGTGCGCAAGAACTAACGGACCATATACCTGCCTTCACTGATGCCCCTACCGCTTCTTCAGTAGCACCATGGACACTGCCGAAACCATCCATCTCGTCTCACATCCCGGGGATCAAGGGGCCGAAGAGCCAAACCCCTGCTCCAGTCCCCAAGCAGGCTACTCTGGAGTGGATGGACGCTGCATACAGAAACCAAACCGCCGTATATACGGACGGTTCCTCCACTACTGGCGGCTCATCTGCGGCATTTGTAATTCCAGAGGAGTCAATTTCACGTGGGTTCCGCCTATCGCACCGCACCTCGGCCATCTCTGCGGAGTTGTATGCCATCCTGCTATTCCTAAAGTCTATTGTGTCTAAGTGTCCATCATATTTTCGAATGGGGATAGGCTCTCCCTCTTGTCCGCGTTGACGTCGCCCTGGGCCCATGAGGAATGGTGTCATGACATCACCCGGTGGTCGCTTCTGTATGCTGTTGACCCAACGCTTTTATTTGAAATGCCAGGCGGTTTCCCTCGCCTCTTTACGTCTCTCGTGCGTCGTTTACAACTTAGCGTCGCATTCACCCCTGCACTCCGGTATAGGCTGGGCCACAGCAACACGGCACTGTGTACAACTTGTGGTTTCCCGGCAACAATCCGACACATTCTCGAAGACTGCAGCCAGTACGTACGCGAGCGACGGGCCTTTAAATGTCAACTTGAAACGCTGGATCAGAGGCCATTCAACATCTGCAAAGTTCTCGGCCCATGGAGTAACCCTGGACATCAGTGTCGTGCACTTGGCGCTTTTATTTCCTTTCTGAGGGCCACCGGCCTCCTTCACGAACTGTAGGCATTTCCTTCCCTCGTCATCCTTTCATGCAAATCTTTTTGGAATGGGGTAGGGTCCTGCACTCAACGCAGGGAAACGTCCCACATCATCATCATCATCCATTCATCTATGTTGTTGTTGTTATATAGAGCAAGCAAACCGGAGAACTGTCATAGCGCGGGCCCTGCCTTGCAGTACGAGCAAAGTCCGATTTTATCACGTTTGATTGATTGACTGATTGATTGATTGAGTTACATTTTAGTGCGGCATTCATTATTGATTTATTGATTCATTCGTGCCAAAGAACAGCCACAAGGGCCTTGGTGTTGGCGCACATAAAGAGAGGCAGAGAAATAGCAATTGCCACACAGTGCAAATACCGCAAATACATCCAAAACGCGCAACGTACAACAACGTACAACAACACAACACAATACCGTTACATCGTACACCACAATACAATACAACACAGTGAGTATTCGCAAATAAACAATGAGTGAATTAATGATATTGAATGAAATCGTGACAGTACAGGTAGCAATCAGTAAGTAAAAGAGGACAGAATAGAGAATCAATAAAGAATAGACAAAGAATAAGACTCAATAGAGAATACAGGTAGCCACAATCCGCTAGGCTATTACAGTCAACCCTCGATTTATGAACACCCTCGGTTCCCCGAAAAATTGTTCATAAATCGAGGGATTCATAAATCGAAAAATCCGTGAAGTGAGTACTATCGAGAAAATGGAACAGTATTTCCGAGTTGGGATTGTGTTTATAATGTAATATATTGTGTAATTTCGCTTTCGACCACGCCTTCTGCTGTATCAATCTCACAAAGAACAGACTTTAGCACATTCACACTCTGTTTATTATGCAATACTAAATTGTTTAATTTTGCTTTGGACCTTCCGCTGTGTCAATCTTGGAAAGAAGAGATGTCAGCACATTCGCACTCGACCGGTCTCGGATTTCCTCCGGGATTTTTAACATCCGTTTACGTATTAAAATCTCCGGGTGACAGCGGTCACCTTATTCGGATTTCGAAGGGTTAAGAACCGAGGGTGCAATACCTAGAAAACGTTTTGTCCATTCAGGCGTCATTCATAAGACCACGGAATAATCCCTTTGAAGGTTTCTGTTGACCTCGGAACGATCCGTTCATAAATTGAGGGCAAAAACGGTGGGCAACTCCTAGTTGGTTCCCAGAAATTCCATTCATTATTCGGATATCGAGATTCATAAAACGAGGGAAGAATGTATGTAAAAAGTTTGGTTCCTCGCGCTCGTGTTCATAAAACGAGGGAATTCATAAATCGAAGGTTCATAAATCGAGGGTTGACTGTATACAGGTAACCAGAGTGCACTAAACTGTGATAGTACTAACAATTATAATAACAGGTAGCCACAATGCGCTAGGCTATTATACAGGTAACCAGAATGCACTAAACTATGATGATACTAACAATGATAATACTGTGATAACACAGCTACTCAGACCGCATTAAACTATGATACACTATGATACAGAGGAGGTAATGTCACGCTTGAATGCCACGTAGGAAGTAGAGAACACGTCACATGATGCGCATACAGAAGATACAGAGGATAAAATACAAATAGGGAGTGAAGTCAGAGGAAGCAGGTGTTCATCCGTAACGGTGCCTGTCACGTTAGCCTTCACTGCAGTGGTATTATGTAGGAGAAATAACTAAGCAATAAGTTTCTCCTCGTTTGACTCCTTAGCGAGGACACGTCATATTACAATTTTTTTAACTATGCATGATCACTTTTTCCACCAGTACTAACGGCTCATATCAGTTCAGACCAGGCGGATCTCTCATAACTCACGAGTATTCGGCGATATCGAAGCTGCACCTTCGTTAAATATGTAGCGTAATACCTCTGCGACTCTCACGCTGTGCCAACTGCGCCGTACACAGCACAATCGACACCACGAAAAATGTGCAGTTAACGCGTCCCTCTCGCAACGTCGCTAATTATAAAGCCACTCGGAGCGAGCCTTTTAATCCGCCCCCTCATAAGCGACTGGCGATTCGCGTGCATTTTGACCAAACTTTCCAAGCATCTGCTTTCGGTGTTTTGTTCATTATTTGCGGGTCTCGTTGCTCTCCCAACCATTCATTACACAGACTAGGCTGGCTTCATCCACGGTTCATTAATTGGCACCCGCGAGCTTTGAAGAAGGCGCCTTCCACGTGCAGTCAACGTGTAATCACTTATTAGCAGTCGGAAATTAATGGGCTATAGAATAAGCAGAAAGGGTCAAAAGGTATGTTCGTGCGGAGGAATGCTCAGGCTGTGTTGCACTTTTCCAGGCCACTTTGAGAGTGCGCATCAAATTAATTCGCTTCTTCGACTGGTCGTCCCGATACTTCGAGCTGGAGCCGGTCAGTCCGCATCTCACTCCAGCTCCGAGCCGGAGGAACCGTGCAGAAGCCGAACGCGGCAGGTGCGAGCAGAGGAGCGGAGAGGGAATGTTGATTGATTGATTGATTGATTTGTAAAAGAAAAAAATGGAGATGGTAGTCTCGAGCCACTCGGGACTGGCTACTCAAGGGAATGTTAACTCACGCAACATCCGTTGTTTCTCTCATAGTCAGAACGACGGCGGCGCGAAATGAAGAACATGACAGGTATGGCGAAACAGAAACACTAGAAACACTACTCAGCGGAAGCTGGCGCAGTCACGTGACCGGAACCCAACCAGACTTCGCAGGCGCTCCGACGGCGTTTGTGAGCGTACTCTATAGAGTGCGCCGAGATGGCGGAAAGAGCTCCAAATGAACCAGACAAAATGCAGTGAGAGTGCTCTGTGTCTACCAGTTGAAGATGAAACGTCGCTACAGAGCGCTCTAGAGCGATCGGAAACAGCCAGTCGAAGACACTATAAGAAAGCAAAGCACGTGAAAGAAAGGTATAAGGAAGATGAACACATTAATCTCTTAACTTCTTCTGGAATGACAGGAAGCGCTTATTATCGTGTGTTGCGGAGGCCAGAAGCAGAGGGGGGGAGCCTCCCCTGCGTGAAAACGTTGCTTGCATTGAGAAACACCAGAGGCATATTTAACCAAGTGGGTTCACCGGCGCCCCCTTTAATCATGTACTGGCTCCAAACCGAGCGCAGGACTCTTGCACCTGGAGGGGGGGATATATGTTTATTTGAAAAGAAAGAGGTAAATGTTAGCCTGCGCTACGGCCGTTTGCTATTCGCATCAAAGAGAAAAAGAAATACAGAAAAAAAAAGAACCAAACACGGAAGTGGTCACAGTTCATCCCGGAGGCCACAGACCCGCAGGAACTGAAGACGTGCCTTCGTCACCTCACTATGCTGTGTGGGGCCTAGCAGCGTAGCGATGGAAAAATCCGAGATTCTGAGGGGAGCGATGCGGGACCGCTGGAGAAGACGGTGTTGGACGGGTGCAGTGGAGCAGCACGTGCGGAATGTCTCTTTCAACATGACAGATGGGGCGGATAGGTGATGAAAGGTGGCCCATCTTAAAGAGGAGCAGTGGTGTTCGCGCCACGTTCAGTCGAAGCCTGTGGAGCAAGGACTCTTCCTCCCTTGAGTAGCGGCCTACCAGAGTGTGGGCCATCGTCAGGTCGTCCGAGCGCAGAAAAAAGTTCGTCTTGACGGAGTCTTGCAAAAATGCCCAAGAGCTATTCGTGCAGTACAGGCGAACGGCTGGCCGGCAGACAGTAGGGGAAAGCGGTACGGAAGTGACAGACCCAGCTGCAAGGGCGCACCTGGCCGCAGAATCGGCGAGCGCATTCCCCGAGATACCAACGTGTCCCGGAATCCACTGGAACCACATACTGTGGCCTAGAGACGACAGCGTGGCGTGTAGGCAAAGGATCTCCGTGTAGGCGCCATTGATCACTTTGGGCGAGTACGACGCCAGGGCCTCTAAGGACTACTTACTGTCCGAAAGAATAGTCCACGCTCTTGGTGTCGACGAAGATATGCACCGCAGAGCAAATAATATATACAGCAAAGGCTTTTGCTTCGGTCGTACTTAGGTATCTTGGCAATGTGTATCCGACGTCAGAAAACCCACCAGATTTTTATAAATGGATTATTAGGCAATATAAGTTTGTGCAAGATCATCTTCCAGATTTACATCTGGATTTAATTCGGGGGTTTACGTCGCGAGACAACTTCTTCCAGATGTAGTTCCCCAGAAGTTGTCTGAATAGCAAGCCGACATGCCGTTTGGCTGACCTTTCCTCCCTCTTTTTTTCTTTGTTCTAATAAATATATCCCCTAGAAAATATAATCCCCTATAATCCCCGAGAAATAATAAATATACCCCCGCTACGTTCTCGCACAGTGTTAGAAGAGATCCGGTTGCACTGCCGCAGGAGATTGCGGACTTTCACAGGAAAGCCTGCAGGGGTATACTTTCAACAAAAGATCGTCTGGTCAAATAAGGAACTACACATCATCCGGCTCCTCGTGTGCGTTTGTTATCCCGGAGGCGAATATCGAAAGAGCGGTGCGGCTGTCTCACACCACCTCTGCTTCGGCCACTGAACTTCATGGGGTGCTCTTTTTCACCAAGTTTTATCTACTCCCATAGTATAGATAGTGACATAGTATAGATAGTGATAGATAGTGACTCATGCGTTACAGACTCTGGCTTATGGTCACTACGGGACCTCTGGCATCAGCAGTACGTCTTGCACACACACCATGCCGCAGTTTTAGTAGGTCATGACATAAAATTGCTGTGGTATTACAGGCAACGAGGCTGCAGATGGTGCTGCGGGACGGGCTCTTCAACTCAGCACGTCCAGCTGATGCCCATTTATTTCACCAGGGGTGGCGCTGGCCGAATGCTGAACGAACTCAAACAACAAATGTGCAGCACATGCTGGCTAACAGGATCTGTTCGGCATTCGCTTCTTTACAAAGTCGACCCAGAGTTACGCTTTCGAGCGCCGCCTTCCTACACGGGACAAACGACAACTATCCTACATAGGCCACGGTTCAATGTACCGTACAGCGCACGTCTTCTCTTCAAACTGGGCAAGCGTGACTTCCTGAACTGCGGTGAGTGTGGCGTTGTAGAGGACGCTCAGGACTCAGGTGTAGACAAAGCGTTGACACTCTAAGGCTTTTAGAGGCGAGCCTGTCTCGTGTGGACTCCCAAGCCTTCGACATCGCGTAACTGTTAGGTCCTCGGTCGTCCGACTAGACGCTGAGGGCACTTGAAGATTTTCTACATACCACCGGGCTTATGGACATTCTACGACTCGCTGAGCGTGTACTGTGTGTGTGCCCTCAGCGATTCCAAGATTTTACACTCACTTTGTTGAAACTTTGGAACTACATGTTGGACCCCTTTAACCCGTTGATCTGTTTCTATTTTTTGTGTGTAAGCGTCCTGGGCTATCCAGTTAGGCTTCGTCACTGCTCACATCCCCATTTGTTTTATTTATAACATCACCACCCACCACGTCTCTCTACAGGTACGTGCTTCAAACATCATCATACGACTGTGTTAGAGACTGCTGAGAAAATGTAATGTCAAAGCAATGCCATTACTTAATGGCATAAGTAATGCATTACTCAGCACAAAATGTAATGCGCAATGTAATGCATTGCTTTACAGAACTGCAATAATAAGTAATGATTACGCATAGCAAAATAAAAGTAATTTCCCCGACTTTGGTTCCTCTGAAGTGTGCTTTGTAGCTAACGTCGCCACTCTGCACCCCTCCACCATAAGGTTTGCATCACATGAGTAATATGTCCGCCACAATCAAAAGCAGCCCGAGTGTCATCACGCGGGTGTTTAGTTCCCTATGCTTATTCGTTTACTTGAGAGATGTTACTGCAAACAAGGTGATGCATTCTTAATGTATATCTTGGCAATTTCCAGCTCGTTAGCTCCATTAACGTTTTGCCCCATTCATCATCTCACACTAAAGTTGTTGGTGTTTCGACGGATTTTGGTGCACTAGAGAAACAACTTTGGACATCGTTGCCACGTTTCTGTGTAACGTGTTTATTATGTTCATGTTCTGTACGCTGACGAGCGGCGTAATACAGGTCCGATAGACGCACATGGTCCATGATATCAGCAAAAAAAAAATAAAAAAAACGAATCGTCATCATCATCATCATCATCTTGGTGATTAAGGCCTGCGTTGGGCTGCGTTGTTAGATAGGGTAAAGTGTGGCTACTTGAAGACGGGGGCAAGTTGAAGACAGTTTCGCGTGGCATTTTCTTAGCAATATTTTTCTCTCGTCTGTGACACCAGGGTGAGCACAGTCGTTTCCTGGGCTTTGAAATAACGTGTTGACGTTCTGCACGTGGCTTTTTAGAAAGATGTGAGACGCTGTTTTGCAGATGTGGTCGAGGTAAGAGGGGCCTTTTCTCATTCTATCTGTAACTTTCGCGAGCATTGACTTCAAATTTGCTCATTTCTGCTCCTCGGCTAATAAAATATGACCTCACCGTTATGATGCTGTGCCACTGCCCTGTGTTTCCATGTGCACTACTCGTGGCTGGCCGAAACAAAAGACAAAATTTAAACCCGGCATTAATTTTTTTGATGTCCTCAACTTACCCATAGGCTAGGGGTAAGTTGATGAACATACGTAGCCTGTCATTTTTGGCTCGTACGAAATAAATATCTGGTTTAGCACCCCAGTAATTTGTGCATCATTTATCAAAGGTTTGGGGATTCAGTTAACGAATTATGCTACAATTTAGACGATTATTCTGACTACTATTAACAAAATAGCTCGACTGTCTTCAACATAGACCACCTTACCCTATATTATGACAATGCAAAAGGTGTTTCTCTTCTTACACTGGAGCTACCAGCTCAAGTGGCGTTCTCACACGTGTTCAAAATAAAAAGAGAAAAAAAAACATCTCGTGCCGGAGCCGTTAGGATGACCGTCATGCGCGGCGCGAAATGGAGGCAGCTACGTTCGAATTCTGGCACCTGCTAGACTAGTTTCTAGGGAGGTGCGAATGGCACTTTTAAAACCCGAAGCACATATGAAGCGGATAGTTAGATAACCGAACTGAACACATGTGCAGCATATACAGGGTGTCCAGGCTAACGTGCACCGGGGTCTAAAAAAAAAACCCGGTGTGTCATAGGCGAATGAAAACTGCAGAATATCGTGCAAAGTCGCGTACACCGTTCCTACCGCCTGTATTTTTTCATGGTAGCCTAATAACTAATTAGGTACAATTAATTAGCTAATATTTTTAATTGTTCGTCTTAGGGTTGAGATTTGAATTAAAAAGTTGTAGAACGTGTCGATAAATACCAATCGCAATTGTTTTCTACTGCGTACGCCTTACGTGGAGTTTTTTTTCTTTTTTTTTTTTTTTTTTGCTGGCCCGGAGAAACCAGAAAGTGCACCACGTGACACGAGGCGAGCGCACCAACGCGCGCGATTTGATTTCTGAGCTCTCAAGCGCACAGAACTACTACTACACTCCCTAACTGCCGAGAAGCGACCTTCACGTGAGTTCAAACTGGGCACAAAAGGAACTGGATTCATCCTCGCGCGGCATTATGAACGGCATTAGGAATCAGTACCGACTTCCACGTCTTGCTCCCGTGTGGCATTCATCCATTGCGTCGCCTTTTGACTTATGGACGAAAGAAACCGCAAGTCTCGCTTCCGTTCTCACTCTCCTTCTCAAGAAGGCCTACAGTGCGGAGCGGGCTCTCGGATCTCCTCAAACGACTTGTCCAATCAGCGCGGCAAACCGTTCGAGGAGGCCAATCCGAGCCTCTCCGCACTGTCGCGCGCCATGAGAAAGGAAGGGAGAGGGGAAAGCGTAAACGGCGGCTTCTTTCGCCCATGAAATCACGAACGATGCAATGTATGAATCCCGTTCCTTTTGTGTTGATCGTCAAGGTAACGGCACCTTTCTTTCACCATGCATTCGTGCATTCACACGAATTACATCCTCACGGAAGATTCTAGTTGAAGGAAAAGCGAAAACGCTGCCCGCAGAGCCGAAGTTCCGTCCCGTGTTACGTTGCCGGAATATCCGGAATGGCGTACTGCGCACTTAGCAGACGGCACTTAGCAGACGACCACGGAGGAGAAATAACGAGAGCGAACACCAACACGGCGTCGCTGAGAAAGTGTGGGCCTTAATTCTACCAATTATTTGTGGCCGCAGCGCGGCGCTCCTGTTCCGTGGCAGAGTAGCTCCTCCGACCTTACGCATTGGTAATGCCTTTTTTCATCTCCGCTAATACACTTGGTACCTACATTAAGAATATTTTGATAAATAAACATGATGCTTGTGTGTCAGGGAAAATTCACTTTTCCAATTTTTTCTAAACTTGTTTTCTGTCAGGAAAGAGATACTTTCATCTGGCACTATCGAACCTGCATGTAATTGCTTCAAAAGTCTCAGAAAGTGCCTCCCAGAGCCAGCACTTGCGAAGTGAGGGATGACTACGCCTTTGTATGGACGGTTATGCCATAATTGACTCAGTAGCGCTGTAAGAGAACTCTGACGAAGGTAGAGGACAGACTAGGACATTCTGACGCGGACTGTCCCCGTCTGTCATTGATATTTGTCTGTATTTTCCTGCTGCTTGCTGCGTTGCTCAGCCAATGCCTCAGCCTTGCTCAGCCAATGCCAGCCCTTGCTCAGCCTTCTTCCAACTAGCCTAGTCACCGGTCTTTCCCGCTTCTCAATCATGATCGAGAAAGAAAGGTGAATAAAATATTTAAAACAACAACGCATCCAGCCAGCTACAACAACAGTCATTTTTTTCTGAGGGCTCAAAATGCATGTTTACTTAACAAACTCCACATCTATGCGCATCAGTGTAGAGCATTAAAGCGTAAAACATTGCACTGCCACAACGGAATCTCCGGAGAGGTACTCCGAGGGAACGCGAGCGCCACGGCGCAGCAGCAATAAATTCGTGGAATTAGGGCCATCATTTGCGAGCACAGTTCGGTCTCTTCCCGTGCAGACGACACTTAGCAGATGACACCGTCAGCGTCTTTTCTTGTCGTCTGCTATACGGAATATCTTGTGGCTGTGTCGCAAGATATTCCCCGCGGTTAGCAATGTCACCGCCACCCAGATACAAAAGGCCTGCTTAATGCTCCCTCTCCCTCCTTCGCTACGTGGACACATATAGTCAGGATTCGTCTGCTACAGCGACTTGCTGTTCTGTGAATTCAAGAACTCTCAAATGTTTGCAGCTAACTTCGCATATTTCAACCTATCGACTAAAAATGAAACACGCTTTGCAGAAAATAAGTATTGAGAAAAATATAGGACCGTTTTGCGCTTTATTTTGTTTTCCCATTTAATATGCGGGGACGTTCATTAATCGCAGACGACAGTGGCTGCCCATTCCGCTGACGGTGGCTCGTCTCCATGGCAACGACCGCTGAAAGCACGTTCGCGATTGGCTATGGCCGTTCAAAACACGATGCTTATTGGCTGAGTTGTTACGTCACGGCGACGAGTAAGCAGGCTTTCTTTATCTAGGTGGTGTTGGCAGTGCACGCGAAGACACGACATTGAGCGCTCGCGATCACGTGACAGCAGAAAGCTATGATGTTTTGTCGCATCTTCCGCTGGAGTATCCTGAGGAATGTCGCTCGTGCGAATACACGGTTAGCACTCCTATAATACCTTCCAAATTCTCGGTCGCCAATTTGGAGGGACGTGCATTCGCGACGGAGCGTCACTCCTTAAACCGCATCGCTTTTATATTTTGTAGAAGCAATACAGTTCTCCAGAGACCACTCCGAAAGGGCTCCACCGGGAAAAGGCCTGATTTGAGGTATTGTGATGCTGCCTACAATGTGTAGAAAGTTTGAAGTGTCGAGAGTTTAAAGTGCCCAGAGGAGCAAGTTGACTCTCAAAAGCTCGCCGGCGAACGAGGAACGTCGTAAAGTAGAGTGCAATTCCAAGGCGTGACCAGTGGGAATCCTTCGTGGTGGACGTCGGTCTTCATCGCAGTCCCTTGCATTATATATGAAGGCCGGGCCACGTTAAATTGAAACCACACACGTAAAGAACAAAAGCACATAATGACCTTTGCCAGCTCCGTCCCCGTGGGGCCTGCTAGAGATGCGAACGTTACTCGACAGAAGCGTTGCAAGTTGAGTTACTGCTCAGAAATGTGACTACGTTACAGACGTTTATGAAAATTATCTTGCAGTCCTCATCTGGGCTTGGAAAGGTAACGGGTCACTTTCAAGTTACTTGTTATCTAATGTGACCTTTGCATAATTAGTTCAGATCTGTCTTGCACTGGGTTTGATGCATCAAACTTACACCAATCTTCAACATGGTAAAAGAAGCCGCACGATTACGAGCTTCGTTATGTTGGGAGTTCGGTGATTTTGATTCCGTAATGCACTTCTTCAAGGGAACACAAAGCAGGCGCGGGAGTTTTATGTTGCCATGCTCTTCACATATTTCGTATAACCTCGCCGCCACCTGTGCCATTTTAAAGCTACACGATGCCCCCTCGCCATTAGAAATACACTACTCACTGTACAATGACCGCCCAGCCACTCGAGTTCCCGAACGCGGGGCTAAAACTGAATTCGTAGCCTTCACTGCGCTACAACAAGGGAGCAGAATTGGACGCGAAGACGCCGTGCACGTGCTACTGGCGCGCGCACGACTGCCGTCTCATCAGAGAGGGAGAAAAGAGGACGGCACTCATGTTATTTGTGAGCCACAACCGAACAAAATTAACTTCAGACTTACCTCAACTTACCCCAACAAAGTTCATCGAAAAGTTACGGGAACACGGTAGTAACGAGCTAAATTGAAAGTAACCGAAAGGTAATTTTTTGCAGTAACGAGTTACTTGTAACATATCATCCTCAACATTAGGGGGCGCACTTCCGAACTGAATGTCTATGAAGACACACGAACGACACTGTTTGCATTCACTGTTGATACGCATGCGCGCTCCCACTAGAGGAGACGGAGGCCAGCATAAGCCTCATGTGCAGGTGCACTAGCAATTCTTAACAGCTATTCGCAGATTAAGCTAGTTGCCAAATTATTTGTGCTTTTTTTTTCTCTTTGTAGAGTGCTTGATATGCGTGCAACGTATGTTGGAAATGGGTTCGAGAGCGTTCGTCTAAGCTGTGATCGAGGATATTCTGTTATTCAGCTACGTGACAACGCAAAGCACATTTAACGAAACGCTATAACAGTCGCTTATGCACAATTGCTACTACTACCACCACCACCACCACTAGAATTACTACAATTTCTTGTACACAACACAACAAGGCATTCTTTCGATCAGAAGGGCCGGTCTCGATGTCGGTTTCGCCTCACACTTCAAAGCGTTAGGTGCAGCCTGCTTTACAGGTTTGTCATAGAAACAGCAAATGGGCATCATGTCACGCGTCAAAGCGTTAGGTGAAGCGCACTTTAGAGGATTGTCTTACAAGCATCAAGTCCGCATCCCCTCACGCTTGCAAGCTGCATTTGACCAGCTATATAGTATAGCCAGTGGGTCAACCCTTTTGAGTGTCGCTTTCCCCTCAGAACGGCCCAGAAATGGAAACACTTGGCATATCTTCTTTTACGTTGCACTACTGTTGCAAATTTTCGAGATTCAGTGAAGACACTTCTGTGCATAGGACACAGAGCACATCTTCCTCAGGTGCTCCAAGTATCCTGACAGTCGCAGGACACAAGAAGCAAGTCTGGCTCGCGTGGACGCCCGGCCATTCGACCTCGTAAAGCTCCTGGGTCCTCAGCCATTCAATCATCAAGCGCTGCATTGAAAGCGCTCCTACGTTTCCTCGAAGAAACGCATCTGATTGACACTTTGTGAGACTTTCTGGTCCCTCGTTTGTGACAAGTGTTCCCACTAGTTCGGGATGTTTGTCTCCCCCCCCCCAACTACTGGGTTTTCTCCTTTCTTTTTTTTTATTTATTTCAACTAACACCGCCTAAGTGGTCTGTGGTAGCCAGTCTGACTTTGTCGTGACTTAAATTCTCATTTTTTTTCTTTTTTCTATCACATCACATCACATCTTCGGTACGTATATCATGAGATTTGTACCCACGTGATCATTGCTAGATAAAAATCCTGTAGATGGTTCGAAAATTAGCAAATAGAAAGCTAGGTTTAGGAAAGGCGAGGCATTGGATGTGGTATCTCAAGGAAGAGAAACAACAAACGACGTCCTATTGTACCCTCGTGATATCTACGGGGACTCTCAGGATTATGTATTCGTGAAATTATATCCGGTTTCAAAGTATTTCTGGAGCACGTGAGACAACGAATGATCAGTTGCACGAAATTAGAACAAACCTTTCAAACGCAACGGTCTCGCTCCCCATGCACCGCGACGGCTCTCGCACGACGGATCGATTTGATTTCATTTGATTTGATTTTAAGAAACGGAGATTTCGGCTTCACTAGTGTGAGGCACGACGGATGATCAGCAGGAAGCCTCTTGTTCTTCATAACATACAGTTCGCAGCTTCAGCTTACAGTTTACAGTACGCTTCAAGCACAAACGACTGCTACAAACATGGAACTCTAAAGTCGCTATACCTGCACTCTCACTAGAGAGCGGTAATATATGAAAACAGTATCAGGAAGCGATGTAAATTAGGGAAAACTGATCTTATCCTTTTTGTAACACGCTTTATTTGCATAGAAATAAGGCGGGATGCTTTCCGGCTTCGATACATAAATGCTTCATTCGTACGCGAGGCTCCTTCGAAACACGCTAACAGGGTTTTTTGGTCGTTTGTGCCCCAGCGCAGAAAAAAACATCCTAAACTACGATGGGTGAAACAATGGAATACATTCAGCTTGACAGTTCAATATCGCAACCAAAATGCCGCAACACAGCTCATTTTCTTGGCTTTCCCTTCAAAATAGCAAGACGAGTATCAAGAAAAAAAAACACATTATGATAATCATAACATGGCGTGATTCACCGCTGGAACTGCGGAACACTGCTCCATCATATGTGGCGTATTACTTGAATGACATCGGAATGAAATCGACGGACCCATACGCACGCACAAGTGACAGGTCAGAACATGCACCGCAGGCATACGCCACCGGATGAATATAAAAGGTGGCGTTTGTTGAGACTAACAAAAATGTTATCTGTTTACAGTATACTAATTTATCCGGAAATTTACGGCGCGTGCCTGTCTCGCGATGTATGGCACCGATTATCCTTATTGTTATTATTATGGAATTTGCATTTATATTACGAAGACAATATGAGATAATGCAATTATATAACACAGGAGGGGTCAGCTGTTTTCCATAACCTTCCTCGCTGTTGTTCTGATCTCTGGTTTCAAATGTCGCAACCAACTGGACGAATATCCGTATTTCATAAATAATATAGACAATATGTTCCGGGAGCGAAAACAAACGAAGGCCGCAAGCAATTTCGCAAAACTTTCACAATGCAGTTTCAACACTCCCTCTTTCTCAGAAGCTTCCAATTTTTCAATGTCACGCTTGCTGTTCCAATGAGAAATACACTCTTATAACAGAGATGATGGTGGCGATGGTTGTGGTGGTGGTGGCACTGCTTGCCGTAGTGGGCCGCGCTTAGGCTGGCGTAAGGGGTGATCGTGCGTCTTGGGCCGACTTCACAGGGAACTGTGCCGACATTTGTCGTTCATGCGTCTGGCGAAAACCCAGGGACAACACCCAGACAGCACAGCAATCGCTCAGAACTTCACCGCATTGCACGTTTTTAGCCACCCCCACCCCCCCACGAATTTCATCGTTGTGCTCCCGATTGGTTAAAAACAAGAGGCGTATGCTTTTTCGTGGCACTTATGCAGTTATGCTAATTTTACGCGGGCGTACGCTCCGCGTTTCCACAAATCGGGAGTGATAACGATATCATTCTGTGCAATGGGTGGCCTTTACCGTACTATGTGGTGAAGTTCTTTTTTCCTGAAACAGTCGAGCACATCCTGCGATGGTCGCTTTCCACGCCGAGACTGGGAGGTGACACGGGTTCGAATCCTGTCACCGGCTGTGCTGTCTGAGGTTTTCCCTGGGTTTTCGAAGACTTTCCAGACAAATGTCGGCACAGTTCCCCCTGCAGTCGGCCCAGGACGCACAGTAACTCCCCTGTCCCCCACTCCTTCCTGCTGTGCTCTCTCCATCTCTCCATCTGTCCACGTCTGCACGCCGCTTATAGCCGCGTTGTTTCCCCGCGCTAACGCGGAATTAAAAAAAAAAAACATCCTGCGAGAATGCCGAGCATACCATTCTGCGCGCGAAGCCCACCTCCTTCACTCCAGCTTTGGCACGCTAGCGGACATCCTCTACCCCGGTGGTTCTTATGCCAAACGCTCCGCTAAACAAGAAACCTTGTCCTCTTTGTACTCCCTTTGCACTCCCCGACAGACTCTCGCACCCTCTACGCATCTCCACCTTTCATCCTCCATTCAGTTTTTTTGTTCCTTTTGCTATAGTGGTGACGATGCCCACTTCTGAGTGGCCAACAACGGCGGGCCGATCAAGTCATTACCCTCCACCCACCCCTCTTTTTTTTCCCCCGCCTAATCACCACCCCCACCTCTGTTATAAGAGTTCAGAATAAGACGATGACAATATTTCGAATTGTATAATTTGTTCGTGTTTTGTTTTGTTTTTCGGACCAGTATCCCTATTACTGCCTAAGTATAACGTACAACAAGTTTCCAACAGTAAAACGTAAACGCACGCTTCCGTTAAAGTATATGCACTTGGAAACCTATCCCCATATCCATTTGAGTTCTTTATAAACCACCCACATGATATCGTTTCCAGAAGATGCGGCGCATATACAGCCGACCAGATCTTCTTTTCGATTCGCAAACAACTCCGCTTTCGTTTTCTTCTTCCCCCCCCCCCCCGTTCCGGGAAACAAAAAAACATGAGAGCTCTCGAGCCTAGACTCCAGGATACAATAGTTTTACGAGAAATCGACTGTAACAGAAAGGGGAACAAAAGGAAGAAGAACTAGCCTGCTTCCCCCCCCCCTCACCTCCTTCTTCTCTTTCCCTCCCGAATAATCTGCGCTCGAACGCGTGAGGGTTTGAAGAGGGTAGGAGAGGTAGAGTATAGGGGAAGCAGAGAGGCATATATCGAAGACGTTGGGAGAGAGTGTCACGTGAGGAATAGGGACAATGGGAGGCAGGATGAGAGGAAGGGTGCGAAAGAAATTAAGGCAGAGTGTTTTTGCGCAGTAGTAATCGCTGATGCTAGCGGAAGGGAGATCGTGCGGGCATAACACAAAAGGAAGAGAGAGAGGGGCGAGTCCATATATTTTCGCTTAAACATGGAAGAAAGGAGAGGACCAGTCAGGTGTGACACGTGCCTTGCTGGAGCTGACGTGAGCTTTATGGGGTCCAAGCCCACAAGGAGAAAAGACTGGTACACAAACACAAAAGTAAAGGAGGGAAAAGATAAGCGTAAAGATACACTCTCATTTTTCTTCTTTTTTAAACACCGGTCTCCCGTTCATGTGCTTATGTACAGGGCGTGTGTCGGTAAAGTGGGTTAGAAAAAAAGGTATATCAAGGGTATAAAAAAGGTATAAATCAGATCCAAAGTACCACTTAAGGTGCTTCTACATTAGGTTGATACCTCCAGCGTTTTGTATACCTTTTCCTCCGTAACGTATGGGATCAAATTAATTTGTGGCTCAGTTAAACAGTAAGTTAATTTAAAAAAACGTAGCCGGCAATAGAGTAGCACTCTAATTAGGTTGGGTAGTGACATCTGGAAGCCTATTATTTCTTCCCAAAAAGTCCACACGTGCCCTCGGGCTACTTTCCCGGGCGAAGGATGGTTTCCACCATGCGAAGCCGCGGTGTGTTGTACAAGTATATATGTTCTACAGCAAATGCCAACTGCTCCTGAAAATATGCTGCTGTTGGCGTTGCTTCTTGGATTCCAAATTGATGCTAATCGCTACTTTATTTCTGTCCTCTCAGATTCATATCCATGCTTTGTGAGTTTGTGTCCGAGTGTGTATGTCCAGTTACTTTCTTGTTTCATTATAGTTTCTTTTGTCCTTTTTTTTTTAATAGTTTGTGGAAGTTCGGGGCTTCGGAGCCGCCACACGGATATGACGCTGAAATAAATCGAATATTACCGCTTCCCGCAATTATACCACACGGTCTTCAAAATATACCCTCAATGAGGTATATGTTTATATCATGAGATTCAAATTACCTTCATGGAAGTATAAAGGTAGTATGCCTTGAGGAAGGTATAGCGTTTATACCTCAAAAGGTATGCGCCCTGAGACCAGCCGTTCATACCCCAAAAGGTTTAAATTTTTCTAACAGCGTTAGTGCGATGCCTGCTTACCGGACGAACTTCCGTTGGCACATGAGGACGCATTTATGCTACCAAACCAATAAAAAAATCGTGGTACTATTCATAACAAAAATATAGTCACGCAAACTTTGCTCTCAGGGCGTGTCGAATGGGACATGGCGGTCTCGCAGAGTTGCGTCCATCTACCGCTAGGGGTGCCAGAAACCGAAATGAAGTCCCGCGTGGAGCCTCATTTCTGTTACTTCGTTTTCTGTGCCGTTAGCGCACCTAACGGTATCCTCACACAACTCTCCGGAGAGCGCCTTTTTGATATCCCGCTATAGCCCATTCGAAATGCACGTAGAGCAAAGATTACGTGACTCCTACTACGTTACGCAGACTTGGGTTACCGTGATGTTTCTGTTGGTTGTGACGCATAAGTGCGCCGTCGCATTGTGCGCCACCGGGAGTTCGTCCGGTCAAGCAGGCAATGCGCTAATGACCGGCGCTCGCCAAAACGGTCTTCCTGCTGTCTTCGATCGTCGCAGACCCTCACGAACACTCTAGGGGATCCCCAGGGGTCCGCGGACCACATTTTGGGGACCCCTGATCTAGGGGACTTTCAAAGTAAAACGCATGATGGCTTCATTTTCTTCTTTTTTTTTTTTGCTTTTCCCAATTTCAGGTTTAACGGTGCGCTTCATTTTTTTTTTTTTTTATTTCGAAGGTTTTCATAATTTCTTCGGGAGCACGTACACCTAAAGCCTACATCTTCATATACTTCCTACAGCTACCCCCATCATCATGTACAACGGCTTTCTCGCGTGCGTTCCTACATCATGGATTATTGGTGGCGTTTGCGCTGCCAGACGGTCCGCCTACCGATATGGGGGGCATGTTGCTCGCGGGGTATATTGGGTCTTGCGCTGACTTCGTGAAGAACTATGCCGACATTCGCGGTAACAGCGTCCGACGAAAAGCCCCTGGGAAAACATTCGAGCAGCACAGCCGGTGCCTAGATTCGAACGTGCTTCACCTCCCTGTTTCGGCGCAGAACAGGCGATCATCTTATCGAGTACGCCACGGCAGCTGGCTCAATTCGTTGTGTTCTTTTGATTTTCTCCCCCCGAACCCATTTTCATTGTGTGTGTGTGTGTGTTTTATTTACTTTTATTTTTTTGTTAACGCTGCGAAGTAACTGTGGCTATAAGTGGCGTACCGTCGTTGATAGATGGAGAAAGGACAGCAGGAAGGTGAGGGGGTAAGGCAGTTAGTATGTGTCCTGGGTAGACTTCAAGAGGAACGCTGTCAAAATCCGTCTGGAAAATCTGGGAAACCAGGGAAAACGTCAGAGCAGAGCAGGTGGTAAGGTTGAAACCCACCACCACTTGTATCCACCCGGCTATGCCGCTGGTGGATTATGATGTAATTAATGATATCTACAATAGCGGTGCGGAAGAATGATGCATTTGCACTATACAGATATGAACACAACACGTACTTTACGTTAACATTGTGCGGCACCTCTCATAGTAATACATTCAGCGCTATAGAGACCGCATACAAACAGTCTCCGGGACACAAGCCAACACATGAGAACGAAGATTAGTAATCAACGAGACCTGCTGGTAGCATGCCATATAGCGCTTAGCGACTGATAACACGACTCCTCAGATTAAGGAATTCAGCTAAGAAGTAGATCATTCTACGATATGTGGACAATGAACCCAGAGGTGAACAGAGAGTTCTAGTACATTTCTTGTGGACTTTCTTACCGCTTCGGACTTGCTGGACACTCTGTGAAAGCTTCGGTGACATTGTGTTCGCACTATATCTGACATTGTGCAGTGAGTGTTTCTCGGCGTCGAACGTCTCCCCCTTTCCTTTCCCCCGTCTTCCTTTATGCTTTGTCCTGCTTGGTTGTTTGTTTGTTTGTCCTATTTTTCGTAGCTGACCTTTTTCTTTCTTTTTGTTTACCCACAAACGCGTTTTGGAGTAGCCAGTTCTGACTGGGTCGGGACTAACCTCTCCATATTTTTCTTTCTTTTCCAATCCAATCCAGTTCTAGTACATCGTACGCTATCGTCTTAGCGTACGTAAGGGATAGCATTGCTGGTTCTGCGCACTGCGCGAAGTGCTACTTCTGTTACGGGCGTGCGCAGAACCATCAACGCTATCCCTTACGTACGCAAATGCGATAGCGTACGGTATACTAAAACTCTCTCATCTCTTGCGCTCTCGTCGTATTCCGGCTAATCAGGAGTTCAGGACGCATAATTGCACCAGACAAAGCAGCTTCGGGAAGAGATACAGCAGAAGGAACCCTAAATTCAAAAATAGCTTCGACATCCGAATTATGGCGCCATAAACGCCTTAATCCTGCGCTAGGCTCCGTCGTCATCGACTCTTGGTTTCTGAACACTTCTTTCGAAAATTATTTTTGTATTATTTTCTAATAATATTGTTAGGCAAGCGTATTATTGCGACTACAGTCGCGCCTCCTTGCGCTTCAGAAGATCCGGGTCAGGACGAAAGGTACAAAGAGGCACAGAAGAACCGGACGACACGGAGTCAAATCTATGTTATATGTCAATCATTCAACGTAAAGACGAAAATATAAAATTGGAAACAGTGCGGGTATGCAGGATACACCACTAAAAATATATATAAAATAACGGGAACTCAATAACAGAGACTTTTACAGGACTTTTACAGGGACAGATCGGAATGTCCCTCAGATAAGGTTCCGAAAACATAAGCCAATCGCTTCCTTTCATGTGGCTGACATCAGGTCGCTCATCTTAGATTTGTCAGCTCCTTTATCTTATCGTTTTCGTGGAGCCTTCCCAGTCTGCTAAAACTCCCTACTATCTAAAGTAACCGAAAGAATAATTGTTGGGGTGTTTTACCTTTTCTGATTTTTTTTTTCTTTTTTTTTCTTTTTTTTTTTTTGCTACATTGATTTCAAGGATTCGTCTACAACAGATGCATACCGTAAATGAGTTCACGATCATAGAATTACATCCGTACTTAGCAGCACAATTACGAGAACATCCATCCTACGTGTATCGAACTCTCTGGATTCAATTGAGTCCTACTGCCAGATATAGAAGCACTGCTTCGAGGGACCGACTGCGATCCACCATTGTAAGTCGAGCGGTAGCGGGCCAGAACCATGCAGACGACAACCGGACACCGAATTTCCATATCAACCAGGTCTATGCTTTCTGTATAGCTACTGTACGAAGCTTCTCTACTTATGCGGGGAGGGCAGCACAAGTGCGCTTTGTTGCAGTGTCTATGTCCCTTGATAACGGAAACGTATCGCGTCTAGCGTTCGAATTGATCCGAAAAAGGGGGGAAGAAAAGAACTGCAGGCGGTATACTTGCCGGTTTTGTCATGACCGTCCAGACAGAATATCCAGATAGAAGAAAAAAATGTTGGGTGGGTGTTACGTGTTTAGAATATTTAGAACTACCTGCTGACATCTTGAAACTGGTCGAGTAAGAAAGAGAGAGAGAGAAAAAAAGAGAGTGAGTGCCTCTGTAAAGCAGCTCTTCAGAATGATAAAACAAACTGAGAAAGGATTAGTAGACGAAATGGAAATGCCACAGACCATACTCATCGGCCGTGCTGCAGTTCTTTCTCTTTTTTTTTATTCCGTGCTGAAGCGCAGCGAGGTAATTGTGGCTATGAGCAGCGCGCAAATGTGGAAAGGGGAAAGCAGGAAGGGGTGGAAGACATGGGGTGCTGGGCCGACTTCAGGGGGAACTGTGCCGACATCTGTCTGTAAAGCTTGCCCGAAAACCTCAGACACCATATCCGGTGGTAGGGCTCGTACCCATCACCTTTACCATCCCAGTCTTTAGCACGACCTTGGAACTACGACCGACGAGCTGACTCGGCCATGATGCTCGTATATTGGTAGTCTTTCGAATAATAAAAAAAAGTGGCAAGCAACGAGTAATAAGAAGACAACCGCTGTTGTAGGAAGAAAAACCAGAGACACGGAGACAAAAAAGGGACGAATACCAACACTTTCTCTAACACAGCGGCGATTTACTGAACAAAAGCCACCCTATTTACCCCGTCCCTTTTTTTGTCTCCGTGTCGCTGTTTTTTTCTTCCTGTCGTCATGTACCAACGAGCCAGTTTGCGCTCTCTCCCCGATATCAACCGCTGTTGTAGAGTGTTGAAGACGACAAGCTGGAGGAGGAGGCGGAGAGAAAAAGAAGAATCTCCCGTTGTGGATCACGGCCAGTATATCGAAGGAGAAAGAGAGAGGAGGACGAAGAGAAAAGAAGAAGGAAAGGAAGAATGAAATGAAGGAGGAAGGTAGTAAGATGCACTTGAGGTGTGGTTTCGGAGGATACTGTTGAATGGAGTAGCAAAATCATGGCGTCGAGGTCTGGGCTCTACTTCGTTTTGTGAAATAGACGACTTTAGAAAATCAGAGAGCTTAGCACCGTTGTGAATTATAGGAACTTGCTTATCAGAAAGGTGGAGAAGGCCTCCAAAACTGTTTCGGTTTTCTCTCTTTGCCCATATAGTCTACGAGGTGTCAAGGTCAGCGAAAACGAAACGTGAAGGAAACGTTTCCCTTCCTCATGACAATAATCTTCCAGGGCGCAACGCGTACGCAAGGAGCACTTAGATTTCCTGAAAACGTCTATTGGCAAACTCACCGGATAGTTGAAAAACAGTCCTAAGCCCGATACGGCAGACCCGACTGTCTTCAACTGCAGCCGCTCGGAACTGCACAAGAACTATTCCCTAGAGCTACAGACTGCTACCTCTAGAAGACGGTGTCGACATCTGTGCCTCGGAACTGCCGTTGCCTCTTCAGCAAACACGGCAGACGGTCCTGAGCCGACGATAAAAATTAACTTTTATGTCTTCCACGCAACATATGACGTTCATTCTTGTTTCACTTCCTTGGTTATTTGTTCTTCTTTCAGGTAAATGTATATCTCTTTTCTGCTCATTTTCTTTCGTAAAAAAAAATATATATATAAAAAGGAAACAAAGAAAAAGGAAACTGCGGTCCCGAGACACGGAACTACATCCTGCAAATGGAACCAGAACTGAAGATGTGGCTGTAGCGTACATAAGTGGGCTTAGAGGAGATCGAAAGGACAACCACGTACGGACACACACGAGAGTTGTTCGAAGGCGTTGCCTCGTGTGTGTTAGTGGTGGTGAGGGTGCGATGTTATAAGGAAGAGGAGTGAGGTCTGCCTGCTCAGACAAGGCGGCAAGTTTCACTCCTCTGTGGAAGGGGAAGGGGAGAAGGGCGAGTAAAAGAGAAAGTATAGAGGGCGAGAAATTAAAAGAAATGAGAAATTAGAAACAGAGATAAAGAAATTAGTAAGAAGAAAGGGTAAGAATAAAGGGAGGGAGGGAGGGAGAAGGAAAGCGTTTGTTCATACATGGTTGTCATCTAAGCACAATGCAGGTGATATTTTCGCCCTTCGCACTTTTTTCCTTCCGGAATGTTCGTTGCATGATCGATGTTAGAAAGGTTTCGCGCAGTTGAAGCATAGTGTACTTATCACGATCACTGCCGACGCGGCTATCCATTTTGAAACTATGCCACGCACAACAAAAATATGCCCAAACAACGCGGCCTGCCCTTTTGTCTACGCCCTTTCTCGATTATAAACCAAGGACCGAACTAATGTCATAGAGTATCATTACAGAACAACCTACACGGGCACAACTTCCAATGCACGAAATCTGGAAGCATGAAAGAAAGCGAAAGTCACTAACAAACGCTAGGTGGAATAATTTCGTCTAAACTCACAGCGCCGGACAAAAGAGAGTTCTATGAACTCAATATTCGAGCACGATAATTCGTTTTGTTCCATTCCTGCTTTTTTTTTTCTCCTTTATCGCCGTTTGCGATGTAAAGCGGAAAAGAGAGCTCCTCTACACCCCTTGCTCTCTCTGTCTTTCTCTTGTTTGTTGTTCCGTTAACATGTACCAGGGACTGCCGCTCATAAACCGCTGAAAGGAGAACAGTTGATGCCTGAGCCATTCAATGTTCTTTCTTTTGTCTTTTCTCTTGCGTGTGCCCACATAGCGAATTTATTTTACCAGCCCCGATATGAAAAAATGTATTCAACGTCTTCTGTGAAACCGACTGACAAAAATGATTGGGCGAACGCGAGGGAACCGACGTCACATTCACCGCGGGATAGATTCCTACCTCGCATATAGGATATCGTTAAGGATGCTCATGCCACTGGAATCACTACTGCACCGGTTCCGGCTGAACGGTACACAGCAAGTCGTGAAGTGATACGAAGTGCATTGGACAGGTACGTCAACGGTCCTCTTACGCCAAGTACTCGGTGGCTGGCCAGACGGCTATCGGACAAGCTGTGTTCCACTCTGTGACACCTTTCATGAGAACTCTCTTCGAACATACATCTTTCTAGGAATATGTCAGCGAATCCCGCCACCATAAGCGTGCTTCAGCAACGCCATCTAGATACAGAAGGCCTGCCTAATGCCTCCTCTCCCTCCTTCGCACCTGGACATATAAGCTCGGGATGTCAACCAATCGCCGCAGACAATTTCAAACGCAGACTTTCGCTACAGGCAACACAGGCTTTGGCTACCAGTGGCTGCCCATGCGGCTGATGGTGACTTGATAGAGCTGCGATGACTTGTCTCCATAGCTACAGCCGCCAAAACACTGTCGCGATTGGCGGACTCTTTGGTTGTCACGTCACGTCGTTTAACCAATCACGTTTTGAGTCTAGGTGGTGTTGGTTGGAGTAGCCGGCCCAATCGAAAGTTGTGCCGACCTCCCTATATTTGTCTTCTTTTTTTTAAAAAGTCTAATGTTCTCTTTCTCTTCTTTCTGACCAAATTTTTGCCTGCCCATCTAGTAAAGTTGCTGGCTATAGACGTTGGTCTCCTCCCTCTTTAATTTTCCCCACATACTGCATTCCATCCGCCCATAAGGAAAGGTGTAATAATTATTATAATGACTAATAATTACTCACGGCAGCAGAGGCCATTTCCGCTTGGAGCGTCTATGAAACGACGACCACCACTCTCTTCAGGGATTCGCGGCATGAATTGTCCTGCTGTAAATTCTCATTACGGACGGCCATTAAAACGGTACGTTCGTTCGCGGTTCGACGCTGCAGTTGGAGCAACTTCAAATGAAAACGTACCGTAGCGAATATATTTTGTCAGTGTTTCGTTCCGTTTCATGCAGCGTAAAATGGAATGTTTTGGGGTCGTCTGGGCATGCTATGGCTCCGTGGAAACTAAATTTCGACATTAGCTGTTTCGTGGGTTTCTTTATGCTTGCGTGCTATTTATTATGATGGGTGACGGGCATTTCTCATTTGATGAGCAAAATTCGCAGAAAAGAGAGCAAAGCAGCAAGACGAGCGGCCATTATTGCCTTCTGAGACGTACAGTGTGATTCCTAGGTTTGAAAAAACTCCAGCTGTACCGCATGTTATATTTACATACTTTCTTAACATTGTTACCAATTTCATGGCCAATTATTATTCGAAATGCGTTAAATTTCGTGACTAGCCTTAGGTGATAAAACGAAGTGAGTAACTTCGATGAGAGACCGGATGGGATATGTTATTACGACTGGTATATTTGCCAAAATCGGGAACACATTACCATCTTCCATAGTCACAATTAAAGATGCAGCACTTTTTAAGGCTGCTTTGTCTGATTTCTTTATTTAATTAACACTTATATTATATCTTTGTGTTATCTATGTAAAATTTTTCTGTTGTTGCTGTTCATTTTGGATGCATCAGGCCCCCTCTAATGTAACGCCCCTTCGGGCCCTTAAGGTAAACAAATAAATAAATTATTCGGTAACTGCGGAACAAAAAGAACAATCTCTCGTATTTTGCTTCGGCTCATCACTTTACTTAAAAAAGTACGTAAGTAGTACTTTAGTATTCTACTGTTTAAGGTACTCCGAGTTTACTTATGGAAGTGCGTGTGGAATTCAGATAAAGGAAACAGGGCCAAGACGCGGAATCAGACAGGAGAATCAGCAAGGCATAAAAGCCACATGAAACCCCAACTGTATATGCCGGGGACTGAAACCGAAACGAATATCGGTTCGGTTACGGTTAATGTCAGAACTCTGAAAGCGGTTTCGGTTACGGGATTCGCCGTTTTTTTTATTCACAGACGTGAATAAAAAAAAAAGACGTGCAACGCCTCGTATCTTATCACAATAGTCACATATCTGATAATAACCACAATAATCTGATCACAATAGTGCAGTTCATAACTGACAAGGGACGTACGCAATACATGTCATACGATGCGTATTCCATCCGATTATGGGTCCAAGCCCATCAGATGTTATGTTGTCTACACAAGTTTTGAGATTGTCCAAGTGTACGAAGTTGGGGTAGTTGGTATCTTGACATACTGTTGAATGCAGCAAGAAACACACAAGGAAGAACGAAGTTGACACCACGGCTGCTTTAGCTATTGAGGTTGTCTACACACACGACGAAGAGACCTACCTGTGTGATATTAATCTGGGTGAAGTGGAGTAGGGTCCTGTGGCTACCACGGGGAAACATCCCCCGTCTTTATCACTTTTCAATGGTTTATTGTTGTTGTTGTTGTTGTTGTTTAACAGAAGGACGTACTACACCACTAATCAGAGTTGTAAAGCGATAGAAATATCGCATCCAAAGCTGCTCCAAAATTGTTTGTTGAACCGATTCATATGAACCGGTAACCGAAATCATATTTTTGGGTTCAGGTTATGGTTTCGGTTAATTGCCGATGGTGAATCGCGGTTACGTTCCGGTTACGGTTCTTGAAAAAAAATTAGGTTCTAAGCGGTTTTCGGTTCCCTTCCGGTTTCAGTCCCTGGTATATATCGCCTGTGGCGATGAAACTCCCCACTCTCCAAGGTCTAACATAAAGTTATTGTTGTTGTTGTTCCCTGGTATATGCTGGTAGGCTCGGTCCGACGCACCAGTGCAGCGCTGCCTTCTGCGGTTGGGACGGAGCAGAAGGACGTCCAGGCGGAAACCCTTTCAGCCCTATGCACTTGCACGCCTAATGCAGGGGACGCTGGGGACATGTGTCTCTGAAGACATGTGTTTCGCAGGTGGAGATGCGGTACCCTACCCCGTTACAAGCGAGATATTAGATTAGATCAGTGATATGGGAACGAGGTGGGAATCAGTCAAGTAATTCACAGAACGATTCAAGTGCCCGAGGTGGCTGCGCAGTACAGAAAGTAAAAGGGTAACGGAAACCACGACACGTGACTACCTATAGATCCACTTCTATTTGTAACAAGAGGGCGCGTCTGCGTATGCGCATGGCGTCGCTGGTGGCCACAAGGGAGTAGGAAACCTCATGGTCTGTGCGGCGTACTCGGCCCTTCTGTACCGCGTAGCACATCCAACAGCTACACTACTTTGTGGCTTGGCTTTAATAACGACAGAAAACACCCATCAGTGACTCGATGATCACGCGATTTTCGCCCACCAAACAGGACAGCAGCGCCGCCGCATCGCTATGACGTCACGCAGTGAAGCGAATCTATACAATGTTTACAATGTACAACATTTTAAATCTGTGTTTTCGTGTCATGCTGCTATACGCAAACCAATGTATGTTGTGTCGTTAGACTACTGCATGGACAGTCTTAGGTTATCAAAAAATGGGATATTAATTCAGATTAGAAATCTAAGCACCCAAAAAAGTCCGGGACCTGATGGTATATCTCCTATTTTGTTAAAGGCGTGCTCCAGTGTTATTGTGGAATATCTTTATGTGATCTACAAACGCTCGTTGGAGACGGCTAAGGTCCCGAAGGAATGGAAGTTCGCGAACGTCGTTCCGATCTTTAAGGCAGGTGACAGAACTCACGTCGAAAACTACAGACCTGTTTCACTCCTATGCATTAGTGGCAAAATCTTAGAGCACGTTGTTTGTTCAAGTATAGTGTCTCACTTATCTCTCAATATTTTTTTCTTTCCATCATAGCACGGATTTCGCAAAGACTTGTCATGTACAACTCAGCTTGTCTGCTTTTATCGTGACCTTGCACGTAATTTCGATAATCAGATCCGAACAGACTGCATTTTTCTCGACTTCAGAAAGGTATTTGACACTGGCAATCATAACCTAATGCTTCACAAGTTACAGTTCTTGAAATTGGACCCTGTGGTATTGAACTGGCTGAATGACTATTTTAAAGGTAGGAAGCAATCTGTGGTGATAAATGGTGGAGTTTCAAAATTAGTAGATGTAACATCTGGTGTCCCACAGGGATCCGTATTGGGGCCACTAATGTTCCTGATAAATTACCTTGCCAAAGACGTGGATTCTTGCATCAGGCTGACGATTGTGGTAGTATATCGGGAAATCCACTCAGCAGATGACATTAATATCCTACAGAGAGACCTGGGAGCTTAATCGCTTCATCGTCGTTACGGTTGTTACAAGCTAACGAGTAGCGGGAAATTCAAAAAGTTGGGCACGTGACACACTGCGCGTGACATGTACCATGGCCTTCACGTATCGCGCGAAGAGCGCCGTGCACGTGTTTTATCACGTGCCCACCTTTTTGAATTTCCCGCCACTCGTTAGCTTGTAACGACCGTAACGAAGATGAAGCGATTAAGCCCCCTGGTCAAAATCGAGACCTGGTGCAGAGAATGGGGCATGACATTAAACATCTCTAAATGTCAATCTATCGCGTTTTCTTCGAATATACACACTCTAACATATAATCTAAATAACACAGTCCTTCAAACTCTAGAAGACTACAAGTATTTGGGAATCACGCTGAGCAGGAATTTAAAGTGGGACAAACACATCGAACGGGCTGTTAGTAAAGCTACTAAAACACTTGGATTCCCGCGACGAAATTTTAGATCAGCTCCTAAAGAGATCAAGATAACAGTTTACGAGTCGTATGTTCGCCCGATCTTGGAATATTCTAGCGCAGTATGGGACCCATCTGGTATTGGTCTTCGGAAGAAAATAGAAAGGGTACAAAATCAAGCTGCAAGGTTTGTTACGAACAATTACTCTCAGGATGTCAGATCAGCAGATTTAAAAGCAGCCTTGGGCTGGACATCACTGGAAAATCGCCGCAAGGTGCCTCGTTTGAAACTTTTTTTCGACATGTACTATGAATACACGGGTGTTAGCCGATACGATTATTTGCGAAGTCCCCATTTTATCTTGGAACGGCTGGATCACGCATGCAACGTCGAGCCGTATCGGCACCGGCCGTCGGTCTTTAAGGATTCATTTTTCGTGCGAACCATATCAGAATGGAATGGCCTTCCACGGGACCTAGTTGCCACCAACAGTAGAAACAGGTTCTCCATGAATCTTTATTTATGTCTGAGTCTTCCTGATACTTAGAAAGCACTGAGTTTCCGTCAGCTAGATATAGTGATTGACATTGTTATCAGTTGTATTTCCCTCTCCCCAACGCAATTCCACAGTAAGTGGAGAAGTAGGGTACTTTGAATAAATAAATAAATGTTTAACATAGAAAAGTGGAAAATTCAGCGGTTCGGTTAAGGCGCACAGAGAGAAATGACCGCTGGAAAAAAAATATTTCGTTTCTTTTTTCATTTTTTTCAGCTGGCCTATATTTGTCACCTTTGAAAGGAGCTTCAAAATCATCAGGTGCGCACGTGGTGTCCTAATTTGAAGCACCTTAGCCATTCCTTCGTTCTTCAGGATGGGAAAGTTTCAGTAGAAAGGTTCTTGCACCATGAAGAACTCTCAGAGAGAACTTTTTTTTTTTTTTCGTTTTCACGTCTAACGTTGAAGTGTGAATTGCTGAAATAATTGAAATGTACTTAATTGGATTAGCTGAATTATTTGCTTTGTACATTGTTCTTCCACTGGGTCAAGTACAGGAATAGTCTCTGTCGAAATATCGGCGGCGCTCGCCCAGCTGTCGATGTTGATGAAAAAAAAATTAGGGAGATTAGGGAGAGACGTCCAGCTATTCCTCCTATAATATACACCATGGCTATACCTAAACACAAATGTAAAAGCGATAAGTGTGTATGGACTAATGTAGATTACATACCAATGCGTAGTGCTAGTTCATGTTTGAATGTATAATGAGGAAACTTACACACACTGGCTTAACGCAACAATGAAACACAATTTTTCGATGCCTGTTCGGGCATCATCATCAGAATGAAACAAGAACGGTACGCCATCCGAGTTCTACTTATAGCTAAGTTATGACCTTGTAGCAATCAGGTAGTGGTCCTTTGTGACTGTTACATGTGTTATCATCACGGTGAATGTGTCAAGATTCCCAAAAAAATTTTTGAATCTTGGTGTGTGTAAGTTTCCTTGTTTCCACTACAGTGTGTGTACTCATGGCGTCCCCCGGCTTCTGGTCTATCTTGAATGTATAATGATCAGCTGTACTCACCAGGGATTGGAGGAGATCTTTGCACTCTATGAGTGTGCGCGAGAAAAAGAAGTTCAAGAACCGTGTTGTATTACTGTCGAGTTCCAGTTTTCCTTCAATATACACTGCTTAAGTTATACTTGCTCCTTGCTGCACAGGAATAGCCGGTTCTCTCATGAAACATGTTATTGTTATTCAGAAACGTAACGCGGACACAAACAAGCGTCAGACACTGACCGGTGCTAACGCATGAGGAACCCGTTGCGGAGACGCAGCAAACCTGACATTGCGCTGGTAACGCGGGACTGGCGAATCCGAGCGGAATAATCATACTGGCACCCGGCGCAACGCGGGTCTTACAAACCTTACAGCTTTACCTCCTCTCAGCTGTACGAGGAGGCCGAAGATTCCGCGTCGAGTCGCATTCAGATGAGGAGATTGTGTTTCCGTATGGGCCTGTTGCTCTGGGCCAGGTGGCGCGAGTGAGCAGCAACATCAGCGCCCCAAATCATGCAACACTCCCTAGTTTAGCAGACGACGTGGCACTTTCAAGTACACGGTTTCGAGTTGTTCGCGCTTTTCAAGAAGCACCGCTTTTTCTGTTGATTTCCTACAGGTTTTGTAGCTTCCTTGGCACCATACCGTTTGACACACCATGCAAAACCCGCTGATGGAACGCCTTACTGTTAGGATCCGCGGCCGTTTGGGCCCGAAATGGAGCTGTGCAAACTTCACTGCAACAGCCCTATAGTGCCCTTTCTGAGAGAAGATTCCAATTTTGGAGGAATGCGATGAAGCAGCTAACATTTGAGCTTACCGGAAGGTCGACAGCATATATTTCAACGGACACCCACCAGAGAATCGTGGGACACTCTTTAAAACTGCAAGTAAACAACAACCTAGTTCGCAGGACAGCTAAGGTTATGACTTCTCTAAAGGGAACTTTGAAGTCATCGGGTGATTTTGAAATCGGAGTTGTTTTTGGCTGTATGTTACCCGTAGATTGCATGTTACTTTTTCTTTTCTTTTTCTCTTTCTTTCTTTTTTTTTTTTTTTGCGTCCAGCTCTGCGCTTTGAGATAAGCATGAAAAACCAACCACGTGTGCACATCTAGTTTTGGTTTTACTATGACGTAAGCGTTAACTACTGCACCTTTGCGCAGGTCTCGCGTTAGTGTGCGACCGAGATAGAGCTGAGTGAGGGCTGTCTAGAGATACAATAAAGCATAACCAGCAAGTTTGATCTCGAATTGGCAGCTTGATTGCTTGGAAGAACAGAAACCGTGAAGTACTGATAGTGCCTAAAACATCGCGTTGGGCCTAATTGGTCTGTCATGCTAACAAGAGGTAAAAGCGCTACAAATACACGGGACAAGAACACGAAGAAGCCACAGACACACCAAGCGCACACTTGCAACAATTATGTTTTTCTTGAGAATACTCACCACCCGAGAGAATTAGCATTCTTTATGTTAAAGGGGTTGGGACACTTTCATATGTGTGGTTCATTACATCGTGGACGCATTGTACTGCACGCCCAGAATACTGAGGGAAAAAAGAATCATTCTCCTACGTGTCGTACTTAGCGAGATACAAGCCGTCGAGCACACTCCCGAGCAGCAGACGACAGAGAGCTCAGAGCTGCGTTCATTACAATTGGCAGTCGTGAGCACGTGACCTCTCCTGCGCTACCTCACTGGCGGCGGAGAGAGCTGTGATGTCACAGCCGCATGAGTTTCGATATTCAGGGTGGCCATTTTCTCAGCTTCTTTTACCCTCTTCGCTGTCAAACTTTCAATGCAGGTTCACATCGACGCAAATAACCGTCTATTACGTTTATCTGGGATAGCCTGGGATGACCTGTCGCATCCCTACAATACAGATACCAGATTATCATCATTCGCGATAAATTAGTCAGCTTCTTGCGCATTCTATAGTTTAGGTTATGCACCTACAGGAAGAATTTGTTTTGCAAGGTTTCCCCTGTATAGGCAGGGCTCTTGGTGGCTACCAGAGATCCCTAGCGGCGAAAAAGAAGCCAGAGAGAAAATGATTTCGGTGAGCCATGAAGGAAATTGGTTGAAAGGCCTTTCATGGCCTACATGTAACCACAAATGAAAAAGTGCGAGAAAAATGGGGGAAAATAGGACAAGCAAAAGGAAAACGTTATCGACAAATAACATACGGGTTGAAGCTGAACGTAGTGAACTGGCTTCATCATCATCGTGACGTGTCTCAATCATGGTGTGTTCAACATCCCCCTTCTGTCCACCTTATTCTCTCTGAGACCGAGTTTTTGGATGAGAAGCCCTCTTTTTATTAAAGAGTCCCTGACGAAAGGAACGATGAGTAAAAAACACACCAAGTGCAAAACGTCGCTGTCTAATCACGGACCCGCATGATGGTTTATGAGCCATCTATTTCTTATCCGTTCGTCCTACAGCTCCAATGTAGAGGATTGAAGAGCTAGGCTGATAAGGCACCTATCAGCGACCCTTGCGGACGTCATCTGTCTTCAGTCTGCGTTGTTTTAAAGTCAGTGCTTTATAGGGTCCAGAAACGTCGATAGTTGCGTATGTCCGTCCAGAACAGTTGTGGTGAGACAATAAGAGAGGAAGAAGCAATTACAGTAGCACCGAAAGGAAGCACCGAAGATCAGGAAGACCAAGAGACCCTACGACGCTTTTAAACGCATTTGGCACGATGCGCGAGGATGCAGCCATTTTTCTTTCTTTTTGTTATATTTTTGTATGTGTGCACGACAGCACGGTTGCGTTTATAGACCGCTTTCTCTTCTTTGGTCCTGGAGTAGCCAGTCCCGAGTAGTTTGGGTCTAACATCTCCATTTTACAGCGGTAGCTGTTAACACGAAGGTCTCGGGTAATCACTATGGCTGCATCACAAAACCCTCGGCTTCGGTTTCGGGTTCGATTTCGGTTTCGGTGATGAAAAACAAGTTAAAATAATCTAAAGCTAAGAAGAGCAGTTTCGACATACTCAGTGATGGGCACGTTGTCGCGATTTTTTCAGCGTTTCCTGTCCCGCTTGTGTCCCGATTTTAGTGATATTTTTGTCCCGCTGATCCCGGCTCTACACATCACTACTCACTTCACAGATCACGGGGCAGTACTCGTCACTCTAAAGTAGTTGTGCATATATCAGCAATAAAAGTGTGCCAACATCCGCACACAATGACTACCGCTGAAATTCGCCTTACACAATGGTAACCGTCCTGTATCTTTTTTTTTTTCTTTTACCAATCAATCTCTTCTTTGGTCGCTTATATCTTACAATCATACATCGTACAAAGATAAATATCATCTGACTCCCTGATTAAAATTTAAGCCCGTGACTCTCGTACATCCAAGGCGGTCCTCCTGGACAAGGACGCGAGGCAGTTTACGATTACTCTCGCGACAACATATAGAGAAACCAAAAGGGAAACTGAGCGCGTAATTTATCTCCAAAAGCGACGACGACTCTGCCTGCCCCAGCTGACCTTATGCTAATTCACGAAGCAGCTCCTAAACGCTCACTTTACGCTCTAACGACGCTTCCACAGAAGTCGTCTCGACGCCGTCAACTAAGGCCACGCGCTCCGCCTTAATAGCCCGGACTCCGCCACAAAACACAAAACGAAAAATTCCCAAGAGCCCTAACTTGCTCGTTCACTTATGCGTTTGTAGTGGATCAACCGACGCAACTTTACACGAAGTTCGTTCGCGAGAAGATGCACTCCATCAAACCGCGCACTTGATCTTGCGCTACGTACAAAGCATCTTAAAACTCCACCCGCTCTTCGAACCTAATCACCGATGGACGTATTTGCATGCAGGCGCAGTGGTAGCACGTGGAATATCGGGCACGTTGTTATCACTGCATTTGCATACAAATAGCTCGACGTGTTTTCTCAACCGCGTATGTGAATGTCATCCGTTGTAAGTGGCGATTTTCGAAAATTCTCGGCATGGATGGGATGTGAAGATGCAACCCAGGCATGCGGTGGTGATTTCACAGTGAATAAACTTTCCCGAGCAGCGTCACAGAGCAACACAATGAGACTACGTATTCAGTGTTGATAGCGGGTTATTTTGGTGACGCCACTTAAATTCTAAGCAAATTGGTAGATATATTAGATTAGGTTAAAGAAGAAATACGGGAAAATTAGTGAAACTGAGTCACTCCTTAGGTAGAGTAAAGAAATACCGAAAAAACTGCCTCTAATAAGAAAAAAACGAGACCAAGTATTAATGGTTTCTCCTATCCTACCATTTCAAGGTATAAAACGCGAACACCACGTGCTCCAAAGGTATACTGTCATGATTCCGTACTTTTATTTTAATGCGATATAAAGTTTCTATATACTACTTATTTCCTGCAACGATCAGAAACGCGGACCGCAACCGAGAAGCAGCGACCACAAGGTGTTAAAGGAACTGTATGGTGAATGGCAGACCTGTAGACAGTGTACGCTTTTCTGAAAGCTTGCAACTTGGACGCTTCAGCGGACTCGGAGGACTCCAGACGCGCCAACCTTGAGGCGACTCGCGCGCCGTCTAGTGAAAACGAAAGCAACTAGGCGAGATCGTGGCGGTTCTCGCGAGTGCAGTGCACATTTCATCGTCGAAGGTGCACGGAGGGGTGGGATATATTTAATGCTGATAAAAGAGAAGGGAAAGGTTAGCCATGACGAAGGCGTGCTATTCCCAGAAGCCAAGACAAACAAACAAAAAGGAAGATGAAAAAACAGAGACGCAGGAAATTACGAAGAAATACGGTAGAAAAAAAAAACAGCTCCTTCACTAATCGTTGTGCATCCCGGATCACAAGAACGTAAGCCAGACATTCGTATAAATCACCTGGGTACGAGGTTTTGCAAACAGCAGCGATGCATCGAGCAGACGACACAGAGACGCTGAGAGACAGTGGAAGGCCAACAGATGGCGCAGATCGCACAGATATTTCTCATAGCCACGGAGCTCACATGTTGCAACCGTTAACAGTCTAAACCGAACTTCTGAAAAGTCGCTGTTGTTCTTCAAAACACGTCTAATGATAAAGAGTAACCTGTCTCAAGTGGGTTACGTCAGGTCCCCCAAGGTCGCCATTTTCCAATGTATTTGTTCCTATCCCGATGCGTGCAATGCCGGAGGCCGCCATTAGATACCCCATTGTTACCAGACGTTGGCTTGCGTGGATTGTAGCGCGCTAAAGATCCAGGTGAAGCACAATCCAAGTCAGGGCAAGTCACCGAAGGAGAAATGGACGACTGCAGCGCCTGCGGCGCCTGGTACGACACGTACGCTATGTGATGCACGCAGCCGTGCACTTGATCCTTCCGATCGCTCAACACGTTTAAAAACGGGACCAAAAAGTGAAACACGACAGAGAAAGTTGTTATACGCGTTTTATTTGGACATATAAAGACTAGATTCATTCGCAGAAACAACAAAAACATTTTGCCGCTAAACTTAGCGCGCTGAAGTGATCCGGAACGGCAACAGTGGGGCATCTAGTGGCGGCCTTCTTCGTTGCACGCTTTTCCGAGGTGAGTTTGGGGGACCTGGGTTACGTAGTAGTCCAATAGCAGGTGGTATCTGTCCGCCAATCAGGGGGCCGACTCCAATTTTGTCCCCGGCGAACGTCGAGGGTCGCCACCTTTCAGTTTCTAGAAGTGTTCAAAATTAATTAGTGCGGAAAGTATGAAGAACTGAGAGGTGATGACTTGTCTGTGTGATCACACAGCCGGGTCCTACATGATAGTATCTTGAAACTCTGTGGTTATATTTCACGTTACAGTTCCTTTAATATTAAAAAAAGTGTGTCCTTCGTTCCTTCGTTCATACGCAGCCACGTAACCCGATTTCTCGAATGAGCCCTTCTTTCGTTCGCCAAATAGCGCACGCACGGCAAGCATCCTTACTGCAAAGAACAAGCGAACAATGTCAATTCTCGGAGTATGGCGCCCATCATGCAAATTAACACGCAGAAAACATGACTCATAACTCATATGCTATCCCTAATAGAATTCATCTTCATCTACGCTTTCGTTCAACAACACAATGGGCGTCGCCCCGTGTTTCAGGACCCCGTTAACATCATTACTAAATTTGTTATTAGTAGCACTCGCACGTGTTATCTGCGTACGCGCACAGCGAGCGTGGCCATTACGATAACCATTCTGGTTATGCGATGTTAATTTTTCTAATTGTTATTTCATCACTGTAACGGTGTTTTAGCGTTATTTCTTTTATTATACTATATATATACTACATATAACACATATATACTATATATATATTACTATAATGACATTGTTTATTTGTCGTTCTATCATTCGTTGATGTTTTATACGCAATGAGTATAATTATTTAATGTGCAACAATAATTATAGATCTTTTCTTTCCTCTTTTTTTTCGTACCCAAGAACGGTCCCAAGGACCCTGACGTTAGCCCACGACTCAGTAGATAAAGATGCAGTGGTACACATCTACACGCAGAATGGACGCGAAAAGGAGCAATAGGAAAACGAACAAGGATGTCGAAAACATTTAGGTGGAATAATAATAGTAATAATAATAATAATTCATCGTAATAAAAAATACATGTTGTTGTGTACGCGTAATTCTTACAAGAAAAGAAACAATACGCAATCAAGTAAGGAGGCCTGGGATCGATGTGTACAATAAGAATAAAAAAGGGACCTTGTTGGCACCTTAGAAAATTCGGCGACTCGGTAGAAGAATAACAGAAAGAGACGCTTAAGAAAAATTCAGGATAACTATCGCCGTTGAAGAAGTCCGCAATGTTTTCGACGCAGAATTTACTTTATTGACTTTCAATTCGATTGATTTTATTTTAGTAATTAATTATTAATTACGGTTATACCGCTAAATAATAGCATTAACTTTACATGCATTATTGATTTTTTTAATTAAAACGTAATTGCCCGAATTCAATGGAATTTTAATTGATTTATCCCTACAACAATACGTTTATGAAATTTCTATTTTAGTGACATAAACAACCGGAGAAACGAAAAATAGGAGGAGAATCAAATAAATGTCCCAGGTTTCGGGTGGCGAGTTAACCGGCCATTGGGCCGCATGTAGTTGGATTTGCATTACAGATATTTGGCATATCGAACACGGAATGCTCCCGCAAAAGAGTTAACATGACCACTACAAAGACCAGGCGGAGACATTACCTGCACCTCTGATCCAGCAACAAGCAAACGAGGTTAAACCCGGGATCCTCAAATAGGAGAAAGAAAGAAAAGGAAGAAACTTCTCCCATGGTGGACATCTCCAGCCGCAACGGAAATCACTAATGTAGCTTTTTTCCGGGGAGAGAAAAGAAAATCGGAGGTCTATTGCCTCACGGTCCACAGGCGGAGCCGAAGGTCATTTGTCCGCTACGTTTGTTCCTGTTCTTGTAATGCCCAGACGTGACCCCGCATGTGATTGTTGGACTTGTGGCATTACGCGGCGGGGTCTGTGTTTTATGGCCATCAACTTCAGCAAAGAAAGAGGATCTGTTTGCAAGAAACCTTATCTGTTTTTCCTGTTTGTTTTTCTTTTCTTTCTTTCTTTTTCCTTCTTTTTTTCTTTCATCACGAGTACAGGGGGTTTCCGATATCGAACGGAGTCTATACGGCTTTGAACGACGGTTTAAGCATTCTTTTTCTGTCTTCCTTGTATTCTTTGGACTACTCATGAATATTTAAGACTTTGAGTGTGTGTTTCACGAAAGTCCCCAGCTGTATACTACATTTTTTTAACTCCGTGTTAGCGCCGCGAAGCAACTGTGGCTATGAGCGGCGTACAGACGCGTACAGATTGGAAGGGGACAGGAGGGTTAGTAGTCGTAGTTAGTTAGTAGTCGTCCTGGGCCGACTTCAGGGGGAACTGTACCGACATTCGTCTGGAATTCTTCGTCGACATTCGTCGGAAAACCCAGAGAAAACCCTCAGAGAGCACAGCCGGTGACAGGATTCGAACCCGTGTCACCTCCCAGTCTCGGCGTGGAAGGTGATCATCCTAACCACTATGCCACAGGAGCTGGTAGCTGAATACTACAGAAACGTAAAAAAAGTACAAATAAAAAAGTACATAAAAATTTGCACGGGTTTTTTGATCATCCCGATAAAATATGCGCATGCAAAATGCATTCTCTCGTATCGTACACGTGAACCGGTCGCGAAAGAGAAAGCCAATTAGGTGGAGTTCGATTGGGTACTTTTTGCATCGGATATCGCTAAGCATACCCGAAGACGCCGCCTCACTATTATAACACTCATCACAACAGCGCAGAAACAGATCACTACGAGAGGGTCTGGAGGAAAACGTATTGCTCCGGTGCACCTTCTGCATGCAGTGAGCCACTGCAGCGAAAGCACGCTTTACATCGCCGCTTTGTCTGTCTCCCCATTTGCATGCAGCATACAGCATTGAAATATTTATTTTCCTGCCCTCCGAATGTTCGTAATAAATTTTACATATTTGCGTCGAAAAAAAGGCGGAACAGCAGCGGCGTCACGGGCGAGCGAGGTCAGCCGTTCCTCGGCCCTTGAAGGTGAGACGCTGCCTGGGATCAAAGTAACTTAGCTACGCGTGCTTCGTGTCAATGGCGAGATGGTATTTTAAACTGAAGCGTGGTTGGGAGCGTACCTAGAGTATGTGCCTACATAGACTCAAACAGCTCAGGTGATGTCAGATCAAGTACCCAGAACATGGCATATGTCCACTACAAAATCATCAAACCGCCACGACAAAAATATTGCGGGAGAAATTGGGTTTTCAACGAGAGAAGCTCACGTTCATCCTGAAACTATTGAATATCTAGGTTCCCTCAAACAATTCACTCGGGGATTCGTTGCATCCAGATTATCAGGCAACGAGCTACTGAAGTCAAAGCTCCTTTAGTCTTAAGTGGCCACCACACGCGACGTATAAGGCGTCACCATAGAGAAGCACAGTCTCCTGAGGCTGGTGGTCACACCTAGTATAGTCTGAGGTGGTAAAAGCGCCCAGCATGCACGCGCAAGCCATCGGACATAAATCTGAAATGAAGGAAGTGAACAACAACAGTTGATCGCGTGTCGCCAGCTGCGAACATAAGTGCTTTAAAAAATCTTGAATGATGCTTACTGATGCATGTAGCTCGCTCCTGGGGAATTTTCAAATTCTACTGTAAATTCTTAAATCCGTTTAGTGGCCAACCGTCTAGAGTGTAGTAGTGCGTTCTTCAGCTGCGCACTATCTTTTCCCTCTAGGCGTCGATTCTTACGACCTCACAACTTCAAAGACACCCAAATGTGCGAGGTGATATTATGATCCATTTTTGCTTCTGTTTCAACATAACGATGCCCTTACAAAAAAGCTAATAAATAGTTATTCTTGTCCAACGCATCGCAGATTTTTGAAAGTACATATTTGCGGTGCAATCGCAACGGCTAGCACTCTTGCCTCATTCTTGCGCCCATTGCGCAAAGTTCGATATAACGACCCCCCTTCGTTCCGAAAATACGTCACGTCTACAAGCATCAACGTCCACCAAACACCCAGCAAAAATCTCAAACCTAGCAGAAAGAGAATTCCCAGTCCGAGAAACGTTCGCACAGAAAAAATGAGCGAAACTCCTTCGGGCACAAAATAAAAGAACCCAACTCATAAGGAGTAATAGAGACATATATCGATACTCCGCTGACCCCAGAAGATTGCCGAGGCAAGGTGACAAATGCCTTGTTCTCTTTCTACCCCGCGTTTACCTGTCTGAGCTACGAGATTTACGACGGGGGGGTCTTGCACCACAGCCTTGTTTGTTCCAGCGATATGGAACAGAACGGCGGCGGAAGATATGAGCAACCTGCTTGCAACAAGCACCACGGATGAGGAACGCCGTGTGCGTAATGATAGCCTTTCCGGTGAGGCTTTTTTTTTTTTTCTGTCCGAAGTAAGGAGCACGTGAGTGCGTTATGAGCTAAGCAACGAGGTCGTACGGTGGTATTTGACGCGGAACTGACGTGCATTGGGTGTTGCTGTTGCCAGAATGATTTGCTTCCGCAGCTAAGTGTTGTTGTGTCGCCGTTTCGTGTTTTAGCCGGTTGGTGGCGAGTTATGGGATTTTGCTTTCTTGTAGCGATGCGAGGAAAGAGAGAGAGGGATGGGAGGGAAGAGTGAATCGGGAGAAAGAGGGGAGAATTGTGCTGAAGCTTTTGGAATTTCGGCTGCCCGCTTAGTTCGTGGTTTCTGTTATGTGATGCCTGTTAGGGTACATTTATGCTGCAGCATCGCTGCTCGCTGCTCGCTGCAGCTTCAAGCACATCGCTGCTCGCATAACCGCTAGGGTGCGTTTACCCTGCAGATTGCTCAAGATGCTGCTCGCTTTCGCTATATCAGTCGCCTAGCAGCGTTCACTGTGGAAGGATGGAAACGAGGAAAAGTGGGAAGGAGGAAACCGACTTCATCACAACCAATCGCAGGTCGGATTTCAAGACGCCAGTCATCAATGATACCAGGAAGACAAACATGTTTACATTCCTAGGTGCAGCGAGCGGAGCGGCAAGCAGCGGCGAGGATAAGCGAGCAGCCAGGCTGCAGGGTAAATGCACCAACAGAAAGCTCTGTGTTTGACCTGTCATCGCCAGAAGTCAGGTAGTCCCCGGGCATGTTCAAACATGTTTGGCAGCATTGTTGTGGCGATGATCATGGCGTGCATCTTTGGCAAGCAGCGATGCTGCAGCATGAACGCGCCCACAGAGATACATGTGTTTGTTTCATCATCGCCAAACAGCGATGTGCCATGTGCCAGCAGCGATGCTGCAGCATAAATGTACCCTTAGTGTTGATGACGGTGCGACGTGTAGTAGCGATGTGTGTGATTAGCGTTCACTGACAACAACGTGTTTAAATCAAGATCGTGAATTATTGAATTATTGATTGCACGTAGCGTGCACCATCATAGCTCGTCTGGCGTCATTGTTGTCGTTGTCGTCGTCTACCTTCGCGTAGCGGCAGTGCGCTACTTCCTCAGCAATAAAATTTCCATTTTCAGTTTACCTTTTTTCCTATTTCGGGAACATGAAGGGGACAAAACGACAAGAAATCTCAAAGAAAGGTTCCCCTGTGCCTGCTTATGCACCACGTGGAAAAATATGTATATTGCTTGCTACATGCATACACAGAAGCTTTAATAGGTACAGAGGATAAAGCTGGTAATACGTACATAAAAACCGGTGAGTAATTGGCCCCTGGCCGCATCCAGCTCACCAACGCTCTGTCCTCGAGGCTCTCTTCGCCTTTTTGGACGCCACAGGACTTCGATCCTCATTGTAACGGGACCCATTCCTTCATTCCCCGCTTCACCTCCAGCAATGGGGTGGAGTATCGCCCCCGGCTATGAAACTCCCCACCCATCATCCTGAAATAAAGTTGTTGTTGTTCTGGTGAATAATTCTCATCTCCCCATGCACAACATAACACAAGCCGTCTAAATGGCGCAAAAACATAGGCAGAGTACAAAACAAGCGATACACAATGGGCTACTACCAGGTCCCGTGCCATAGTGGCTAGGATGATCGCGTTTCACGCCGAGACTGACGCGGGTTCGAATCTCCGCACCGGCTGTGCTGTCTCAGGTTTTCCCTGGGTTTTCCGGCAGACTTTCCAGACGAGTGTACCACCCCAAGGTCCCTCTGAAGTCGGCCCAGGACGCATACTAACCCTCCACCCTGTCCTCCACTCCTTCCTGCTGTCCTCTCTCCATCTGTCCACATCTGCTGTACGCGGCTCATAGCCACAGTTGCTTCGCGGCGCTGACACGGAATTAAACAAAAAAAAGCAACGAGCTACCCTCGTATAGTATTTTCACGAAGGATCGGCTGCATGTCAGTCAATGAAATGTAGCTTTCTTGCACTTGCCTGAGACCACGTCATACATCTACGCTCAATCTGTGATGATGATTTTTAGGACACGGGATTCTACAGAAATAGAAGAAGAAGAAGAATCTGAAGACAATCTCGATCTACGCGTAATGGTCATTGGAGTAGATCGATCTACTGGTCCTTCCCTAGGCACTCGCATTTCCAGTACAACGCGCACTTGGGCCAGAGTCGTTCCTTTGAAATGGATACCCTTGACCACAGGGATACCGCGAACGAATAGCAATCAAGCACGCCTGCAAAAAAAGAAAAAAGAAAAAAGAAACTGGACCAATAGAAAACAGACAGAGCTGTAGCGGCGACAGCGTAAGAAAGCGGCCCAAAGCATGACCTCGAAACGAGATCTCCCACTTTTCATAATCAGTCGCTCATCTCATTCGCATCAGCTAATGCGTCACGGATAACAAAGGCAGCCCGGAGAATCTCGCTCGCTTGCTTGCTTAGCAGAACGTACTGGTAAGACGAGCTCCGAAAGCAGCTTTTGCTGCGGAATAAAAAGGATGTTGCAACCGTATATCAAAGCAGCTTTCTCCATTCACCGCAATGTGTGCGAATCGAAATACAAATAAGAGGAAAACGGGACAAGAAAAAGAAATCCTTGTTTCACCTTCAGGCTTATTTCTTAATCTTATTGTGGCGACTTCAGAAGTTCGTTGCCACCGAAAGAACTACTCCATTAAGGAGTTCCCTCTCTCACGCTCCCTCGGTCGTCTTTGTGACTTTTCAAAGGCTGTCCATTAGTGTGTTCCTTTTTAAAAAAACAAACAAAGGGTAACAGGATGATACTATAAAAGGTAATTATAGAATAGTCGCGTATTCTATAATTACCTTCTATAGTATCATAGTCAAGAGACGTATTAGAACGAATAATGCGAAGAAAAGGGAGCACGAGGTGTAGATATTCTGATAACTCCCCCATCCCCCGCCCTCCCCACCAACACGTAATAAAATCTCGCGTCTTCAGAGAATTCTGCGGAATTTATGTCCCGTGCAATCTTCGTACCAACACGCAGTATTTTCTCCATGTGACGCGGAAGTATGATAAAATTTATTTCCAGTTGCGATAAGTATGACGTCACGAGGTACCCAATCTACCAGCGGGTCTGACGACATTGCTCCTCCAAGGTCGATTTCCACCTCCTCTCCACAGCGGCTGGCAGTCTTCCAACTTGGGGCGGAGAGCGGAGACGCACGCTGTTGCTAGGTGCTGATGATGCAAGGAGCCATGTTCTCACTTTGTGGAATTCATGTGTGTGTGTGGGGGGGGGGGGGGGCGATATGTTTATTAAGAAAAAAAAAGAACAGGTTTTTCTTTTTACTGTCCTTTTAGACAAGGAAAGAAATCTAACACCTACATTTTCCAGCAATGCCAACATATTCGGTATACAGTTCGCAACTTAAGGCCATACATTCGGATTTTTTCGGAATATTTCGAATTCGTAAAAAAAGATATTCGTCGGGTGTTCTTCGGCATTTTTCGGAAACTGCTGGAAACCACACACCCTAATTATTCAATAGCATCATTTGGGGATAGCATGCAACAAGTAGATGCACAAAATTGCAAGCTAGAAGCTGCATGCAAGCTGCGTGCAAAAAGTAGCAGTTACAAGGCTCTTTTTCTTTTTGAATAATATGCGATATCTCGGCGTCATAGGTCCAAGATTGAGATATAATCCAAGATTGAGATTTTTATTAAAACATTTTTATTTATACGGTTTCTGATGAGGCATTGCGAGGTCTGGACAGTGACGTCGCCTTCCCAGGTCAGAGACTGCATAACTGCTTGTTTTCAATACAAACCTTTGAAGTTTAGATTGTGTGGTTTGTAAACTAAGACGCTGAGGTATCATCATATTTTATTACGAAGGAAACGCGACACTCCTTGTCCCCGCTAATCCCTTTCGCATGATGCGGAAGTTCGTGCTCTTTTGAGTACTCTGATAGATAGAATGAATTGAGAGCATAGAGTGACACTGTGCGTGCTGGTCATAGCCATATGCACTATAAGTGAAAAAAATGAGATTATGTAAAGCAAAGTTATTTTTCGTGGACATAATAAGCACGAACCCCGGAGCGACCGCTAGAGCGAAGCCCTGTTGGAATTACGTAATATCGACATTACTGGAAGATATATAATACTGCATGCCTCGTACGATGGCTTGAAATATTTGGGCTATATTTTAAACTTCCTTATATAAAGCAAAAACCTTTCATACGGTTCTTTTTTTTTTAATTTCATGTTAGCTCCGCGAAGCAACTGTAGCTATGAGCGGCGTACAGACGTGTACAGATGGAGAGAGGACAGCAGGATGGAGTGGGGGACAGGGGAGCCATACGGTTCTACTGATAAAGAAAACTATAGAGATGTTAGCCTCACAAACTGCAGCTTGACAAACAAGTCGCATATTGAATACGGATAGAGTATAAAACAGGCAAAATGTTCCAAATAACTGGGAAAAATGACCGAAAACCACATTCACTAGGCGCTGCAACTGCCACATAACCAAAATACCCGTAACGCGAGTGCCAGGTATATCTAATTTAGCAACAGCAACACCACATCCATCACACTCAAACGCACCGCCGGTAAGCCGGTTTCAATCCTCCCATAACAAGCGCTCTTTCTGCGAGGCATTTCCCAAAGCACACAATGAAAACTCAAACTCCCTCATAACATCCGCCCATCCAAACCCGCATTTGCGCGTTTTAAGCTTCGAAACGTATTGCGTCACATGCGAGCCGACGCAAAATCGACCGGGCTAATCTCTAGGAAACAGTGCGCTTCACCGATCATCTTCTTAGAAGGATGCGCCGCTTCCAAGATTGAGATCCCTGTATTCTGCATACGGCGATTGTAGAAATATCCCGTCATTTTCTCGAATCACTTGAGCGTGTCTGAGACTCAAAATCATTCGCCAGTCCGGTATTTCACCCGGGTTCATTTTCGCTTATGAAAGCTGCTTCTTGCGTTTTTGGGCGTGAAACGATATGCCGTAGGAAATTGGACGTTCTTAGACCTCTCTTCGCAAGAGGATTTGCTGTGTAAACGGGGTGCTTCATTAGGACCAGATAACTGATGGAAAAGAGAAGAAACAGAAGCAGAAGGGGGATATGTTTATTCAAAAAAGAAAGAGAGGAAAGGTTAGTCAGGCGTAGGCTGACTTGCTATTCCTGTAAAAAACGAAAGAAACGGACACACACAAAAAAAAGGGGGCGTGTTAAAGGCTGGTCGAGAGGCGGGAGGCATGAAGAAAGCGCAAGAGGGTAGTCTTAACCTCCCCTGGTTGTTCAGGACTGGGCCGAGTAGGGTGGCAAAAGCCAAGTAAGCAGAGCAGAGTTCCCAAAGGTTGTTACCAAGACGTCCTACGTGTACCGGGACCCACTGAAGCGTCACAGAATGGCCAGTGGCCGCGAGCTAGGTAGGAGCTTGAAGTATGAACGCGTGGAGAGTGCATATGGTGCTGGGGTGAAAAGAGAGTAGCAGATCTAGAGAAGCTTTGCTGTCAGTCAGAAAAACCCACTGTGCTGCCGGCAGGCCGAGCTAGTGCTTTAGAGCCGATAGGATGCCGAGGAGTTCTGCTTCCATAGAGGACGTTGGTAAAGGAGGGCAAAGGCTTGCTGAAGGTCACTGTCAGGGATATAAAATGCAGCGTCCGAGCTGTCTACCGTGACTGAGCCGTCCGGATAGACGTGGCGATGGTTGTGATACGTGGAGTACAGAAAGTCGAGAGCGAGTTGAAGGGCTACAGGTGCGGGAGCGTCACGCTTGCGCTGAGGACCGGCGATGAAGGGGCGGATGTCAGGACGGGCAATGGTCCACATTGCTGGCGCATAAGAGGGAGCGTATGAGGAGGAAGGAGATCATCCTTCAGGCGGGCTATGGCCTTTCCGAAAGCGGAGTCTGGGCAGTCGTCGCCAATATGGCGGAGATAGTGGTGAGGATGACGGGTGAGATAGCGAGTATATGCTCGAAGGGTATCAGCTTCCCGCAGAAGATACAGCAATACAGCAGGAACAGGCGTCTCGCGCGCTTCAGTAAGTCCCTGATGTTCCTGGTAGATGTTATGTGTATATCTGGGAGACATATGCCAGACGTACTAATGGCGAATTGGGGCGGTTATTTCAAGGCAACTTTTTTTTTTTTTGCCGCGCACACACACATAAATGGGATGATGGTCTGAAAAGCGCTGGGCCGCCCGCCAGAACCCGCCTGTTCTCGCCAGTTTTGCCAGATCTCGCATGTTCTCGTGGCGCCCTCCGAACGCCAGGAATTTGCCAGCTTGCACTTTTTTCGCCCGCCCTCGAAGCGACCGGGCAGCGGATTGCCGAAATATATCCGGTGTCGTCACATCCGCATCGCGAGGGTGGCGAAGGCCCTCATTGGCCCGCACGTCGAAGTTCACGTGCGTCAGCAGACGACGGAACCCGAAGACGAGCATCCTCGACCTCGATGCCCCTATAGCGTGATCCAAGCTTTACTAGTTTAGGCTGCCAAGGGGGACGTCGGACAAAGTAGGAGACACGACAACAGAAACAGCTTACTCTCAACTGACGAAATTTAATGCAAGGAACAAAAAAACATCAGAACTACAAGATATGATGACGTCAACAGCAATGACAGCAGGGTTAGCACACTCAGACGGCGATATCACGATCTGTGCGACTGTCAGTTAGATAACCACATTCCGCAGAAGACAAGGCTATTGAAGGGGAGCTAACACAATCGGGACCATGCTGAAAAATGTTGAAGGCCTCGTGTATCTCCCTCACTGTCTGATTGGGATGCTTGGCAAGCGTGCACGTGCGGTCAAATAACGGTGTACAACCGCAATCCCTTACATGTAGTGCAAGGTGACCACTGGGCGTGTTTTTTAGTGCAGCCGCATGTTCAAGTAACCTAACATTAAGGCACCTTCCAGTCTGCCCTATATAGTACTTGCCGCAGGTCAAAGGGATTTTATAAACCAAAGATGTGTCACATTTTACGAAAGGCCTCTTATGCTGGACTTCACAACCCCGGCGTGGCTTGGGGTTATTGACTCTGGAGCACAGCTGTTGTAGCTTCACCGGAGCGGACAGGACCACTGGGACACCATGTCTTTCGGCTACTTTCTTGATGTTGTGCGAAATTTTATGTACATAAGGAATGCAGACTGGTCTTCCTTCGGGCCTCCTCCTCTCTGTGGTCGAGGCCTGCCGCATCTCGGTGATGAGGGTCTCTGACACAGATTGGATGAGGGTGTCCGGGTATCCACCAGCTGCCAACTTCCCCAGCTGTGCTTGGAAGCTGTGCTGCATCTCATGTTCACAAGACTTGTTGAGCGCAGAGCGCAACATGGTTCGAACAATGCCCCTCTTGACAATTTTGGTATGGCAAGAACTAAAAGGCAGTACGGCCTTCCTGGACCTCGGGTGGTAGGACCAGCATTTGTGAAACACAGAATCAACCATTCTAATGTCCAAAAACTGAATGCAACCTTTCACAGGCAATTCGAAGGTAAAATCGAGGCCCCTGGCGTTGGATTTGAATAGATCTAAAATATAGTGTGTATCCATCCTCGAGGAATCCGAATCTGTGAAAAAAATTAAGTAATCGTCCACGTAGCGAAAAATCCTAAAGATGCACCTATCCTTCAATGTTTCGTAGACCTGATTGTCCACAGCGGCCAGGAATATCTCGCATAAAACCGGTGAAACACACGAGCCGATGGGAGTTCCTTTCTTCTGAATGTAGAACTGTCCAGAGTTTTGAACTACGGTCGAAGACAGGTAAACCGTGAGTAGCTCCATGAACGTCGAAATGGAGACTGCCGCATTATTCTGGAACCGTACTCCTCCCGAGCGCTCGATGATATCCTCCACTGACTGTAGGAGTTGGATTGTTTCGGAGAATGGGACCTGGCAAAAATGTGTGTCGTTGTTTCTGCAGCGTCATCTTTCTGAACTCGATGTTCCGGACCCTTTCGTTATACCCAACTCCGGACCTGTTGTGGATTACCTCAAGGGAGAGTCAAGGAACAACATGACCGTTTTTTCAGTTGATGTTGTCGACCTGTTTTACTCAATTCCACAGTCCAACTCCTACAGTCAGTGGAGGATATCATCGAGCGCTCGGGAGGAGTACGGTTCCAGAATAATGCGGCAGTCTCCATTTCGACGTTCATGGAGCTACTCACGGTTTACCTGTCTTCGACCGTAGTTCAAAACTCTGGACAGTTCTACATTCAGAAGAAAGGAACTCCCATCGGCTCGTGTGTTTCACCGGTTTTATGCGAGATATTCCTGGCCGCTGTGGACAATCAGGTCTACGAAACATTGAAGGATAGGTGCATCTTTAGGATTTTTCGCTACGTGGACGATTACTTAATTTTTTTCACAGATTCGGATTCCTCGAGGATGGATACACACTATATTTTAGATCTATTCAAATCCAACGCCAGGGGCCTCGATTTTACCTTCGAATTGCCTGTGAAAGGTTGCATTCAGTTTTTGGACATTAGAATGGTTGATTCTGTGTTTCACAAATGCTGGTCCTACCACCCGAGGTCCAGGAAGGCCGTACTGCCTTTTAGTTCTTGCCATACCAAAATTGTCAAGAGGGGCATTGTTCGAACCATGTTGCGCTCTGCGCTCAACAAGTCTTGTGAACATGAGATGCAGCACAGCTTCCAAGCACAGCTGGGGAAGTTGGCAGCTGGTGGATACCCGGACACCCTCATCCAATCTGTGTCAGAGACCCTCATCACCGAGATGCGGCAGGCCTCGACCACAGAGAGGAGGAGGCCCGAAGGAAGACCAGTCTGCATTCCTTATGTACATAAAATTTCGCACAACATCAAGAAAGTAGCCGAAAGACATGGTGTCCCAGTGGTCCTGTCCGCTCCGGTGAAGCTACAACAGCTGTGCTCCAGAGTCAATAACCCCAAGCCACGCCGGGGTTGTGAAGTCCAGCATAAGAGGCCTTTCGTAAAATGTGACACATCTTTGGTTTATAAAATCCCTTTGACCTGCGGCAAGTACTATATAGGGCAGACTGGAAGGTGCCTTAATGTTAGGTTACTTGAACATGCGGCTGCACTAAAAAACACGCCCAGTGGTCACACACACACACACACAAATAGAGATACGATGATGAGATGGGGCTGATGCCGGCCAGCAGGCTGGGCGCTGCCCCAGTGCCACTTGTACGTGATGAGAGATGATGATGATTATGATAAGGGGTCCGGTAATCAAAGCAGGGTGGAGAGGCCTGTTGATGACAAGAAGTCCCAGAGGTGACGCAGACCTTGGCGTGTATGAGCTGGACTGGACCATGGGCCCAGCACCTTGCCTATGGTAAAGGGGCGATGATCGATCGCATGCAGTTCGTGCTGCAATATCGCACGCTCCCGCTGGTAGTCCGGGCAGTCCATAAGTAGGTGGTGCAGGTCTGCACGCACACTGCATGCTGCACAAAGGTCCGAGGGCGCACGGCCAAGTCGCTGCCTCATAACTGGTGTAAATGCAACATGCGGCCCAGTGGTCACCTTGCACTACATGTAAGGGATTGCGGTTGTACACCGTTATTTGACCGCACGTGCACGCTTGCCAAGCATCCCAATCAGACAGTGAGGGAGATACACGAGGCCTTCAACATTTTTCAGCATGGTCCCGATTGTGTTAGCTCCCCTTCAATAGCCTTGTCTTCTGCGGAATGTGGTTATCTAACTGACAGTCGCACAGATCGTGATATCGCCGTCTGAGTGTGCTAACCCTGCTGTCATTGCTGTTGACGTCATCATATCTTGTAGTTCTGATGTTTTTTTGTTCCTTGCATTAAATTTCGTCAGTTGAGAGTAAGCTGTTTCTGTTGTCGTGTCTCCTACTTTGTCCGACGTCCCCCTTGGCAGCCTAAACTAGTAATGTCACACCAACTACCCCAACTTTGCACTTTGGTGATCCAAGCGTCTGAAACCGCTAGATTCCGGGCACTCACGTTCGGATGGCAACGGTCAGGTGACCCAGCGCGGGCGCCGACCTAGCAATTTCCGACCGCTAGGCCGTGTTACCATGATGTGACCACCCGAATTCGCCATAAAGGCTGGTTTAGAGTCCGGCGGAGCGGAGCCTAACGACGCGCAGCGCTCGGCCGCGCATCGCGAGCCACCGTCGGTGAGTTCGTAGTTCAACGACACTCGGCGGAGCGCGGCCTGGCAGCAACGCGCGTTACGTCAGCCGCCGTCGGGGAAGTAGAGCAATGTTCTACATCTGGCGGTGGCCAGCGAGCTGTGTACGGCGCGGGCTCCGGTGGACTCGCATTTCCAAACTTGGCGTCGTCCATTGAGCCTTTGATCGAAACTGTTAAGGAACATCCGTGCCTATATAATACACGCCGGATGGACCATAGAGACAAGCAAAAGAGAGAGAACATCTGGGAAGACGTGCGACTTTCTTCTTCAATTCAATGTCCATTTTGGGGGATACCAACCGTATTACAGTAATAGAAACATACGATGGGAACACGGATTGTCGTTAGTCGGATCCCAACACGCGGGTACAGTTGCCAGATATGACTACTTTCCCACTACGAAATGTGAAAATCTCCGGAAGTGTTTTCGTTGCGCTGCGCCGAATCGCGTCAGACTATGATCCCGGTAGGATGAGGAAGCGTGGCGTAGCGAACGCTGGCTATCAGCGCGCAACGCGAGTGGCGATGGGCGAAGACTACGTCGGACTCTAAACCAGCCTTAAGCTACGCTAGCAAACACGAGGACACGCACTCGCTCTCAACACATTCTCTCTTCACTCGTGTCTTTGGCAGAAACGTAAACGACCATAGCACAACGTTAACTGCCTTTTAACAACTAAGATTTGACTGAACCAACCAAGGTATGACTTGAACCAACTACCCCAGTCTTCTGTTCTTCTCGATTACACTCCCCTTCACATTGTTGCCAGACACTCCCACATTCACACAGAAGAACACATTATAGTCGTGTGTAGCATGTCAAACCAGAAATCGGAGGGTGTGGATTCTAATCCCACTGCTGGTACACTTTCTTTCATCTGCCATTATTCAATTGAAGAATGCAACTGGGCTTTGCGATGCTTATGTTGTGTTCTTACCTCACCTCCATGTTTCATTGTTTTATTTCTGTTTAATCTGACAATAGGTTCTTATCGTTATGGCTGGCGCAATCGGAGCGTTCACACGGCGCAACTTTTTCCAGTAACTATGAGCAATTTTCGAGTTGCTGGCAGTCGGCCGACACCGACTACCTCCACCAACTCGAGTTGCTCACAATCGCTCCCTGACTGAAAACTTGAGAAGTTGCTCGCCCAATCAGCGAGTGAAGCATTGCCACGTGACTCCCGACGGCGCGTGGTGCGATTTCGTTCGTGGGTTCAAATCCGCAGGTGCAGCTGAGAAATAACTTTTATTTTTATTTTTTACTAACGTCACGCAAACATGTCAATAGATCATGATGATCTTTTGGCGTAATAAACTGATATAATAATTGATAAATAGCAGCTAAAGGAAAGACACCACCACTTCGATTCGAACCTACATTCTCCGGTCGCCGAAAGGTTGCTTGTGGGTGGTGCTACCGAGTTCCTACGTGTGAACGTAGTCCCGAAATTGCTCAAAAGACGTTGGTTCGAGTTGGTGAAAAAAATTGTCCCGTGCGAACGCTGCCTTAGTCTGCTCCCCGTTGTGAAAACATGTTATGTCATCAAAGTGCAGATATATCTTACCGTGTGTATCAAACCACTGTCCTGTCGATCCATTGTTTGGATTAGAAATATATTTTCAGTTTATGTTTTTTTTTTTTTTGCTTGCTCGTACGTACTACCAGACACGCAAATTGTTTTGTTCAGGGAGCCAACGCAATCTAGAAGGTGTTTGTATGAGAAAGTGTCGCCTGCGTTGAGAAAACCAACCAGCCACTGACAAGCTACGGCACCCTCTATGCTCCTTCTTCAACAACACCTGTTAATGATGTTAATGTTCATGATGATGTCCAGGACATATGTATTTAACTGAATGCTATTCGTACCCTTCGCTAATTTCTTTTTCTTTTTGCACCGTCTGCGATATTGATAAACCGTTAAGATTATTCAAATGATACTCCTCGAGAACGTGCAATTAGCCTCCTCCTTCGCACGCCGATGCCTTAAAATTATTTCGTACCCTGAATTCATTAGAACACCTGCAAAGTTTCTCAGTCGAAAAAGCCTACGGAGCGAACGGAAGTTTCGCATCTACGATGGATGAAGGGAGGCGGCACAGACCGTCGTTCGAGGTGTTCTTAAAATACATTATAAGTATGTAACGTGATTTCACGGTCCCCTAATTTTCACGCAAGACTAGCAGGAGTCCGTCCAACCAACGTTATGCAAGCGTTGGCACGCTGGACTTCGGCATTAATTAGCAGGAGCACTTCATAAGCCGAGAATTCGGTCGAAGACTACATTTGATACGACAGAGTGGACAGAGTTTTTTTTTTCCTTCTTCTTTTTTTAGCGCATCTGCTTTAGAGGGATTACTAATTAGATTATGAAGAGATTTTTTCAAGAAAGCGCGCTTTGCCACTGCACGTGGTATTAATTAGGCTCTGTGCGACCTGATCTGAGCTGAGCAGCTGCACACTCCCGTGTTAGGAATGTGTCCGTTGTAGCATGATATCCTTTTTTTTTTTTTTTTTTTCTGCAACAGCATTTTGCTTAATGCATAATGTAAAAACCCCGAGACTAGGGAACACGAAGGGACAGACACAACGCGAAGTCTCAAACACAGCTGAAAAATTTTACTTCACAAACAAGAAATATATACAAACAGAAGGGAAGGGAACACCAGTTGAGAACAAAATAGGAGGTCATTTCGGGGGAACGAGCATTTTGCTGTTATGCAAATGTACATGTCAGACAAACTCTGCAAAGCTATTTTACCCTAACGTCCAGAAGTGTAAGGCTGACCACCAAATAATAATAATAACGGTACCGTGATGTTACACGTGAGGTTTGTCTGCCCAGTGTGGCGAGATGTTGCACGGGCAGCAGGGTAAGGACTGCGGCATAATTTGGACCACCTGGGGTAACCACCAAGCACTGATGGACGACACATTCAACAGGGTAGGTAATGTAAAGTATGAAACATTTAATATAAAAATATTTCAGCCAGTTCTGGGAGCGCCCATGTCAAATTGGTCGGCAAATATTTGAAAATTCCAGATTCAACATCAAGCCAGATTCCGGGAATTTGTTGCTATTGGAGTAGATTATCGCCTCCGGCGATGAAACTCCGCAGCCATCATCATAATAAAGTTGTTGTTGCTTTGCTATTGCCCCTTAGATGTCTCCCTCCTCCTTGCTGATAAGAATAATAATACCCAGGCGCACGTAATACCCAGGCACACCACATGTTGCCTCTTGTAAACGCTTTGCTATAGACACTTCTTGCTTTAACAGGGAAGCTTTTTTTTAAGTTGTTCTGTTTTAACTACGAAGCTTGTCATTGATCATTGAAGTCATTGATCCATGGAATAACGAAGAGTCGGCAGCAAAAGAACTTGGAGGCATTTACGCGTCACTTGCAGGGTCACCAGCTGATTGGACATGTGCGAAAGATGATTGATTGATTGATTATTTAAAAGAAGACCAGGGAGAAATTGAACTTGTCTCCCGACTAGTTCTGCCGATGTTTCTGCCCCGTCGCGTTGTGTCACCCCTGAACCGTGCCTCTGAAGTACGGGCTAGTTTCTTGTTTACCAAGATAGGGGTGGCAAGCGGGGAATGTGGAAACCTTGAGTCAATTCAGTAGTGTCAACACAAGTGTTAAAAGATAAAAAAATGTTTTTATCGCTTTATTGCCAGTATGTTGTAAGACGTTAGCATACCATGCACCGCCTCGCATTTTATCTGCACCCCTGTATATGCGAATTATATATAACCAGCCTTCCAGGAACCTTACGCGGTGCTTTAGACGACACGCTGACTTCAGCTATTGTTCTACCTTTAGAGTGGTGACGTTAGTATGTATGTTTAAACTAGGCGCAGCTGTTAGCACACTACTCTAACTTTATTTGATTATTCGCCAAAAATTATTTGCTCTACGACATCATTTTGTCATGTCATATGTCATTTATCATGTCATCATTGTTCTCAGAGAGTCTGCCAATATGATGTCATGAAAATCATATTTCAGTATGTCGGTCAAGTCTAATTGTGCCTCTCCTTATGGGGAAGCAAGACGAATGAATGCAAAAAGTTTAAAAGGCTAGCTACTTAGTTAGAGATCTAATGGGGAATGCAGGAAAAGCGAGGAAGATGAAACGTCCCATAACGTTTGTACACCAGTACGTTGGTGACGTACGTTGTCGCGTTGATTTCAAGACTTTCATCCCTCACCAGACCTTTCGGTACACAACGCGCTTGAAGTGACGTAGCTATTCCAGCTCTGCTTTAAAATCCTTCCAGGTCAGCTCCGCGGTACGGAACTCAAGCAATGGTTCCTTCGTTGCTTCCATTAGCCGTTCTTCCAAGCAAGCCTCGCTTCCTCGAGTGCAACCAACATCCTGCATAGATTCGCTAACAATAAACGACCTCAATGGACCTCCCATCTCGGCTGTCTAAATATAGATTCTGTACTACTGAGACTCGATATCACAGTTCCCGTGTTTTATAGCCCACCCTTATCCCGCGTTATTTACGTGCGGGCTTCCCATTGAAAAATAGCGGCGCAACGCGATAACAACCCACATGCGTCGCCCTATTCGCTCACGCAGTACGAATAGCGAAACAGCCCAAGCGCGAGGCGAACATCCCGGAGGACAGAAGCACCTCGTGACGAAAAAGTCAGGAAGCTAATCATAATTCATGGGGTGTATTGATTCGCATCGAGCTGACGCTAATAGCGCACCAGGGATTCGAGGGTGCTGCGCTCGACGACGTGGCTGTGTGTCTACGATAACCGGCTTTGGAGCCGGCATTGGAAGGTGATCCCAGTTTAAACTGTGAATCCAGTGTGCCCTCCGTGTGCTTTTCCTGGTATTTCCTTAGCCGAAGTAACATTCCTGTGAAGTTGGCCCAAGCTGCACGACCGCTTCCAGTAGGAGCGAAGTGAACGTGATGGATAGTAACTATTCTGAGACTGAAACACAAACAGACTAACACAAGCTTTAAGGTGCAGCTGACCTGTAGCACGTCATAGAGAGTCCTCTGATCTGGACACCCTTCAGAATCCCTCCACTCTTTCACAGAGCGTGTAAGTGAGCGAGGGAAGTCGACGTCGCTTCATGGTGGTGGTGGTGGTGGTGGTGGTGGTGGTAGTGGTGATGGTAGTGGCGGTGACGAAAACCGGCTTGCCGTTGTTGGCCTCACGTATGTGGGCTGCGTTACGACTGTAGCCAGGATGAGATGAGATGGTGTGATAACAGATGAAGGAATGATGACGACCGAAAGTTAAGATCTAGGGTAGTCACTGCGGAGTTGGTGAGAAGTCCGAGCAGTGCTCATACCCTTTGAGCGAGGCCAGATTCCTCGAGAAAGCAGACGAGGCGGCGAATTTTGGAGCGTCTTTCCGCGAAAGAGCTTTTGGGATGTAGGACATCATCAACCGTGCAGTTCCTGCAATGGCCAAGATATTTCTCCCGCACCGCAGCATATGCACAGCAATGCAGCAGGGTGTGTTCGATAGTTTCAGTTTGCTGACAAAATGTATGCAGTTTGCGTTGTCTAGAGAGCCAATCTTGAATAATTGTGATTTAGTGAAAGCGCTTCTTGTTCGCAACCTGAAGAGCAGAGTTTGTGAACTGCGGGAAAGTCCTTTCAGCGGGGGTCAAGTCGATGATTTTCCAGGATGTCCCGGATCACCGGGTGCTGCATATGAACTATCTCATTGATGACCAATTTTCTGTCGCTGTCTCCCGGGGTTGGGAAACTAGGGCTAGTGCTGTGGTGTGCAGCAAATGTCGCTTCATGACGAATCGCATCCCCGATGGGAGGGCCAATCAGGTGACCCGTGACTTGGGCGGCGCGGCCGAGGCGCCGTAGCAGACGAATTTTCGGTGACCAACGAGCGCTTACGATCGCTCGCACGTTTTGCTGACGTCCCGCGAGGACAATACACCGCACCACGGAAATATTGTCTATGGTGACTGCTAATAGACCGTTCTAAGAATGAAACAGGGTCTCGAACCGTATTAAGTGCCCCCTTCTTGCTCCTTTAAACCAATACCCTTCCTGGGTCTGTTAATATGCTCATGCATGCCGCAAGAAATCAGAAACCTACAGCGCCAAATCAAGACACTGCGTTCAGCACGACACTGTGCGTAGCCAAAGGGAAGAATCTCGTATTGCAATATCACCGCACAAGGAATGCACAAACGCAATCAACTTTGTCTCGACAGCTTCAACCGGACGATGTCACACGAGCCATAGGGAGTGGCGATGACACACACACAGTAGCGACGAGACAGATAGAGCCATAAATATCGGTCTGGCCAGAGACAAAGTTAATCAGTCGGACTGGCGAATGGGAAGGCATAGCACTTGGACCATCGCTCTTCACATCCGCCGCAGCAAAATCAAAACTGCGCTTCTTTAAGTCGTGAAACATGTTTGGTACATACTGGAAGATATAATCAGATTACTATAACATGCATATGCAGAATAATCTATCAGCTTCTCCCCACTTAGCAAGCTCTTTCACAAACTGCGTTGTTCTCCAAAGTAGGAGCAGGAGATACCTTTATCTCCATTTTAATTAAGATCCCAGATAATACAGTGAGAATACAGAGTCTTCTTGATATACACAATATTTCTCCGAATAAAGGTAATGCAACCCCCCCCCCCCCCCCACACACACACACACACATACACAGACACTCCAGTCTTTCTTTCCAAACCTTATTAAACTTTCGCTCGGTACGAAAGCATATAGTATGAGACAGAGCTTACCTTATCGAAAGAAATGTGTCCGTGCATTAATGCAAACATTGCCATCTCTGAACAACACGACAGTTCGCGCAATTTCTCTGCTATCAAGGAATTCGTGCATCCATCTCTCGCACTCATGTTAGAGAGCAGTCATACGTGGTAGTGTTGTTCTTATGCACAGGAAACTTTATCCTTCTGTATTACTGAACGTACAACTGCTATTTATGCATATTTTCCATTTTCGCCAAACCCTCTCTCAAACACTGCGTATCAAACGAGTTCTTTCCGCAGATTCTAATAGGTTGTCGTCACCTGACAGGAACGGCTGATCACTGGAGACAGGAAGAGATATATATGGAACCTTTTCTACGCTTTATTTCGAAAGCAAGCGTGGTGGAACGGTAGCGAATCGATACTTTCGACAAAGACACGCGCTATTTTCACAACTTTTCAAACGTTCATAGCAAAAAACATTCCCCCCATACATTCACTTTTTCTCATGCGCTATATTTAGCACTGTCTTTGCCACGGGAAGATTACAATGATTAGATATGTTCCGCAACTAGAATAAAGCTATCAGGCAGAGGAACGGAAAATAATGGAAAATATTAGTAAATAACACAATTCCACGCACGTCAATAGCAACTTTTCCGCAATGTTTCAGTCTCTTTACCACAAGCAAGTTCGACTCCACCTTGAACCCTCGCTCAATCATCCATTTCGCTTTTCGTTCCCGTCTTGAGGAGGAAGTGTGACGTTGCTACAGGTGTGTTCAAAGCGCTCGCTCTGGGTATGATGAGCTACCAGTACGGCGTGCGGACTTCACTCCTGTTTTTGCGGATGGCTCACCCACCAAACCCAGATCCGCATGCGCCTATGTTATTGCCTCCGAAGACATGACTGGCAGTGCCCGTCTCTGGCACCCGACGTCTTCAACGTGTGTTGAGATGCATGCATTACTTTTTGCGATGCGTAAGATTGAGCAGCGTTCGGTTCGACCTGCGGTCTTCTCTTCGACACAGACTCTAAGCCTACACTCCAGTGTCTGGCAACATTGGGAATCTGCGGACCTCCCGAGTGTCCATTGTTGTTGACGAGCTGGAGCCTTACAAGAAGCTGTGGGACGTGAGCCATTGCGTAGCGTTACAGTGGGTACCTGGTCATGTGGGCATACCTACAGGAGTTAGAAGAAGTTTGGGGCAGTGAACAAGAAGACCAGACTGAGGGAAAAGCGTACATTGCCGTTCGTTTTCCTCATAGCTCACGAACGGCGTACGTCCCCACGCCCGCGACGACGCGCCTGCGACGTGACCACGGCACGATTCCTCGGAGCTGCGACCTACTACAGATAGTAGTGCTCGTTTGTTTGTCAATAACTATGTTTGGCATGTAGTTTACCAAAATACACAATACCAAGAAAACGTAACGTTAAAAAGTGTGTAGAACAACAATCTTCGGGCCATCCCAGATCTAGAAAGGTAGACCAGAGGGAAAACAAATGAAGAGGAGAAGGCCGCCCAAAAAGGAAAGAGGCATATACAAATTCACTTCATGTTATTTACTTCAAATATATTATTCATTCAATCACTTCACTCGCAGCTTTCCTTACGTACTCCAAATCAATCGGATGCACATTCTAAACCGTGCGCGCGCGCGCACGTAAACACTTCGTGTTCCGTGAGCTTGCCTTGAACAAACACCGTAGCCTTAACCAAACGAAACCAATTAGGAACCCCATCCACTCTCGCTATTCCAGTCGTCGGCTCAAAACGTTCCCCAAGAAACGAACAGCATAAGAATCCCTTCAGGGAATCTCGCTTCCTTGATAATGATAATTTTCCCCTCTTCCTGTAGCTTTACCTTGATTTCCTCAACTTTTGGAAGGCGTACGTGGCCAGATCTAATTACAAAATCCAATTACGTAATTAACGTCCGCCATTAGCGCAGACTAATTAATACTCGATGATCGCGACGGAGCGCTTATCTTTCACATAAAATACCCGCCACGCATGAGCATTTGTATCGTCTTATGTAGCAGGTAACCTTTCGCACAGAATCCCAATCAATGCAGGGACAAACGAGCCCATTGCGTGCGTTTCGTCGTAACTTCAGATGAACGCGAGACAAATCTCAAAACGTGAGGGCTTCAGCAGAGCGAACCGTAGTAATACGATTTAGGCACGTAAGACCGCGCGGAATAGGGGATGTACGCGCTACACAATGAGAAAAAAAAAAGGCAAGTAACGAGAGGTGTTGTTAAGGGAAAATTTATTATGAACGAAATACATAAGCAGTCCTCAGCACACAGTAATTTGATGACTAGTTAGTATATTATGTGTTACTTTCGCTTACCAGGCTGCGCCGATTTTGTGGGGGCATTGCGTGAAATGTCGTGTTTAAGGTGCTTTAGAGAGTGTGACGAATGCTCGTGCGCTAAGCACCGCATAAGTACGGTTCCGCGCTTTCGGCATTTATGTGTTTTGTCAGCTGCGAATATTTTTGGCATTTGAAAACGGTTGCGCCAAAAATAGATGCCGAAAAATCGGCAGCTATAATCACTAGGGAGAAGGACTATGAAGGGAGAACAGCTTGGTAGGAGGACATTGAGAACGCTAACATTTTCCGCCAACATTTTCCGTTGTTGGAGCGGTCCACGTGTACTTAAACCCTCTTGACCCACTGATCACAGTGTTACAGAGGAAGGTTTTTTTCTAAGGTAGAGGCTAGCAGCTCCGCAGGGCGGTATTTCCCGCAACGAGATGAAGGGAAAACGAAAATGCGATGCCCCGGAGGAAGAAAAGTGCAATCGGGTACCGGCATTTTGGGCATATGGCACCATATGCAAGAGCGTATCCGGAAGTTTTCGAAATATGCCGAATTTCTAGAAAAATATTCGGCGGGTGTTTTTCGCCATTTATCGGCAAATGCCGAAAACGCGGATCCCTACGCATAAGTCATCTTATGTTCCTACACTTCTTTGTTCGTGTATTTAATAATGCCCTTTCTTCTCTGTGTTTACGTTTCCAGGTGCTCTATTTGGCTCGTAATAGCCACCGCATAAAAATTGCATAAAACATATGCACCGTGAATGTTAATGTAAGGGTTATGGCGCCACCGACGCCGGGAACCCTCCCCTCCTTGCGCGAATAAGTCTTGCTGCAGGATCTTGGTGATGCTGACTCGCAATCTCCTTATCAGTAGGAACAAAGGGATGTTTCGTGGACGCTGTACCACAGCGTGTCGCCCATATAGAGAACGTGACCCACACGCTGTTACAAATGCACTAATGCAGCGGCACGACTGTGAACGGGCAACGCCACCTGGATACTGAAGGCCTGTTTATTGTCTCCTCTCCCTGTTTCGCTACGTGGACATATAAAGTCAGAATTCGTCTGCTACGGCGATTCGCCATTCTGCGAATTCAAGAACTCTCAAATGATTGCAGCTAACTTAGAACCTGTAGACTTGAATCTGTAGACAAAAAGTGCAACACGCTTTTGAGAAAATCAATCTTCACTAAGATATGGAACCGTTTTGCGCTTGCCCCATCCTGCACCATTGTGCCCTGGGGTAGTGGGCCGCACCTTATGTGGCGAATTTCCCCATTCATTATCATTAACTTATTTGTTGTCGTTGTTGTTGTTGTGTCGCTTTATTTTAAAGTTGTCCCATTTAGTACGCGCGGACGCTCAATCACTACTCGCAGACGACGGTGATTAGTCTCCATGGCTACGGCCGCCGGAAGCACGTTCGTGATTGGCTGATTCTTTACGTTTTTCTTCTAATTCTTTACGTGATTGGCTGTTACGTCACGTCGACGAGTGAGAATGCTTCCTCTATCTAGGTGGCGTTGGCACTGGGCAGACGATGTCTGTGTGCTGCCGAACTAATACACCACCCGCTGTTTGCAAACAGTCTACGTCACAACAACAGATGTCGCGACCTGTCGTTGGCAAAATAAAGCCGTTGGCAGCCGCCGATCACATGCGTTGTTTTGATGGTTGTTTCCGATTATGGGTGCTATCGCACCAAGGTGATACGAAGGAAAGCTTCATGTGCGAGGCAGATACTACCCTGACCTCCACCTCACAAAACGCGAAAATCACCAAGTTACACGACGGCAACAACCACGTACTCCTGTTTTGCCAACTATCCACTCTTTCCCAATCTCATATGTCAATCTTGATGTGACGTGCCGCGGCGGGGGTCTATTGCCAAAAATTTCTTGAATTATATATATTCAAACTCACACCCTTGAAATACGACATTCAAAAAGCACGTGACGGTCGGTCTCTACGTAATCTCCAGTTCATTTCCAGTCGCTTTTTGCTTTGTTTTTCTCAATGTCCCCCACAGAGAAAACCTAAGAAACCCATCTTCTTTTCATTGCCATCTTCTGTTTCAGCGAGTTAAAATTATCGGGAATTTTGCATCTCCACATCAGCGACTTTGCGGGTTTCCTAGTTTAGTCGAGCTTTGCACTAATGGTTAGATTGACCTAAACTCGTTACATTTCGTTTTTTGTGTGCTTAGCAAAGACAACCTGTATATATTGATCGGTTGGTTTGCTGAAAAATAAAACTATGAAGATGAATCTATAACATGCATCTAGAGTTTCTACTACTTCGATTTGTCCTCTTATGTGACATGACAAGCCGCACTTTGCGCATTTTTTCCCCGGCCCCACCCATCGCTGAATGGGAAATAAACAATTGAATTGAACTGAACTGAATGTCCAGTAATAGATGTAAGCCGTATACAAGAGTGAAATTTTTGCCTTTTTCCCGAAAAGAAACACGAAAAAGGGTTTTTTCTGCAGTTCAAAATTTCTGGAAATTTTACATCTCTACTCTGGGGTAAAGAAAGTTCATTTCACCTTACAGTTTACTTTGCTTCTATAGAATGTAAATGGCTAAAAATAATACAAACCCCCAGTGCTCGTGGAACAGGAAAGACGGGCGCACAAGGCGCTGAACTGTAAACGGTCCACGTCATCGAACCGGCACTTCTTCCTCGTCTACAGTCTGCGATGGTTTTACTGCAATTTATAATAAGATACTCGAACGTGCGTTAAAATCTGCAAGCGCTGCATGATAAATATGGGAAATCATAACATGCGCTAAGACTTTAAGTAAAATACATGCGTGGCCGCCTCGGAACTTTATTGACCGCTGATCGCCCTTTACCAAACGTCACATTGCTGGTTCTCTGACAAGCCCCAAATTCTAAAGTGCGTGAGGTGGCTGTCATCCGACAAAGCTGCAGTTTAGCCAAAGATTTGAGTTATGCAAGTATAATTTATGTTTTCTCTGATGCCTTCGAAGACGATTTTCAAAGTGAATGACAGGTGGTCAGATGTGCATTAAAATTCTTTTGATCGTCGTGTCCTATATTATAATGGGCTCACTCCGGCATCCCATATGGCTGTGACAGTTCGTACAAAGGACTGCGTTACGAGACTGTTGGGAACGCTTTACGCTAGTTTTCTCAACATTATCAATGCGAGCTTAGAAGTTTAGGAGACCGATTACTGATGACAAACAAAGCACCAGGAAATTGTGTAACCAATGACCGTTGCACCACGTTGAATTTGTTCGTTGGGCATTCTTTTGGAGACTTTTGCTATCTTGACGTATTGAGGTGTATAATATATCGGTCTTTTGTATCGCTTTGCGTCTGAAGATTGCATTTGTGCAACACTGCGAAATACGTGGAAGTAGCTTCTGGGTGTGCCCGCCTGGGTACTCTCTCTCTGATTCCTTTTTTTCTTTGTTTTTACTTTTCGATTCTTTTTTATTTTTTTCTCTATTTTTTATTCTTTGGGAATAGCAAGCCGACACCCTGTCTGGCTGACCTTTCCCTCGTTCCTCTTTGTTATCATTAAACATATCCCCCCCCCCCCTTCTGGGTGACTTCCGACATCCACGCATTACAGAGGCCTGTCCGGAATCTTGTAGATAAGTTCTCCCAATCATCGCGTCTGCTCTTGCAGTTTTGTTCTGTTCTCTGAAGGGCTGTTCTATAGTTGATGTACACGTGCTTGAAAAGTCTGTTCTCATATTTTTCTTTTTCATCATCAGCGCTGCCTTCAACGTCATCAATACTTCGTAAAGTGTCGAATCGAGTATAACTTCTAAATTGCATCTGCTGGTATGGACAATGCCACTCTAGAAATGCCAGTCACAGCATCGATCGGATGCGCTGCCTAAGTGCCGAAGCTTCCATCTGCTGCTTCTCAACACTTTCCGGAGCACACAACAGAATTATTGTCATCGTCTGCAAAAAGCAGTTCCGTCTCGATGTGAACTAACAAGCTCATATTTACCGCTCTACGTCCCGCACGCTTTCTTCACAATCACAATTTTCACACGCATATTACCACTCTTGCGTCGCGGGTTTAAAATACCTTTCGAATACACAACGGAGCCAATAAAGACTGTATGCACACACGCGCGCAAAATCAACAAACACATCGGATTACTTTTCGATACCACATACAAAAGAACTCCGTACGTCTCGCAAATAAGCGATAACAGACGTCAGAAAAAATAGCCCGCGGAGCGCGAGAAATGCCTTTTTCTCTGTGGCGCACAATATCGCATTTCTATGCTCCGTTTATATCTCGCGGCGGCGCAGCAGTGACAGTAATCAACCAACACACACAGGACCGAGCAAAAGATGAACATCAACAAACAAAACAGCAAATGCACCGCCGACAGTGGGACTTGCGGCTTGGCCACCATCCGTCATCATCTATCAGAAAGTTATCGCTGTTTACGCACATACATAACAAGCTGACCTCTGCAGCGAGAGAAGAGCGAGGTAAAAAGATAGAAAAGGCTATGTTCCTTCTTCCACGTGTAGTAGGTGATGCGAAAAGAAGGGAGCAAAGAGGGGGGTGGGATATATTCGAACACTTGATCTTCTAGACGGTGAGGGTGATAAGGTTTTGATAACAAGGATGCTCGTTAGACGCGAAGCAGGAATTCATTTTTATAGGTGGATTCGTCTCGTCCGCGTTGCAGATAAGGTCACGTGATCGCATGGAAGGCTCAACAGTACGTTAACATCGTAATCGACTTTGAAACGCGGTTCTTGGGATCAGGCATAATTTTCGAATAGTGCGGCTGGAGGGGGGGGGGATAGATATTTATTGACTGTAACGTTGCGTGAAAATGCGATTTTGCACGTTCCGTGAAGTCTCCTGTAAAGCGTGCTTTCACTGCACTGGCTTGTTGCACGCAGGAGAAGCGAACAAGCAACATGCATTTCCCCATATCCCTTACCGAAGAAACCTAGTGCTTCTGCGCTGTTGTAATGGAGCGTAATGATAGTGAACCCATACCACCGGGTTGGTTGAGATCCACACTTCGGCAAGACAGTAATGCGTTACAATCTAAAACGAGGAATGTCAAAGCATAGCGAACGATACGACAGTGACTAAATGAAGAGGCCGAGATGTGATCCTTCGTACAGTACATCACTTACTCCACCCATCGCAAGCCCATTCCTTGCCTCGTCAGTTCAAACGCTCTTGAAGCACAAGTCACATGGATGCAAACGAGTGCCAAAGGGTTGCAGTGCCAGTAGCTCCTACCAAACGCAATGGTACCTGCCATCCGAACCGCGCAGACAAAAGCAAATGTGATATTCCTAGTTAAGCTCTTTGCCTACGTCAGAGGATATCAACTTTCATTATTTGTGTATCAGCGTCGCCAGGGGACTGACCTTTATATCACCCGAGCAAGCTTCCAAGCGAAGTCCAAGTGTCGTGTAACGTCTCGACGGATGTTGCATATGTTTGATCTTTGAGATGTTTTTTTTTAATCTGTTTCCCTCAATATACATCATCCAACATATGTTAGCAAATATTCTGATTGAAAATACGAAAGAAACTAGTGACGTACATTACGGGCTGCATGCATCATGAAGCTCAGTACGGATGTCACCTGAAATTGGATTGTCTTTTATTATTCCAGTACGGCTTCATTCACTGCGCCCTGGAGGACCTGGTAACCAAGAAATTTGGAGCAGAAACATGGAAAATGCTGCTGTAAGTACGCGTTGCTTCTTTGATAAAGCTCTTTGAATTTTTGAAACTTCTTGAAATAATTTGACGAAGAAATCCTACCACGGTTTCAAAAACAAAAAGTGCATATGTTTATCATGGTCATCGCAACCAAATGTGTGTGTGCACAATGCATCCTACCACACTTCGGTTACGGAAAACTAAGCAAACGTGCACGCAGTGAAACTACAATACACGTAATGTGTATGTAAGCAAACACGCTTCACTATCGACACACTCTATTGCTTGGTTGCTTCTCCTGCCTGCTTTTTTTTTTTTTTCAATGCAGTGAACGCGCGCTTCACAGGATATGCCACGGACGATCGAACGGGCACAGGCTTTTCTCAGACTTCACTCCCTATATGCAGAACGCATTCTCCGTTAATATAAAATAGAGGGCGAATAATATAAAATAGAAAGGAGAACTGCCTGTTTCTTTTACAATCTGAGCCACTCCCGTTGCGCCAGCGCAATTGATTTAATTTTCCCTTCTTTTATAAAAACGACGTTGGTCGGGAAGTCTATTTCTCACCAACAGTTGTTAGCAGTTCTACTCGAATTCGTCCTACCAAGGCATCCTCCTGCGGTGTTTCTTAAAAGTCACGCAAAACGCGGATCCGAATAGTTTTGTTTTATTTATTTAATTTCTGCAAATATCTACAAAGAAATGTCTGCAAAGAATTATCCGTGCCGGATTGGCAGAAAAAGACCTCCAACAGTGACCTGTAGAACTACGGAAGCATAAGCCGAGTACCGTTAACGCGACACTCTACCGTGAGCAACATGAGGAAATATCAGTGATCAAATTTTCGAGATGTAGCCGGTTACAATCAACAGAAAAATTTGACTCATATTCGAACGTGTACGACCGCGGCAGAAAAATTTGCAACTCCCGATCAAATTAGAGAACGGATATTTCGGCGGGTCATAAAAGCTACGCGCAGCAACTACCGATCCGCCTAATGAAACATGCTCGCAGCTCCGTCAGGCGCAAGAAATCCGATACATATCGCGAACCGACGAATCTGTCCTGTGGCAGTACACGTAATGTGCCTTCGTTAATCGGATAGCGCTAAGGTTACGTTCGGGTGCTTTCTATTTCCACGAAGATCGCATCACTTATTAATACTTTCGGCTTCATTAGGCCAAATGAGGAATGGGGCAGAATACGCAATGTGGCCCCCCATCCCTAATGCATAGCGCGGGACAGCCGCTAGGTGACCATGGAGGGTGATGTCGTTCTTGTTAGTATACCGTGTTTTCCCATTCGTATGCGCTGAAATGATTCATAGGCTGCTTTAGCAGACAGTTCGTAACGTCGCCATGGGGATATCGCACCTTCGGGAACTAACGTCAGCCTACGTGACTCAAAATCTTGTTCGTTGAATGGGCGCGGTAGGTAGAGGATTTATACACACTACGAAAACGATACCATAAAAAAAGGTGTCAATTCAAAGATCAGCAGCGTTATGTCAGTCACACGGTGATTGAATAAGGTGATTGCTTATCGTGTTTTCGGAATGATTACTGTAAACACGCTCCGGTCTACTAAAATTCCATATTCCCTCTACACATGTTTGAACCTGTACAAAACTGCACGGCAGAAGTCGCACCTCCTACTGCGACTCAGCGTGCATTTATGCAGTGTACAGAACGCGTACGCAATGCGTCGCGTTTGTGGTTTGTAAATAAACCGTTCTACAAATTAATAAACCAAAACGTAGATAATAGATACTTCGTGGCTAGAGGTTCCTTGTTGTCATTAACGGGTAACGTCTTGCAACTGACAGCGCTGATGAGAAACATTACATCGCTTTCAAAATTAAGTGAAGGGGAAGTGCCTGAGGACGAGAACCGCAAATATTTCGAACAGAGACTGTTCTTCAGGGCACCGTCCTCATCATTGGCATAGTATTGGTATTGGCATGGCAGGGTTAGGGATGATTAAGGGTTCATTGGCATAGGCACCGCGCGCTAGAGGTCTCTGTCGATGGCAGAGACCCCTCGAGGGGAAACGCGGCGTAAACGCTTGGTACCAGCCAGGAGCGTCAAGCAGTGTTGCGCCAGTTTGGCCATTCGAAAAGAGCGATTAATTTGAAGCTGCCTGCATGGAAAGTCAAAAGGGAAGGAAAAATGGAAACTAATTCCATGTGGTAGGCTGCCGCGACAGCCAAGTTAGCGTAAAAGAGAGGCCAACTTGCCGTCAAGTTTTCGTCCTTCCTTCCGCCGCATGTAGTATGAGCAGGAACGTCGTCGACACTGGATAGCGCCTGTACGACGTTCAAGTATTTAAGAGAGCTCCTTTCACGTCATTCTATCAAACTTCCTGCTCAATGCGTTCCTTCTAACTTAGCACTAATTTTGTGCAGTTCGCATCTTTGTCAGTGATCCGTTAGCATCAGGATGCGGACTTATAGCACAACAGATTGCGTGAAACAATTGCGACGTACACCGTGCTTGGCGCAAGCACGAATTAATATAATTCGAGTTTGGCTAAAAGTGAAGTCTGCTATGTGTTAGACACCACTATTTATCTCTGTTACTCGGTCCCTATTTTAGCGGCGTGCCGGCGAAGACCGGCTTTTCGAAGCCTGGTCTCCCTTCAATATACGGGGAGGTATATGTTTATTAAGAAGAAAAAAACAAAGAAAGGACAGGTTAGCCAGGCAAAGAGCCGGCTTGCTATTCCAAAAAATTGAAAACAATAAAACGGAAAAGAAAAAGGAAAGAAAGAAGAAAACACACACTAGAACAGCTGCAGAACAATATACAGCTTGCCTGCTAATACAGGGGAATATGGTAATATTTGTCGGATGCGAGCTGCATTTCGTAAACCACCGTCATTTTGTGTAGGCATATATTGTCGCAATGATCTTATTATACGTTGCCAAATCTTGCGATCTCGGTTTCCAAGTGACGACTTTTTTTGTCTTCTTCCTATTCGTCCTCCGAAAAGGAACAGTCTCCGAAGCATGCGTTTTTTTTTTTAGAACATATATATTTGTAACGCACAAGTGTGGCATGCAATAACTAAAGTAGCGGCCATGTGAAAGCATAACAGTGTTGATAGAACGTGGCATGGCACGGTGCATGACTTTGCATGGCCGCTACTTTCTTTATTGCAAGCCACAATTGCGCGCTACAAATATATACATTATAAAAAAAATGCATGCTTCGGAGACTTCCTTAGGTAACCGCTAGCCACCTTATCTTTCGGAACGCTCGCCCATGTCTGTCATCCCGTCTCGTATTGTCTCGTTGTTCTCTGGTGTTCTCTGGTGTAAAGATGCCTTAATTCACGTAATTCCCTTCCGCAATCGAACAAAGCAGCTTACGCAGTCCGTTACGGACGCAGTCCGTTCACCTCTGTCGTAAAAGGGGCAATGGACTTTTCCTACCCTCCGGGCTGTCGACTCACAATACCAAGGAACCATTAACACGTCATCGCTAACCCTTTAAATACCACGCCAATGATGAGGACGGTGCCCAGAAGAAGAAAAGACTATGTTCGAAATATCGGCGGCTCTCGTCCTGAGGCAATTCCCTTCACATTTCCTTACCGGCCGATCGCTGGATTTCCTACCCTTCTACCTCTTTCAAGATTAGATTTTTTCAGGAAACGTTCACGATACACAGCTACATCAACTAAATGAATCAAAGCCCGATTGCATCAACCTAACGAAAATAAATGAATCCCGGCACAAACACAATTTGGATCTGTTGTTCGTAGTGACAATTCATTATTGCAATGCAGGTCGCGAGATTCGCGCGTGTTTCGTAGTTATTAAATAAGAACCCAAATATTGGGAAGTATTCTTTGTAAGATTGAGAAATGGCAATCGTCGAAAAAGCCAGGCAGTTGCAAAAGCACATCCTCTCACCTGTATATTTCGGGAAAAGTGGGAATTTCACGCCCTTAGGCACTTAGGCACAATTTGTGTGCTCCTGCCTCAGAAAACTTTACCATTTACGCTGTTTATATTTGTTTACACTGGGTTCCGAAACAAAGTAACTTTATATTGTGTGTTGGGTATTCAGTCATCTACAGTGTCTTCATAATGTGATTGGTTACAAGTGTCCAGCGTAACAGACATATTGTTGAATATTATATTCAGATTATATATTTTTTTTATTTAATTGTTTTATTATTATTATTAATTTATTATTATATATATATTTCAGAGAGAAGTCCGGTATCACGATGCACGGAGCTTCATTCTTGATGCACAAAGTGTACACGGACGATATGACCCTCAAGCTCGTCGGAGCTGCGTGCGAAGTGCTTGGTAAGCAACATATATCAAGGATATTCTCACCCAATCTCATCGTCATCATCTATTTATTTTACTTTACCTATTTATTTATTGGATATCCTCATAAGGCGATAGAAGCAGCTTCGTTTACAGCCGGAGGTGAACCGCATCTCTAAGCAACAAAATAGGGACCAAGGTGGTGCTTAGTTAAGCTATACGTCAAGTAATAACTATTACTTTTTTTATACCTATGGAGAAATGATCCCAGCGAAAATAGTTTGGGAAAATAGTTACAGGTCGACCACCTCTTCGCAGGATGAACATAATCAAGATAAAGAGTTTTTCTTTTCTTTTTTGTTTTAAAGGTAAAACAAAATTATCGCTAACTAACAATTGAGCGAATTCAGCTTTTCAGTCTTATAGAAAAATGTGCGATCGAAAGGTACGTCCAGTCGAAGTCTGTATGGAAGATTCAGTGGCAGGTGTGCTTTAACGGTTGTGTGCAGTCTTTGCTTCCGCAAGATTTAGTCGTTCAACACTGATATCGATTTCTTTTTTTTTTCTTTTTTTTTTTTCCTGTTAAGACATCTTAGTCAAGTACAGAAGCCGTCGTGCGCATAACGGTGTGTTGAATCTTATGGCAGGCAGGATTCGAAACTAGAAAAAACCTGATACGGAATAAAAACTCAAAAGCTCAAAATCTCTAAGTGCTTGTACGCGTGTGTCAGTACATTAAACATCTCCTGAACGAAAACTCAAATCTACCAAAAGTCATGCCTATATTGTTTGCTTGTAACTCAACTGTCTTCTTCTAAGTTTATAACGACTGCCTTTTCACGGAACGGTTTTCCCTGGGTTTTCCGAAGACTTTCCAGACGAATGCCGGCACAGTTTCATCTGAAGTCGGCCCAGGACACATACTAACCCCCCTGCCCCCACTATCTTCATGCTGTCCTCTCTCCATCTGTCCACATCTGTACGCCGCTCATAGCCACAGTTGCTTCGCGGCGCAAACACGGACCTTAAAAAACTGTAAGAGTGCAGTCTTGATTGATTGATTTTAAAAGAAAAAAAATGGAGATGGTAGTCTCGAGCCACTCGGGACTGGCTACTCCAGGACGCGTTATTAATAAAAGAAAGGGAAACTACACTAACCTCGACGCTTTGAAACGCTTTGAAAGAATAAATGGGAACATCATCACCGAGCTTGTCACCAAAAGCGAAGTCTCAAGGCACTAAAAACAAAGAGTGTCACAATGTGTCAAACAGGTCCGTCGAGACAAGAAATTGCACAAGGGCGCGCATGGCAGGTATGAGCTGATTTGCTGGCCAGCACCCAAGAACCTTTTCGGTGGAGTATGGCCGATTATCCAGGCGAGACAGGGACGACACAAGGGTACATCGGTGTGCACTGTACCTCGGGCAGTCTTGGAGTATATGATCCACGTCCTCAACTACATCACACAGACTGCAGTTGGGGGACGGGACCATGCCGAGCTTAAACAAAAGTCGTCCACTGTATGGCACGTTGAGGCGAAGCCTGTAGATGAGCGACGTGATGGGTCGAGGAAGCGCTGACGGCATATAAAAACGGAGATCTGGGTCCACCCTGCGCAGGAACGACGTAGAAGGGACACTTCTGCGCCAGTGTTCACTGCACAGACGTCCCATGAGAGCACCAATTGCTTGCTTCGCGTCCGCTTGGGTGAAATACGTACGGTGCGTCGGTACGCCTCGTGCCACATGAGCCCGTCTCGCAAGTAGGTCGGCAGCCTCATTCCCAGGGACGCCACAATGACCTGGGATCCACTGCAAGGTGATGTTATGTGTCTGTGTGACAGCACATGAATACTCCCTGAGGACGTCACACACCAGTGGAGCGAGGGAGCTCGAGCCCAGGGTGCACTGCAGAGCTTGGAGGGCGGTTTTGGAGTCACTGTATATGGTCCAGTGCATCGGTGGTTGACGGGACACAATGAAGGAAAGCGCCATAAGAATGGAATGCAGCTCGGCCACAGCAGCCGACGTCGGGTGCGACAGCTTAGCGCTTCGTTCAATCGACAGCTCAGGGATTACGAATGCACAGGTAGAGCCGGTCTGTGTCGATGAGCCATCAGTAAAGATTTTAATTCTGCCTTCATCGCGATGAAGCAGACTCAGGGTGAGTTGGCGAAGAACAATTGTTGTAGCCGATTTTCTGGAAGTCAAGCCAGGGACATTGACATGCACAGATGGTGCCTGAAGGGCCCATGGAGGGACTGCGGGTAGAACCAGTTTTTTATGCTTTGGAATGAGGCTGCGGTGAGCTAAAACGGCTTGGCAGTACCCGGATGCTGGTCGCCGAAGAATGTCGCGCACTAATGTGTGACGGTAGTGGCGAGTGGAGAGCCTCATGTAGTGCCCAAGAGATTGTGCCGTCCGCATAAAGATCAGCGAAGGCTCCTTGGCTTCAGCCATGACAGGGGCAGTTGACGTTGATTTGTGGACACCAAGGCACTGTTTCATGCTCTTTGCAAGGACGGTTTCCAACACTTGTTCAGACGAAGGACAAAGACTATGCAACACTGGAAGATGGTACATTAACATTTGTCGTATGAGGGACCGGTGCAGACCAAGCAATGCCCTTGTAGAAAGCCCCCAGCGGGCACCACAGAGGTATCGCAGGACACTCAGTCGAGACTCAGCTCTACCTCTTAAATGAGCGGATACTGATACAAAACATACGCTCTCCACACACATGCATTTACAAGAAGGCGTACAAGTAGGTAGAACTCATGATCCTGTTCTAGACGGCTAAAAAAAGTAACCCATCGCACTTTAGCTTCAGAAAGTGAACCAGACTGTTAATTGGAAACTCAAACCCCGGAATGTACCGAAAAGCACAGCAACGGTAGCTTTCAGTCGTTCGTTCGCTTACAGGAGCACGTAGACCGAAGTTCTAATAAGGCCACATATACTTCTCTTCAGACAACGGCCGATGCAACGCCATGTGTTGCGCAACGCCTGTCTTCACAAAAAGAGCTCTAAAGCAGCGCTAAAAGACGATGCCTTTCTTCCTTCTCCCGAATTGGGAGCAACAGCTCTTCTCATGACCAATCGATATCGATTCCACAATCACAAAATTTCGAATTCTCTGAATGCTTCGCTCGCTGTGCTCCACGTTCCGCGGTGTGAAACTTTTAGTAGAAATCGAATCCTTTCGCATCACGTCGCAATCAAAGAAAGGTAGCAGCATTGTGTTGCGTGATAAGCTAGGAACGTGATTCGAATGCCACTAAGATAAACGGGATGCACTCCGTTTCCCTGCGATAGAACAGACGAGTGTGACTTTCCCCATTTTGGTTCCGAGCTTTCCGAACGTCCAATAATGCGAAATCCTTTAGAAACGTCGAGCGCATTGGAAATGCTTTGTAGCATTGTGACAACAAGGAATGCGGCGATGGCGAGGTTGAACGACACTGTTTGCGTAACATATCACGCGGGTGGCCTAGTAAAATTTTATTTATAGAGAAGCAACGAACATCAAGAGCTTCCTGTAAACATGATGAAAATAGTAATTGTTCTGAGGCTGGAACACACAAAGGTACAAACACAACACAAGCCTCAAGTTGCCTAGGAGCATGAACAGTTGAAATACGGCAGCCATCGAAAAAGCCAGACAATCCATATTTCCATATTTTTCTTTTTTTTTACCAACCAACCAGACAACCGGTAGAGGTGCGTGGTTGAAATCCCACCGCTGTCTGCCTTTTCGATGACTGCCATATTTGAACTCTCCCTGTAAAACTTGGCTTTACACATCGGCAATTTTTGATACTTTCAAAGCACACGCTACATGTGAATCCTAAACAAGGACTAGATAAGCTGTGACGACGTTTATGGGGGGGATATCATTAATGCTGATAAAAAAGGGAAAGGTTAGCCATGATGTAGGCTTGCTATTCCAAAAAGCAAAACAGAAAGGAAGAAGAAGCAGCAAAGACACTGAAAATTAAGAAGAAATACAGGAAAATACAGCTCCTTCACTAACCGTTGTGCAGCCAATCATATAGGAGGTGTTAGTGTGTGCCCGAGAGTTTAGCTTCCCGAAGGAATCGTCTCAGCGTAGACGTGACCTCAGCGTGGTTTATGGGTTTCTGAGAATACGATTGACAAAGTATAGTTGCGCATATACAATAATGGTTCTTTCTGAAATCAAAATTGCGATCTGAACGGAATCGTCTAACTATAAACGTAAGCAAAGGAAGGGAAGAGGCCTTCGAAATGTAACAGAGCCGAGCGTCACATTCAGAGGTTCCAATGTACATACAGTCGTAACGTTGTCTAGGTTAGTCGGTTGCCTGCCCCATCATATACGCATGCGCGCGTGTGCGCGGATGATGGTGCGGGTGTTGTCCGCAAGAGGTCAATCCTCCAGTGACCCAGCGGACGAATTTGAAACTGTAATAGTAAACACGGATAACCCCCGTATCCGCAACCCTATGGGGGGGGGGGGGATATGTTTATTACGAAAGAAAGAAAAAAAGGCAGGCAAAAAGGAAAGGTCAGCCAGACAAAAGTCGACTTGCTATTCCTTGAAAAAAAATGAAAAAACAGAAACAGAAAAGGAAAACGACGCAAGCGGCTCGTGGGCAGCAGGGCGGCATGAGTGCACGATCGTTCAGAGGCAGTCTAGGAGCCCAGAGTCACCCAGGAAGCATAATAGCGCTCTGGTAACAGCCCATTGCTTCTGCCCTACACGGCCCAGTAGGATGGCCAAAGAGAGGTCTCTGTGCCCCAGGGCAGATAGGCGGTGCATGAGTGCAGTCCGAGGAGCGGCATATCTTGGACAGGTCAAGAGTAAATGATGGGTGTCGGCGTCTGTGGGGCAGGAGGGGCACGCCGAAGAGGGACGCTGCTTGATCTTGAACAGGAACGGTGGAGTACGGGCAACATTCAGGCGAAGACGACGGAGAGCTGACTCTTCCTTTCGAGACAGCCGTAGCGACACAGTGAAGGCCATCTTCGGGTCAATGCGGTGGAGGAAAGTGTTGGCTGCGACAGTGTTTTCCATGAAAAGGCGGGTGTCGAAGGAAAAGCGCCGGCGGATGTGGATGTGGCAGACGGAGGGTGATAACGGGATGACAGTGTTGCACTCAGCTGCGCCATGAGCGCGCCTCGCTGCTGCGTCGGCACGTGTGTTTCCCGGCAAGCCAATATGGCTTGGCACCCATTGAAACCACACGGAGTGGGCGGAGGTGACGAGGAGGTTGTGCACAGTCAGGATCAGTGAGCGGATGTCAGAAAGAACTTGCGAGCGAGGCGAAGACAGTGCCTCCAGCGCCGACTTGCTGTCTGTGAGGACTGTCCAGCTTCCAGGTGGTCGAGAGGATACAAGCTTCAGTGCTTTGTGAATGGCTACATGCTCCGCTTCGGTGGACGACGTTTCGTGGGGAAGCTTGAAGGCTTGTTCGATGTTTTCGGAAGGGAGGAACAGTGCTGCTGTGGAGACGCCCGCGGAGACCGAGCTGTCGGTATATATTTGCAGTCGCTGGCTGTGTAGGGCGTCCAGGTGCTCCAGCACGAGGTAGCGCAGGACAGGCGGGGGATGGTCGTTTTTGCTCGTGATGCCAGGGATATGTGTGTACACAGTGGGTGTGACCATCGACCACATTGGTGGGGTGTAAGGCGAAGTAGACGCAGTTGATGGGACCGACACCTTCAGTCGCCGGACAGCGGCACCGAATGCCGACGCAGGGCAGTCATGGTCGATTTCCCGCAAGTGGTGGGCGGGATGACGAGTAAGGTATCGTGAGTAGGCGCGAAGGATTTCCAGGTCGCGCAGAATGTGTGATGGAGACTTCTTGCCCTCTGCTAGAACCAGGTATGTCTCTGACGTTTTGGGAACACCCAGGCAGACGCGCAGGCTGCGGGCCTGGATGTTGAGAAGCTCGCGTTCATTAGCTTTGCTTACGGCGTGGAGGACTGGGAGGCTGTACCTCAGGGTTCCGGTCACCAGGGAGGTGTGGACGAGCTTAAGGCCGGTGCAGGTAGGGCCCGATGACGTTCCAGAGATCCGTTGCAGGACATTGACGAGGACAGACAGCTGTGAGGAGAGAGCTTTAATATGTTTGGACCATGTGAGGCCCCAGTCGATTGTAATGCCCCGGTACTTGTGGTGTGGCACGAACTCCACCGGCAAACCTGCAACCCGTAGCGGGAACTGGCGGAATGATCGGGGCGTAAACGCCATGGCGACCGTCTTGGATGGTGAAACAGACAGTCCCCGGTCGGAAATATACAGGACAACATCACCGAGGGCTCCTTGCAGGCGATGCTGAATCGCGTCACGGCGCGTGCCGGAGGTCCACAGGCATATGTCGTCGGCGTAGATGGTGACATGACGTTGCCTCGGAAGTGAGCTGCTGGGGAGGCCATGACAACGTTGAACAGCGAACAGCCTACGTAGCTACGTACAGCGAGACGGCGGTGAACACAACTTCACCCTATGATTCACCCTATGATTCATACACCTAGATGACTATAATGATGACGGTGATATTAGAGGTAAGCATGGAGTCAAATATAACGTCGCTTAAACTATACAGGGTGTTCCATGAGAGGATGTCATTAAATTCCTAAAAATAGGTTTTACTTCAGAAAATTATGAAACTACTTGGAATACACTCATACATACTTTTGTCACAGATTGAGGCCGTTTGCATTGGTGTCACGCATTAATTAGGCTAATTTTGTTAATTGAACTCGCAAGTTAGCAAAGCAGAGATCTTAGCACACTATTCCAGTCAAAATCACGGGTTTTTCACAAGATTTCTACAAGAATTTGACACATACCTGAAAGGGGTCTGTTGAAACGGGTGAATAGAAACGAGATTCTTTTGTGCAATAGGTTGCTGTGTAACATGTACCTCCTCGGCTATGCTGTCTGAGGTTTCCCTAGGTTTTACGCACCGATGCTTCAGTCTCTCTAGTTGGGTCGTCTGCTGCATTCTGCATCCCAGAGGATGGAGCTGAGCACGGCTTCAAGCTCCCTCTGATGTCATCTGCTGAGGCCGAGGCATTCGCACTACTGGCAGCTTTGAGACATGTCTCCTCGTGTGCGCCCAGGGCCTGGTCGGTCCTCACTGACAGTAAAGTGGCTCTGGAGGCGCTGGCCTCTTACTCTGCCGCAGTCATCAGTGACACCTATACCACGATCATCGCCCTGCACTCTGAACTTGTATCACTGGGACACGAAGTGGTGTTCCAATGGATCCCGAGCCATGTCGGAATTTCAGGCAATGATCGTGCTGACGCTCTTGCTCGGCAAGCCCACGAGGCTGAGCAACCAACTGTCTTTCCCCTTGCGCACTCTATGTGCCAGCTGAAAATCCGCCGCTTCACTGCCAACCGCACACAGCTCTTTCAGCAAGAAGCTATACGCACCAATGCCTTCCTCAAATCCATTGACCCTTTAATGACATATGCTGTGCCTGGCCGCATCCCGCGCATCGAGGAATCGCTGATTCATCGGCTGCGGCTGAATGTGGTCCGAACTCCTCTCCTCCTATTTAAGATGAATCAGCACCCATCACCTCTTTGCCCAACGTGCAACGTAGAAGCCGATGTGCCACACATTCTCATTGCCTGCCAGCTGTACGAAGTCCACCGATCGAGTCTCCGGCGCCGCCTTGCTCATCTAGGCTACCGAGAGCTTTCCCTCGCGGTGCTACTTGGCCCTACCCAGCACGCTGAAGTCACGTCTGCGCTGACACGATTCCTTCGGGAATCTAAACTCCTGGGCATTCTCTGATGCGCAACGATTAGTGAAGGAGCTGTTACTTCTGTATTTTTTTATAATTTTCTGTACCCCAGCTGTTTTCTTCTGTTTGCTTGAAAGCATTAGGGAATAGCAAGCCCACACCGTGGCTAACCTTTCCCTTTCCTTCTTACTTTGCATTAAACATATTCCCCCCCCCCCTTTCCCGTCAAGGTCTGGACCTGGATACCTGTCTCGAAGCATTCGGGGAGCATTTCCTGTACTTCTGCCAGCAACACGGCTACGACCACATCTTGCGCGTCTTGGGATCAAACATGGCGGATTTTCTCACCAACCTGGACAACCTGCACGACCATTTAGCCTCAACTTATCCGGGAATGCGGGCCCCATCTTTTCGAGTGATGCCGGGCCCGAACGGGGAAATTCTACTTCACTACTACAGCGATCGCAAAGGTGAGTGTCCTATTATGCATTAAAAGGAGCACTACATATTTTTCTGTTTCGATAACGGCGGATGAAGCAACGAAATAACATGCACTCTAGCGCTCTTGCGAAACGACGACGACCATAGCTAACCCCTAGCGTGAGAGTGAAGACTTATCTGCACACCCTCTAGAAACAGGGCTTGCCCTCTCAGCCCAATTTTCCATGTATTTGAACTATACTGTTTCTAAGCAATAAAAATATCTAATCTAATATAAAAACCCCGTTAAAACCTTCAGAGCCCGTATATATGTGCAAAATATTTTGCACTGCGTTTTCTGATGGATTACTTGATGAGTGAACCAGGGTTTCGAGCAGTGCTAAACGTCGTTTCATTAAGAACCATCGCTCAACGGTATCGTTAAAAACCATGCTGCGTGCAATTTCTAAAGGTGCAAGGCTGCATAATGGACTAAAAACACAAGTACATAGAAAAGGACAGATAGCTCAGGTCCCCATTATTCTTGTCCTCATTCTTGGTGCTACCTGTCTTCATCTTCTTGTCCCTCGTCTTCTTGTCCTCATTCACTCGATTAAATGACACGGGTGTCCTTTAATCCACTGAAGTCCTAATCCACAGGGTCTGGTGGTAGGTCTACTACCAGCCCCTAAGCACTTGAACTTTCAGTAAGTCTGTGCTGCTTAGATGACTTCACATTTACTTTTCTGCTTTTATGGATTATAAGGAAGGGTACTTCGCCGCCGAGTAACTTACGTACTTCACGAAAGCCCGGGATGGGACGGACTAAGTGAATGATGCACGATGCTACGTACAGTATTCTGGACAAACTTAACAGTAAAACAGGTGGACGCAAAATGTCGATTAGTGCAATAACGTTTCAGCCAACAGCAAAACTTTCACTCATCAAAATTATGCGTACCTGCCCCTGAACATTCTCCAACGGCTATCTCTCAATTTCCTACACTTTGCAGTTCGCTACATTTTGCCCTCGAGCCTTTCGATCTTCAGCTTTTCACCGCGCGTTACATTCCACAGAGTAACCATAAATAATACAAGCTGGTGCAAGTTCGATCTGCCTGCGTTCATTCCTTCCTATTCCAGAAACAAATCTAAAATGTTCGGAAACAAAATTCCAACGGGAACAAATTTCTCAAATGACACCCATTCGTTGAACGGACGGGTAATTATTCTACCAAGTAATCACGCCTCAACATTCAAAGCGATACAAAAAATCAAAAGCCTCGTAGCTACGCAGAATGCGCAAGTAATGCGCTCGAAACGTTTACAATTCAGCTTCGTCGAGGGAATTTACATAAAGTATTCGATCAGTCGGACAGCACAAGTTCAATTTGCATGACTCCATTTCATTTCGCTTTATTATGCCGTACCTCCGCTCTCGACTCACTCGACCATGTACTTTTCTCCCAGGTAACTAAATATATGGTAAGAGCGTTTAACCCTGTGATCGCAATGCAGTCACTTTTCAAGAAATGTGAGACAAAAATAGCAATCGCGGGCAGGTTCCAGCGCGGCTGCATTGCGTATTGGCGTTGTTTTTTTTATAATCTGCGATATCTTAGAAAGGAGTTCAAGTGCATTCTTTTTTTTTTGCGGAATCAAAGATTATGTTACCTTGACACCAACACAAAAGCAACGGAATTCGTTCGTCGCGTTGTCCGTGATTTATGTGTAAACATGCGCTTTGCCTCGTCTCTCCTCCTCAAAAAGACGCTACAACGGCGACCTCCTATTGGTGTCCTCAAACGATTTGTCCAATCCTCGCAGGAGATCGTTTAAGGAAACCAACGGGAGGACGCTCCGCATTTTCGCTGTTCTTGAGAGGGAGAGAAGAGGGAAGCTATAAACTAACGGTTTCGTTCGCGAAGATATATTTTTCTAGCGTGAGATTGGCTTGGGACTAACATCTCCTTTTTTCTTTCTTTTACAAATCAATCAGGCAATCTAGCGTTAGATTAGAACTCTCGTTCGAGGCACCCTTACTTTGTCAGTCATCACAAAAGCGAGTCAAGTACGAAATGTGATCTTTTGTCATCTCCCGAGCGCAGTAGCAAAGTTTCTAAAGTCAACAACGAGAAAGCTAGCCTCATTGAGCACTAGAGATCAGCGACATATACGAGCCAATATATATTTCATGCAAACAACTCCTCAAAGGGCTATATGATTTTAAAAATACATGGTGAATCCCGCAAAGGCTGAAGGGTATCGTTACAGGCCAAATACTCTGTCGGTAGCGAACTTGCGAGTAGAGCACCTGAGAAGTTGGATTTCTCCTCCTCTTTTTTTTTTCTTTGCAAACAAACAAACAAACTGTCGTTTTAGTAAACGTCCATAAAATTCCACACTCGTAATACGGCAACAGGCAGACATCGAGACGTTTGACTCTACCTCCTTTGAATAATGAATGCTTCTTCCGCAGCTCTCCATCCCATCGTGCTGGGAATTGTCAAAGTGGTCGGAAAAGAGTTCTTCGGCACCGAAGTGACGGCAAAAATATCCGAGGTCTCCGAATTCGGAGACAGAGCGCACGTCATCCTGGAAATAACGGAGGCCAATAAGGAGGGGAAGAGCAATTTGCTTCCCAGGTAAGCATCAATCACGTTCGCTGGAGAATAACTGAATGGGAAATTACATTAAAGAGACGAACGGAGTTCCTGTTCTGTTTTGTGCGCGTGGCTCTGGGTTTCTAATATTTTGGGGGTTATTATTCGCTCCGTGTTTACCTCCACAAAATCGCTAAGTAAAAAAAAAAGGCATATTGTTGCATCAGTACAAAATAAATGAGATGCGAACAACAGAAATTGATGATGCTAGAACGCATTGAAAAGAGGGACTGACACGTCGGACAACGTTCAAGTTCTCGCATTCAGTGCACCCTAACACGATCAGTTTTAAAATACATGCTTTACAACAACAATAACAACAACAATAGATGATGACGATCAGCATGCTCTACACCTTCTATAGCAGAAATAGGGAATGTTATGATGGACTCTAAAATCAGAGCTTCACTGCACAACACGCCAACCAATGCGCCTGAATGATACAGTTCTGATTTTAAGGGAGAGCGGGATCAACGCCTTTTTGTGACAATCAACGCGTATCCAAATCGTCACAAAAGGACGTACGCGGCCAGTTTTCAACAAATTAGGAACGGAAACGATATCATTCCGAATGGTGGTTCTAGTAGAGCGAGGATTTTCGTGCAAATAACTCGTTTAATATAGAGCGTGTTTATGGTGGTACAACAAAAATGGCCACCAAATCTGCCGTTTTTTTTCGCACGAAAGGTGCTGCACCAACTGTTCCGCCCAGGCCGGTGTCCATAGTTAACGTGAACACCCTGTGCGTATGGAGATGCGGTTCTACAGAGCTGTCAAGGCGGCCTATACCTACCGCCGCATGACAGGAAACTGCGTCATAAAAACAGCTCTGATGGATTATTCGTTCACCTTATTATTCCTTCACCAGCGCCTGGCAAAGTATACAGTGACGTTATTTCTAAGGCAAGAACCTCGTTTAGATAGCCGCGAATCGTCCCTGGAGGGAAAATTCAATTTCCCGTAGCGTTCTGTCTAACCGCCGAAGAACCTCGTAGCAGTAACAAAAAAAAAAGAGTCATTAGAAATGAAAATAAACTTTGCGGGAATTAAAACGGCCCGAGTTAATACTTCTTAGCGGATTGTCTCGACGCTTCGGTCGACAATGCGCTCCAAGAAGACCGAACAGGTGACAGAATTCTCACAACCATTGTAACATAGTAGGAAAGGGAAGATTTCGCGGAGCTGCACTTCTTTGAAGAGGCACATCGACAACGAATGCGGTCGACTAAGCGGTCCCCCACGACTTTTTTTTCAAGCACGCTGGCCTTTGAAAGTATTCTTTGTGCTGTACGAAATGTTCGTCTCTCTCATCCTTCTTTCGCCTTTCTTTTTTTTTTTCGTTCTAATTATTTACTCGCGGAATACCAAGTTCACACACCGTTTGGCTGACCTTTCCTTCTCTTTTTTTCCCATTTTCTCTTGTCTTCTGATAAACATATCCCCTCCTTTTCTTGCGAAATGCATAGAAGGTTAGGGACATTTAGCAGGGCTAGGGAGTAAATTATTTCAGAGTTAGGGACTAAAATAAGGAATAATTGCAATCTAGTGGCCTAGAAGCTGCAGTTACTCGCCAATGTACTCCTTTTTTCCCTTAGAGCACCTTTGTCCTGAAAATCTGTCAACAGGAACAGACATGAACTGGCCTCTCTGTACAGCTCACGAAGGATATCACATGACCGTATTCTTCTCTCTCAAGCTTCCCTCTCTCTCTCTCTCTCTCTCTCTCTCTCTCTCTCTCTCTCTCGATGTTCCTTTACTCAGCGACGTGCCTGCAATTTCGACGGTATGCTGCTCGGTGGGACGGGAATAGCGCCTCCCGACTTGACAGGGAACTCTGCTGCCATGTTTCATAAAGCTTCCGACGGAAACTCAGAGAAGCGCACAGACAGCGGCAACCGACCGGGGATTGTCTGTTTCACCATCCAAGACGGTCGCCATGGCGTTTACGCCCAGGTCATTCCGCCAGTTCCCGCTACGGGTTGCAGGTTTGCCGGTGGAGTTCGTGCCACACCACAAGTATCTGGGCATTACCATCGACTGGGGCCTCACCTGGTCCAAACATATCAAAGCTCTGTCCTCCCAGCTGTCTGTCCTCGTCAATGTCCTGCGACGGATCTCTGGAACGTCATGGGGCCCTACCTGCACCGACCTTAAGCTCGTCCACACCTCCCTGGTGACCGGAACCCTGAGGTACAGCCTCCCAGTCCTCCACGCCGTAAGCAAAGCCAATGAACGCGAGCTCCTCAACATCCAGGCCCGCAGCCTGCGCGTCTGCCTGGGTGTTCCCAAAACGACAGACACATACCTGGTTCTAGCAGAGGGCAAGGAGTCTCCAGCACACATTCTGCGCGACGTGGAAACCCTCCGCGCCTACTCACGATACCTTACTCGTCATCCCGCCCACCACTTGCGGGACATCGACCATGACTGCCCTGCGTCGGCATTCGGTGCCGCTGTCCGGCGACTGAAGGTGTCGGTCCCATCAACTGCGTCTACTTCGTCTTACACCCCACCAATGTGGTCGATGGTCACACCCACCGTGTACACACATATCCCTGGCATCACGAGCAAAAACGACCATCCCCCGCCTGTCCTGCGGTACCTCGTGCTGGAGCACCTGGACGCCCTACACAGCCAGCGACTGCAGATATATACCGACGGCTCGGTCTCCGCGGGCGTCTCCACAGCAGCACTGTTCCTCCCTTCCGAAAACATCGAACAAGCCTTCAAGCTTCCCCACGAAACGTCGCCCACCGAAGCGGAGCTTGTAGCCATTCACGAAGCACTGAAGCTTGTATCCGCTCGTCCACCTGGAAGCTGGACAGTCCTCACAGACAGCAAGTCGGCGCTGGAGGCACTGTCTTCGCCTCGCTCGCAAGTGGTTTCTGACATCCGCTCACTGATCCTGGTTGTGCACAACCTCCTCGTCACCTCCGGCCACTCCGTGTGGTTTCAGTGGGTGCCAAGCCACATTGGCTTGCCGGGAAACACACGTGCCGACACAGCAGCGAAGCGCGCTCATGGCGCAGCTGAGTGCAACACTGTCATCCCGTTATCACCATCCGTCTGCCGCATACACATCCGCCGGCGCGTTTCCTTCGACACCCACCTCTTCATGGAAAACACTGTCGCAGCCAACACCTTCCTCCACCGCATTGACCCGAAGATGGCCTTCAGTGTGTCGCTACGGCTGTCTCGAAAGGAAGAGTCGGCTCTGCATCGTCTTCGCCTGAATGTCGCCCGTACTCCATCGTTCCTGTTCAAGATCAAGCAGCGTCCCTCTTCGGCGTGCCCCTCCTGCTCCACCGACGCCGACACCCATCATTTACTCATGACCTGCCCAAGATATGCCGCTCCTCGGACCGCACTCACGCACCGTCTATCTGCCCTGGGGCACAGAGACCTGTCTTTGGCCACCCTACTGGGCCCCGTAGGGCAGAAGCAATGGGCTGTTACCAGAGCGCTCATATGCTTCCTGGGTGACACTGGGCTCCTGGACTGCCTCTGAGCGGTCGTGTACTCATGCCCCTCTGCTGCCCATGTGCCGCTTGCGTCTTTCCCCCTTTCTGTTTTTTTTTCCTTTTCTTTCTTTTCTTTTTACAAGGAATAGCAAGTCGGCTCCTGCCTGGCTGACCTTTCCTTTTTACCTGCCTCTTTTTTTTCGCAATAAACATATTCCCCCCCCCCACACACAGCCGGTGTGAGGATTCATACCCTGGTCACCTTCCAGTCTTGAAGCTGACAGCGGTTATCTTAACCACACAGCCACTGGTCCGTTTTTCTTTAGTTGTCGCCTCCAGTGGCAGAAACTAATTAATGCTCCTGGCAGGCGTAAGGTTATTCTCCGGACACTATGCCCTGCCAGCATCACCTAGATACAGGAGGCCTGTTTAATGCCTCCTTTCACCCCTTCCCCACGTGGACCTACAGGATGTTGCACGAGAGAGTGAACCCTAATTATGAAAAACAAATATCTATGCGAGATAAAAGTTGGAAACCTTCTGCACGACACTTGTGAAGGTTTTTGCTACTCAAACAGGTGTTTTCTATGAGTGTACCTCATTAATTTGTCTAACTAGCTTGATTGAACTCAAAAATTTGCGAACGAAAGGTAACTTCTTTTGCGTTAATTAGAAAGCCCGTGGCCACAACACAAAATTTCAGTCACAAATGCAGGATCTTTCACAACGTTTCCAGAAAAATTTGACACGCGAAAACACGTAACAACCGCCAGAAAAACCGTCGCCCGTCCTCGTCAAGGCGCGCTCTCGGTCAAGTTGCCCCCCCCCCCCCCCTAAAGTATGGGGAGGAGCAAAGGACAATGCAGAAGACAGTAAGAAGCCAGGTCCATCCCCTTTTTGCCGCCTCCGTTTAGAACAACATCCGATGTCGGTGGTTATCAGTAACTGATGACTGCGAACAGATAAGCTTGCGAAGATAAAATGCGTGATTGCACCCGGTCCTCGCCCTACATTTTTTTTTCTGTTTTTCTCATGCTGTTTCCATGCGCAGTGAAAGTGTCTCTGGGCGCTGCGCAATGCGAAAGTGCGCTTGCAGGGATGGAAAGTTTCCGGGTGTCAAATAATTAGGGAATAGTTTAAGAAACTTTAAATTAGCATTTAGCATTAGCATGTGGTGGCAACGGACTTTCTAATTAACGCAAAAAAAGTTACCTTTTCTTGGCAAATTTTCGAGTTGAATTAATCAAATAAGCCTAATTAGCAACGTACACTGATAGAAACCGCCTGTATATGTGGCAAAAACCTTCACAAGGTGTCATTCAGAAGGGTTCCCATTTTTATCTGACGCAGGTTTTATTTTTATTTTATTTTATTTAATAATTAGGGGTCACTCTCTCGTGTAACACCCTGTCGCGATATCTCGTGTGCGGCACTTAATCGCCACAAACGATTTCAAACGTTGTCCTCCCGTGGCTTCTAATGGCTGCCGATGCGGCTGATTGCGATTCGTCTCCACAGCTACGACCGCCGAAAGCACGACCGTGATTGGTGGACTCTTAAGTCGCGTTCCCAAGCACGCGACTTGCGAGAGTGACAGCGACAATTTTTTTCTTGCCTCGGCTTCTCGTTGAACGATTTACATGCGATTACGATTGGAACCGGAAGCAATGGCGACAACCAAGCCATGCGGTTGCGAGAAACCTGTTGTCGCTACCGCCTGCGCGGAACTGAAAAAAAAAAAATTGTTGCTGTCGCTCTCGCAAATCACGTGCTTGGGAACGCGCCTTTAATGATTACGTCACGTCGTTTAAGCGCCGAGACATCCTTTATCTAGATACCGTTGGCACACCCGAGATCATTACTGCGCGTTCTGACAGTAATTAGTATAGCCGTGTATTACTGTAAATATATTGCTGCACACCTGTCATTACTTACTCGCTTCCTTTCCAGCACTGCAGCGGACACATTAAGCAACCGTCCCGACGACCTTCCCATCGGTGTGAAGACGATGTGTGCTGCCTTCCCTTTCCACGTGGTATTCACGAAAAACTTCTCCATCGTTCAAGCCGGCAAAGGATTACTACGAATCACCAGTCACCTCTGGAGGCAGGCGAAAAGAGGAAAACCACTCAAATTCAACGACCTGTTCGAAATTACGCGACCAGTCATCGACTGCACTTTCGAGTCGATAAGAAGTTACTGCAATCAGGTAAAGTGCCCGCGATGACATTCAGTTTATAAAATGCGTGTGACGCAAAGCGACCAAATGGGCGAGAAATGAAACGCTCTCTGTCGGTGCATCCAACTACACTCTAAAAGAACAGAACTAGGTAAATGCAGCTTTTACTTCCCTTAGATTGCTACCCATTTCAGTCCCCTGACCATGAAATTGAGTCCCCAGAACTCCAAAGGGTCACTGACCTTCGCAAATGATCTTCTGAAGGCAACAGTCTACGTAAATACGTGCTGTTCGTGAATTTGATGGACTGAGATCAACATAGCAAGTTTTAGATAACTTGGCAATTTTCCTCCCACGCGGAGGAGGAAATAGTTCGCGTTTCTTTCTCGCGAAATTGTGCCCAATGCATGACGCAAGATTTTATGTCACTCGACATATTTATCACGGTTGACGGTTTGATTCGAAGTATGTTCATTCATCCACCCGAATTATGTACCTGAGACTTTTAGAACACAGCAGTCCCCACTCTGTGGCATTCATTTACTCCCGAATTGAACTAATTTTTGTGACAGTGTATTTAGACCCCAAAGGAGTAAAATTATTTTCTTTTTTCCCCTTAGGGTGATAGCTGAAATGCGATTCCACAAAGTACAGGACGACCCGCGTGGTCCTCCTGCTACTATGACTAGAGGTCCATGTGTGTGGGGTTGTTTCGGCACGGGTATCCACGTGACATCCTGGTCTGCGTGTAGAAATATATCATTTTCAAATACGGGTAGACGCTGTTAAAACCGGATCAAATCGTGATAAAATGCTGTTAAAACTGAATAAAATCGTGCTAGAATGCTGTTAAAACCGCATAAAATCGGGATAAATGCTCTTAAAACTGGATAACATCTTGATAAACTGCTCTTAAAACTGAATAACATCGTGATAAACTGCTCTTAAAACTGAATAACATCGTGATAAACTGCTCTTAAAACTGAATAAAATCGTGATAAAATGCTGTTAAAACCGCATCAAGTCCGGATAAAATCCTGTTAAAACCACGCGCCTCCCCATTTATCCCGCACGAGGGACTTTGACGACGGAGCCGCTGAGTTGATAGCAGAGGCAAAAGGAGACGACGGCACAGAACACATTCTAGTGCTCAAGCCACTGGTGGAACCCCATCCTGCCCCCTCCCAGTCTTTACCGTGACAACCACCCGTGAGATAATACTCTATTCGGTTCAATTTTCGCGCGAAACTGACCCTATTTAGGGAGGAGCACTTACGACGTTCGCCCACCGAACGTGCAGTGGCACATTCTTCTCCGCACCAATTAATAAAGAACCGCCGTAGCTCGGATAATTAACCGCCAAGCAATTATCTCTTGCTTTCGTCCGCTTACAACACTAACTCATTTTTGTTACCCATCATTACCCGATATGATTTACGGAGGACACAGAGCACGCTTAATAATTCGCGGCAGACGCTGCTTAAAACGAATGCATTAACCATTTTGGCCCCGATGAGATCAGACATCATTCGCTACGCATCTTATCATAATTAATCAGCCTTCTCAGTCAACATATGTGCCTTCCTAAAACGCTCATTACTGAATGCCGTGTGGCTTACAACGAAAAAAAGACCATTAGAGGTCGCTCCTGGAGTGCCCTTTACTTAAGTGCATGTAGTCAGTGTAGTTTGAGTGCTGTGTACTTTCTGTCTGGAGTGAAGCCTATACGGATTTGCGTCGCATAAACATAAACATACATTACCGGAAAGGGATACTACTTCTGAGAGTACTCCCAATGCACGGCCGGAATTACTGAAGGTTTTGCTTTCGTGCCACAAATGGCCAAACGGCAGTAATTACGCACGCATGAGAGCTGGAAGTGCTCTTAGCCGCGCGTAAACAAACATCTACTTGCACAGGTACTTTTATGTAGATGACAGCAACAAACACCAAAGTGCATGCCGACTGCATTTCTTTTAATGAACCTTTCTTCCATTACCCTTGCTGCGATGAAAGAGACTTCGTTGCGAAACATACATTTTTCTTTTCTTTTTGTGCTCCGTGTGGACTGTGCAATCATTAAAGGAGCAGTGAAGTGCACCTCCATAAATTTTTCGTCTTTGGATGCGGCGTGTTGCGCAAAGAAACGCGCGTTTGCCCTTGAAGACTTACAGTATTAATAAATAAATGAATTAAATAAACGAATAACATGAGCTCTTGCGAAGGAACGACGAGCGCAGCTGACCTGTACGGCATGATAGGGACCTCTGATTTGAACACCCCTTGGAAACGCACCACTCCTTCAACGAAAGTGTAAGTGGGAGAGGGACGTCGACGTCACTTCGTGACGTTCCCAGTCCCGGTGGGAGGACGAATCAGGTGGCTCCTGATGTCTGGTCCGGCGCGGGTGAAGCGCCGTAGCAGCAGCAACGAGAGCTCATGCACAGAGAGCAGAGCACAAGCCTCGTGCCACGCAGGGCCTGTTGACGTCAGGCAAAGAGATCGGGCCGGGTCGATGATTGCTTTCTCGCGGCATTTTTGTAAATTTGAATAGTCGGTGACAATACACCGCACAGCGGAAATATTGCGCTTAGTGGCTCCTAATGGGCTGCTTGATGAAAGAAACAAAGTTTCGAGCGATGTTAAATATACACTTCTTTGCTGCTTGAATAATTAGCACATACCTCTGAATGTCTGAAGAAAAAAAAAAGAATTTGTTCGAAAACAACGCCTTACAAATGCAGGTCACACGTTGGACATAGCATGCGACTGACGGGGAAAGGTAGGGACGTTGACGTCAGAGTGTCGAAAGAGAATGTCGAAAGTTCTAGGCTGCGATTTATGCAGACATTTTACAGAAAGACTCAATCTAAATGCAGAATAGCGCAAGAGATCTATTCGCAACGAGAAAAAGGAAATCCTAGTAATAAAACGCCTATAGTAGTAGTAGAAATGCCTATAATAATAAGAATCCAGACCCTAATAATAATAGAAATCCCTGGTGTCAAGCTGTGACGTCAGAGGAGCGAGTACCTCGGCCATTACTATTGCCTCTCGCAACCACACGACACCTCCCGCAGTCGTCTCACTCACTGATATGCCTCCCGTGACGTCAGAGGCGGCTAATCGCGCGACATCCTTTGTTTGTAGATACATATAAAAATCCGCGCGGGTACTATATACGCCTCCGCCGTGTGCGTAGATATCCGCGTTCTGTCCCCCAAAATTACTTCTGCCGATATCCCCTGTGGGGAGTCATAACCAAGAGCACGCATTGAATACAAAATGGGGTGGAAGTGTGCCATCCCTTGCGCGCACACATGCGGTAAAGATGTGCCTGCACAGCTTGCCGCGCGCATCCATGCCGCCTCCGCTAAACCGCCTCCGACAGGTCGAGAATGTGCGGCACGCCGCTAAAATAGCGTCGACGAAAGGCGGAAAGTGGGAGCGGCTTTCTCCCGCCCTGCGGCAACAGCTGTTGCAACTATCGCGGTTGCGGATCTTACATGCTCGGGTTCCGAGAGGTTGCCGATACGGTGATGTTGTATACGACATCGGTAGCTCATATCGCCCTGGGTCATCTTTGCTCACCGCCTGCGGCTAACACGAGGTTGTTGTTCATCATCGTCGCCGCTTTCCGTCTCAAGGGGGGAGTGATGTGGCGGCCCGTGGACAACGACAAAGTCACCCAGCTACCGACACGCGTCACCAGAAGAAGCTTCAGTTCTGGAGTCGCAGTCCTGGAGTGAGGCCACGGGTCAAGAGCCACCCCAGGGCATCCGGCACATTCTAGCATTTGCGATCAGGACTCATGTAAAAGGATACCACCTCCTCCAAGCTGTTAATCTTATCCGCGTTCACCTTTTTCTATAACCCCTTCACTGTCAAACTCGAAATGAAAGTCATCATGTTTCACATTTATCCGGCCAAACATGAAGTGTTCAATCGTATGTATTGTCAACAGCACCTTCATCATCAGAACACCCTCCATTGCAGTCTACTCCAGATTAGCTGTAATGACTTTTCCTTGGGCACTCTCCTTGGCCCCGTCCTGCACCCCAACCAGTGGGCCATCATTGCCGCTCTTCTCTGTTTCCTCAGAGCCTCAGGACTCATGAACGACATGTGACTTGGTGACGTTGTTATAGCACGTTGTTATGTGACTTTGTCACGTCCTTATATTTCTTCTGTTATTTTTTGTTTTCCGTTGTTATGCTTCTCTTTTTTCGTTTTTCTCCTTCTCTCTCTTCTTTTTTTCCTTCGTTTCCCTCTTTTTCTTTGGAATAGCAAGCCGGCTCTTTGCAAGGCTAACCTTTCTTTTCTTTTAAACATATCCCCCCCCCCCCCATTAAGTGCATGCGGACAGTCAGTAAGTACTCTCCACTGGTCATTTCCACTGGTCTCTCCACTGGTCGATTGAACTGTCATCATGTTTCTTTTTCTTTTTACTTTTTTGTTCAGTTGCACAATTGGTCGGTGGTCGGGTGCCGAATTCAATTTCTCCGTATTTTTTAAGAATTTACTTATCACCTTATCATCATCATCTTTCACTGTCATTCTCATTCCCTCTTACTTATTACAGGCCAGAGTGTAGTCAATCCCACTTTATTGCGTTATGTATCACTCAGTTCTACAACAACAAAAACAAATAAATCGTGACTATAACCTGGGGTGATTCACCACTGGAGAGCAGTACACTACCCCATTACACGCGAAACATGTGTGATGTGAGATATGAGAATGAAGTGCTCAGTTACTCAGTTCTACAGCTATTACTATCCACTCCTGATTTTCGTAAGGCATATGTGGCTCACCAATGCAGCTTTACCTTTCACCGCGCTTTCCATTGCTTTCCTGCAAACTGAAACTCTATCGTAAGGAAGCAACAACAACAACAACAGCAAAAAAAAGCAATCATCCAAATCTACCTTTTATCTGCTAGGAGAGCATCCTGACACCGACATACATAAAAGTACCCGCGCGAGACACATGTGCACTTCGGTGCTTCCTTTCCGACGTGAACGAAATCGTAAAACAGTATCAGGCCCAATCGGTACTTTTAAAAGAACCCTGTTGCTCAAAGGAACAGCGGCGCTTCTGTTGGAGGAGCAGATAGAACCATGCATAGCCAGTTCACAACACAGCGTTAGTAGAAAAACGTGCCAGAGAGGAGGAAGACAGGTCGATTTATGTTATCGGCCTCAGAGAATGGAGAGGTCCTCGTCCCAGTTTGCCAAGAATGTAAAAAGAAGAAAAAAAAGAACGCAGGAATCGAAACTGAACGACGTGATTTTTTTTTTTTTTTTCTAAGTGCAGCAGCTTAGCGGTGTTATCTTTTTTTTCTTTTCGTCTTTCCGTCGCCTCTCGTGTATCGAAAGGCTTAGAGAAATCTTTCTGTCTCCACAATCTCGTACTTTCTCGTCTTACGTTTTTCTTTCTCCTTACTTTTTGTTAGAAAGTAAAGACGCGGGCGACGTTGGAAAGCTGGCACTATTTGTGCACTCTACAATATTTTGTTTTTTAAAAGAAATGAGATGCCAGTATATTTCAAGAGAAAAAAACAAGTTGCGGAGTTTTCCTCGAAACCTACGATGCCCCAATTTTGTATTCCTTTTGTTTCGTTTTCTTTCAAATCGACAGCTTTACAGGGCCAACCGCCGTGTACGTACGCCCGTGGCGATCACGTGACACCACCACGTGATCGCCACACCGTGTTTGTGGTATACGCTGAAATCGTGTAACCCCACCACAGTAACAACGAAATAAAATTAAACGGTTCCACAACACATTCAAACGCTTTCAGTCAAAAGTGAAAAGCATTTGAGAAAGGGGGGGGGGAATATGTTTATTATATATATATAAAAATAAGAGGGAAAGGTTAGCCACCGGTATGGCAGCTTGCTATTCCCAGGAAAAAAGGGGAAAAATAAAGGCAAACAAAAAGAAAAACGAAGAAAAGGAAAACAAATAACCAAAAGAAAAACAAAAAAGAAAGGGTATGGCCGAAAATGTACCGCATACGATGGCCCTATACAGCTACGGCATTTAAATGCAGTGCCTTTTTTTTTTGCGTTTCGTTGTTTGTAGCAATATGCCGAACTGTGTCCTCTCATCACTACTCTAGCTCAGCCACTCTCGGAATTCCTCTCTTCACGATACGTATTGCATGCATTTCGAAACCTACGTGAATGCAAACTCTCCCATCCCAGGCAGACGACATACGGAGCACAGGTGCACGGGGTGGCTACAGGTATCTTACGTATCAGTGAGCGCTTATAGATGAGAAACACAGGACTTGATAGAAAGAAGATGTTCTGAGGAAGGAACGCACAACCAGATGAACACAACGCAAGCGCGGTTGTCTGGCTTTCTCGACGACTGTTATATTTCAACCTTCCATGTTTTAAGGTAAGGGCTGTTTGTTTGTTTCTCGATCTGGCGTTTGCGGGTTTTATATGGGCTGCCGGAGTCTAATGCATTACCCCTCCAACGTTGATTAGTCAGAATTGCCTGCGGAAAGTGTAACACACATACAGAGGCGATCATGATGATGATCATCATCACCGCCCCACTGCCGTCTGAAGTGATGACATGATTATGACTAGACTATATTAGTCGACCACTGGTCGCTCGTAAGCTCGGTCGTCGTGAAGAAGTTCCAGAAGAGGCGGAGACCCTGTATATGAGATGCGGTCCAGAAGTTCGCAAAGGGGCGAACGGTCGGTGATAGACTTTGTGCATGCTGGTCCTCGTGGCCTCGCGCTCTTTGTGGAGACGGACACACGCCACACCATGAGCATATGCTGCAAGTCGCACGACATGCCGCATGTTGAGCGGAACAACAACAACAATTACATGAATGGCGATGGGATGAGGTGATTCACCGCAACAATAGCGACGCTCACCGAAAGATGATGCGAAAGATGACCGCAAATGGATGTGGCAACCGGTGGGGAAACGTCAGGGAAAGTAACTGTTACAGAGCATATATAACAAGAAGTGCGACGTGATGTCATGCTGCTACTGAGTCCTCATCTTCCCTGTGAATTTTCTTGAAGATCGGCGATCCCCTCTTGACGACAGGATGGGGTGGGACAATGAATGCGGAGAGCGCTTAATGTCGCCTGGTCTTCCTCCTCATTGCTAGGAATACCTAGATTGACCTGACACTCATTAGAACGCGGTGTCCCTTGCTGTAGTTCCGGTAGGCTTCCCCAACAACGCCGAATATCCTCTAGATGTACGAATTCGTTAGGACGTTATTCGTACATCTAGAGGATATTCGGTGTTGTTGGGGTTCAGGAATAAGCGCGTGAAAGCGCACTAGTATACGCACTATATGGCGATGCACACCACCTTGCGGAACTGCGTGAAGCGGTCACGTTGAAGTCGAAGACACGTCGAAGTGACGACATGTCGCATACGCCGATGAAACTGGAGCCAGTATCCGTAACAAGGATTGTAGGGCGGAGAAGTCTGGCCTTCAAGAACGATGCTGTGGAATATACCGCACACGTGATCCATTTCAGGATCACAGAACGGTCCTCACAGTGGCAACGGTTCTTCACAGTGGTTCCAGCTTCTTCACCATGCACGCATCCTCGATCACCTGATCCGCACGCTGAACGGGAATTTAGAGAAGACGCAGTTCTCACTTTTCCCAAAATGGAGCAATCGCATCACGAATGTTTCATCTTGCGAAGGCGCGCAACAGTGTCGCAGAGTCACATTACCATCTCGATAACGAGGGCCATTTGCGTTAAGAAATTTAGTAGCCCTCTTGGATCTCTTTACCGCAACATGCTTACATAGGCTTTCGGGCGGCCTGAATGGAGCCAACTTTCTGTTGGCTGAAGCCATAAAAATCAATCCCCCCCGTACAAACACAAATAGTTGTTCAGCTCTCAGAAGTAATACAGTCAGTTATCTGTTTTTGTTTTGTTTTTTTTTATACTGTACCCCTAGCAACAGTTTTTGGAGTTTACCGTTTCGTAACCCACGCTCTAAAAACAACTTTTAGTCCTTTGGGGGAGTAATGCACGGCAGTTATGTAAAGTTTAGGGACTATTAAGAGAGCAAATTACAGGGTCAGGGGACTAAAATGGGGAGAAAGTGTAGTCTAGGAGACTAGAAGCTGCAATTCCTCCACAATTTTCTTTTTGCGCGCGTGTGTGTACACCATGGCCCATTGACGCTCAAATTCTGACGGCACAAACAAATTGAATATAACCTTTCTTTCAACCACTTTCTGATAAATTACGCCAGTTCGCTTCGCTGCACCGATACCCACTCAACTCTATCCAAAACAGAAACTTCAAAAGAAATATCCTCATTTCCTTGCTCGCATCCCTTCTTTTTACTCGCAATCTCTGCTCGCATCCTCGTAAATTCAATCTCGCAAATCAGCATCAACGCGATTCATCGAATTATGTGCGTTCTACCTCTGACTCCTAATGGACAAAAAACGGAAAAAAGTAACGCCAGGGGAAACACGAGGCCTCGTCAGCGGCGAATGAAAAACGAGTTAGCTGGAAACAAAATTTGAGCCCGGAATAATTGATTTGGCGACCGACGACGCGAAGCACTTGAAAAGTTATGCAACCGCTTTCTTCCCCGTACAGTAAGGGGGAAAAAAGAGAGGGTGTTTTGAACTCTTTGAAGCTCCAAGAGAAGGACGTTTACTGTGGTCATTTTACGAGTTCTTTCCTCTATTTCCGCGACTCTAAAAGGGGCAGAGAACAAAAGGAATCTTTGCAAACGAGCCTTCTTCCCTTTGCTTTCTATCGGCGGGACTTCGATCGCGACGTCAGAAACATGAAACGCGCACAAAGGGAAAAAGAAGGGTGGGATAACTTTCGGTGTCTGCGTCGCGAAAGACTCCAAAATATGTCGAAGGTAAAAAAAGAAAGGAAGCGTGGATTAAAAAAAAAACAACAAAAAGAAAACGGTTCCGACTGCTTTAAACAAGAGGGGAAAGGGAATATGCACTGAAAATGGGGGGCAATATAAGTGTGTTTTAGTAGACCGTTGATAACGTGGCTTCCGAAATACTGTGATACAGAATGAGAGGGGAATAATTCCCCTCTCATTCTTTGCAATTGTCTTGCGTCACCATAATATCCCATTCCTGTTGAAGACAGCGCTGCTGTCGAAACGTCGAATACCCCCTCTTAGTTTTTAATAAAGTTCCCCTGTTATTCCTTGTCCTGTAGAAGCACCGTCTCCACTTCTGATCTTTATTGAATACCTATATATAGCCAAAGAGCGTATGCTATTTTTCGTCATTTAATACTTTACTGGCTTCGCACTGGGCTTTCAGAGGTGAGTCACTCACCCTGACGGGAGGACATCACGTTCCACGTGACCTTCCGACGCCGCTCGCTCAAACGTCGCCCACCTACGCATTGCTGATGAAGGCCCAATAAGGCCGAAACAGCTGTCCAATGCTGGTGTGGCGACGTTTGGGACTTATAGACATATGTTCAACGTGCAGCCAAAGAGCGTATGCTATTTTTCGTCATTTAATACTTTACTGGCTTCGCACTGGGCTTTCAGAGGTGAGTCACTCACCCTGACGGGAGGACATCACGTTCCACGTGACCTTCCGACGCCGCTCGCTCAAACGTCGCCCACCTACGCATTGCTGATGAAGGCCCAATAAGGCCGAAACAGCTGTGCAATGCTGGTGTGGCGACGTTTGGGACTTATAGACATATGTTCAACGTGCAGCCAAAGAGCGTATGCTATTTTTCGTCATTTAATACTTTACTGGCTTCGCACTGGGCTTTCAGAGGTGAGCCACTCACCCTGACGGGAGGACATCACGTTCCACGTGACCTTCCGACGCCGCTCGCTCAAACGTCGCCCACCTACGCATTGCTGATGAAGGCCCAATAAGGCCGAAACAGCTGTCCAATGCTGGTGTGGCGACGTTTGGGACTTATAGACATATGTTCAACGTGCAGCCAAAGAGCGTATGCTATTTTTCGTCATTTAATACTTTACTGGCTTCGCACTGGGCTTTCAGAGGTGAGTCACTCACCCTGACGGGAGGACATCACGTTCCACGTGACCTTCCGACGCCGCTCGCTCAAACGTCGCCCACCTACGCATTGCTGATGAAGGCCCAATAAGGCCGAAACAGCTGTCCAATGCTGGTGTGGCGACGTTTGGGACTTATAGACATATGTTCAACGTGCAGCCAAAGAGCGTATGCTATTTTTCGTCATTTAATACTTTACTGGCTTCGCACTGGGCTTTCAGAGGTGAGCCACTCACCCTGACGGGAGGACATCACGTTCCACGTGACCTTCCGACGCCGCTCGCTCAAACGTCGCCCACCTACGCATTGCTGATGAAGGCCCAATAAGGCCGAAACAGCTGTCCAATGCTGGTGTGGCGACGTTTGGGACTTATAGACATATGTTCAACGTGCAGCCAAAGAGCGTATGCTATTTTTCGTCATTTAATACTTTACTGGCTTCGCACTGGGCTTTCAGAGGTAAGTCACTCACCCTGACGGGAGGACATCACGTTCCACGTGACCTTCCGACGCCGCTCGCTCAAACGTCGCCCACCTACGCATTGCTGATGAAGGCCCAATAAGGCCGAAACAGCTGTCCAATGCTGGTGTGGCGACGTTTGGGACTTATAGACATATGTTCAACGTGCAGCCAAAGAGCGTATGCTATTTTTCGTCATTTAATACTTTACTGGCTTCGCACTGGGCTTTCAGAGGTGAGTCACTCACCCTGACGGGAGGACATCACGTTCCACGTGACCTTCCGACGCCGCTCGCTCAAACGTCGCCCACCTACGCATTGCTGATGAAGGCCCAATAAGGCCGAAACAGCTGTCCAATGCTGGTGTGGCGACGTTTGGGACTTATAGACATATATATATATATATATATATATAGAACAAATAGGTTAATATATCAGACGGCTACGAAGTTGAATAAAAGTGAAATAATAAGACTTGGACTACAGATTACAGGAACGTTAACAAAAACTAATTTATTTAATGGGCATTTTAACACATAGATTAAAAAAAGAATCGTCGACGTTTCGACAGTGGCACTGTCTTCGTCAGGACGAAGACAGTGCCACTGTCGAAACGTCGACGATTCTTTTTTTAATCTATGTGTTAAAATGCCCATTAAATAAATTAGTTTTTGTTAACGTTCCTGTAATCTGTAGTCCAAGTCTTATTATTTCACTTTTATATATATATATATATATATATATATATATATATATACATACATACATATATATATATATATAATGAGGGAAAAAAGCCATTAAAGAAACAAGTAAATGACACTTGAATTGGCAGTGTCATTTACTTGTTTCTTTAATGGCTTTTTCCCCTCATTATAATGCACTGGCTTGCACTGTGGGATTTCTTGCGGGATTGAGGAGTGCTCAGTCACCCTCCCTGGTGTATATCGCTCGCTGAGCGACCCCTGGTTTGCCAATTCCGAACGATGCGCAGCTACCCAGAGCTGACGAGCTGCAAACACGGCGAAACACGTGTCCTCTGGTGCTGTCGCATAGTTCCATGAGTGTACATATATATATACATACATACACAGGGTGTTTGCTCTAACGTGTCCAGAAATCATATTTAAAGCGAGAGATAAAAGAAAAGCAAGTGGTACTTTTCTGCTACTTGAGTAAGAAACAGGTACTGCTTCACTATTAGCACCTGTTTCTTAGTCAAGTAGCCGAAAAGAAGCGCTCGTTTCCCTTTTATCGCTCGCGTTAAATAAAATTTCTGAACACGTTAGAGCAAACACCTTGTATATAAATAATCGGCCTTCCACCTTTGTGTATATATATATATATATACTTGGTGAATGGGGTTCGGACGACCGCGAATATATGTAGCTGAAATGAAAATTGAAACACTGACTACGAAGGTACGGGAAGTAAGAAAAAAGGGATAATTTATTTACATTTAAGATACTTGGAATGCTAAAAGGGTTGTCGACGTTTCGATAGTGGCACTGTCTTCGTCAGGACTGACGAAGACAGTGCGACGTGCGACAGTGCGACGTTATGGAGGAAATACAAGCCTAACCGAAATTTAACCGGAGTAACACTGCTGTTTCACAACTTGTAGATCAGCGACAGCGTTTACTATTCTTATTCAAACGCAAAACACTTTCAAAATATCTTATATAGTCCTCGTTTTAAAGATCGTGAAACACGGAAGTGCTCAAATGGATATTGACAACATACCGAGGAGAGGTAGAGCGATAAACTACCCAGACAGTTTACCTCCTGGCTCTTCAACCTGCTTCCTATATCGATTCTACAGAAGAAAATCGCCGCTTTTATTTCTCTTTCCTTTCGCAAAATAAATACGTTTATGTATTTCCTTCTCGAAAGCACGGGAACCGCTTCCAGATTTTGTAATAGCAGATCGGAGGTAGGTGATTTGCAGCCAGGTATTACGGAGTCTAGCGCTTCCCAGCTGATACTTTTAGAAAGAGCTACGCAAAACATGATAGTGTGTGCTAGTTTTCATTTTTCCAGATGCTAGTTGAAAAACACTATTATTACGAAACGAAGACGAAACAAATAGGGCGACCGTTACGGAAAATTCAGATCCGAAACATGCTGTGCTGTGTTTCGTTTCAGTTCCAATTCGTAAAATATCTTCACTATAAAACACTGCCTTGGCAGAAGAAGACTTAAAAAATACCTCACCAGAGTGCAGCTCGTCTTGTTGTGCGGCTAGGCATGTATTCTGCATTCGAAAATGATGATTATGTTCTGGACATGATGATGAACGCAGGGTGGCACGGTCAAAACGAGAGACACCGTGTACTCACACGAACAACATCCTCGCGGAATATCGTAGTGGAAGAAATAGCGAAAACCCTGCTCACGGGGCAGAAGTTCCGCCCCGCGTTTGTTAAGCATTCACACGGTGCCGGAATATCGCGCGTGGCGTATTGAGCACTTAGCAGACGACACCGCCAGCGTCTTTTCCTGTCGTCTGCTACGGAATATCTTGTGGCTGTGTCGCAGGATATTCACCACGGTTAGCAGTGTACGTGAAGACATGAGGTTGAGCGCTCGCGCTCACGTGACTGCAGAAAGCTATGACGTATTTCGCATCTTCCGATGGAGTATTCTGGGGAGCGTCACTAGTGTGAATACACGTCCGTGTTTCCCTGCGTATTCACCTTCATGCCAGTTATCACCAACACCACGCACTTCTTGTTTTATTATGATTATGTTATCTGCGTATTTATTTTTAATTTGTACCAATACTGTACGATGCCGAAGCACAGATAAGTAGATTCGTACCTTTCAAGGTTACCTGCGTAATCGTTGCCGTGCTTTCCTGTACGATAGGGCTCATTTTATTTGAGGGACACTGCACGTATCCGGTCATTTGTCATGTTTGATTCGCAAAAACGGTCCAGAATAGGGAATGCCGTGAGATTCTATAGGCGCGGACACACAATCTGTGGGAAAAAATGTCTTAACAGTACCTTTAACTTTAACGAGTGCGCAAGAATCCGATGAACACACTGATGTTCAGATATTAAAGCGTGCGAGGATTGGCATCATTCCAGGAGTCAGATTTTCGTCAATCTTTGTAGACCTTGCAAGAGTTGCGGTCTGTAAAAACCCAAGTTTATATCAGACACAGCTCCATTTCCGCAAATGCGAGTCAGTTGTATTCCAGTTTGTGTTTGTCCGAACTGTCGTTCGACGGACATTTTGAGCATGGACGGACTTCCTCTTGGAGACACCATCACCGCGTATAGCGACACCGTTTCGTCGCAATGTTCAGCGCCTGCGACAGCCCCAGCTTCCTCGAGAGGCGCTACAACCGTCCCCCGTTAGGTCATGGAAGTTGACACATTGCGCTGTGGACAACTTTGGGTTAAGGTTTAGATGGGTTCACGTCGGTTATCGTTTGCCACACGGCGCGATATGTGAAGCATATCTGGGGAATCACATGTCATTCCTCCAGGCGGACATACATCAGTTACCTTCTCTCTTTCTTCTTGTTTTTTGTAGCCCTCCACCGTTGTCAGCATTATGTTTTCTCTCGGTACCGTTTTTGTCGGTGGTGGCTACCGAATGCATCCCCAAAGTTTCGTGATAAATGGACTGAGCTGGACATTTCACCGTTCAGTCCGAGGACCGGCAAGCAAAGAAAATAAAGAAGTGTGCGGACGATGCTCAAGACGACCACTATGGAAGGGAAGGGGGAATGAATTAATCTGGCGCTCAAAAGCTAAGAGGTCTGATGAAAACATCAGACCTCTTAGCTTTTGAGCGCCAGATTAATTCATTAATTTGACAAAAGAATAATAAAAAAAAGCAGTTTCAACGACTGCTAACTTCGCTCATGATATATATGTTCCTTTTACTTTTGAACAAGAAATCGCCTCCTACTTTATCTATCCCAACCTTCCACGCTGTCATCTATGCAAACCAGCGTCATGCACGGGTAAAACCGAATAGGTAAAGACATCTGCCCGCGGGTGGTACCCAAGGTCATGCTGAGGACTGGGAGGTGCTGGGTTCGAATTCTACCACCGGCTGTGCTGTGCTTGAGGTCTTCTCTGAGTTTTCCGGCAGACTTTCCAGACACATGTCATCACAATTCCCCCTGAAGTCGGCCCAGGTTGCACACTAATGCCGCCTCCCTGTCTCCCACTCCTTCCTGCTGTCCTCTCTCTATCTGTCCATGTCTGTACGCCGCTCAAAGCCACAGTTGCTTCGCGGTGCTAACACGGAACCAAAAAAGACGTTGAGAAGCTACCGCATACAAAATATCCCCAACATAAATGCTCTTTCTTTTTTAAATTCAAAATTGCACGCTGTTTCATTCCATAACTGCTTATACTGAGAAAACCAGTAGTGAACACCGAGCCATGGATGTGCACGTTGGTGGTGCCAATTTCCCCATGGTTTACTTTTTCACTCTCACTCACTCACTCACGAATGTGCAAGAGAAACATCTTAACTTCCGTTTCCCCTCACCCCCATCCCCTCACCTCTTTCGATTAGCCAATGGTCATGAGCAAAGGCGCTGACGAAAAAGAAAGAGAAAGAAACTCTGCAGCAAAACGAGAATTTGCTCGCCTGAGACCGAAGTCAGCCATCCCGTACACAAGTTGCAGTGGGGAATAGCTCTAGCTTAATTAAGAACCGCTATACGGCTGAGTGAATTGAAATATGGGGACCAGGAACTGCGAAGGAGCGATAAAGCGCTCCATTTTCCCTCTGACCACCGTCTTTTCATATGGACGCCTATTGTCAAAGGAGAGAACGGGTTTCGAAGTTGGCTTCACCCTCCACAGCGCTATTTGCAACAGAAGAACTGCGTGATTAGGGTCTCCATGCGAAAATGAGTTTCACGATGCATCTCTCATACCGCAAATACCTCTATATAGAGCTCGTAAACAATGCAATGTTTAGCTTTGACAACATAATAAGTAACTGAGTTGTCGTACTGAGAACAGTTGTCGTATGACCCACTTAGGAAAGTTTAGATTAGTGTGAACAGCCTTAAATACGCATTCTTCTTCGGAACAATTCAAGAATGGAACAGGCTGCCAAGATACTTTATTTGTTGTTGTTGTTGTTGTTGTTGATCGCGGATCGTATCTCTTGTGACTTCACTGCAAAAATGAGATGCGATTGATGTTATGTACTAATTATGTGCTCGGTGCTACTTGTCAGGCATTCTCTTTTTTTTTTTTTTTTACTCCCGTAATGACACGAAAGGGTTACAGTGTACGAAATAAATACCTAAATAAATAAATAGAATTGATCAAAAGGCATATTTTTGGTCTTATTAGGCAAGAAAGGGCCATCAATGGTTACTGCAATGTTTGTATTAGTCGGGACCACCACTGCGTTTTCAACCTAGAAACGACATTTCTCTAAGCACAGAAATGAAATAAATTAAATTGAAATGAAACTAAAAATATGCACGATACTCATGACTGATCCGGATAAAATGTGCAGTTCTTTCATTATAGATAACTGTCTCTGCATTTTATAAAGCACATATAATACAGTACTGTCGCTGTATGTACGTTTATTAAATTTTCTACCTTTCTCACTCTTGCTGCATGAATGACTTTACGTGGCCGCTTCATTAACTAACCGTTAATGAACCTAGAAATTTGCCTACAGCATTTTCTTTTTTTTTCCTGCCCTTCTTTGTTCCGCTTGCTTTCGTATGCCATGACGGATAAGTAAAGCATAAAGGCGCAGACTGCCGAAGAAAATGAAACACCTAACCTGAGGCGTTTTTACTCTCAACATAATCGAACCTGCACAGGGTATTCAACTCACAAATACTGGTCGTCTTTCATTGTTCTAGTTTGGGCGGCGCTGAAACCATTACACGCACGAGAGTGTCCCCAACGTCTACCTTGCTAAAACTTTATGAAACAGTGGTGGACGGAGATGCATGTTTACCCACCAAAAAAAGCGGACAGGTCAGTCGAACGCAAGGTCGACTTGCTTTCCATCGAAAAAAGAATATCAGGAAATGAAAGAAATTGAAAGAGGGGATAAAGATGAGAAGAAAGCAAGAAAAAGACGCTAGTGATTCGTCACTGATCCAGACTAATTCGTCACTCATGCTGTTCACTTATTCAGAGGCTATATTCATAAGTTATGTAGCTGCGTTCACATAAATGCGACACGAGCGTATCGATGCGTGTCGACTGCTTTTGTCCCATGCCTCTGTGGGGGGTCCGCCGTATAGGGCCGAGTAATGTCGCCAAAAAAGAAGAAGAAAGCATCCCAGATTAGCCATGCGCCGTCTGACAGAGACACGAGAAGCGGTGTATCGTTGACAGTTCAATAGGAAATGCGACGTATGTGTTCCCGCATCGCAAATAAGGCAGGAAACAGAGCCAGTGTTGCACTACGTGTGTTCTGCTTCGCCTAAATAAAACGAACCGTTTCTTTGTATAACGAACTGGAAAAGAAACATGTTGTAGCGTCGCACAACTACGAGTGTCTGCATCCAGAAAGCTTATACCAGGAACGCCCATACACCGTGACTGTGTGTCACTGCACATGAGAGGAGGCAAAGTGCGAGAGGGGGGAAGGGTAATGTCTTAGCCGGTTCGCCGTTGTTGGCCACGCAGAAGTGAGCATCGTCACGACTATAGCACACGCACAAAAAAAGAAGATGGAGAATGAAGGGTGGAGATGCGAAGAGGGTGCGTGAGTCCAAAGGGAGTGCAAAGGGTTAGAGGGGACGTTGGGCAAGGGTTCTGTCCAATCACAGGGCAGCAATAAGGTGATGCTCGTAGGGTGCGCTTCGGGAATCCCTTCACAGGAAAGGCCTGATGCGTCCCACTTTGGCCCGCGGTATCCCTCATTAGGGAGAAGGTCCAACGAACGAAGTCGCGCTTGCGGAGCTTCGCTGACAGTTGACCTGCTCTCGCGTGGCGCGTAATGACAACAACAATAAATGAAGTGATGATGACATGGGATGTTTCCCCGTGGTAGCCACAGGACACTACCCGATTTCACAGTGGTTAATATGAGAGGATGAATTATGGTGAGAACGAAGCGACGGCAGGTCGGAGTTCTGTTTAGAGCTCTTCGAGGAGTCCAGTGGCCTGCATGAAAGCAAAAAGGGAGCGAAGAGCCCGACACTGATGCGCAGGGGAGCTCCATGGGCCAAGTACTTTGGAGCGTAATGACAAGCATAAACTATTTCCTGCGAACAAAGGTCTCTACTTTAATTCAATTTCAATTCCGTACTTTTCGCAGGTGTTCGTCATACAAACCAGAGAGAACGTCTTGCAGCCCGAACAAGGACCTCACCCGAACGGCGTCCAGGACCTGGAACTTGGACTTCCTCTCCTGCGACTCAAGGGACAAATGGTTCCCGTGGACGAGACCAACTGCATTTTGTTCCTGTGCTCCCCGAGAGTCAAGGATATTGACGACATGCAGAGGATCGGACTTTACTTCAGCGATCTCGCAATCCACGACCCGGCGAGGGAACTTTTCCTGCGATCCCATCACCACAGAGGGGAAAGGGAATTGGTGGAGAAGCTAGATGAAGCGACCAATCGTCTAAAGATGCTGCAATCGAAGCTGGATGAAGATAAGAAAATTACGGAGGACTTGCTCCATTCGATTCTTCCTTCGAAGGTAAGCCTGCTGTATGCCTAATACGTGCGTTCAATGAATGAAGCTCTTACCCTAAGCAGTGGAGTACAAAAACAACTACTACTACATGAATGACGATGTGATGAGGTGATCCGCCGCAACAATTGCGGTACCATACCTCAGTGCATGTGGGTTAACATATGAGTGGGATGACGATGAAAAGATGGGGCATACACGCTCGCACGCACAGACATGACACACGCAAATGAGATATCACACACTCGTCGGTGCGTCGTAACTGATGGGGATAGTAGTTCATCCGGTCGGCCACCGGAGATGTAGTGCTGTGAAGATCACATCTCCGCATTCATGGCAAAAGCTCTGAGGTCACAGGAGTTCAAGCAGGCTAGTAGACGTGAAGAACAGATAGAATGAGTGCACATGGTTAGAACAAGGACCCAAGATTGCTGCAAGACTGAGCGGCTTGTTGTTTATACGGTGGGGCACACCACGTGGCTCATGAATGCAATATTCGTACACAATGCATGTGTTTGAAGTCAAAGAATAGAAAACAAAACTATGCTGATAGTAACAAGAGTTAAGGGCATTTTTTTTCCCTAACGCCGACAACGCTTTATTTTAGTTTGATGATTGTCATGATGATGATGATAGCGGTGGTGATGATGATGATGATGATGATGATGTGGTTGTTTCATTGCAACGGTCAGTACTTTTTCCCATCACTCGAGGCAATTTGGTGGAAATGGTGAAGATAAACCTCACAGCGAGGAGTGAAGTACTGTACATTGTACAGGGAGGGTGAACAGTTCTCTTAGCGCAAAGGCGTTGGTGAGCTCGATTTGCCCAGGGACCAAGCAACTTCGTCGTAGTTAGAGGGCGAGAATCTAGATGATTAAGAGACACCGTAAGTGTAGTCCTGAAATGTTTGTAGCGCAAGCATTGGTGAAGGATGCTCTGGATTGCAGCTTGGTGAATCTACTTATCGGATACGGTAACGTAACCAAGCAGTAAAGGTTGATTCGCATTACTGCGTTTACGGCTGCGTACACCGTTAGCGCCCCCCCCCCCGTAGGTAACCTTCTCGGTTACCTACGTGTTACCTCGGTTACCTAGATCTTACGTGTACCTTCGCTCCATCCGGAAGGATGTTCCGTTGCGATGGTTCGCTGTCAGCGCACGTAAGCGCAACCGTAAACGCAGCAGTGTGAATCAAGTTTGCTGACGAGAGATGTTTTGTGGCATCCGGAGAGCAGCAAGCGTTGGATCATAGCCTCCTCTATGGTCGGACGGATCAACTATCGCAAGCATGGATGCGGAAGGAACGCGAGTTGCCCATTGGTGCAAGGGCGCGGGTTCCACGAAGCGTCGAAGAGTGGAATGACGGTCACCTGCCAGCAGTTGCCACACTCGTCCGTCTACTAGAGTCGGCTTGAATAGAGAGCCGCTGCTGCGGTGCGGTCAGCCTGCTTATTTCGCGCGAGTATTTCTCTAAACAGGAGGAAACAGTGCCCGAGAATCGATTATGTCAACTACGAAGACGAGACAACCGGGAGATACAGTGGCAGGCCGCTACCGCTAGGACAAAACGACAGGGGTTGTTTTCGGAGAGGCTAAGCATACAAAGAAAATACCGACGAGGGAACACATCACGGAATGCCCCCCCCCCCCCCCCCCCTCTACGGCTCCTCATTTTCTGCTTCATTCCTCCTGTCGCGCGGGCGCTCGCTACGTTGCCTCACGTATCGCGATACGAGTATGGCCGTGCCACTCTAAAGCCGGGGAACTGTATCCCGGGTTACAAAAGTTACCAAAATTTGTGCACTCATGTTGGGGGTGCGTTCTGTGCACGCGTGTTCAGACACTGTGCACGCTGCACGGGACGCGTTCAAAAAGCACGTAAATACGGTATTACTTGACGTCCCATTCCAGCATCCGTGCCAAAGAGGCAAGTGCAGTGATTGGACGTCGACGATGGGATTTGTGTCAGTCGAGCACGTTCCTCTGCATGTGCATAGCTAAATGTTTCCTACATACGATAACCCTGAAGTGATCCTGGTTCCCTAAAGTGCAACCTTTCGAAAGTCATTTCTGTGGCACGGTTGTTTGGCTAAAAAAAGAAAAATATGGAGATGTTGGCCAAACTCTACATTGGGCTGGCTACTCATGTACGCTTATGGTTGCGAGGTCTGGCTATCAAGGAGTCTAAAAGGATGTTTGTTCCACAACAGCCCTCAGGAAGGAGATCACAGAGTGTGAAATATGTCTATGGGCTGCTGGCCAGTCACCGAGTACCTTCTTGAGGTCAAGGGAGTTGTTGTCATGTCTGACCAAGGCATCCCGGAGAGCTTCTCGACTTGCAGTGAATTGCTCGCAGCTGAGCAGTATGCGTTCAGTGTCCTCTAGCACTCCTATGGCGCGGTATGCCAGGCCTTGTCAAATGCAAGCGTTTCCGGCTGAAAAATCGTTGACATGAGGTTTCGAACGGAAGACACATTCTAAATTCAGGGTATCAATGCCACAACAACAACAACTTTATTTTTGGCTTTATTTATCATCACATTGTACCATATTGTGTAATACAATGTGATCAAGGGGATTTGTCTGTCGGTGAGAAATAGTTGCGTGTAGAAAGCGTAGTAACTGGCTAGTGGCGTAGTGGTACAGTGGCTCCCACTTCTTGGCAACTGCTCGGCGGTCAGTCGGCGGTAGAACACGATACATTAGATGCACATCATCACGTTCATCACCCTGTTCATCATTGTCATCTTTCCGCATATCAGAATTGTAGATGGTGGTGGTGATGATGATGATGGCATTATTGCCGAATTGTTTGCCTGTCTGATATGGCGTATTGCTGTTCAGTGGCAATCATGCGTCAAGGGCAGACTTCACAGGAAACTGTACCGACATTTGCCTTTCAACTGTCTATTATGAAAACCCAGGGACAAACCCCACACAGCGCAGTCCCGTACCGGCATTAAGTTATAATTGATTCAGCCTGTAGCGTAGTAATGGTTTCGCCAGTTTTCTGCCAGAACGAGACCCGCGCATGCATGCGCTGTGCATCCTGAGGAAAATGGTCCATTCGGTGCCAAACGACGATAAACGAAATTGCGACAGCCGCCACTATACACTGCACAACGTCTCTTCGTACATACTACGTTTCCTAAGTCACATTCACGCACATAAACTCCCAAGGCGAACCTCATTTCAAGCCTCTCCTTCTAAACACAACTTGAAACGAGGCCGACAAAACAAACTGCTTCCCCAAGTACGCGACTCTGCCACCCGAAAACTTTTCGAAGAAAAACGTGCACGCGCATAAACTTACATTTTACAACAACAAGGGAGAAAGAAAAATATAGAAAGAAAACAAAAAGAAGGCGAGAATACTAGGATATTGAATCTCTCAAGCCTGGTCCCCCATCCTGCGCTCAATATAACGGGCTTGGAGGTGACCGAACTTTCCAAGCACATAAAAGGCTTAGCACACCCCAAATGGATCACCTACGGTTACTCTAGATAGTATGCTAGGAGCATTCCATCAAAATAAGGCTCGCTGTTTTGGTGCGCGAGGCATGTGTAAACAGATCAGTGTTGAGATGCTCCCTTTTGAAGTAGAGGGTGGCTGAGAATGCGACATCGAAAGCACATCTGCCGGGTCGGCACGCGTGGTGGGGATCTTGTGGATAGGGTTTGTGGAATAAATATGTGCGGAGAGCCTTAATTTCCGGCGCTGGTGGTCTCCATGGCATCGTGAAAGTGGATAGAAACGGGAATAGGAAGGTACAGGATGAGAAGACGGAGGTGGCAAAGAAAATATGCGTGTTTGGTGCTTCTCTCTGGGTGAAATGAAACCAGGTGTCCGTGTCAGCCTTGATGATTCAGTAGCGCTGCTGGCGTTTCTTGTTTGAGTAAATCAACGTGGAAGTCAGGCCCGTTCGTATCACTGGCGGATCCGAGGGGAAGTGGAGGCGCTTGGTCTATCCCCCCCCCCCCCCAAAGCCTGAGTTTATAAATTAGGTCTCCCACCTCCCTCCCTTACTACGCGTTTTCGAGAAAGAAACCCCACCGTCTCAATTCGCCCCTGCTTCTTATGTCCTTTTTCTCTATCTGTCTATCTTTCTTTGGCAACTACATCGATCCTAGCAACAGCATGTGTGTTGTAGGAGGAGAAATCTAGTCTGTCAGCTCTCAAAATATTACTGCGCTGGAGATAGGATGGCTGAACACAGAGAAGTCACGCTCCCTCCTGCGCCAGATAATGGATTCCAAATCCATCGTACTCACTCTGCTTCCGTATTGGCTGTGAAGGCCGCATGACACTATATATACGCTGCGGCAGAAAGTGCGCTCCCCGACTGATGGCTGATATGGCGCATGATGGCGCTGCAGTATCCCTCCTGGCACGCTATTCTGTCTCCTTATCTCCAACGGCGTATGTAGTTGACGGACTAGATTTATTTTCCTTAAGTTGAACACGACTGTAATCAATAACATGAAGCATTCTTCTTTATCCTGTCAACCACGGGACTATTCTAAATTTAACATTCTAGTCGCTAGCAAATACAACTTCAGTTACAGACATAACTATACCGGTGGTATAGTTGTGCCTGTCAGTTTTCTGATTACCTTTTTTGTTTGTACAAAAAGAAGGCATAAAAAGTAGTCTGCACGAAGGGTTGCATTGTAAATCAAAATATTAAGCATGGAACCGTATCACCTAAATCGACTGCGGCTACAAACCATTACTCATGCCAAGCAGAGCAGTTGAAGTAGCTGACATCGTTGCAAAGCCACATAAATATCTTACAATAGCAGAAAAATACTGCTTCGAATAGAACCAAGATAGGACAGTACCGTTAGAAAACGAGATAGGAAAACAAATTTCCGTTTCGGACCGGGCAACCCAGAGCCCATCTAACATTTTTACGGCTATCTAGCCATACAGTTTGCTTATCGAAGGATAGGGGAAAACGGAATTTTACGAGTTGCATGCACGTCTGCAATACGCTGTACAGCCGCAATTGGGACGAGCCGTAAAACCGACCGTATAATCTGCGGCTCCGAGACGACCACGTTGGCATATCATCTCTCATCGGTGTTAGGAGATACCATTTTCCCGCGCAGGAAGCCGCGCATGCAGGGACAACGAACATTTATCGTCCGGGCCAAGGAAGAAGGGTGATGGCACAGCCTGGACCAAAATGTTACGTGTGCGGGTTTGCAACAGCAAATCCAATGAAACAAGTTAGTTAGTTGTTGTTGAGAATGCGCAAGTAGCTGTAACAACACTGTGGCCGACGCCAAGTAGAGAAAAATAGTTAGTCGTTAGCAGTTGTTGAAACAGAAAATTCACTGCATCGTTGAGCATTGCGCCAAAGGCATTTAGAGGGAGCTTAGTGGACCATTTATAGGTAGGGTCTGACTTTTTGGGGTTAAACCCGATTCTGCCCGATTGTTCCCGATGATTCCATTCACGTATCAGGTTGTACCACGTGTCACGTGCACTAAGGGGCTCATTGTGACCCGACAGCGCCCTCGCACATTCCCACCATCACGATCATGATCGCCATCGCCACTCCAATCATCATCGCCATCACTCATATTAGACGCCCTAGCTGTGGGGTAGCGTTCCACTCCTAGAGTGGAAACCTCCGCACTTCATCGTCAAAATACGAGGGGTGCTCAAGTCAAACCGGGACGTTTCAGTTTTCGCAAAAGTAAAATGAACTTACAGGCGAGAAATTAGTTTTATTTTTCAAAGTAATCTCCAGCTGCACTAATGCACTTGTCTCAGCGTTTCACGAGGGTTCGGATGCCAGCAGCGTAGAAATCCTTACCGACGCACAGCAGCCATGATCGGACCGCATTCTTGACCTCGTCGTCGCAGCTGAAGTGGAACAAGGAACTCAAGGAACGCCTTCAGTGGTACGAAAAGATGGAAATCGCTGGAGGCGAGGTCTGGACTGTAAGGGGGATGTGGCAGCAACTGCCAGCCAAGTTCCTGTAAGGTGCGTGTCGTGAGATGCGCGGTATGCGGGTCCTGTAGGAGGAGGGCTCCTTTGGTGATTGGAGGACTTCCGGCCGCTTTTGCTTCAGCGCCTTATGCACATCGCTCAGAACCTGGCAGTAATATGCACTATTGATGGCGGTACCACTGGACAGAAAATCAACATGAACAATGCCAGCCTTGTCCCAGAAAACCGTGGCCACGACCTTACCCGCAGACGGGGTGCTTCGGAACTTCTTGAGCGCTGGCGAGCTCGTACTCTTCCACTGTTTTGATGCGCGTTTAGACTCGGGAATGAAATGGTGCACCCACGTTTCATCGCACGTGATGATCCGATTAAGGAACGGCTGTCCTTCAGTGTCGAAACGGTACCTTAGCTCTTGGGAGATTTCCAGTCTTCTCTGCCGGTCAACCACGGAGAGCTTCCTCGGGACCCAACTTTCCGAAACTGGAGGTGTTCATGAATGATAGTTTTCAATGTTCCCACAGAAAGGTCCGTCTTTAGAGCCAGTTCGAGACATGTTATCCGTCGGTCCTTGAGTATCATGCGCTCCACAAATTGGATGTTCTCAGGAACTGACACTGGCCTCTGAGCCGCCCCGGCCGGGATCGTCCTGCACGGATGTACGGCCGTCTCGGAACCGTTTGCACCACTCAAACGCTTTGCGACTAAGTCTATTATGGCCATACTGAGCCTGAAGTCTTCTGTGAATTTCAGATGACTTTACGCCTTCATTCACGAGAAACTTCGTGACAATTCGCTGTTCGAACTGCGCGCTCACGTCGTTGTCGGCCATCTCGTCCAACACGTGTCTTCTGTTTTGCACAAACTTTGAACCACCACGTGGTGAATGCAGAGGCCTGTCGCGTGTGAAAATGACAAAAAAGAAGTAGTGCGAGCCATTTGTACACTGAGGAGACAGAAAGTCCCGGTTTGACTTGAACACCCCTCGTATAATTGTTGTTGTTGTTGTGTGGTGTATGTATTATTTGAGTGCGCCAATAAGTATGCGAAGCACATTTGAGGGCGGATATGTTTATGAAGAAAAAAGAAAGGAAAGGTCAGCCAGACGGAGGTCGGCCTGCTATTCCAAAAAAAGGGGGAAGAAAAGAAAGAAAAGAAAAGGAAAGCAAAAGAAGAAAGGAAAAGGAAAAGTTAAAGAAGAAAAGGAAAGGAAAAGGAAAAAAGGAAAAGGAGGAACACAAAAAGCAGGCTTGAGGTCGGCTTGCTATTCCAAAAAAGGGGGAAGAAAGGAAAAGGAAATGAAAAGAAAAAGAAGGAAAAAGGAAAAGAAGAAAAGGGAAAGGAAGAACACAAAAATAAAACTGAAATATCACACACACGGTCACACAATCACAAGGCTTTGACAAGGTTCGAAGCGTGGAGAAAGCGGAGGAGCGCAGTGGTGATGGCCCACTGGGTCGGCTGAAGAACGGGACCCAGTAAGGTAGCCAGTGTCATAGGTACCTTTCGTTCTAATAAATGTATATCCCCCCCCCCCCGAGTCATAGTGCCGTAGCCAAGTTGGGAAAGACGACGACTGAGGGCGTCACGGTGCAGAAGGTGTTGCCGGCAGTGTAGGATGCAGTGGGGAATATCACCCACCACACCACAGCAACTGCAGAGGGGAGTGCTAGATTGACCCATCTTGGACACATGCAGCGGTGTGCGGGCGACGTTTAAACGGAGGCGGTGAAGGGGCGATTCCTCGTGACGAGTGCAACGACACGTAATAAAGAAGTCCACTGGGGGGTCGATTGATTGAAGGTGACTGTTGTATGAGGCAGCCTCAACTCTGAACGCTTGGGCACGAGCGAGAAGCACACCGGCGCGTATAGACAGGCACAAACAGTAAGGAACAGATGTACAGGGGCACGAGTCACAACTTCTGCGGCACGCCGTGCAGCCGCATCTGCGCGTGAGTTACCGGTATAAGCCCACATGACCGGGAATCCACTGCAGAGAAAGGACCATTTGCACAGAGCCGATTGTATGCCTGGATGATCATGCTGGGCGCGTCACATATGATGGCGGGGTCGGAAGACAACAAAAGAAGGGGGGGAGCGCCGTGCTGTCAGTGAGGACAACCCAGGACTTCTCAGTTGGACATGCCAGCAATGTATTCTAGGGCTGCGAGAATGGCATGCAGTGCCGCCTCAGTAGAGGACACCGGATAGGGCAACGTGTAGGCTTGTTCGTGGTCCGTATCTGTGACGTAAAAGGTGCCCCTGATGTGTCACGCGTCACCGATGCATCTGTGAAGATTTGACGACAGCAAGGGTAGGTAGAGTTGATATGTGCCAAAAAGAGCTGATGGGCTACTACTGGAGGAGGTTCGTGCTTTCGAGGAAGGTCCGGGATTACAGGTTGAATGGAGGGGACGCTCAAGGGTCCACATAGCTGGCGCAAAGGGGGGAGTAGATGTCGTGGGCGGGAGATAATCCCTTAGGCGTGCAATGGCAGTACTGAAGGTGGAAGCAGGGCAGCTTTCTGCAATCTGACGAAGGGGATGGGAAGGGTGGGTCAGACAGCGGGTGTATACGCGCAGTGTGGTTGAGTCCCGGAGCGTAGGAATAGGGTGTTCTCTAGCTTCTGCGAGGACAGAGTAGGTCTCCGTTGTCCGAGGGACCCCTAGGCAGACACGGAGGCTGTGGGCTCGAAGGTTGAGAAGCTCTCGGTTTTGGGTAGGGCAGATTCCATGCTGGATAGGGAGGCTATACCTTAATGTGCCCAAGACAAGAGCCGTATGGAGTTACAACATGTGGTGCCTGTCGCGAGGTAGCTATGGTTGATGAATATATGCACTTTTACCGCGGATGGCTTGCTCGGTAGAAATTAAAACGTAAGAACTCTATAACACCGGGGTGTATCAGTCGCACCCGATTTAACCCCGAACTACAGGTTCAAAAATAGCACCCGATTTTTCCCTCCCGAATCCGGTAAAGCATTCAACCCGAAAAAGTCAGACGCTGTTTATAGGGCATGTCGGGGTTATGCAGTTCCAGCGATCACGTGACTCTATTAAGCTACGGACAACTCTACACCGTGGTTGACCCTTGACCCTTTATAGCTATCGCTTTAAAAGAGACATTAAGGTCTATGGAGCATGGGAGGTCAAATAGGAAGGAATGATCTAGGGCTTATTGACCGCGCTGTGCACCAGTCTTTCCTGCTAGACTTCCATAAGTCAGCGGTGATCGCAAATAAAATCTTTCAAAAACAATAAAAATTCTCACCACCGACTCTGTAGGCCAGTGGTTCCCGAACTCTGTTATCCTGCGACCCATAAAATGTATAGATTATATAGCGTCGCGAACCCCCCCCCCCGCGCGACCCCCCTCGAGGGGGTCACGACCCACAGTTTCGGAAGCACTTCCGAAATCGGAACGCAGACTATTCGTAATGTCTTTACATAATGGGTGCGTTTCGTGCAGTGATGACGATACGGCTTCAAATCAAACATGTACGAGGGTGGTTCCATAAGTTTCCGGCCCGACCAACTTTTAATAGTCATAGACACGAAACAAGTGTATCACTTTTCGACATAGCCACCCTTAACTTCGATGCACCGTTGACACCTTTCAACCAGCATTCTTATACCCTTGAAAAAATAGTCCGAAGTTTTGTCCGCAAAATTTAAAACTGCCTCTTGCACCTCACTATCGTTTTGAAATCTCCGTCCTCTGAGATCCCTCTTCAAGTTTGAGAACAGGAAGTAGTCACTCGGTGCCAAGTCTGGACTGTAGGGTGGGTGGTGGATTTCTTCGAAGCCGCACTCATTCAGTGCAGCCTTTGCAACGGAAACAGTGTGGACAGGGGCATTGTCCTGGAGCAACCGGGCACCTCGACTCAAACTGCCGCGCCTCTTTTCCTTGATGGCGTCTCGCAGTTGGTGCAGGAGTGAAGCATAATAAGTCGCATTCACTGTGGTGTTCCTCTCTTTGAAGTCGATGAGGAGGATCCCGTGACAATCCCAAAATATTGTTGCCATGATCTTCTTTGTGGATTGTGTGACCTTGGCTTTTCTTGGGGGTGCTTCTCCTGGTTTGCGCCATTCCATGGACTCCTTTTTCGAAAGGGGATCATAGTAGAGCACCATAGTCTCATCCCCTGTGACAATTGACTTCAATATTTCTTCTTCGTTCTCTTGACAGAGCTCCAAAAACTCTTTGGCACAGACGACGCGCTGTTGCTTTTGAACTGACGGGAGAAGTCGTGGCACCCATCTCGCACTGACCTTTTTCATGTGAAGGCCGTAGCCGATGATGCGAAAAACGGTTGTTTTGGAAAGCCCCAGCCTTTCTGAGATTTCCTTCACCTTCAGACGTCTGTCGCTCAGCACATCCTCCTCGACAAGAGACAAACTTTCTTGTGTCACCACCTCCACTGGATGACCATCGCGTGGACCATCTTCAACGGACTCTCGCCCCAGTCTAAACTACTTAGCCCAGTCTTTTACCGTTGTTTACGACGGAGAGGCTTCCCTGTACGCGTTGTCCAGTCGCGCTTTAATTTCTTTAGGCGGAAGTCCCTCTTTTGTCAAGAATTTTATCACAGCGCGGTACTCGATTTTTTCCATTTTAACTGAATAGTGCACCCTGGCTGTTTGAAATGCCTCTCTCCAACCGACAAAACCAGGGAGAGGGTTGAGATGTGGTGCTCCGACTTTCCAACAGATGGCGCCACGCGTCCTTACTCGCATTTTCAAATTCGCGCGTATTTTCTACCTCGGGCCGGAAACATATGGAACCACCCTCGTACTTATTTTAGGGACGTCGGAGTGAGGACCGAGATATCGACGTCTACTGATGACGACGTGATTACTTTTGTGCTTCATCAGTGGTTCGAGCGCATCATGTGGACATCAGGCTTTAATATCGCAATTATGTGTTCCCTAAAGTCAATAAGTAAAATGTTGATTAGAATAGCTCTGTTAATTAGTCCCATTATCGAGAAAAAATACGGTTTCCTAGTAGCAGCCCCGTCGACTAATCCAATGACAAAAGTAAAAGCGTCCTAAGGCAACTCCCATTTTTATGAAAATTTGCTGCAGAACAAAAGAAACACCCTATACTCAAGAAACACATGGTCCGATCCCGGTAATCTTTCTGCTGAGTCTCTAGAAACTAGACAGCATCAGCAACGACTTGCTACTTAAGAACGGCTTAGCATTCGTTCTCGGAGTTCTCATCGACCGTGTGTGTTTGCTGAGCTCGTCAGGAACGCGGTGGCACCACCGTGTAACTGTTGCGCGTTAGGCCTGGAGCACAGGTATACGGCTCAGTGGCCGCGTCCGAGGACCTGCATTTTGCATGAGTTGCCGGGCGGGAAGCCGCTTAACGGCGTTCACTTAATTGCGGTAAAAGGGACTCCAATTAAGTAAGAGGCTCGCTTCACAGCGTTCTTTTTCCGCCCTTGTGCACTTCATTCCCGCCTTCGCCTCATGCAAGTCGATATCCGTGTCTACACGTTTGTTTACTGCAGGACAAGGAGGTTATGTACGATGCTGGTGCTGGTGTTCTTGCCTTCTGGTGTGTGACATAAGTTGGCGGTGACGTATCAGTAATTATTCTGTGAAAATTTATTGCACATCTACACACACTTTGTTGCGCTCTAGCCCATTAGACCATAGTTAGCTGTGAATGTCAGATGAAACGTTAGGGAAAAAGTGGCCATTGTGCCAAACGCCTTGAAATGCTGTAACTTTATAGGGCCGTCCCGTGGCCATAGCTCGTAACAACCCGTCACGTGGTCATAACACTGCATGTAACAAGAAAGCATGCATAACGTAAAACCCCGAGACTAGCGAACACGAAGGGACAGACATAACACGTCTGTCAACTGTCTGTCCCTTCGTGTTCCCTAGTCTCGAGGTTTTACATTATGCATCAACTTCACCAGCTTGCTTGCTTCTGAGCCAACTCTTCCAAGAAAATATAGCACTTTACTATACAGGGTGTGTTTTTTTCTATTATTATTATTATTTTTTAGCTGCTCCAAACTTTCCATAACAACAAATAAGAAGAATTGCATTAGAACACATTCAGCTTGCCCGGCCTGGCACCCATTAGGAAAAAGGTTGCTTGTGCAGTGAGATGGCTATGTAATGGTAATGGCATGGTAATGGTATGGCATGGTAATGTAATGGTAATTTTGCTATGCAAATGTGCCTTAGCGGAAACCACGAACATCAGAAGCACAGGAAAAGACCCGGCATTGGCCTACGGGAGCTTATCTGGGCAAGCGGTTTATCTGGCCGGCAGGTCAGCGCCTACCCCAATCAATTTCTCTTCTGCAAAGCACGTGACCCTCCGACGTCTAATGAATACTGCTCTCCTCGTGGCTCAGACGCGCTTTCTTTCGGTTTCGGCTCATTTGCATAGCGAAACTTGGCAATGAATATCACAATGAGCGCGTGAGTTTCAGTATTTTTAGTGACTGCATGCCTCCAATTCTGCTATCTTACATTTCATCGAATTGAAAAGTTAATTAAAATATCTGCTAATTAGTCACCTTACTGCACAAGCAACCTTATTCCTAATGGCCGCCAAATCAGGTAAGCTAATGACAAAATTGAAAGTTTCCTAATTCAATTCCTCTTTTTTTTTTTCTTTTTTTTTATGCAACTAAAAAAAAAAGCCCTGTATAGGTGTTCTATGAACGAGGCGGTACTAAACCGCGTTAGTTCATACAGGTATCTAGGTGTACATTTTCAGTGAAACCTTTCTTGGAGTGTACACGTAGAATCTGTTACACAAAAAGCAATGCGGAGATTATTCCAACTCAAACCAACGGTATGATATGCCACACATGGTGGTAGAGGTGGTACGGCTGAAAGAGCTCGCCGTTGTCGGCCTCACAGATGTGGGCAACGCCGCGACTAACGCGTTCTGGGGGAATGTGCGTCCTGGGCCGACTTCTAATGGAACTGTGCCGGCACATGTGTGACAGCGCAAAGCTTTACATCACTGGCTATATCACGGTTGACGGTTTAGTTCAAAGTGTTTTCATTCATGCACATGAATTATGTACCTGGGATACTTGTAGACCCCCCTCTGTGACATTCATTTACTCCCGAAAGGGACTATTTTTTGTGGCAATGCATTTAGTCCCCGGAAGGAGTAAAATTACTCCTTTTTTTTTTTTTTTCCTTAGAGTGATAATTCTGAAGTCAAGTTTGTAAAGTGCCTTTCGCTTTGATACAAACACATCATGCATCTTCCCAGTGGGGACGAAATTATTGCATACTTGTATGTTATTATTCGTAACATTTAGGGCTATAATTAGTTCCGCTATCTCATGATTACACACCGTAAACACGCCTTGCTTGCTTATGCTTTATAAGGGGAGAAGAGTGATGATCCAAAACAAATGGATACCCAGACCATAATGTGAAATGCGACATGGTAGCCATAGACAACCGTATATGATGAAAATAAAATAGCTGCGGACCATGGCAATGCGCTGGCTAAACAGCTGATAGGCGGGATCCGCGCCCAAATGTTTACGTGTAACGGCGCACACAACCGTGCAAAGTCACTGGCATCTGGTTATAGTCACTACACACTTAAAGGAAACTTACACTACACGTGGGAAAAGTGGAGGGCAATGAAAGTAAGTACAGAAGCACACGCAAAGCCGTGACTATATAGAAGTACTACGATAACTGAATCCACAGTACAGAAGCATGTTGTTGAACTGGGGCAAATAACCAATAAAACTAGAAAGAAACTGAATGCAACGTGCAATTTATCTATCAGCTCGAAACAGCAGTAACCCGTGAAGAACAAAAAAGGAACCTTCCGATCCAGTCGTACCTTCTCGTCCCGTCTTTTCCCCTTGCTTTCTTTTTTTTTTTTTTTTCTGTACATTCTTTTCGCGAATAAGGCCCTCATCGAGACGTGAAGTTATCTACAAAGAGCAACCAAGAAGAAACTGAGGCGGATTCCATTACCTCGCCATAGTAAGGGCCGCGAATACCGGAAAGAATATCACGTCGCCCCCCTCGAGCGAGATGTCACGTCCTCAGTCTTCGTGAACGTGCCCGACGTATCGCGGGGCTCGTTAAGAGACCCAAGCGACCGGAAGAATACGTCATATCCTGGTCTCGCCCTGAACATTTGTGCCGTGAAACGTGCGTATGATCGGCAGCGTTCACTGGACGTGCAGTAACGTCTCGCTTAGGACGCCATAGAGAGCGTGGCGAAGAGAAGCCGTTAAGGCCACTAATGGGTGACTGACACGCAACGCGTGGAGAAGAAAAAAAAAAAGAGAGAAGAAGAGGTGTCACGTGCGGAAGGGAAATCGGGCTCTTCCATCAGAATGAGATGACAGAACTACGTATAGTGTGTAAGGTCCTCGCAAGTTGTGGTCTTGGTCGTTTCTCTTCGGACTTCTTACAACGTGTGCAGTTTGGGTGGACTAGAGCAGTAGTGCTAAAGAAAGAGCTCGCCGTTAGTCGGCCGCACGGCCTCGGCTTTAGTATTTTGTATAGCCAAGCTGGAAAAAACAGTGTGCTTAAAAACTTGGCTAAGTGTAACTGCAGAAATGCGAAAAAGGTTGTGACTAACAATGTCTCAGAGTCTCATGACAGAGCACTGAGGGCTGAGGCTTGCTGTTTTACGTGGCGTCACTAAGAGTCGGCCCTACGAGTGAGGAACTAAATGCAGAGTTTACGAGGACATGCCGATTCTCCGTCGCTTTATAGGTGAAAGGTTGCACGTGTTTGCGTATCGCGGATGGAAAAACAACTTCGTTTCTTGGACACTCACGGTGTAGTGTCCACAGTATACGACACGCCACTGTTGACAATTTGACTTTTTATATCGCACAAGCAGGTGAGGCCGGCACGCCGCTGTACATGCGTGTCCTTTATGTGGAAACATGACGAAAACAGGGCTAAAAAAAAACACAAGGACGGAGAAGTAGACAGGACGGGTGCTAGACAAAACTAGCACGCGGAAGGGATTAGGAATAGGCAGAATAATCATGACAGCAAGACACAGAAATGAAGTATTAAATTTTGAAGATGCCTCCAGAACTGCCGATAAGACAGGCTGAACTGGACGGAAGGAAGCGTTACCAAAAGGCAGAGTTATTGACGAGGTTCGCTCAGCCGATGGCCAATGCCACAAGAGTTCATGCCGATCAAATAAAGACCAGGGTTACAACGAATTTATCTGAGTCATCTGATCCGTAATCTGCAACAAACTACCATTTTTCCTCCATAAACAGACTAATCGGCTTCGTAAGAACAGTACGTCCAACAACAAGGTCCGCTGCAAACACCATGGTAGCCCCCCCCCCCCCCCCCCCCCCCCCCCCCCCCCAGGAAGAGTGCGCAAACGTCCATCCCGGTGCGACCTCAAGATTTGAGGGGAAGAATGTAGATGACGATGTGACACACGCAGCTGCTGGGCAGGGCCCTATCAGTCAGTCTCCAATTAGAGCCGAATAGAGACGTTCCTACGACGTCTTGGCTGACTACGCCGTCATTTTCGTGATATGGTACTCGAGACTCAAGCACGTTGTCCTCAGCGGTGGACATCAAACACGATCTGCACTGTGAAGGCACTCCGATGCGAACAAAATAAATCGTACGCCCGCCGACAGCTACGACGTCGCCCATTATCATAGTTATCTCGCGACGTCAAGCCACCGAGCAGAAGTTTAGACCGCGATGAAACACTTGCTCGTAAAATATGAGCAGAGCCACGCGAGGCGCGCTATAGCTTAGTACCCGTACGTTGCCAAACGAGCAATTTGCCGGCCAACGTTGCGCATGAACAAAAAATAAAGAGTGTCACGGCCACAACGTTAAATTGTCTGGCCGTCGCTCCTTTCTTAATCTTTTTTTTTTCTCTTTCTATTTACTTTTTTTTTTTTTTTTCATCTTTGCCTGCATCTGAGTTGTATGGTTGGATGAGAGTCTGGACATAACTTAAAACACGCACTTTCTAAAGCCGTCATCCATTACGTTCAAACTTGCCATCAATTTTCTGATCGCGCGCCGATATTTGTCATGGCTTCGTTTTGTTTTTCTTGGTTGACGTTGAAACTCAAAAACTTGGCCTGCCCGCAGACTTGCGAGGGGGGAAAAGAAATGCGGCGACTAATAAAGCCAGGCGGTTGCGTGTTGTGCAAAATTAAGCACCGCGACTATCCTGCTTGGGTCATTTTTCAAACGGCGAATTAGCTGGCATTATTAAGGGCTCCTTCGTCCCTGAAACTTGTCCTTCAATTTTTCGTTTTGGGCAGTATTTTACGCGTTTTACACACACTGGTCATCTTTCGCAGCGAGTGTAATGTATCCCAACGCTGCTGCCAACGGTACTGCCGGTTCCTAATGTAAGGCTTTAGGTCGGTCCAGAGGCTGTCAGATTCTTTTTCTTCCTGGGTACGGTGTTATGATGAAGCGGAAAAATGCGTCCAGTGGCCCACTTTACGAGGGCTAATTTAGGGGGAATTATTTTTGATGAATGATCATAATTGTCCGTGCAGGACGACACGCGCCACGGTGTTATACTTGTAAATCATCCTAATGCAATGTCCAAATTATGAGCAATGACGTCCCCTGGGTCCCTACCGTACCCACTCATTCAGGGACTTGCACGGGATTTTCTCTTTAAGGGGGTGTTGGAAGTTAGTGGTGTGTGAGGGGGTTCTGGGAGAATCCCTGCACACATTTAAAGAAGAGGACCTGCTTTACAACGAAATCTGACATTGCTCTGTTGTGCACCCTGTAATTAGTCCTCTGTCTTAACTTGGAGCTAAGTACAGTGGCGCCCTCAGTAACAGTTTCAGCAAACAAAGTTATCGCTGCGCATGTGAGACGTGGTGGAAAATGGCGGCGACCTTGTGAACGTTCATACAGAACTTGAGCTTGAGCTCCGCAAGCCCGAGCTCCAGCTTGAACTCCTCAAGCTCCCCCTCTACGGTTCGTGGTACGCGGGTATTGATATTATTGGTATGGATATTGACAACATACCTGCTGCACTGACAAAGTTACGAAACCTCTTTCAGGTAGCCAAACTGCTGTGTCAGAACCTGCCTGTGCCTGCAGAAAAATTCGAGACTGTTTCCTGCCTCTTTTCGGATATTGTGGGCTTCACCAACATGTGTGGCAGCTGCGCCCCCATGGACATCGTCAGGCTCCTCAACAAGCTCTACTTGCAGTTTGATCATCTCAGTGGAATACACGGCGTCTACAAGGTACAAATACTCCTCGCCTATAGGTCTATAGACACCATGTATTCTATCTGTAGGCCGATATTAATATCACATTAACCAGGAAGCATTAAATCTACCACATGTATTAGAGAACGTGAGGCACAGTGAGGCATGGGGCAGGGTGTCACATTGCCGATGCCTGTCTCATTGGGGAACCTTAGAAAAGCGAAACTGTAACTTTGTCCGTCAAACAGTGCGACATCGTCATCAGTACACAGTTCAAATGGTGGAGCCTTTGTCAGGTAGGCAAATCGTATTGGCGGACGTATTTCGACGAGGAAAAAAAAATATTTTGATGGCATTTCTTTGTGGTATTCAACAATAGTGACTTGAATCCTACGCGTTATGACTGTATAGTAGATGAAAGCGTAATCACTCAGAATTGGAACCAAAAGATGGCATGCTGTTTGCTCGCGTACAGCCACGTGCTCATACGCACATCTCAATAGCTGTGCGGTGGGCTCCGTGGTGGTGCGGCACGGTGTTACGGGAACACGTGTGTTGTGGTGGTGGTGATAGTGCTGAAAAAGCTCGCCGTTGTCAGCCTCAGAGAGGTGGGCAACGTCACGACTAACGCTCTGGGGAAAATGTGCGTTCTGAGCCGACTTCCAAGGGAACTGTGCCAACATGTCTTACAGCGTCCGAAGAAAACCGAAGAAAAACCCAGAGAAACCCAGGAAAAACCCCAGGGATTCGAACCCGGGTACCCCCCAGTCTCAACGTGATATGGCAGGCACGCTAGCCACCCAGTCATGCGAGCTGGCACACATTGGCACGAGCATATGGGGGCACACTGAAGCAGTGTACTCCAGGGCCGAGGGCGGCAGCAATGTGGGGATGGTAAACATTGCTGCGGTGCTTCCAGCCCCGCAAAATTAAACGGTGCTTCCACCACCGTGTGTCGGAGATTTCCGGCGCACGTCAAAAGAACCCCAGGTGGTCCAAATTATCCGCAGTCCTACCCTACGACACGTGCAACATGTCACCACACTGCGCAGACAAGCCTTGCGTGTAACGGTACCGTTATTATTCCAAGCTGGCGAATAGTACGGCTTCTACATAAAGTCGGATTTCTGACAGGAGAGAATTCCGCGGGGGAACACGAAGTTTCCTTTGCTGAGGCAGAGCAAGAAAAGACCGAATTTGTTTGTCGATCCCGACGCTCCTGATGTGGCGCTGCTAAATGGGAGCGATGTTGTTGGCGTCTTGCCTATACACCACGGTGCGCTCCCGCCAGCAGACGCCTCGAGCCCTGATACACGTTAGAACTTGACTTTGCATCAATTAATTTGTTGCACGCTCTTGGTATCATACTCTCCCACTGGTTGTAACACTCTGCCCGAGCCTGGGGGCACAGATACCAGAGTTAGCTGTCCATATTTTCGCAATTTGTCGGAGTATCTCTTCAAAAGTAAGGTTTATTTTGTATGACCAGTATACAACAAGATTTGTTCTAGCCAGTGGAGTTAGAAATGCAAAGTTTTCTTTCCTGTACAAAAATACAAAACATCGATTAACTTTTTCGTCTCACTGTGCCTCACGTTCCCCTATGTACCAGATGTGCGACAATAACAACCAAACGAATGTCTCGTTTTCTTTTTTATTCTTTTTTCTTGGCGTGTTATTTTATAACGCGCGGCGTTAGGGAATAGTGCCTAGCTTACTTTGAGTACTTTTACACTGCACTTTCTATTGAGAAAAATTCCGTTTCAGAAATTTCTATTGGACGTTGCGGAAAAAGAGGATGCTGATAATACCAATAAGTAATTTTTGTGACAAACAGTTACTAATTTTCGGTTCCATGCAACAGGTGGAAACCATCGGCGATGCGTATGTGGTTGTCGCCGGCGTCCCAGAGCACGTGGATGACCATGCAGACAGACTCATCAGTATGGGCCTCGACATGGTGGCAGCTACTGATACGGTACAGAATCCTGTGACAGGAGGATCCATAAAAGTAAGTAGCTATATATCTTCATAGCGAGGAAGCCTGAGTGTGGAAAAAAACGCAGAGACAGCACGCGAACACAACTGTAGAGTTTCGCTATATGCAGTTCCTCAACCAGTATGCCTGTGTCTACGCGATAATATATGAATCTAAATTTCCGTCACGTCCTGCTTGCCTCGAAATTCGAAATCAACTTTCCCGGACATCTGTGGGTCCCGCTAAACGTTGGACGTAATTATAGTGATTAAGGAGCTTTAATTGGTTGGAAAACATTCTACGTAAACATACGATAAAGGAAGTTTGCAAATCAAAGATCAGCAACGTGACGACCGCTTTTAAGGAATAAGGTGACTGTATTTTCACGTGTTTGAAGCCAACATGCTTTCGCGCGTGCGAAGGGGCGTGCCAAAAATTTCTTGCAGACTGCAAGAATGATACCCTGAAGGTCACCGCCTACCTCAGCGGCTCGCACTCCGCGAGACGCACGGTGGCCCAGAATTTAGGGCGCTTTCTTTGCGCAACAAGGCTGCCTCGGAGGCCTCCATGGCGTCTGAGGTCCAACTCGCTTTTCGACCTTCTAGTGCGGGACAATAAAAATCTTGCTCACTTCACACCCTCATCTTTTATCATCACCACGTTCTGCTATAGTCGTGACACTGCCCACAGCTGCGAGACCAACAACGGCAAGGTGCTTGTAACATCACCGCTCACCGCACACCCAGTGCACACCGTGCTATCTACTAAAATTCGCTCACGTGTTTCTCGTTATGAACTTCGTTATCTACACCATACAAGTAAACGAACGCTTGTTCGTTATAGCGTTGTAGTGGAAGAGGCAATTAAACGTAGGACAAATACAAAGGACAAATATAACACAGGCCTCACAACGCCTAGTTGCATACTTCAACTGTGAAAACTTTAAACCGTTCTCTTTCAACGAAACGATGAAATTTTTGGTGCCCCTATACTTTAAAACGTAGAGAAGTAAAAAAGTGACAAGTCTGTTTCCTCGTCCGCCTCTCGGTTATTCAATGAAGGACGAGAATTGGAGTTGATTTACACCTAAGGTGTGTCACCATATAGTGTGGCGACATGCACGTGCCGCAGGGTAGGACAACGGATAATTTCGACCACCTGGGGTTCTTTTCACGCGCGCCGGAAATCTCCGACACGCGCGGTGCTGGAACCAATGGTTACCTCCCCCACATTGCTACCGTCCTCCGTCAAATCCGTTACAGTCGCGCCTCGACGTTATACGCGTTCTGTCGTGCTACTGTTTTCCAAAAACATCCTACAGGCTTTAGTCCGTCTAACGCGTCAAAGAGCTTACGTAAAAATCTGTTGTCGTATTCCTCCTTCTATCGCATTTATACCGGGAGTATATGTGTTAGTCCTGTCCCGCTTTAAACGAAACTTGTACGCTATTTCGTACCAATTTCGATAACACCGCTGTACGGTCTGAGAGTCGTACAGGAGAAAAAGCGAGAAAGTATTTCTGCTTCAACTACGGGCTTTATGTCCCACTCATTTCTAAATCATTCGAGCAAATCTCCGCACTGGCGCTTCCATGTATCGAATGATCGGAAAGCGAGGCTTAGGCTGAGAGGAAGCTGGTTCGAACAAAATTGGCTTCCCCGGTGCAGAAAAAGAAGTTCGTGGAAAGTAGAAAAGACGGCCTTCCAGGGACTTTCTCGTCAGTTTCGGGATTACGGACGGAAAGCAATTTATTCGTCGCACGTCTTTTGCCCTGTATAGAATCGAAATGGCGATGCTTCATTTACCCGGTTGTAATGTTATGGTTAGATCTTGAATTTTGTGGGAGCGGTGGGATGTGTATTTCTAAAAATTCAAAGGGATGTAGGGAACGCGGAGGGCTTCCCCGCGATGCTTCCTGGGAAGAGTATATCTTATTAAAGGAGCACAGTGCAAACATGTCTTCCCAGTCGCGGAATGAAGGGTGCTGAGTTACCTTGAAAACACTATAAAAGGAACACACAAAAAAGGAACAAGATTCATCCGTTGTTCACGTACAATAATCACGAAAAAAAAAAGAGAGATGACAGACCAAGCGCAAACATCTTTCTTTTTCGTAAGTTTTCGGGGAAGTGGTGTTGAGATAGGAAGGGGCACTAACATGACAACATACTCGCCGAATTTTAAAGTCACAGGACTTGTTTTCCTTTTATTTATTATTTTTTTTTTTTCCTAATCACATCCCAATCGCTATTTTTTATAGCAGCATGAGCAGGAATGATTTTTCAGTGAGTGCACGCTCTTCCGTTTGCTTCACACGACATGTCCAGACTGTACTTCGTCTAATCACGGCACAGATGTAGACTTGAGAGAGATGTCACTCCCCCACCTTTTCCCTCCTCTCACTTTTTATAATCCTCTGCGCGAGTTTCTCAGATTTGAAGAAAATATTTCACAAAGGACAAAAAAAAAACCTCATTCTAATGTCAACATAGAGATGACACCACCACCGTCTACAACTGAACAACACCCGTTTAAGAGTAACAACTGTGTTCATTTTCATTGTAGATGCGGATCGGAATCCACACGGGATACGTGACAGCCGGAGTCGTGGGAATGACGATGCCACGATACTGCCTCTTCGGTAACACTGTCACAGTGGCAAACAAGACGGAAAGCTTATCAAAGCCATCCAGAGTCAACATCACAGAAGTCACTAAAAGGTGTGCACAGTTTGACAAAAGTGTTCAAGCGTAATGGAGATATGGAAGTGAGGTGATGTGCTTTGAACCGTCGTGTAATATGTCGACATGTATATCTGATATGTAGTATGACACTTCGTGTTGTGTCTGTCCTTCCGTGTTCCCTAGTCTCGGGGTTTTACATTCTGCACCGTATAAGTTTTGCAACTGTTATCTGGATTTATCGCAGCGACGTTATACGTATCACACGTGCGGACCTTCATTACAGAACGAAGAATTAACCGGATGAGCTTTTTTTTTTCTTTTTTGAGGCGGAGACCGGTTGTGCCGGCATCCCCGGCGTTCGAAGCATAGTGTGAACGAAAGGGTCCCGAAAGCCGTAAAAGTCTTGAATGAACTCCCCGCGTTCGTGATTTTTTGGCGTCGTAGTACGCAGCTTTGCTGTACCTACGTGAGCAATAACACCTCCGCTGTATATATAGTTACGAAGAACTGTGCAACGTGTTCCCTATCTGCTGTGCCTCCCTTTACCTTCCGGAAGAGTGATAAGGGTAGAATGTTAGCTTGCGGCCCTGTTGGCCCTGTGTCGATCTTCATTTTCGCATCTCTTCCAGCCACAGACGCCACTACCACTGAATCCTCCCTAGTGCTGCCATTCACTTCTAAAATCGCAAAGTCGTCTGCATTGCCTCTTTCCATCCACAGCATGTCAGACACTTTGGCCTTGCAACACGCTGCAAAATGATTCGTATTTTCGCATTTTCGGAATACTTTTCCGTATGCTGGACACTCCTTTCTGCTCGTGCCGTCCATTACACTTGCTGCACTGATTGATTGATTGATTGATTGATTGATTTGTAAAAGAAAAAAATGAAATGTTAGTCCGAGCACTCCTGACTAGCTTTCCGCCGGTTCTGTTTAGACACGGGCTCCACTGATTTTGTTGGAATACCCTACACTTTTCTGTGTTCCGCCGTCAATTTAGAGGCGTTACACAACTGCACCGCCCCTTCGAGCGTTACCTTTCCTTCACGCAATAGTCTTTCACGTTGACTCTCGTGAGAAACGCCGTACACGATTTGGTCCCGAATAAAAACTCGTTAATGTCGAAAAATTCCAGTAGTGTGTCTTAAACTGGATGTCGCGATGGAGAGACTCAAAGGACTGGCCTTCATCTTGCATCCGTGACCTGAAGATGTAGCACTCCTACAGGTTGGGACAAAAGTTTACAGGACACGCAAGCGGTTGTACTTTTTCTTCGGTGCGACGCCCTAGCGGCTGCCGGAAGCGGGAGAGTTCACTGTTTCGGAGGGGTGGAAGTGCTCGCCGCTAGCGCCACACAATGGTAGTTCCGGTGTCGCTTGGGTGTGCCTGGAAGGGAAGCTACCGCTGTGTGTCGCTAATAGCGCACCCTTCCATTCCACCCCTCCAAAACAGTGAACTCACCCGCTTCCGACCGCCGCTATAGGGTGTCGCACCGAAGAAAAAGTACGCCGCCCGCGTATTCCGTAAACGTTTGTCCCAACCTGTACGTCTCGTTGCATTTGAGCGTGCAGTATTCCTCGAGTTTACCTAACAAGGACCGTGTAGATGGCTTTCTCCTCGTCAGATATCGTAAGGGTGTTGTAAACTTCAACTGCTTCCAGCCCGGCAACGTGCAGAAGTACTGCCACTTTTCGCTGCTCTGTCCAGTACTTGTCAGTTTCCGTTGCCTCCAGGTATAACTCCAGACTTTGCAGACTTTGCTTGAACTTGCGCCAGTTTTCAGATACGTTGCCGAAAAGAACCAACCCGTCCGGCGGCCGAAGACCATCCGTGGTGTGACGGAGCACGCACTTCTGAATATACATTCAGAAGTGCGTGCTCTTGCGTGCGTGCTTCAAGTGCGTGCTTTTGGTTGAAACTGCAAGAATTGTCTCTTGGTGCAGACTCACTGTAGCTTTATTGCGTCTGTATTTATACATGGCGGGCGCAGCCATTGCCAAGGTTATCAACTTAACAATAACTTATCAGTTGTAGTAGTAGTAGACTGTAGCCGTATTAGTAGTACGAGGAACTGGTTCAGGTTGGCCACCGCTTTCCCTTTTTGTTGCACAATGTACTGCAGGCCGATTCCACCAGAAACAAAGTACGAACAAGATATAAAAGGCACCCAACCACAGCGATAAATTATGTGTGATAAAATAATTTTTCACCTTTCAACCGTGCGGAGAATTATGCCCTTGAACGTTAACGTACTAAGCACAATATCACAACAGCGCTGTTCAAACCAGTAACAAAATATTTCAGAGTAATGCGGTTACACAAGAAGGGGGAGATATAACGTATTATAACTCTGCCTACTTCTCCATCCACTTGATTTGGGCACGTGCCTCGAATGTAATGATTCAAAAGTCACAAAAGGAAAATAACTGGAAGTCAAATTTGTTTAATGCACGAAATATATACTGTACAGTGATAACTCACGAATAGCTTACGGGCCAAACCCGTCTGGTGGTAATATTCAGATTCCTCATGCGCAACAGGGCAAACGCCAGGGTAACAACTCCAAGATATATCCGAAACCAATCTCCCTTATTCCTACCGCAAATTAAATTCCGAATGAGCACGGAACCCTCTAGCCTTGTCCTATTAATCATATCCCAGTTTGCTCACGTCCGCCTTCGAGTTTTCTCTTTGTCACGTTTTCTCTTTGCATAGATAAGGAAACATCATTACTGGCTGGCATTTCTTACCGTCTTACGGGTTCTTATGCACTGTGTACTCAGTGAAAGGGCGGTTGGACTCCTCGCGTTACAAGCGTGTGTGTATAGCCTACAGCAAACATCCTGTCGCGCATTTATTTTGTCCATCCAGGCATAAATGCGGTAGCATAAAGCCGCTTACAGAAATACAGGCAACGACAGGCATTGAAGTCCGTTACTTCGAGCACACGACGTGAACGAAGTTCCACTCCAGAAACTCTAGTTTTGCACGCAAAGGGTTTTTACAGCGTACCTCACGCACCGCGTCACATGATTACACTTATATCCACGCACACTCCCAATTGGACAAAAAGAAATCAATTTCACTCCGCGTATACATCGCAGAATCCGTACGACAAACACTCACGGCATTCAGTGCAAGATAGCACCATTACAGGATCCGACAAAAAGCACCATCTTAAGTATCCCGCCTCTCCTATGTTCACCGATCCATCATAAAGGCAACAAACGCGAGGACGGGAATGAATTCGGGAGCTTCCAAAGTATAACACCTTTCAAGTACGAACCCCAATCCCGAATCGTAAGCCCGGAAAATTGCAGTGATGAATCAATGCCCAGCCGCCTTGGAGCAGTTATCACCAATTTCTATACTCCTCCTCTTATTTCTCCTCTCCGCTTTCTTTTTCTATTACAGTTTCCTTTCTAGTTGTTTATTATTAAAATCCGTCTCCGAAATGTTCTCTAGTAAAGATGCTTCGCTGGATGTGTGCTTGTGTGTGTCTTGTGTTCTCCGATTGTTTTCTCTCACCCTCCTTTCCTATCGCTCTCCCTCTTCCGCCTTCCATTAGTTGCGCGAAAGGAAAAAGAAGAAGTAAAACCATTTCCGAAGTCGGTGCTCAAGAAGACAATCAATATCGAAGAAAAATTTTGTCTTGTTTCCGGAAGGAAAGCTTGGTTCTCAATAGCGGAATTCCTTCCCGTATAGTGTCAGCTGTTATAGCGTACGTCTGACCTGTCTATAACTGTTCTAGCTAAGACCATGCTCATTAACAAGCTAACGTTTTATTTTTATTTTATTTTTTACGTACTCGTACGTGTTCTCTTTCCTTTTCTTTTGAATGTGTCCTCTATAAAAGCTAACTGAAGCTGGAAAAGTCATTTCGCGGCCCAGTTGCTCCCCTGAGCAAACGTCTCTGTCTCTAACCGAATATTGAAATTTATAAAGGCAAAAGAAAGAAAGAAACAAAGAGAGAGAGAGATGGGGAGACACAACTAAGACCCCTTAATTCCACATTCAGCCTCAGCTCGTCGCGAATCTGGCACTGGTCACATATAAATATCGCGAATTCTGCACGCTAAAATTTGTGGCTCGATTTGCTTATACTTAGTGATAAGCCCGGGATTACACATATCGCATTTGACAACAGCGACAATGCATGCTTGTTGCTGTAAGGTAATTTAAATTATTACCACCAACTAGCACGTTCAACGGTGGAAAGGAATGTCTTCTGTTCCGCACGGGCAGCACTGTGACGTTACCGTCTAATGCCATTAGGGTCCCGAATGGCATTATCCATTAATGTCGTGCCACACGTCCGTTTGTAATGACATTGAACGTCACGATACCGATGCCGCCCTTTTGGCGCCGGCATGCGTTCTTTTTCGTCGGTAAAAATTTCAAACAACTCCTTTTCCTTCATCAAAGGATACTCGTGTAACCTCAAATTATGAAATGATTAATTTGTCCTGCACGGTACAAAGTGGTTTTATGCAAGAATAAAACTGTCACTCTGCGCAGACAATGGAAGCGAGAGTGTATAGGCATTTCATTGGCGAATGAGTTGTGGTGATCTCATTGAGCAGGAACTGTCATTAAATATCCCCGTGTGGCACCGCACGGATGACATTAAGGCGTAAAGGACTGAGCACGTAATGTAATTTTTCGAGCACGTGTGGCCGGAATATTTCGAAGTGCCGAAAAGGCTTGCTAGAAATTTTCGCGCGCCCTTAAAATTCGCGAAGTTCGCAAAAATTAGGGGCATTAAGGGTTTCGCAGTAGTCCGAACGTCACTTCTGAGCGTTAAATTCGTTCGGGAGTGTTCTCCTTTTCGGTGTGGCTGTATTGAAGCATTTTCCAAAGTGAGCGCAGCGTAACCGTGACCAGCGCGTCTGCATAGATGCTCTGGAATATGGACTGAGTGCATGACGAAACATTTCGCATAATGACGTTGCAATGCAGATTCTCTGAGCACGGTTGTAGGCCGGCTGCGTGGAAATTGGTGACCACTGATCTTCTAAACTCTTGATTCAGGGCCAAATGTATTAGAGAAATAGTATGAAGAAAACGAGCGCAACTCATTACCCTTGCATTGCAAGAACCTATTTACTCACGTCACATTTCCGTTGCGCTCAAAGTTTGTGGAAAAATTGTTCAAATGAGAGCAACGCAGCGAGGAGGGTTGTTACTTTTATTTGGAAACGTAACGGGAACAACACAAGTAATGAAAGCTACGAACAGATGAGATACACAAGCGTAACGTTTCTTTCTTTGGCAGCGCAATAATTGCTAGCCTGTTGAGGGGTTAAGCGTACTTTCTACGCCATGCATGATCATAGCTGTCTCAAGACGTAAAGTCACGAATTACCACATTTTCATTTAATGCCGTCGTGATACGCAGCTGAGCGCCGTGAGGTTTAAGTGTTTTGTGTGTTTGTCTTGTCGCGTTTCCTAACAACGTTGCATGACTGGCACAGAATGATCCAAGAAATCTTTCAGCATGCACGTCCCACGCGAACTAAGGCTGATTTTCATCCAGATTTCTCTTCACGCCGCTCATGACCACAGTTGCTTCGCGGCGCTAATACGCAAAAAAAAAAGAAATGTTTCCCTTCAAGGAATCACTCATCTGCTAAGAACATCTTGCTCATGTATACTAATGCAAAACATCTTTCCAATTCGCGTTAGCAAGTACCCCGTATGTGTATGTACGGAGAACTTAAAAATTTATGATCGTGTACCAGAGACTTGCTCGTCAACATGCTGGAGGCCAATCACTGCACAGGATGGCGACGTTATCACTCCCGACCAGTAGCAGCCGCGCGACATCCGCCTTTTTCTGACGATTAACGCAAGAGCGTGGCCGTGTACTTACATGAGCGACATTCCCCACAATGCTACAGCGGAAGATGCGAAATACGTCATAGCTTTCTGCTGTAACGTGATCGCGAGCGCTGACCAAACACCACATAGAAGAGAATGCCTCTCTAATATCCCCTCGCCCTCGCGATACGTCAACCTACTCGGATGGTTTCTCTCCAATGAAGCGCGTGTCGTCTGCTTCGCCTGAACACAGTTTTCATGTAATAGGGTTTATTCACTGTCGTCATTCCTCCAGAGGGCGCTAGCCTCGAAAAGGCGAAATCGCCGCCGTGATGTAGGTCCCCCGAAGTTTGGTTCCAGTTTTCGTTTACTGCCATGAACTTTTTAGATGGCAAACATGGAAATTGCTTGGATTGTGGAACAAATAATATTCACACAGTACAGTGACTTTGAAACACCAAATATACTGTGAATGCGAAGTCGCTGAAGGCATGGACAGTCAACCTACGGACCTACATTATGGCGGCAAATCTGGTAGCGACAGTGGCGCTCTCCTGTGGATGACGTCATGTGGATAAACCCTAATGGCCGACGCCCATCCGAGTAGGATGACGTTACGCGGAACTGGTCTTTTGTCTAGGTGGTGTTGGCTCAACGTCGTGTCTTCACGTACAGCGCTAATCGTGGGGAATATTCTGCGATACAGCCACAAGATATTCCGTAGCAGACGACAGGAGAAGACGCTTGCGGTGACATCTGCTAAGTGTCGTCTGCTAAGTGTGACGCCATTCCCGATATTCCGGCACCGTGTGAATACTCAACATAACACGGGACAGAAATTCGGCTCCGTAAAAAGTGTTTTCATTTTTTGTTCCACTAGAATATTCTGTGAGGATGTCGCTCATGTGAATACACGGTAAATGTCGCAAAAAGACGCACGCCTCCCGTTTTCCACAAATCAGAGGAGAGAACGACGCCATTCTGGATGATGGTTCGCTAGGAGCATGCTATGCAGTCAAGTTCTGTTTTAAAGCAGTGTGTTTGCTACTCGAAAGCAATCTTTCGCTACTTTTTTTTTGTGTGTGTGTGTGTCTCACTCAGCTGAAGTTCATCTCATCAATTTCAGTCACCTGATAAGGCACGACTATGCGTTTGAAGAGAACCTGGACATAGGAGACTTCCCGCACAAATGCTTTCTGGTGGACATCGTGTCGGACCGCAGAAATAACAGGCTCGTTGGTAGGACGCTCCTCAGAGAAACTGCAAAAGCCAGCGAAGAAGACAGTATGCTCCTATCCCCTTCCTCGTCGCCGGAGAGAAAGAATACAAACCGTGCCTCCACTTCATTTGAACCTCAGGTAGGACATTATGCCTTGACTTGCTTGCATTTTTTTTGTATAGTTTGATTCTACGTGCCATCTGAAAGACAAAGACCTTCAAAAGTCTGGCTAGTTATTGGCTAGCGTACCCTTTCACTCGAACCTCCATTTGGCCTTGTTGGTACACGGATCTCATACTGAAACTAAAAATCTGGCTAAAAATCGCGTTATCAGAGATGGAAAGGGAATTCCTGCTGTACTGTTACAAGTATATTGTGTGTATGGCAGTCCATTAAAGTGACACTACGGACTAAACCTCGCGTCTTCAGAATCCCACCAAAGTGATGTTATTGAAATCTTCCTGCCTCACTTTACATTCCGCAAAATATTTTGGCTCTACGTGACGCGGAAGCTAGAGAAATTTAATTTTTATTTTTGATAACTGTGACGTCATGTTATGCTCCGACAGCGCGCCCGGCTCTCATCTGGCAACGTTGTTGCTCTTCGAGTCTTCTGGGGGTAGCCAGTGTACCGGGGGCTCACTTTTTGCACTCCAGTAGCGGAGCCCCAGGTGACATACCGTCCAACCGCTCCGACCTTGGAGAAGACATCTCTCCCATTTTCCCCTTTTTCGACCAGCCTGACATGACTCCTCCACCACGTGACCCTCCCCGGACGCCGGTGTCGCTGCAAGGAGACGAATGCCCTCTCCAGAACATGATATCATTGCAGTTTGTGGGCTTATGATTACGTCACTCGTTCGTTGCGTCATCGAAACTTGTGGAGCAGATCTTCAAAAACTGACAGAAGTGCACAATGTTCGTAAACAGGATTGAAATCTCGCGTATAGAATCCTTGAGGCGCCTTCTTTTCATGGACTAAATAAAATAAACGCTGTTTTCTGAGTCCGGAGTGTTGACAGTAGGTGCTCGTTGTTGTGTTTCGTCTGTGTTCGTCATTTTTAGAGCTCTTAACGGTATGAGCTTTGAGGGAATCGCACAAAAGTGTAGACAGCGTTGTTCGTGGGGGATACACTCGCACATTAGAGGGTGAGGTCTTTGTGCAGCAACGCAATTGTGTCTTAATTCGGTGGTATAACCTTACCACCCAATTTTTCGGATACCTACTTAGACTCTCACACACATACACACCTGGTTCAATCTACTAAACATCGCACTCAGCTTGTTCTTGCTTTGGGCTTAAGTCTGAGAAGATTGTAGCGAAGTGGGAAGTATTGTCAGCGAAATCCGTTTATGTGTGTAGCAACAAGTTCCAGCGGTATTGGCAATCACACTAGCTGTCGATGAAAACAAGGAGCGTGCGTGATCACGCGGCGGGTGAGCACGCTTGTATTTCTACGTGCACTGAACAGCTCGACGTAACACGCAGTGCATACCTTCTGAACCATAGTTACAACTGGTGGAAATCCTCACCGGCGCGCAGCAGCCATGATCGGACCGCATTCTTGACCTCGTCGTCGCAGCTGAAGTGGTGGCCCCCAAGGAACGCCTTCGGTGGCCCGAAGAGATGGAAATCGCTGGGGGCGAGGTCTGGAGTGTAAGGGGGATGTGGCAGCAACTCCCAGCCAAGTTCCTGTAAGGTGCGTGTCGTGAGATGCGCGGTATGCGGGCGTGCATTGTCCTGTAGGAGGAGGACTTCTTTGGTGATGAGTCCCGGCAGCTTTTGCTTCAGTGCATTATGTACATCCCTGAGAACCTGGCAGTAATATGCACTATTGATGGTGGTACCACTGGGCAGAAAATCAACATGAACAACGCCAGCCTTGTCCCAGAAAACCGTGGTCATGACCCTACCCGCAGACGGGGTGCTTCGGAACTTCTTGGGAGCTGGCGAGCCCGGATGCTTCCACTGTTTTGATGCGCGTTTAGACTCAGGAGTGAAATGCTATGCCACTCAAACGCTTTGCTGCGGCTAAGTGTATCGTGGCCATACTGAGCCTGAGGTCTTGTGTGAATTTCGGATGACTTTACGCCCTCATTCACGAGAAACTTCATGACAATTCGCTGTTCGATGTGCGCGCTCACCTCGTTGTCGGCCATCTTGTCCAGCACGTGTCTTCTGTTTTGCACAAACTTTGGACCCCCACGTGGTGAATGCGGAGGCCTGTCGCGTGTGAAAATGACGAAAAAGAAGTAGCGCGAGCCATATGTACACTCAGGAGACAGACAGTCCCGGTTTGACTTGAACACCCCTCGTACGTTCGACCAGGTAGCGATTCGGATCGCTGGACGTCTGGTCGCCTACAAAAGCACCCAATTCGCCTACATCGCTGTACAGTTACCTCCAAAAGCAGCCTCCGAGGTACGGGAGCTTATTGCTCTTCCAGCTGACGCACAGTATACGACCTGCTAAAAACCAATATGATATGGTGATAGCAGAATAACACTGGTTTCAGCAACTCTTATCACTAAACAGGTGTGGGCAAGCCTTACGTGGATGCGGCGGCCCATTGGCGGCACCACTGTTGAGAGCTCCACCTTCTGGGATGGCTACTGTGCAAAGACTTGTATTAATCCTCACTGCCACCGGGGCAACAGTACTAGACATCGGACGTGCCTAGCCAGCCACCCGGTCAGATGACACCCTCAGCGTCTTTTCCTGTCGTCTGCTATCGCAATATCTTGTGGCATGGCCAAATACGATACACTGCTTCAGTTCCGTTTAACGACATTCCTCCACATGCATCAAACAGTACCAGACCCAGCCATCACTGCCCTTACATCTGCCGTGTAGTAGCTGCAAATCACAGTTCGAGAACTTTGCCGAATGGTCGCAATATGTCAATGCAGGAGCCGCTGTACTGTGCACCTCAACACTGCGTACACTCCACAAAGACGTGCCCCTCTATAACAATGTTATACCGTCCCGCCCCTCCACAGAAGCTGGCTGGTGTCACTCATCAGTCATTCACGGACGCCTCACAAGCTGTCCCAGACCACGCACCTGACCGAGCCAGAAAATCAGCTGACAAGTACAGGATGTTCCAGGAAGCTTCCTTCTTCCGCCTCCTCTAATATCGGCTCACCTTTCGACGCTCAAACTCGGCGCATAGTCTCGTTTTCTACTTTAACTAGAATGGTAATGGAACGTCGAGTGTGCAATACCTGAAGGGACATCCTGTGGTAAAGTAAGAGTACAAGTGTTTCTATATGGGCCGCTAAGGCCCGTTAATTGAATTTAATTGTGTTACCAACCGACCAGAAAGCTCCGACTAGAGTTTCAGTCAATTCCGTGCTAGCTGCGAACCTGAACAGCACTGAAGATAGTGAGAACTTCATTGTACCTCCCTGCATGGTTGCGGAGAAACGCAACTACTTACACAAATACGAGACTTCGCTAGAAGTTTGACCGTCTTAGACATGGCGGGAGGCGAAGGCACAACTGTGATATTCATATTTGGACTCCCTCCGTCGCAAGACTTAACCGCATAACGCACGAGCGCGTGGATCCCGATCGCCGATCTGGTACGCTAACCAGTTACGCTACCCTGGTATCTACTTTCCGACGACTTACCAAGGAAGGGGCCTCATTCAACTAACAAGACACGCACTAACTCTCTTCACACACTCTCCTACATTTCTTCTCATACACTCACATACATACAACGCAAGTACGAGGCAGCGGCATCTGGTGAACGGGATGGAAAGTAACCGCTGTGAGGCTGAAACGCACAACAAACGAACAGAACACGAGCCTCCTGAGAACGTGAACAATTGAAATATGGCAGCCGTCGAAAAAGCCAGACAATGGCGGCAATCGAACCACAAACCTCATGATTCCCGGTCGAGTGCGTGACAGGTATATGGTTAGCCTGCCCAGCGGAATCTACCACCACTGCCTTCGTCACTTTGCCGACCCACCACCATCTCTGCCATCCCGTCTGTATATCCATCGTGCGTATAGCGGCCACTCCCGTAGTTTTGGAACGAGCACACCCTTTCGGTCTGCCTTTCTCCTTCCTAATAACCTTTAGACAACCCCAGCTGTCGATGAAAACAGCGTGAACTGTATGTGCGTTGGCCTGTATCGGTTTCCGTCGTGTAGTTTATTCATTGCAGTTCCCAACGCTGTTTTCTACATGTAATGTATAGCTTCGGACGCAACGATGTGCGCACAATTACCATCGAAGACAACCAATGAAACTGCTCAAGTGAAGGAGGCCTATGTTCCTCGTGATTTTAATGAGCTGAACAAGGACAAGGCCATGAAGTTTGTCTCACCCACGACCATTGGGTTTCGAGAGGTCAGCCGCGCGACCACGGGTCCACGGCTTACTACGCATAAAACATGGTTACGTGTATTTCCTCTCGTTATCAGGATTACCTGTGTGATCCGTAGTGATCGATGTAGGCAACTCTGAAATTCTCTTCGATCCCATCATGCACCAGGAGCTATGGCATTATCTTGGAACGTAATGTAACCCGATTAAGGCACTCCTTTGTTACATAAAAAAGCAATAAGGTAATTGGTGTAGATTTACACGTAAGGTACATCAATAGACCTCTACCGGAGAAACGTCAGCATGACGTTTGTAGACAGACTGAAACCGAAACAAATCGAAAGGGGAGGGCTGGATTCCACGAATGGTCACTTGTACGTTGCGTCCTATCGAAAGAAAAGTAGGACCGAAGGTCGCGTCCCTTTCAGGGACCATCGTAATCCCCTCAAGCCCTTGGCTTTCGTGTGCGACCTTGTTCACCCCCTAGCTTCGAGCTTAGTTCAACTCAACCAAATTGGTGGTGCTGTCGAACACTACGACGTCATTTGTTTACAAACAGGGAGAGGTCCATTGCTACATCTTTGTTACATCAATTTAGAAACAGATACTGCTTCCCATCCTATAGGCAAGTGCCGTTTGCAAGACTGACCCTCTCTCATGGATGGGTTCATACCACCTTTCTGATATTTGACAACCGCGGTTCAAGGTTAACCGTTCTGAATGTCCACCTGATGCCTTTTCTGGACCTTTCTTCAGCGAGACTGCTGTGGCAACCGTGAAAATTTGACCGGGTTGACGGCACACATTTGAACTAGCAATCAGTGCAACACCGTCCTGTTGTGTGCTGCACAAATAGACCTCTTCCTGTTTGTATACAAGTGATGTCCTAGTGTTCGACAGCGCCACCAATTTGGTAGAGTTGAACTACGTTCGAAGCTAAGGGGGCGAACAAGGTTGCGCCCGGAAGCCATGGTCTTGAGGGGATTACTCTGGTTCCTGAAAGGGACGCGACCTCCGGTCCTCCTTTTCTTTCAGTAGGAGGCAGCGAATAAGTGTCCATTCGTGGAACGAAGCCCTCCCCTTCAGATTTCTTTCGGTTTCAGTTTGTCTACCAACGTCATGATGACGTTTCTCGGGTAGAGGTCTCTTGCAAGAGAACTGAAATAGTCTTCCCTTAGAGCTGGCCAAAATAGATTACCAAACTTTCCAGAAACGCTTGGTGCGTAAACGTATACCAAAAAAGGTTTAGAAGAACCTCAAGACGAGAGAGGGACCCCGATATTTCGAACAGAGACTGTTGTTGTTCTGGGCAACGTCCCCATCACTGGCATGATACTTAGTGGGTTAGGGATGATGTGTTAAAGCGTTCATATCTATAATACCCGTGATAATACCCATGTCAATGATGAGGACGGTGCCCAGAAGAGCAGCCTCTGTCCCCAATATCGGTGGTTCTCGTCCTAAGGCTCTTCCCTGAACAATTCCTTAGAGGCTTTCCGAATTTTCTATCATTTTTGTACAACGTGTGTGTGTGTGTGTGGTATAATTTTGTAGCGACGCGGGTTATTATAATGTGCGCATTATGCCATACCCCCCTACGAAGTCCTTGTAGACCTCTGGGGCACGTTTTTAAACAAAGAAGTAAACGTTGATCCCATCGTCAGAAATATCTCGCAAGTGGCCCTTTGCTACATAAATCTTCCAATGATTACCCATCCCTTTTGTCAAATAGACAATAAACATTAAAAAGCATATAGTAAATAGACAAAAAAACAGGTAATCCAGAGATAATAAAACTGATAATAAAAAAGTTTTCGAGAACCAGTAGACAATTTTGTGTTTCCTTTGTAGTGTTCATTCTCAGCACTTCGGCATCCGTAAGGGACACCGCATTTATCTTTGAAGCATGACGTCTGAAAAAAATTTTGTTGTCTAATGCTATCACGGCTTTTCTAAAACCGTAGTGGTGCATAGGGCGGATTAAAGTCGATAAACGATTGTCGGAACGAGCATGCACCTATTCGATCCATATGGCGTCTTTCCTCGTCTCTTTTTTTCGTGGGCTCCCCGAAGATGATAAATGTCCCGGATTTTTTATTGTTCAGCTCTTTTCGTGTTTTGCTTTTTTTTTTTCGTATTTTTGCTTACTCCGTATATGCAGTGTCATGTGCGTCGCTTTCCTTGTTTCCCTGTTCCCTGGCGTTACTCTAATTGTTTCCTTGTTTCGAGACTATGTAATGAAGGTTTCATGAAAGCTAGTTTCTGTACATCATGAGTAGTCAACGCCGTACAGAGGTTTATACAGAATCGCAACCACGTCTATAGATGGTACTAGACGCCGTACTAGACATGGTTTTCCTGAACAGCCTCCATAAGAAAGCGTATTAATAAATAACTAAAGTAAATAAATAAATAACATTGTTTCATTTGTTGGTTGAGGTCTGCCGATAAACTGTGTTTCGTATATTTCAGATCGAAGAGGAGTTCAGCGGCAACGCCGAAGCCCCAACCCAGGCAGCCTTACTCCCGAAGGAACCTGACCGCTCGCCGCTGTTCCAACCCCGCAACGCCATCGATGCCACCGCGCAATTTGCCGCTACCAACAACACTTCGCCGGAAGAACAGGAACATGCCTCCACAAAGGCCTCGTTTCTCAACGTCAAATGGCGGGCATCGCAGGCCGCCCGCCAGAAAAGCAAGAATGACAAGAAAAACGGATCTTTCGAGAACGCCGACTCGGAACCACAATCGGCACGCGAATCCTCTTTAGAACTGAGTCGACTTCAGCAGGAGAGTCCCGAACCCAAGCCGTCCCGCTTACAATGCCCTTTCTTCAGATTTCGATCAAAGACCACGACAGAGGAACCGGGCCACCCTTCGAACTCCAAGGTAATCCCTGTCGTAGCAGCAGTTCCGCAAGTACAAGAAGTGAAGAAGAACGATGGCAAAAAGAAGGAGAAGTTCTGGTCCAGAGTCATATTTCCTTCCTGAGTTCCCGACCGTCTGCTTCTGCGTGCGACTTCAATCCACAAGGGCTAGCCAGAAACCCAAAGAGCTGTTCACCTACCCGTCGCCAGCATCAAGTGCCAGCCTTTGTACATGTAGATAAGCATCCGTATCGGAACACGGTACCATGCCTCCAAGAGCACCAGTGTTTCAAAATGGAACCGCAGCAGGTTTCAAGTATGCCGCACAAGATCAAGCTATTTCTCCTACAAAAATACACGAAAGAGGAAGAAAAAAAAAGTGACTGCACACAAGGTTTTGCTCGGTACGTTTCTCGCGCGAGAGCTGTTACTGTTCCCCTTTGTTGATGCACACAGATGCCGTTTTTGTGATGTTTATCCAAGGAAAGAGTCAATAAAAATACGTCGCGTTTCCCAAGTTTTGTTACCTTCAGTGTTCCACTTGCACGCGGCGTAGTGCCCAAAAAAAAGCGCGCACTGATAAGCACACGCGAAAGACACTTGCGCCGCACGGAATACTTAGCGGCAAAAGAAGAAAGGAGAGACTAAGAAAGTTCTCACTAACGTGTCTATCAGACGCAGAAACGGCGTCTGTTGCCCTCTCACACATCCCACGATAAAGGCACCTGCGCTGGAACCGGCTCACCCATCAACCTGCAACACTGCTGCGCCCCTGTGTGCTGCACTACCACGTGTACCAGATTCGTAGCCAGATAATTATTTCGGGGGGAGGGAGGGGTCTATGGGGACCTTGCATGGGGGAGGAAGATTACTCTTTGTTTCACTCTCCCTAATAGACCAGCAAAGGTAGGGTTGAACCGCCCCTGACATGTACATATCAATTGTTATTGTCAGCAGCATTACCTGTCACGCTAATTGCTTTTCTTCCTGCTGCATCATTAAGGAAGTTGGACTTTGCGCCCTGCAACACACGAAATACCCTGCGCACAGTGCTTCAGCAATAAAACGAAATATCCACATCACTGTCGTCCTCGCTTCACTACTTCCTAATTAGCTACCTTAAACGTTAAGTTTCCCCTCCCCCGCTACGCACTTCGACAAGAACAAAGAAAACGCCCCCCCCCCCCCCCCCAACAAAAAGCCCGTCCTTCCGGCTCAGAAAAAGTGTAACATAGCGGTACAAAATTATTGCGCTTGTCCAGCACCACCTAGAAAAAGCCAGTAAAGGCACTAAAAGTCCGCGATCACGACCGCGCTTGGGCGGGCGTAGCTATATGTGGAGACGATCTGCTACCAGCCGCACACGCATGCACTTGTAGCCTATTGGCTGCTGGAGGCACGAGTCATTAAAACAGGCTTGCTATATCTAGGTGGCGTTGGCTTCTCATGTTATATCTCTCTGATGTTTTATGAAGTGAGGCAGCGCCACCTGGATGAAAGGCTACTCCATACCTTCTCATATCCCTTCTGTGCGTATACAGTCCAAACTCGTTAATGTGAATACCGCTGTTCCCGCGGATTTCGGTCCGAAAGCGAATTGTCATATTAACGAACACCACGTGTTACGAGTCGTATAACCTACCCTTTACGTAAGCTGTATCATGGACATTGTAGATCGTACTATATCCAGAGATAACTAACTCTCTTTGCCCAGTCGGGGAGATCCTGGCACGTGGTAGCATGGTCGCTCCTTGAATCTGACTCATATCTGCTTCTTCGTTCCGGCAGTCAGCTCTGTTCGTGTGCGCATGGTCGATGAATGCCGTATGACTGCAGCAGGTCACTAAGACAGTATGACCAAGACGGGGGCATCATAAGTCACCCCGAAAGCGGGCCCACGTTTTGGCCGTTGTAGGTTAGGAGAACCGCTGGTTCAGTCATAGTATAGTAACGAGGGTATAGTAACGCATATATAGTATACGCGTATAGTAAAGCAAACGTGTTCGCCCCTAGTTGTGCGGAGAATATCATTAACGAAAAAGCGTTAGATGAGGAGGCCATTGGGAGGGAACGGTTTCCTAGGAAAAAGTGGTGTTTTGGTGCTTTATGGCACAAGCTGAGGAAAAGGGTCATGAATGGGAGAAGCCGTATTTACGAGGTTCGACTACAAAGCCGCGTTGTCATCCAGCCCTCCACCACAGACGAACGCAGAAATATGTGGCTACGAGTGGCTGGTGATGGCTCACCGACATCGCTATGAGCGCTGAAAGCATAGCGGTGGTTGGAACTACTTAGGATTATGGGAAGTGTTACATCTTGTAGAAGCGGCCAAAGACCAAACGTCACTTCCAAGAGACAAGCGTTTAATCAAGAAATAATCGAGTACATCTTCCTTAGGCCTGTCTAACACTACCGTGTTTGTCGTCAGTTTGCTTCAAAAATAGAACCTACGGGTAATAGAGCTCCGTAGGGTCCATGGGTCCGTTTTAGCTCCGTGAAAAACACAGACGAGAAAAACGTTAGTGTGAAACGGACTTACGCAGTGCACACGATTCGTCACGACTCCTGGCGCCAGTTACGGCCCCCGTACAGCGGGTCTGCTTTATCGCATTTGATAACACGCAACATGCTCGATATCACACCTTCCCCCTTAAGTTTGGTACGCAGCAAGGTATCGGTGCATCACAGTGCTCAATAGTTAACGGAAGATTTCTTACAGAATAGATTTCTATGATAGATTAGGCATTACAATATCAAATAAGGAAAAAGACATGCATTAACAGGTCACCGAAAATCACTTGTTTCTGAAGTCCACAGACTCGTATCTCTTTGTAGGCACACGAACACGCTCACTCCTACGCGGCGGCACTGTCTCTGGCATCGGCGCAAGATGGGTGGGTGGCCACGTCTCGTGTTGCCCCATGCTTCCTTAGTTCGGGGTAGGAAGGTCAGCCTTCCTAAAGGAGGCTTGCGTCACCCGGTTGTGGTTGATGTGTAGTCCAAGATGATGAGTCACCGTTGGCGATCGTCACACTGGTGTTATCGTTGCTCGTCGAGCCCAGTTCAGCCACAGGCAAGGGCAGGTCCCTCGGCAGAGCACTGCTAGAACCAGACCTAGTCGGTAAAGTATGAAGTTGGTCCGCATGCATGAACCGTATAACAGCGCCGCCAATTTTTATTAGATATGTAACGTTCGCACCCTCGCTTGGTGTCTCGTCGACACTTCAGTTCACGTCTCTCCATGTTATCTGCGAAGCTCGGTTTCAGTAAGGAGAGCTTCACTCGCGATCGTCGCCTCAAAAATACTTTCGATTGTGTTTTCATGTCACTGTATTGTGTATTCTGCGTATTACGATATGCCATAAAAAATTAGCAACGCGTTCTTGCAGTGACAGTTCTCCTGCAGAATCCTTTTCAATGTTACTTGTTTATCAAGCGCTTTCTTTACGGCCTGTACTAACCGCACTGCAGCTCCATTTGAAACCGGATGATAAGGCAGAATGGTCGTGTGTCGTACATCGCACTCTCTCAAAAAATGCGTAAACTCACACGTGAATTGGGGGCCGCTGTCGCTAACTGTTCCGGAAAACCATAAGCCGCGAATACAGCAGGTTGTCTTTCAATAGTTTGCAGTGACGAAGTCATGGAAAAAAGCTTAGTCCGCTTCGAATAAGCATCGACGAGCACCAAGAAGTTCGTCCTTCGCATATAATCCATGTACAGCTTCGTCCAAACTTAACTTGAACACGGCGCCGGCCTGCGGAACAAGAGGGACGACACCCTAGCGGCTCTAACTGGAATTATCAGGAGAGAGCGTTTAGGGCTGTCCTACTCGCATAACGGGGACACCCGTCTGAGCACTGGTGCTCCGCTTCGAATGGGCAATGATAGGAGATCCAAAGCTTCAGCTTGTTTCCCAAGCAGATATCGCTGATAGCTGTGAAGCAACATCAGTTGCTTCAAAACTGCCGTTTCCTTGCTATTAACTGCGCGAGATAGGCTTTGTGCGTTTAAGCGCTACAAGATAATTTCACTCGCATAACGAACCCGAGTTATTCTTGAAGCAGCATGGAAGTGGGAATGGACAGTGAATATGTGAATAATGCGAGCGAGTAACCACATTGTAATGTCGCATGGAAAATTCCATTCTTACGACGTTCTACAAAGCTTTCTTTACCCTAAATTATTTCGACGTATAGCAAGCTGCTCATCCTCGTTGTTGTTTGAAGAAATAAATAAAAAGTAGCACTCATAAGAGCGCCGTCTACTCCACATTATTTAGTTAACATGCTTAACTTTTCTCTTATGAGTCTATCTTAAAAAGACTCTTTCAACATCAGGCTCTCAGACCCCCGGGACTTCAGAACTTTATCGCAGATCCCCACAAGCAAATCAACCGGGTCCACTTGTGCCTTAAAGCTGATTTCCATTTCATGAAAGCGACAACGAAGGAAAGGGAATTTGTGAGCTCTTTTAAGGAACGGTCGTTGTTGAAAAATAAAGGTTATTAGTGCGCTAACTGTGTGTCCGTCGTCCTCGTGTTTTAGCGCTTTTATTCTGCCGTGCTTTAAGCAACAATCTTTTCCAGCGCAATGCATTTACGTGTATTATTTCATTGCTTTCATTCTCAATCAACCAAATATCTCAATCAAAATCTCAATCAAATGAAAAAATCAATGTGACGCCACTACAGCAATATGACGCATACCAATGACATGGTTGCTAACGGCGCGGACAATCACTGATCAGATGGTGAAGATTTCAATCGCCCGCAGCAATCTCCAGAACAGACTGGAACGATGTGTAGATAACAAATATCCACGTAAAAGTCAGCGCCCGTTCGAAGCAGAGCACCAGTTTACGGACTGGCGCCCCCGTGATGCGAGTAGGTCAGCCCTCAATGCTCCCTCCCGATAATTCCAGTTAGAGCCGCTAGGGTGTTGTCCCTCTTCCTCCGCGGGCCGGCGCTGTGTTCATGTTAAGTTCGGACGAAGCTGTACACTCCTTGCCAACAATGGGCAGAGTCCTCCTACCGCTCAAGCGGTACTTTGAGCTGCTGATTGGACACTTCGACATATAGAACAATTACGAACATGCAACTCTGTCCTTATCCATGCAAGGCCACGATACAAAACTCCGGGCGAGCATTTTCATATGACGCAACCTTAACCTTGCGAGTAGAATCACTCTCAACCCCAGGGCAGACACTCCTGTTCAAGCGAAAGCTCATTCCGACGGGCAAAATAGGGTGCCAAGTCGCCCTCGCGTGCTTGAGTATAGGCCAGTCGTTCAACGTGTGATACGACGCTTTCCTCAACACAGGACCCCATTTAGTCACTTTTACCAGTTCCATCACCTGTAAAAGGTAAGCACTCAAAAACAGCTAGACATTAAAGATTTTTGTGACTTTCACTGTTGGCTAAAGGAAGACTCGACAAGGCGTCAGCGACCTCCACGTTTCGACCCCTGCGCAGGGGCGGATTTAGACGGGGGGGGGGGGGTCCTCTTGAGAGTGAGGGAGGTATTCTGACCGCCCTCAATCTCAGTCGTTACAATTCCATCGATTTTCAATCGTTTCAATCGATCTTGGTGGTGTAATAGCATGTTGTCCAAGGCAAGAACCCCCCCCCCCCTGAAAAATCCTGGGTCCGCCTCTGCCCCTGCGGTATTTTAACGTATAGCTAGATAAGATTACGGACACCGGCGGATGCTATAGCGACCGCAAATGCAGAAACACCACATTGTGGTCCAGTTTTCCGAGCAATGGTTGGTGAGCAGTGTGAATCGAAAAGTTTCGGCAGAATGAATACCGATGAAATCATTTTAAGACTGACTCATGCGATCGAGTTTACGTTCGGCTCCGGCGAGGGATGGCGGCACCGTCGGAAAATTGTTTTCTTTGTTTTGCTTTCCTCCTGCGCTCCAAGGAAGTGACGTAATCGGCGCTAGCGTGCAGAACATGCTAGCAAACGAGAAAACCACTATTTTCATACGCAGGGATCTGGAAATTGGCAGTAAGTGTCGAATTTGTTGATTGCAATCAATTCCTAGACAGTTACTGTAGGGAATGACATCGTTTTCTTCCAGATATCGCGGCCGTGCGTACCGAGAGAAGAGATTTTTTTTGCATTTCCCATAGACTCCCATGTAGAAACATTTGACAAACTTTAATTCATCAAAAATCATTGAATCGCTTCAAACCTTAAAAACCCCCTTAGAGCATAAAAAGCCTTAACGCACTACGGACTAAATCTCGTGTCTTCAGAATCCTACCAGATTATGTTACTGAAACCTTCTTGTCTCACTTTGCATTCCTGCAAAATTTTTTGGTGCTACGTGACGTAAAAGCTAGAGAAAATTAATTTTTATTTTGTTTTGATATGTGTGTTGTGTTTTGTTGTGTTATCTTGTTGTGCTCCGACGGAGCGCAGGCTCTCATCTGGCAACGTCGTTGCCCTACTAGTCTTCCGGGGGGGGGGGGGGGGGGGCTCACTTTTTGCACTCCGTTAGCGGAGCCCCACCTGACATATCATCCGACCTTCGAGAAAACACAAAGGAGGGAGTAGACATCTCTCCCATTTTCCCCCTCTTTGGAATCGCTGAAGGCGATTCCACGAGCACATTTTAAACCGAGCATTCGCTCGAAGGTATGTAAGCCTGCCGCTGGAATGCGCTCTGGGATCTTGGTTACATGTTAATTGTAATACGGTCGTCCTCATTCTCTCGCACGTCTGCGAACTGCATTTTCAGCAATCGGAATTGCGGCGAAACTCACGCACAGCGCTTGGGCCACTGGAAAGGCGACTGAAATCGAAAGCGATCGACTACGACTGGTGCCAGGTGCTGTGCCTTCAGTTATTCAAACTGCCCTGCCTGCATGTCATCTACGCGTGCTCGTAGCGAATCCAGGAACTCCAAACGCGCCAGGATGAACGACACTACCCTTCAGAAAGCCCTAGAAAATTCACTAGGAACCAGAAGAGAAGGGGGATGATGAAGTATGACAACTTACTTGGTGCTTAAAAAGCAAGTTAGGAGGCAACACCAATTTTGGACAATGAGTGTGACCGACAAGTGTGTGATGTTCAGAGGTGGGCACCCTCACGATATTTGAGGTGAGGTGAGGGCCAATTTTTCTGGTGATGTTTGAGGTGAGGAAAATTTTCAAGAAACATTTTGAGGTGAGGTGAGGAAAACTTTATGAACGCGCACTTGATGAAAACTTTTTCCGCGCGTACACGGGATATCTTTCCTTCTTTTTGCAGCTTCTGTCTCTCACCTGGGCGGGGACTGTCCTCCTCTCTCGCCGGTAATACGCGCAACTTTTACGGGTATAACAATCGTTCCACGAAGCGTTTTCTGTGATTGATTAGGCCAAATCTGCCAGAAAAAAAAAAGAAAAGAAAACGTTACATTGACTAAGCAATTTCACGAGTTCATTGGCAGTCACTCAAAGCCAAGGCGACTTTAATTATGAAGATTCTTCAATCCCTGCAAACGTCACGTCGAATACACAAATAGCTTGAAAAAATTTAGGTGAGGTGAAGAAAAATTCTAAAAAAATTTCTGAGGTGAGGTGAGGTGCGGAAAATTTTCTCCCAGAAAATTGGGGTGAGGGCCAGGCTCGTGAGGACAAACGCCCACCTCTGGTGATGTTTCTCACATTGAAAGCAACCCATCATCGCACTTAAGGTTTTATGTAACATTTAAGTGTTCGTAGGAGTAAAGTAGTATTTTCACGTTCGGATAAATATATAAACTTAGAAGTGCTTCATTTAGCAGTTGGCTTGTTCTTGAGTTAATGCTAAATTCCATTACCTTCGTTAAAACATCGCTTTCAACAACGAGAGCGCGACGTCGCTTGTTTAGGCACGCTCTGGCGACCGTCCAAGTATCAGAGGGAAGCAGCGGAGGGAGAACTAGCGTGACGCCACGGCGTGCATGAAGAGGCCTTGTGTTATCTAGGTGATGTTGCCTCACATGACTTCACCACGTGACGTACTTTCACCGTACGCCGGCGTCGTTGCTAGGAGACGAGTGCCCTCACCAGAACATGCTATTACGTCACTCGCTCGTCGAGTCATCGAAACTTGGAGGCTCAGCAAATCTTCAAAAATTCAGAAATGCACAGCGTTCGTAAACAAGGTTGAAATTTCGCGTATCGATCGCTGGAGGCACATTTTCATGGTCTAAATAAAATAAACACTGTTTTCCGAGTCCCGAGTAGCACTTTAATCATTCCCTAAATAAAAGAAACACGCCGGTACCTGTTTCGTGCATAAATTGATCGAGGTTTACGAGAACCCTGTGAGAGTCTGCCTTAAAGGAAGGCTCTATTCAAACTCGACTCCGGGACAGTACGAAACTATTCTAATGGTGTGTAAATACGTTCTTCCGAAATAAGAAATAAAGTTGGTTTGGCAGTCGGGGACTCGTTAGTTATGGCAGAAGAGCTGGGAAGCTCAAAACGAAACCGAAACTTCTAAAGGTACCATGCGTGACGTCACAGGTAGTCTCGTGTGGGCCACTGGCTGTTTTTCGGGCACGCGCTTTGTAACTTTTTCGTGCCACATGGATGACCAGTCATCTGCTTCCTCGATTTCGTTCTAAACTATGCGCAGCGGTAAAAGCAAAACCTACAGGAAGCCGCACACGAGGAATACCGGTGAGGTGAACCCCAGTGTTGCTGGACTGCTTTTCCGGGGATGAGCGCCTAATCACTCAAAGTAAAATATTAGTTTCTAATTATCTGTGCGACTTGGGGATGAGCAATTGTATTCACTTAAGTATCATACGGTACAGATTGATGTCTCACTGTTACCTCGACACCTTGGAGCGCCTGTTTTTCACACTGCGAATAATCTGTAGGCGTCAGCTTACGAGACGCAACTGCAGTCTTGTCCAACCAGTGTAACATGAAAAATAACTCCAAGTCAATACGCTGAAGCATCGCACATAAATCCCAGGGGCTTCTTAACGACGTAATACGTTGATACACTACTATTTACAAGAAGTGTCTTCGCGCTTTCTTGCATTCCTGGGACCAGCTAGACCTTTGGCCTTTCTTCACCACTGTTGACACGTTTCTGAGCTTAAAAGTCAAGTAGACCCAAATATGATTTCAGTTCTGTAACATTCTTCGGCTCGCGCGCCGTTGAGGTTTGGTAGATATGCCATAAGCGCTAACTTTATGACCCAATACACTGCAAAACCAGCGAAGAATTTGCACTTTTCTTCCTCCATAGTTATGTTATGGTCCTTCAGGCGTTCAGACATCACTTCTAAGTTCGTTTCACTGTCGTCTACAGTGGAGCCTGCAACAATCACATCGTCGATTAACATATGCTACCTTAGATGTGCCCTGCAGTACGCCATCCGATAGAGACAAATTGCGGGTGCACTGGTTATGCCAAAAGGTAGCCTCTGGTATTCATACCAGCCCATGGGAGCGTTCGCGGTCAACAATTTGCGTGACTCTGGGCTCACTTGCTGATACACAGACATTAAATCCACGACGCAAAACATTTTACTCCCAGCTAAAATCGCGAACACTTCTTCCGGGTGAGGTAGAGGGTAATGTTCCGTTCTTAGAACAGGATTACTAGTGAACTTATAGTCTCCGCATAACCTTACTGACTGCTGCTAACCGCTGACTGCTTGCATTGCGGAGACGCGCAACTATGTGTGTCCCCTCAGACAACACAATCACATCCCACGGACGTCAAAGGGTATCCTGCGTGGGACATTGGAGATATCCTGGGGAGCTAACTGTGACGTCTCTTGGATGGCATCAGACGTCCAATTGGCACATCCCGGGTTGTCCGCGGGAAATCCTGGCGAAGTCGCTTTATTTCATATCTCGGACGTGTTTGGTACCATTCTATGTGGTTCTTTATTTTTGTACACGCTCAAGAAAACGATCAAATACCAAGTGCTCTTGTAATATTTATTCATTTCAACATACACTGCAACAGTACCACAAAAGTATAAAACACATTGGACATGCGTGCGCGCATGCTAAAAAAATACACATTAACTCAGGAAGGGGAGTAAACTGCTTGTCCCATAGCGAATCCCTCCAGAGTGTGAATAAACATATACCCCCCCTTCCGGAGTTTTACCACTTCTACACAGTAAATTCAAAAACACCCTTTTGGGTATAAACCGCTTACACCTTTTTGTCCTATGGCTGGCACCCTTTTTTACACCGCATCAACTGTAACACCCTTTCAAAAAGGTGTATTGTGCAAAAAACACCTGTTTAAACATCCTTTTAGGAGGGTGTTTAACACTCTTACACCCTTTGGAAAGGGTGTAAGCTCCCACGGCAGCATGCCGAGCCATGCAGTCCGACGTTTTTGCTTGTATGGCAACAACCACCCTAGCGACGGCACAGTTCCAGCCGTGGTTCCACAGCAGAACCTAAACTGGAGCGCAGCGCGTCACTGGCAAACTTCATCGTCCTAGCAACACTGTGAGTGAGCAAAAAAAAAAAAGAACAATTCAAATAAAATGAAAAAAAAAACAGTTGAACATATGTAAGAGAAGAGGTGAAGATCGCAACATCGTAACGCCGTCCGTGCTCGTGAAATGAGCGGCGTTACGATGCTGCCATCCTCAGACGATGCCTGTAATGAGCCCGAGCACTCTCGGTGTGTGTATTGGCATCGAGGCGGAAGACCAGTCACAAGGACTGGCTCCCATATAACTATCTCAACAAGCTAGGACTAAAACTAGAACTAGTGCAATGCCAACTCCTGCTTGTGAAATCACGTCACGTTAAGGATTGCTGTTCGTGCTTGTCGTCGCCATGCAACAGACCAAGACTGCGGAGAGTTGCGTACGGGATAACGGCACGAAAGAAAGTAACGCTTAGTAATGAACAACGTACCTTCCATGCGTTTCTTCGAATAGCACAGACGAAGTTAGCCAGCGTCTTCCGAACTCCATAGCACCGAGGACTGCTCTCTCCCTCTGTAAGACTCTGCGAACACCCGCTCGAACGAGGCTTAGAACGTGTGACGTCCCCCGAGCGCGACCGCCGCGTACTGCTATGCAGCGCGCAATCCACACTTGGTAATTTATCTCTACGGCTAAGAGAATGAACTGTCGTCTATCCCGGATTGGAACGGGGGGTTGAAGGAGCGTTTGAATGGTGCCCCAGCGAATCCGTGGAACCCCATACAGCTCCTCAACTCTGTGCCACAAAACGTCGGGAACGAGACACTCATGAAAAGCGTGCTGCGCAGTTTCATGGCTAGAACAGAAAGGACATCGAGGCGAGGTGAGACCATAACGATGCAAACGATCCCTGAGCGGCAGGACATCGTGCGCAAGTCTCCACTGCAAACTTGCACGACGAGAGTCCAACCATCCTGCAGTAGCGTAGCGCCACGCGATCTGACGCGGAACAGATAGCTCCGGTACACCCGTGGGTGCCGGAAGTAAGCCCAGCAGGGACACATAGAACCGCCTCACTGACCATGTAGAAAGATCAGCGTCCACGTGGCTCTCGCGGAGGCGACGGACTGATGACACGTACTCTTTTAAGTGGGGAGCAGTAAACTCTGAGCGCGGCCTATTCTGCTGAAAGGAACAAAAGAAACGAATCTCCGGGCCAAGAAGGTAGTGCAAAAGGTCGTGTGCGGGATGGTTAGGCTCACTCAGGGCATCAAAAATTGCCTTTATACCTAAAGCAAGGCACTTCACTTTTACATGTGGCACTCGCAAGCCACCAACCTCACGCGACTGGTACAGACGCGCGCGCGACACCCATTCCACACTGTTACCCCATACGAACTGAAAAGCAATACGGGTCACAGTAAGAAAGATCTGGCGTGGCGGAAGCGATATGGTACCATGGTACCAATACTTGCTTAAGAACCACGACGCCGCTAGCCGGGCCTTACAAGTAAGTGGAAGAACCAGACCCTTCAATTCACGGAGCACGGGAATGCTACGCTGGTGAATGCGCATCCACGATGATACTGCGATTCCCCGACTATTGAAATAGTATCCCAGTATGCGTAATTCAGTTTTTACTGGTATCCCGAATGGAGACGCACAGGAGGGGACTGAATTGATAAAGAGCGCTGCACTCTTATCCCTGTTTACCCGCGCGTTCGATGCTCTACCGTAGGCCTCCAGGGTGGCTAACACTTGACCTATCGCGTCCTCACTGCTAAGGATTAAGGATAAGTCATCTGCATATGCAAACAACGGCAGGGCTACGGAACCCGGCAGCTGTAGCATGCGAGTACGAAGCGAGGTTGCGAGCGCTTCCAAGAGCGGGCTAAAGACCATGGCATACAAAGCAGGAGATAAGGGACAACCTTGTCGCACCCCCGATTTGATGGAAAAGGTATCAGACATTCCCCCGTTGACTCCAATGCAGGCAAAGGCCTCAGCATAGAGAGCCCTTATCCAAGATACCACCGCGCGATCAAAACCGACAGCTCCCAACACCCGGTACATGTACTCGTGGTTCACTCGGTCAAAAGCTTTGTTCTGGTCAAAAGACACCAGCGTTGCCGACTGGTGGCGACTATGAGCCCAATAAATCGCGTCTCGCAAAGCCTGAGTGTGAAGCACAAGGGACCGCCCAGGGACAGCGCAGGCCTGTGAAGCAGGGATGACAGAACCCAGGACTGGAGAAACTCGATTTAGAATTGTGGTAGAAATGATCTTGTAATCTGTATTTACAAGAGATACCGGTCGGTAGGCATTAGGGTCACGACTCCGTGTGGGATCTTTGCAAAGCATAGACACTATACTCTGCCTCATGGAAGGGCAGAGGAGGCCGGCAGCTAAGCAGTTGTTAAATAACTCGGTCAGGGGGCGTCGAAGTACCCCCCAGAAACACTTATAAAATTCAGCAGGGAGACCATCGGAGCCGGGAGACCTACCAGCTCGCAAAGCCTTAACAGCTGCCGTATACTCATCCTGAGTAAATCTGGCTGTGCTCAGAACGAAGTCTTTGGGCTGTGGCAAAAAAGTCTGGTGTCCTGCATCAGGAGGTACCACCAACTCGTACAGGGCGGAAAAGTGATCACGAAAGAGTGACCGCACGGAGTCAGGCTCCGTCAATACTGACCCATCACTCGCCAGTAGCTCCTCGACAGTGTTTCGAGGGCGGCGAAAGTAACGGCCAAGAAGAAGACGAGAGCAACATGCTTCTCGTGACCAGCGTTCGACCGACTGCGAAGCAGCGAACTGGTCCCAGGCACGTAACTTCAAAGAGGTGATCCTCCTGAGTACGTCCTGAATAGCGTCGTCGTTTCCAGAGCCCCTCGAACCTGGGTGACGCAAGATAGAGAGTACTTGCTGGAGGTGCTGTATCTCCTCCCGGCTCTCACGAGCACGTCTTGCCCGCCACTGGCGGAAAAGTCTCGCGGCTCCGAGCTTCGTCTGTAGCCTAAATTGGCGTACCAGATTGATCATATACTGAAATGCAGTTCGTTGGAGTATATTCGCTAAGCTTAGTGCGGTAAAACTCGTCTGTAACGGTGACGAACATGTGTCTTTGCAATTAACACGTACGCCTGTAACGAGTCAAGATATCAGCGAGCTTCCTGACATCCCTCCCTGCCAAATATTGTGTTTTCAACTCAAGCTATCGTCTATAATGTGATTACCTAATGAGCGGAGCTGTCAAGCCAATGTAATTTTTCTCTCACGAATGAAAACACCGTTTTCAACACCAGTGTAGAAAGGGTGTATATAACGTAAACACCTTTTTCGACACCAGTGTTACTTGAAGGGTGTAAAGACAGGTGTAAACGCATAAAAACACCCTTTTTGATACAGCACTTGGTGTAATAAAGAGTGTATTTTCTCATACACCTTTTTTAGCACCCTTTTTTCGGCCTTTGGTTATCTTTGTGGAATTAAAAAAGGTGTATTTGCTTAAAAACACCTTTTGTTACCCAGAAAGGGTGTTTTTGGATTTACTGTGTAGATATTCACGATATAAGAGATACACTCCTTCGATAGGCTAGCCCACATAATATACCAAATGACGAGTGACATATACGAAATACCGAACGAGAGAAGTGCAACACGCCAGTTTGACATCACTGAAAGACGAATGTGAACTGTAACACGCATTCGTTATAGCCATAGAGGCACAAAACAGGTACAAATATGGAAGGAAATGCGTCCAAATTCGAATCCAAACCGGCTTGACCATTAGTGTCGAAGTGTCCAGTATCGAGCACCGCACACTGCAAAACGAAATGCAGATCCGAAAAGTCACAGTACCTACAGAAACCACAGCAAGTTCCGACACATTAGCACCACGACGCCTCTGTGCACCATTTCGTCGAAAGCATATCTTTTCCAGTGTTCGAACGTCCAGAGTCCAATTTGTACGATAAAACTGCAAAACAAGAGACTTACGTCGTAAGCGATTCACCACAAAAACAATGTAAGGACCCGTAAAGCAGCATGACCTTACCTGTGTTTCAGTGACAGGTCTCATTACTAGTCAAGCTGGAATGCGACCTGAAAATTATAAAGAAAGAATAAATGATACAGAATTCGCTGCATTGACTCCCTGGAACAAAGGTTATGACTACGAAATGGTTTTGTTAGCCTTACCGTGTTCAAGAACATCTCTCACTTCTGTGGGTGGACAACTACCGAGTGCATTCACAGTCCGAAGAACGCTTCCGAAAAGTATCAGTTCCTTGATAACTCTCAGCATCACACAGTCTCAGCCACAGTGAAAACCTTGCACCACACAAACCTGCATTCGCCACACTCCACGCCGACGTGAAAGATCGCGTACGGGTACAAGGAATGCGGCAGAATCAAACATGTTCACAAATAATTTGCTTGCGTTGGTAACGACTGACGACCATTTTATATCATCACGGAAATGTACATTTGATATTTAATGTGTTTAAATGTTTAAAAATATCGGGAACTGCTATATGCGCGGATGAAAGTACACGGCGGCTGAGCGGTCGAGGAGAGAAGGTGTAAGGTGTAAGCAGGAAATGCGCGCGTTACCACTTCTCCACGAGGTTCGTACACCTCCTATACACCTTCCTCTCAAATGAAGGGAAAATATCTCTGTGTCCTTCTATGAGGGAGTAAATATGACGTGAGAGGGGTATAAATGCGAAATCTACCTTTCACTCTACTAAAACAACTTTTCGAATAACAGTGGTGTCCGAGCGAGCAAGGTTGTCTGTTACCAGCCGCGATATCAAAAAGAAGGTTCGCCATGACTTTTTTTCACTCATTTACTTTATCCTTTTTCAAAGATTGCGCTCATCCCCCAGACAGAACATGCCGTCCCATAGAATTCCCACACAGATCATCAAGGTCCCGGTCCCGAGCAGACATCACAAGGAAGTCATGTGCGGACAAACGAAAGATTGCGTGGGCAGCCCGTCCCGTAACTTTCCTTCCGGGACAGGAAACGGACACACGAAACCCCATCACAAGGTGGCGCGATATTGCGCGCCGTTTGAAGCGACACTGCACGGCGTGATGTCAAACTGCTCCGCCGGCGGGATAGCCTGCGGATATCCTCGTGACAGTTGCCGTAGCGTGTCCCGTGAAGGACGTCCTTGGTAATCCGAAATTTATCCCGCATGAGATGCGGACGGGACCGAAACGGGACATCCTTGGGACTTTATGTGTCGTCAGGGCCTCAATGCTTCCTTCAAGAAAGCGCCAAAATCGCAATTTCGTGCCAAACGCTTCAGTTCTACAATGAAATCAGAGATGATTTCCTGTTCCAACTTGCTTTTTCTGTTGAATTTGCAGCGCTCCGTAATTATATATTTTTTAGGGCTGTACAAACCCCGCAAGAGCTTTATGTAGAGCGTTTTATCTCTTGAAGTCTTCCGGTCAAGGCATGTCCGGCACCCTGCGGCCGGGCCCCACTACAGTCAAAAAGACAGATACGGTACTTTCTTCGCCACGGCAATTTCATTTGCTATCAGAAAAGTGCTCAAAACGTTCCAAGTACGAGTCAAATGTTTCTGCCTTGTCATTAAATTCTCCTATGCGACCTAAGGTGGCCATGTTCTACAAGCCGGTGCCTCTTATACGCACGCTTATCTTATACGCTTGCCTGTGATATTCCATCGTGGCTGCCCCGAGGATGATTGCCAACTGCCCACATGTGTAACTCCTTCGAGTTCCAAGGAACGGCATTCGTTGATGCCTTTGCCGTAACACACTCCTGGTTGAAGGAGCTCCGTCGCAGCCAGTGTTACACCTTGTAGAAGCAGCCGAACACCAACCGTCACTTCCAAGAGACAAGCGTTTAATCAACAAGTAGAAAAGTACATCTTCCTTATGTAGTGCACAGGATTCGTCGCGTGCTCCTGGCGCTGGTTACGTCCCAATACAGCGTGTCTGCGTTATCGCAATTGATAACACGTAACATGCCGGATATCACAGAAAGTTCGAAAAGCGATCAGGCCTTATCAGCCGAGGGATTGGGATCTGCTGCGTGGAGAGGCGTCCGTTAACTGCTACGGGAGCATCATTCTGTAGCTGTGGCGTGCACACAGGGTGTTTTTTTACATATTTTTTAATTAAAAAGCTATGAGAGCAGCACAGACGTCGTTTTTGCAGCTCTACGGCAAGGCGTACATCCTCTCGAAAAAAAGTATGCTACTAAAAGATGCGTGAAATTCATTAATACCAGCTCCCGTGGATAGTGGCAAGGATGACCGCTTTCAACGCCGAGACTGGGAGGTGACGCGTGTTCGAATACCCGCACCGGCTGTGCAGTCTAGGGTTTTCCGGCACTCTTTCGAGACGAATGTCGGCACAGATGCCCTTGAAGTCGGTCCAGGACGTATACTACCCCCCCTCCTGTCCCTGACTCCTCCCTGCTGTCCTCTCTCCATCTGTCCTCGTCTGTACGCTACTCATAGTCACAGTTGCTTCGCTGCGCTGAAACCGAACTAGAAAAAAAAACATACCCTCTTGACCGTAGCGCTCGCGCTCAGCAACGACGGAAGCGACAAGCGTGTCTTCACCACTCTGGGGTGAGGATGTCTAAGTCGCCTAAGTTGCCAAGAAAAGGAGGCCATTAAAGGGGCATGGAAAGCATTTCGAACGTATATTCTACCGCATGATATGAACACACTACCATCAGGAACTGTCACTATTTCCTGTAGGAAGTGCGATTTTCCCAAGAAAATTAGTGTATACAAGAATGCGCGCAGCGGCGCGACTTCACCCATAGCTACCGCTCGGGTTGTGGTGGCGTCAGGTCAGCGGAGTCCTTTTTATTGGCTGCCTAGAATCGTCTGCTAGCGAGAACGATCCGTCTGGGCGTCCTCCCTGGATTTTCCTCAGACGCTCTAAGACAAATGGCGGCACAGTTCCCTGCAAAGTCGGCTCGGGACGCACGATCTCCCCCTGCGATACTCGTGACCAGAGCCGTCGCAATGTCAAAGTCCACCTGGAGCACGATAAACCTGAAGCGCCCCCCCCCCCCTTTCCCCCCACGCCTTTCAGCTTGAGACAGAATGGTGTTCTGAGGTGAAGACGGATGAGGAGGCAGTTGACAGAGGCTAAACCGTCGCCGATGTCGCGTGCGTCGCAGTCGCGTGCCAGAAAGGTAGTCTCCTTTCTTCTTCTTTTCATTGTTCTTTTTTTTTTTTTTTTTTTTGTAGTTTATAGACCCTTTTCACTGACCTCATCCCGTCCGCCATACTTTTGTGTTCGCACGTGCTCGCGCCACAGTTAATGCTGGTAGCATGCACAAAAGTATGGCTGCCACAAGCACTGGGAAAGGCTATGCCGTCTGCGACAGTGACGTCAGACGAAAAGAGTCTATAGGAGGAACACTGAACCCATTTTTGGGGAGGTGCGGGTGACAATGCCGGCTGTCGCTTTATTGCCCACCGTGCTGACCAGACTTGCCGTCCGGCACCCCTCAGGGAAGACGCCCGGGGCGGCTGCCCTTCTCACGTGTATCTGCCAAATTAGGTGTACATTTCTGTCTGCAGCATTTTCTCTTTACAAAGGCAGAGGCTTTCCATGTTTCCATTTGTCTTGTAGCTGCTGGGTTTGCATACATTTTAGCATGCATTTAATAAAACATATTATGCTCAAACAAAGTGAGAACTATCTCCCACTCAATGGTGTATACCTTTAAGTAATATTTTCATAGGCTAGCTTTTGGAGATCTGTATCTAACACCTTAAGGTTGAATAAGATGTCTAGTGACATAGAATTACTAATTTAACACCACAGTTAGACGTACTTCCGGCTCTGTGTTCCATTCAGGTATTCTATTCTCTATATACCGGGCGCAGTTTTTTTTTAATTTTTTTCTATGCTTTATCAAGTTTTTATAATAAACCCATGAGATCTACCTAGAGGAGGTTTTCACAGGCGTGTTATGCAGGTAGGCGGACAGGCTGTCGGAAACTGTATACAACTACTGGACGACCAGTTACCTAGAATTCATTAAACTGTTTAACTAAACGTTTTCAAAGAAGTGTGAGATTGCAGAATGGGAGCCAGTTATTATTTAAATCCACCCTCTTGTTATAAATATTTCAAAGCCAGCACGTACTTTGAGACATAAATAGCTGCATTTTGCTATGCAAATGAGCAGATCCCGAAACCACGCCCACGCCAAGCGCAAAAGGAGCGACGGCCGTTCGCATAGGAAGACCAAGTGTTTTGTGGCAATGGAGCTGATTGGTGTAGGCCCTGATCTGATGGCAGTTTTCCGGCCCAGATTGGCCAAAGGTCATGCCGCTTCTGCGCCCGAGAAGTGCGTAGTTATTCGCTCCGATATCGAACGGTGTCGGCGCGCTGCGGAGAAACGTTGAACTACCGTAGTGTGGACGAGTCGTCTGCTTTTCCACGTTTATTCCGCCTTCAGTGCAGTAGGTGGAACATTGGGAACCGAACAGTGTCGTACCATCGCGGCACAAGTGATCTTCCGGTGAATATACACGAGAATTACGAAGAACCACCATAAACTCCAAACATCGGCCCGCGTGTTATCCAAGCTAGAAAAGTGACAGTGTTGCCCCCTATACGTCGATTTCGCAGCGATTTGCTCATTTCCATATAAAATTTAGCTTTTTGTATCTCAAAGTACAAGGCGGTGGAAGAGCCTCAGGCTTTAAAAAAAACGAGGGTTGACTCAAATAACGCTTGCCTCCAATTCTGCTGTATCGCAGTTTCTCAAAAACATCTACCTAAAAAGTCAATAAATTTCAGGTAATCAGTTGTCAAGAGCTAGAACGTCGAACCGGCGTAGCCCGCACAGGTGACCCAAATAACATGGTGGCCTCCATGGATAATAGGGGATCCGGGTCAAGCTGGTGTTGTGGCCAAGCCGGGAAGCCGTTCTGGAGAATCGAACCGATTCACTTGAAGTGGAAGCTGTTGTATGGTGCTCCAACGCATCGGGAAAGCAACGTTTGGAGAAGCGTGCGAATGGACACCTTGCGAATCGTATCGTAAATGGTATGGTATCGTACGGATCATTGACCACCTATTCCATGGATTAGTATCTTGGTGTTCCCGAAATGTAGGACTTTCTCAATTTGTTTTTTTTTTTAATCCCCATTTCTTATTACAATTGCAGTGCGCTTTAACTGTCTTACAGTGTACGTCGGCAAATGTTATCTGTGGGTGTGGTACATTTCCTGCAGTATAGTATAAGTAAAGCCCCTGGCTTTCTCCTGCGGCAAATTCCAAATTCTGCGGCACAGACTTGTAAGTTACGCGATATTCCGCGGCAAGGAGTCAACGGCTGCTTGGAACGGGAAACATTCATTTTTTGGATAATGTAGGAACATAAAATATTTGATAAAATTACAGATTCAAAGCACTGTTGTGTTTTCCTCTGACAAAGAATGCAGTCTTTCACCTACAGTCACGTTATACCTGCTGAAAGACCTTTCAGAATCTGCAAACTTATAGGAGAGTTATAGGAAGTTTATAGGAAGGAGTTTACAATACATGCTTTATGCACTAAAAGTTTGCAATTTCTAGCTCATGGCTTTAGTGTAATTTTTCGGGCATTAACTGTCACAAGAGATACATGTAATTCTTCTGTGGGCCCTACTCTTTAATGCTACCTTATAGTGATTCCTGCTTCTCAGGTGAGTACATACTGGGAATAAAAATTTGATATCAGGCACTGGCATGTTACACAGATAGGCTGCGATTGTTCCTGAACATCCATAGGTCACTCGTGAGACAAATTGGCGTCCTGCCTCAGCTTTGTCGTTAACTCCTTTTAGCTGCTGGAGTGTGTTTGCCTCACCTGGGGAAGTTACATCTTTAGGACACCCATTTTGTTCCTGGGCTGTAACCATCACTTAAGAGTTAACACTTAACCCCCCAGGCCACCGCTAAACTGCACACGGGAGAGACACCGCCCCTTCTTCAGGCGAACTATGCACCATAAACTTAGGCGAATGCTATCTTAAAACTACAATCTGTCAAGCAGGCTTCACCTCATGCAGCGAAGCGTCAGAAGAAGCCCACTTTCGGAGGGTGTCGTTCGTATTCGGCGAACAGTCGAATATTCGCAAACCCGAATATTGGGTATTCGATTCACGAATCGAATACTTCGAGTGATTGATATTCAATTCGAATTCGAGAACTCGAATATCCGGCTCCCCCCCTCCCCCCCAAAAAAGGTATCCCGTGAAATCCCACAAATGAAATAAATGGCACAAAAAAAAAAAATTACTCCCATAATCAACACCCCCCCCTCCCCAGAGTAAAAGAAACAAACAAAGAAACATTTCCCCCCCAAAAAAACAGGTAAGTGTGGTATGAGTTGTCTTGGTAAGAGCTGTCCAAGACACCTCAACACGAGTTGTCCTTGTATGAGTTCAGTGTGCTGAGTTGCCCTGGTATGAGCTAACATCTGTTCATCTGTTCCCAACAGCCGATCCAGTGTTTCCTTCCTCCATGAGCAGCTACACGCGCTTTCTCACGTGATGTCCACTTGGCTGCATTACCCACCTGCAAAAATGGCATCAGTTCTGCTCGGGCAGCTTTTAAAAAAATCTGTAAAGGATAAAAAGAGCACCCTGTATAAGTTTTGTTGTTTGCACAAACATTTGGCATGTAGCCTGCTATGTCGATATAACTTTTCCTACTATTTTCAGTCATGTATCCCCAATAGAAATATATTTTTTTAGTAATTCACACAGCTCTGCCTATAACACAAATTGTGGAGAAATGTTCCATGCATAATCCTGCCTCTTTCGTGCTGATGAGATTGTTTTATATATATATATATATATCGCTGTTCAGCATAAAATGGTAGTATACATTTTATAGTGTAGTTTAGTAAACTAGCATATTTTTTGGTCTTGTAAACCTGCTCACTGAAACCTTACATACGATAAATGTGGTCAGAAAACATGATTGACATCCTCTAGTAATACTGCATTTCAATTACGCACAGTGCGACAGTAATCCGAAAGGGCTAACAGTTACATGAGGAGCATGCATTTCACAACTGTACGCACAGTTTGCACAGGTTTTAATGCTCGAGTTCAACTGGCAGTTCAATTTATCACAGTAAAAAAAAAACAGAAAAAACTCCCAAGGCAAATGGGTATGCAGACTTGCATAGGAAATATCTTACAATAGACACATTACTAAGAGTACTCCAAAATAATATTAATATCTGTTGATGTTTAGGTAATTCGTGTAACTTGCATACATCATAATGTAATCCGCATTACCAGCCGGGGGGTAACTTAATGACTAGCTTACGGAATAGGTCTGCGAGGTTGGATACAATTGAGAAGGCGCACAAATACCAGGAATATTTCCGTGTTTCGAAAGCAGTGCACGTCCCCGATAAAAGGTCTCGTTAAACAGCATAGTGACTACCGTATCGTTGCTTCGCATAGACATGCTCGCGGCAAAGAACTTAAAAACTTCAAACAACAAAGCTCGGCTGCAAATATCCGAGACGTTCAAACATGTCAGGATTTATGACTGTGGAGAGGCAAGTAACACAATGAACAAAGAGCAAGCCCACTCATTTTCTCATTTTATGAAGCATGAGCCACTGAACACTGGAATCGAATAGGACGATTCACTCGTATGTATACAGACTTTTTCAAACTTAACGTACGTTAGTAGGGTGCAATATATAGCAAACGCTCGCACGAGCTCTCCCTCCAAACAACACATCTTTTCGTTCTATTTCACCGTTCATGTCACAGTTCACTTGGGGGTTCAAACACAAGTTGAAATTCAATTTGTTGTCATGCTATACATGTAGCTATACATGAGTCAAAGTAGCAAATGCAGAAAAATAGGCCTCGACAAGGAAGTGAAAGCGCTATTGTGACCTCTGTTCAAAAATCTCAAATGAACACAAACGAGCGGCATAATATCACGATAGAGACCAACGCAACCAAGTCACATTGATGTTTGTCTTTGCTGGAGACCTGCTGCATACCAGCTAGCACGTATGACAAAATAATGTACATGCAGTCTGTCAAATCCTTTCTAGTCACACAGTCTTTATCTCTAATCACCATGCAAGCCCCCTAGTGCGACTGTGCACCCAGTTTCGTGATGATGTGCCTGGCTATCGCCGGCGAAAACTCTGGCATCACATTTCGCACTTTGTTACGGGTCACACCGTCCTGAATGAGAGCCGCCCACTCCGCACTGTCTTCGAGAGACTGTAGATGCCCGCAGATGTAGAGAGCTTTCCTGGCACGAGTTATGGCCACATTAAGGCGACGCGCATCCGCCACAAATCCTATGGACCCTCTCGGATGATATGCCCGCACACACGACAATATTACCACATCCCTCTCTTGGCCCTGAAAGCCGTCAATGGTGTTGACATCGATCAGACTGTTTGCGCCCAGACGAGAGGCTATCAAGTTCTTCTGCGCTTGGTAGGGTGTTATGACGCCTATGGTAACATTGCTACCACACTGTGCAACCACTGCATCACACAGAAGAATGACAAACTGAGCTTCACCGTGGTTCATCCAGGAAGTGGTCCCTTCTGTCATTTCTGGGCTGTTGGCAACATTGAAAACAATGTACGGAATGAGAGGGAAGGAGGCGTACGACTCGTCCAGTCCCTTCGTTGGCCAGAGCTTGCCCTCGTAGAAGTAGCGCGACGGGAAAGAGCAGATCTCCTTCTGCATGCGGCACTGCTGGGTCAGAAGGAAGATTGGCTGAGAGTTTGCGGATTCCTTGAGGTACCCATAGAAGCGCTCAAAGAGAGACTGCTGGAAGTTGAGCTCAACAGCTTCCCGTGACAGAACCGTTGCAGGCAACTGGAGAGGGTCCCCCACAAGGATCAGGCGATTCGCACGGTACTGCAGGGCGAGTAACAATTCCACTTCCGTGCACTGTGTTGCTTCGTCGGCAATGACGCACGTGAAGCTGTGCGGGCTGCTGCGACCGAAGGCCTCCTCTAGGAGTCTGCTACGGCAGCTATTGATGGTGGACAAGACAATGTGTGCCTTCTGTAGGAGCACTATCTTACGCTCATAATAGTTGCGACTGTGCTTCATCGACTCCTCCACAAATGCTCGCTTCTTCTCCGTGATCCGCAAGATCTCAGTCTTCAGGTGCTGCGCTTCAAATTCCAGACGTCGTATGTTTCGAAAATCTCGGCACGCAGACGACATGAGGGCAGTGATCCTCGCCTGGCACTGCCTCACTTGCGACTGCTTTGCCTGGATTTCGCAGTCAAACTCCTGCGTCTTCTCCTTCAATTGCTTCTGGATGTTTTTTTGAAGAAGTTCCTCCAACCAAATGCCTCGCACTTCATTGTGGATCATGTGCTCCTGTCCCACCCTGACGATCTTCAGCACGTTGTCAATGGGCTCCCCAGCCCTAGCTTGCTGCGCACGTGCCATGAGCAGGCGGCGGCCGATTTCGTCTACGGCCGTGTTGGACGGGGCGACCACGAGAAGCCGCTGGTTTTCACAATGGCGGATGATCTCCAACACAATTCCGAGGAGAGTACGAGTCTTGCCGGTACCAGGGGGGCCATGGAGGATGACAATCCTAGTCTCCTTCCCAGGTGCTTTCATTGCCAGCAGTGATGAACTAATTACTTCAGCCTGCTCCTTGTTGTAATCACTTAGAACACTGGAGTTCAAGGGCCCCCTGCGGCTCCAGAAGTGCTGCGGGTTGGGTCGAATGATGCTCTGCATGAAGGGGGACTTGTCGAGGTCCAGTATGGCTTCAACCTGGCGCAGGATGGGGGATATCTTGCTGACGACGATAAGCCGCATTGCCTTATTAAGGTTCAGAGCAAAGCTCCGAGCCTTCACGTGCACCTTTATTAGTCCCACAACGCAGTCGTCACTGTACTCTCCCTGCAGCAGCTGGGGAAGGGAAGCCTTAGAAGGGCAAGTGTTCTTATTGAGCTTATGCTGCACAATGAATCCAAAGACGGGGATCACTACCCTCGGGTTGTCCTGAACGCGAAGGTCAATTCGCACAAAGTGGCCCTCGAGTGGATACGCGCCTTTCTTCACCGCTTCGGGCTTTACGACTAAATTGCAAGTTAACTGTGTGATGTTTTCCACCGCATTGTCAGTCCTGTGGGCGAGGCTGTGCTCTGTCACAGCAACATTAAAGGTCATCTTTGAGGTTTTCGAGAAGTAATCCCTCCAGTCGTTAAACACTTGATACCAACTTTCAAGGCACAGGAAGTTGTAGTGCATGTAGACGTATTCTTCGAACGAACTGTACATGGACCTTTTCTCTCTCACTTTGGACATATCAATCAGTGGTGGTATCTTGGAAGAGTTGAGCTGCTCCTTGAACCACTGCACTTTCCACCCCAGCATGTATCCAATGAAGGTTGTGATGCTAACCTTTGGTGCTTTCTTCACCAGTTTCTTATGCTTCAGTCCCGCTCGGACACGCTCGGCAAACTCGGCCCTTTCTTGCTCGCTGCGGTGCTCAGTCAACGCCTCGGAAGAGAAACGAACCACTCTCGGTCGATCATCCTGCAGTACGGGTGGCCCACTTGTATTTTCTACCTGAACAAGGTTGCTAACGTGCTCCATCCAACTTGGCTGCAGCTCCAGTCTTCGTCTCTTCGGAGGTGGACCGTCTGAAATGTTTGCATGCTTTGCAGGCAATTGCAGCTCCTTCTGCAGCTGCTCGTTTGGAAGGGGCTGCAAAGCTTCTGCAGGCTTCTTGCGAGCTCTTTCCCGTATCGTCGGCTCTGCTATTGGCTTCATTCTCGACGTGGTATTGCTCGCTGCACCAGACGTGGACTCAGTGCTGCACGATGGCAATTCGGCAGAAGCAACTGCATTCCTCGCACCGGACAATATATCTACACGACGTTCTACCGCTTTACTTATCATGCCCTGTGCCGGTTTGACGCCACGGGACCTCGGTTTGTTCTTGCACACGTCGGCCGTGGCTATGCTCTCGCCAACGTCAAGCAGGTGAATTGCCCTCGACGGAAACCTATTCACCTGATAAAATAACTTTGAGGACTTCTCAGTGGCCGTACCACATGCAGGTGACTTGTCGGAGCTCTCCTTCTTCTGGACAGCAGAACCACCACCTGGCATTGGGACCCGATGATTCATGGACTTTTGTAACTTGTCCTTGAGAGAGACCTTTTTTGAGTTTGGTTTGGGAACTGGTAGTGGCTCCACGAGCACTGCCCTAGAAGGTGCAGTTGAACTAGACGGAACTTTCGGGCTAGCACTCTTGTCGCGACCGCTCAGTTCTGTAGAGTTACTTTTGCTATCGCAATAGAAGCTCTGCGACAGGACCGGAAAGAAATCGCACACGTCCTGCTCAGCAGTCCGTGGGTCAGCTTCAGACTCTTGATGTTTCCCTTTCCTGTCCTCACCACAAGGATGGTTGCTGCCTTCGTCCTGCTCATTGTTGCTCGGGTTCTGTTCATCCCATACGAGGCGGTTCACGAGTTCATCGTCAGGAGGCAAAACAGAAGCTGTATCCTTGGCTTCAGCCATAGCTTTGTCTTCCAGTTCTGTCTTCACCTTAACTATAGACTCATGGACAATCCATACATCATCGTCGTCATCTTCGTTTTGATGACAAATATGGTCATCGTAATCTTCTGGTTCTGGTTTTATGGCAACACCGGGCACGTACTCACCGTCATCATCATCCGACAGGACGATGACCAAGTCATCTTGTGAAAAATCAACTTCTTTCAGTGTTTTTGTCGGTGCATCGTCAATTTCTTGTTTTAATCGAGGGCCAAGGTCCAACGAAAATGGTGGTGGAGCAGAAACTTTAGCATTCTCACAATCCTGCGTTGCACTACCAGGGAGTTCTTGAACAGAAGACACACTGCACAAGGTACCTGATGAAATGCTATTTGTCTTACTGTGTTGAACTTTGTTACTCTGAGAATAAGCTGAGATGTCTGCATGTCTACTTTCGTCTGTGGAAATTAATGGTGTGCTTGTGTTGTGTATAGAATCTGACTCTGACATACTACAGGGACCTGGACCAGTAAGCATTTGGTCCAGCCTCTGCACAACTACACAACAGTCCTTCAGAAAGGAACCCGTGTCATTTGCACGTGGACATTCCTTAGGACTGTTGCTTCGTGTACTGGAAGGTGCCTTGCACAAAAGTGTGTCATGCTGTGCAGGCATATTTGGAGCAGCCCCAGCATCTTTAACTGTGCTGCAACTGAAAGTGTTGGGTTCGTCCTTGACTTTTAGCGGGGATGGCATTTCCTGTTTTACAATGCGGCCGCAACACAAAGAAGTCTCCTGAACTGAGGACACGGAGTTTGGAATGTCCCGGGACGTGGTTAATGAAACACCCGACTTCTGTGCTACGTCCATTTCACCGGCACAGTTTTCATCTTCCTGCTTAACTGTAACTTGACCGTCACTGCTTCGATGGTGTGAAGTGCTATCACGTGTCAAGCAGCAGCTTGGCTTGAGCCTAGAAGAATTTGCTTCTGTTGCAGTCGAACTTGATGTTTCCAAAGGCTGCAGTGCTGTTGCACAAGACACCTCCTTCTTTATGTTAATCCGAGGTGTCTCTGCAGTGGCTGACAAACACATAGGAGATTTTGGCAGCTCAGAAGCAATTTCTTCAGCCTCTTGTTTTACCTGTACTGTTCTACTGGGGAAATTTGTAGCATTGGATGTTTGGCAATGTGTGTGCTCGGATTTAGGCAACGCTAATGTGTGTGCTGCAGTCCCTTCTTTTATCTGCACAGTTCTACAGGAAGAATTAGCGGCACTGGATGTTTGGCTATGTGTGTGTTCACTTTTCACCGTCACAGGTTCACTTTTAACTGTGAGAGGCAAACCAGGAGCACCACAACTTGGTTGTTGGCCTGGCTTTTGAGCGTTCAAATGTGCAGCCCTGTGCCTTCTCTTTGGAAGAACAACCTCAGTAATAACAGGTTCATCGCTATCATCGTCATCACTTATTTCAAGTACAGCTAGCGGCTCCGTTTGAGCGCGCGGTCGCTCGACGAGTGGACAGTGTGCATTTTGCGTGCTATTTAAAGCCTCCTCCTTCAAAAGTGGTGGGCGATTTCTGCAAAGTCGGTACACGAAGATATCATCACTGCATGGGGAAGGCCTCCCAAAGCCTATTGTGTCATTCTCGGCAAGATGTACCGTAAGACTAGGCTGTATCTTCGCGCCATTAACGTAAACCCCGTTTCGGCTTCGAAGATCTTGTACAGCCCAAACTCCATCATCAGAGAGATTAAAACATGCGTGCTGACGGCTGATGTTGACGCTGTCCACGCGGTACCTTTTCTCCACGTTGCGTCCAATCACAACATTGCGTGAGTCTAGCGGAATTTCAGTCTTTCCCGAACTGAAATCACCACAACGCTTGAGCGTCCACGTTTCTTCCATTGTCTAGAGAACAAATCTTCCGCGTTTGATGGCAACATTTGGCGTCCGAAGGCGAAACCCCATTGACGACCTCGCCAGGTTTAGGGAACGGACAAATGCACTTCTTCATGCGCTCTTCGGAGCAAAGTGCACAATAAAAGATTCACTCATAGAAATGAAGCCAAACCATCCGTGCAACCGTCAGACTAGCTTGCTTGAGCTTCAGTATCTTCCACAGCCCGTTCGAGGTTAGTGAATGGCTAGTGTCGGATTTCGCGGCACGCCGCCCGCGGCTACTGGCTACTGCCTGCAGGACAGAAGCGCGGATTGACTAGTGACTAAAGCGGTTTGCTGAGCCACCTGTCGGTGAAGGTGTCTGAAAATGAACAGTAAAAAAGCGTAAAATGCTCAAATTCATTGTTCCTGGGTGATAAGCGCAGAACATGTACAAAATATTGCACGCAAAATAGTATATTGGTTAGATTGTCCAATCTTTTAATGTCGCAGTTAAAACAGATCCCGAAGGCCAATGTGAGCGCTGAAACCGCGCAGTTTCGGTTTCGGTTTCACACAACTCTGTCGCGACTATGATAATCATATATATTTGAATATATATATAATAATGTATTTGTCCCTTCTATGTCGTTCCAGCCTCAGAACATCAGTTCTTTCATGATAATCAAGTTTTGCGAGAAAAACTGCTTTTTCAGGTTGGAGACGATACTGGCATGTTTAAGCGTGATAATAAACCGGGCAAATATGAATTCAAGAACTGGCATGTTATCTGAAATTATAATACAGCATCAAGCAAAGATTGATCGAGAAGTCTGATACTAGTATATATAAAGCCACTGATTGTAATTTGTAAGCCTTCACAAGTTTCGGTTGCGCGAAACCGCAGTTGATGCTGAAGAGGTACCGGTAAGCTCGCAACTGATAAAATAGCATGAATGCAGACGAGCTGGTAGAGGGACCCCAAACTGTAAAAACGCCAGAGTTTGTGCAAAAAGGAAGAACAGATGACACAAAAGGATACTGCGATCTAGCAATTTCTACTTTCTTCGTGTTCGCTTCGTTTAACCATCTTTAATTTGACGTTGAAAATAATATTAATAATAATTTGACGTTGATGACCCAACGACATGTCATTGGCTTAGGGCCAGTTCTCACTTGGCGACGCCCGACGCGGCGTCGTGAGCGGGCAGCGGAAGTAGAGGTGCATTTCCGCCGCCCCGTCAGCGCGCACGATTTTCATGTTCCCACCACGGTGACCTTCCGTCCTCCAAAGCAGACGAAAAATCAGGGGGCGTGGCCTTTCTGTTTCACCCTATTGGTCGCCAGCTGTCTTCTCGGCAGCTCTCGTCGACGTCGTGATAGAAGTTCAGCATGGCAGTTTTTTCGGCTCGACTTCTCTCCTCTCCCGACTCCGGAAATGCGCGTCTATTTCCGCCGCCCGCTCACGACGCCGCGTCGGGCGTCGCCAAGTGAGCACTGGCCCTGACGGCATCACGAGTAGCTACCGACGCCAGTTGACGCCAATGGTCGCTTATGTACGATGAACAAGCGCATGTGTATACGAGGGGAAGGGCTTCAGGACAAAAGCCACCGATATTTCAGACACATGCTGTTCATAAGAAGAACAGTTTCTGTTCGATTTTTCGGTATCTCTCGTGCTGAGGCGCAAGTCCTGATTTCCTCACCGGGATTTTCTATCTTTCTACGTGTGTATATACATATGTGATAAGCAACATATGCTACAAGCATATGCGAAATTACTTGTACTGTTCGTTTACCACAATAAAGCGTTGCAGCAAGAGATGACTGAGTAAGTCCCAACTTTCAACCGAAGGAAAATTAAGTAACACAGTGAGCTTCAATGGGGTTGCGGCACTTTTGTATATACAGCTTATTGTGCCCCAGAGTACAGATTTTAAAAAAAAGTTGAACGTATCGTAATTGGCGAGATACCAGCCCTTGAAAACACACGCAGTAACAGCTCATAAAATTGGATAAGTAGCTATAGTTCGTCATACGTTCTGCCTCAACTTCTGTTCACTTGGCCGCTAACACGCCGAATTCATTCAGACAATACGCTGAGTGTGGTGAAAGGAAATTCATACCGAGAATGCAGGTTCACAGGAAGCAAAGGTGAGGCTATCCAGCTCGTTGCTCTCGATGAATCTGGTGTCTGGTGAGATTTGCAGCTTAATTTAAGCCCATGAAAGACAGCATCTACCGCGAATCAGCGGCAACCTATCAGTAACGTCATTGTTTTTACTTGGGTGCCTAGGATGTCAGCAAGATAACCAACGCATCACGACGCAACGCTGCCATGAGCATCAGGTAATGCTATCTGCATATCAGCAGTAATCTGTCTGAAAAGATTCGCCACGAAGCAATTCCCATCTGTTTCGCACAAGGACCCATGATTCCAGAGTGAAGATCTGGTGAGCGAACAGGTAAAATCTTCCACGCGCTCATGAAAGACTGCAATATAGACAGGGGAAAAAAATAAAAAACAGTCGAAGGTCTTGGCTGCACGTAGCGTATATGAACTCATCCGTCGTCGTACCAGCACTGGAAAGCTGTGTCAGCCTCACTGGGCCATGCAATATAGACAGTTCTTACTCCAGTCCTGTCATCGTAGCGCTCTGTGGGCTGTCCTTGGGAATTTAATTTAATTTATTTATTTTCACAGGAATATAAGTGTCAGCAGGTACACATAAGACAGATACACATAAGAGAAGATTCCTTAAGGAAGATTATAGCTATCATCATTCATGCCTGTACTGCATGGTGATGGACCTTGCAGGGAAGGTTCCCGTATGAGAGTTACCGTAAGAGCTAGACCGCCACGATTTCACATGTGTGAGCCGCTCGGTCACCGTGCTTCCTTCTGGATAGAAGTCGTTTGAGTCGTTCCTCAGCGAGTTTCAGATTTTTCGCGGTGAGATTTTTTGTCCGATTCCGGACCTGGCCATCATCCACCATTTGCTTCCCTGCTGCCTTAATCGTCTCTATTCCATACAGTTTGCAATCTGTACAACACACATCTGTACAATACAATCTTGTCGAAGGAAAAAAGAAGGGCAAATCTTGCTTCACGAACGTTTTTGACGTGGTATTTATGAAATATACTCAACTCAGGTACCTTCACCGGGAGCTGGTGGCTCAAGCGATATAGCTACTTTCTAGCACCTTTTGGGAGGCCGACCGGGCGGCCCTGCGGGGTCATCATATAGCTTCAGCCCACTCTATCATCTTGCCCAAAGGTGATCGTCAGGCCCTCGTCCGTGCTGTCTCTGCAGACAAGACAAGATCACAGTGGCTGCATGACATTACACCCTACTCTCTGCTCCACACAGTGGATCCTTCTCTTTCACTGTCGCTTCCTCGTCGCCTTCCGCGACACTACGCATCCCTGCTTCACCGCATGCGGCTGAATGTTGCATTTACACCAGTTATGAGGCAGCGTCTTGGCCGTGCGCCCTCGGACCTTTGTGCAGCATGCAGTGTGCGTGCAGACCTGCACCACCTACTTATGGACTGCCCGGACTACCAGCGGGAGCGTGCGATCTTGCAGCACGAACTGCATGCGATCGATCATCGCCCATTTACCATAGGCAAGGTGCTGGGCCCATGGTCCAGTCCAGCTCATACACGCCAAGGTCTGCGTCACCTTTGGGACTTCTTGTCATCAACAGGCCTCTCCACCCTGCTTTGATTACCGGACCCCTTATCATATCCATCATCATCTCTCATCACGTACAAGTGGCACTGGGGCAGCGCCCAGCCTGCTGGCCGGCATCAGCCCCATCTCATCATCGTATCTCTATTTGTGTGTGTGTGTGTCAGAAAATTTGACGCCGTAGCACTATAACCCAAACCACGCTTCAACGTCGTCAAGGACTTCTATATATGATTTCTGCTTACCACTTGCATGACTCCTGTGGGTCTGTCACGAGAAGTACTGGGTTCGAAACCCCACCAGTTCATCCTGGCGGACTAGTTGGTAATATATGAGAATAAAAGCGCTAAAAGTAAAGTAAGTAAGTAAGTAAAGTAGTAAAGCAAAAGTAATTATTCACAATATGTATTCATCTATTCACGAGTTTTCAGCAGAATACGTTGGACAGTTAAGCCCAATGGTTAGATGAAGGCACTGCGGGTTACGATGGGGCAGGTTGTCCCATTTTGAGCGAGGTGAGTTGCCACGTACAGCTGGCATCAGAGTTAACTTGAATGCCATCCCGGCCTGCGGACCCCAGTGGTGCTTAGCAGAAATAACGGCGTAAGAGGGGTGACCCTCGTTATGTTCTCTACTAGGCGCTGCCAGGGTGGCTCTCTCTTCCCGCTTCGCAGGCTGGAACGCTGTTCAAGTTAACTTTGACGCCAGCCGTACTCTAAACTGGCGAGAACCACTGACACCGCAAACCCTGTCCGCAACACACCGCTTCAGTTGCCTTTTTTTTTAGTACGCTTTACAGACTGTGTAGTATTTCCGCCCGCGTGTATTGTCCATGTCTATGTGTGTGTGTTTTGTACATAGTATTTCATCCGTCTTATACACGTGAAATCCATACCTAGAACGAAACCTCTCGACGCTGCGACAGACCTTGCGTGAGAAACCGGTATAGTCGTTACTCGGTATAAGCACTAAGACGATCGGTTCTTTTCTTCTAGTTTGTTTTGATATTTACTATCAGTAGGCGTTGTACTCGGTGCATGAGCACAACACTATATACAAGGGAACGCACACGAGAAGGCATGCCCCAGCCTGTGTGACAACCCTCGCTAGTCGCTATACCGAGGCATATGAAAGAACAAATGAAGTATGCAAATGAGCTCGTGTACTGTAGAAAGGGGGCAACATTCTCTTGACCCTGAGGAATACACAAAGAACACGCGTCGAACTTAGCCCTTGAGTATGGACAGTGCTCACAGACACAGAGTCGAAATCTGCACAACAAGTTATTGAGAACACAGGTGCTTATATAGGATAGGCTCCTCCGCATCCCGTAGTGACAGACGTGTGCAGGTGTACGAAGCAGGTCAGAGGTTCTCCAGTGGGTTCCTGCTCATTGTGGTGTCGTTTGAAATGAGCAGTCTGACAGCGCCGCAGAAGCATATCTTTCTCCTAGCAGACGGACGAGTATGGCACTGCGGAGAGGTGACCGTTACTTCATTATTCGACGCTTAACGGCACCCATAGCTATACCCGCCAATGGACAGTTGACATTCCTTCCACATCAATGTGCGCAAGAGCTGACACAACGCTCTCTTGTGAGGCCGTCAACGGCGAGCCCTTTCACCATCACCACCACCACCACCACAACGCTCTCACCCCCCCCCCCGTTTTTTTTTTCTTCTTCTTCTTCTTCCGGACGCCACACAATTCCTTTTCGTCAGGATGTCGCATAAATTCATCGGCTGCGATTCAATGGGGCTTTTTCAGCTCAGTGGCGTTGCCGCTTCCGCCAAGTGGATTCTCCAAGATGCCGTCGCTATATGGCGATTTGGAAAATCTGGTACACGTCCTTCTCCCCATTGCCCGCACTACCAAGCTTTTCAGGACTACACTTACGGTATCTGTTGTAAATAAGCTAGACTGTCGCCCTCTCACTATGGTAGAATTACTTGGTACATGGTCAAATCCAGTCCACCGACTCCCTGCCCTGAAAGCACAACAAACCCTTCTGGACAACGCAGGACTTAAGTCCCTCACTGTGAGCCTCGTCATTATACTTTCACCAAATTACTACGAGCATGGGGTGGAATATCTCCTGTGGCAAGCGATGGACCTCCTCAATAATCACCACAAATTAAAGTTGTTGTTGTTGTTGTAGTTCGGTAAAACGTAATTTTTTGAAACGACGTTCCCTAAAACGTTGGACGTAGCCATCTTCCCGGAAGCTTGATTTTCCAAAAAGAGGCTACGCTAAGAATAATCCCCGATTCAAACTCTCGCGGCACCAGCTAACATCTGTAAGTGTAGCGGCAGTCAACAGATGGCAACACGGGCCCCGAGCCAACAGCGAGCCAAGTACTGATGTGCTCTTTTCATGGTCCGATCAGGCGGGAAATTTAATCCGGTTTTGTGCCCTCCTCGCGACGTCGCCTTCGGGATTGCCCGTCTTTCATGGCATCGGAAATGCGGTCTCAGTTTCTGAAAGGGGTGATGCTGTTCTTTATTGATAATTCAAATCTACACAGACGTAAGCACGTAAGAAGAGCGGAATGTGACATTAGTTCTACAAGACGGGGACATGAAGCGAAAGACTTCTGATTTTTGATGTGCCAAGGGAAAAGGTGGAGGGAAATGCTAAGCGACATTATTATTGTTGCATAATGTTATTCGGCAGTTGAAGGCGTACCACATGAAAAACGAGTAGCCCAGTAACGACCAGTGTCCTCTCATCCACGCATGCTGAAGTATAAATGATTTATTTACGTTCTTCACTTCATGCACGCATACAATCTTCCACCTAGATGCCCTTAAGCGGTACTCTTCAACTATTAGTACGACCAGCCTGCAGACAAGTCAACCAAAGGGAACCTGAAAAAAAAAATTTTCAGCCTGTTCCAAGGAAGATTACTCAGGATGGTTCTGCACTGCGGAAGATTATCCTTGCAAGCAACGAAGTAACGGGTAACAAGTCCTTTGATGCCGCCACGGGGTCGACATCAGGAAACGAACAGTGGAGGTGATCGTGGTGATGATGTCAATGTAACTCCGCATACAATGAGGGATCGAGTCAGTGGCGTCAGACGTCAACCAGCAGGTCGGAAAACTTCAAGAAGCCGCCTGGATGATGATATTAAATATGAGCAACGACAATCCCTTCGGAGAACTCCTCGTGGACCTCTGACCGCACGTCACGATATCTAAGTAGTAGACTGCCTGAGACACGTATTCGGGGCGACGCGGTAACATATTTGTCGTCCGGCGTTTGCGGAACAAAGAGCTGACGTCAGCCACTGTGTCAATCAGAAAGTGCTGACCATAGTTGCCGTCCGTTACAAACGCATGGCTTGCTGAGTGAACGGCGTAAGTATTTTGGATGGTCCACAGCAGTGAATGACTCTGCTGAAGGTGCCGTGCTTCCATCAAAGACTTGCCCCGGTAGGTGAGTGACGAAGTCCGGATGGTAGGCGTCGTGGCACGGACGATGCATCGGCGTTTTTATGTGATTTTTCTTGTGCCGATAGCGTGACGTCGATTTGACTTATCCAGCTGATATCGCCTGGAGCTGCTGAAGCCTGAATGGGACAGCAGCGACGGTTGGTTCTCCCATGTGTGTAGCAGTCAGGTCGCGTGCAGGTCCGGATGCAAGGCAGTCATCGGTCTGCTCTGCGCTGATGTCCTAAACAACAAAATCCGGAAAACAACTTTGTAGAGCTACTAATGAGAAAGTCCACGCTTTACAATGTGGACTGCGATACGATTCCAAGGTTAGGCAGGCGAGGACTTGATGTCGATGTAGATGGCGCTGCAACGCGAAAGAACTAAGAAAGCACTAAGAAAACTTTGTGCGTACCTTCTAGACTTAACTCATGTATGTCTATCGACTGATCTTGCAAACATTAATCGATATCGCCCAAACCACAGTTTTCACATGTATTTCCATTCAATCCTATGTATTGAACTACAAGAGATAAAGTATATTTTCTATGTTTTCATATTCCTTCCATATATCCCTTCGCATTCCCTATATGAACATCACCGAATGGTGCCCGGCTTAATGTGCCTTCCTGGGGGATGTTGAATCACATTCCATGGGACAGGTAACTGACGATCTGGAATACTTGCTTGAAAATACTTCGGGGCAAAATCTTATTCGTTTTCTCCACCGGGGTTAGCGCCCAGCTAGAGCAACACGTACGTACTTAACTCGACCTCGTAATTAACTAATATCTAACATCTCAATTTTTTTCTTTTACCAATCAACCAATCAGTCAATGGTAATTAACTCGAGTTTGAACTGCCGCCATGTCTCAAAACCTAATGCGTGTGTTTTTTATTCCCTGTTAGCGCCGCGAAGCAACTGTGGCTAAAAAACCTAATATGTGCCCGAAAAGATACAATTGAGAAGCCTATCAACGAATGTTACTGACTAGTCATCTAGTAGTTGCGCACACTCTTGCATATAATGTCCGCCTGGCCGTATGACCCACCAGCAAAAAGTTGCATCTCTGCTGCTCCCATAGCTTTCTTCCTAGCAAAAAATAAATAGAGTAATAATCTATACCGAATTATAAGAAAAAGCCTGTATGTTCCGGATAGCATTTCGGATAGAGGGCAAACGTCGTGGGCCGGCGGCTGCAGAGAGTGGAAGTCGCGAGTATCACTTCTGCTCAAGTCGTGAGACGGCGGGTAATGCCGCTCTTAAACAAATAAAGTCCCGTCACTCACCGTCTTGGAGGGGAAATGACACTTGTTATTCCAGCAAGTGACATACGTCCGTGATCGCCGAGACCGAGGGTAAAAAGAGAGTCGTGCACGTGCACTCTGTCTGCAGGTGCGAACGATATGATACGCATCGGAAAATGTCGCGTCTCGGAGTGAAACGGGAGATAGGAAAATCTCAACCGAAACGGAGGAACTGTTAAGAAGAAAAGTTAAATATGGTTTTCGAAACATACAACTCGCAATTACTTTGCATATCTGTATTGTATTTTATTTTGGGGGTTTCATTCTGCTTTTTTAACTGTAAATTTATAAGGAAAATGCTGTCCAAGTGCAAAGTTGCAACCCATCACGTTCTCCAAGCGGTGTCAATTAGGTATGTGCGTCATGGACATCGCCCACACTGTAAAGGGGATTTACAGTTTCCGATTTTCACGGACGACAACTAGAAAAAGCTGACTTCACATGTGCTACGTAATAATAGCGAGTTTTAGTAGATTCGAAGGTATAGGATAACGCTTCCTAAAACATGGTAAGCTAATCACTTCGGTCCTTCGAAGTGAGTGACATCATGTTGCCGATCGTTAGAGAGTTTAGTGAGAGTACACAACAGGGTTTATTCACCCTACTTACAACAAGAACAAAACTGGCTTACGGCATGTTGTAAACACAAACCTGGCGGGCAAGAAGAGCGATAACCGATAGCCCAAACTTGGGCACTGCCCACAACTTTCACGTCCCAATGGGAACGTTTACAGGAAAACGGAACTAACCATTTAATTGGCAAAATGAAATAGGTTAGTCACGTGATGATGACGTCGAAAAATCCACCACCCGCTCAAGGTAGATCTAATAATCCTGTGCGCCATCTTGAGCACGACGTAGTTTCCGCAGCGCTTGGGGATCAAGGAATTACCTAAGCTTACCACAAAGGCGAGGTCGCCGTGAGTCCTTGATTGAGATGCAGCTTGCCTGCTCTTGTTCGGCTTCGTTAATATATACACAACTCTTACAGTGAGTTTTAGTATATCGTACGCTGTCGCCTTTGCGTACGATGTACTAAAAGTCACTGTTAACAGAGCTTTGCGCATTGCTCAAAACTACCATGCCGTTCCTTTCGTACGCAAAGGTGACAGCGCACGATATACTAAAACTCACTTTTTAGAACTGCGTACGCAATCGCTTTGCGCACGCGAGGAAATAACGAGTACACGCTCCCCAGAACGTGGCGCGTGCACAAAGTGCACGCAAAGGGCAAAGTGCAAAAGCGTGCACAAGGTGTGAACGCTATGGTGTCCTTTATTGACTATGCCGTTCTTTAATTGATGCATGTCACTGGGGGCTATGTTCATCCTTCTATTGCCTCGGCTATGCTGCGTTATGACGACCCATTCTCATTGGGGACCCAGAACGCTTGGGTACCCTACGCTAGAACTGTCTGATATCTCGTCCACTGGATGGCGCCGTCCAACACGACACCTATCCATTGTGTCATAGTCAACCTGGGGCCTGGACAGCTTCATTCTTAAGTGCTCCAGACTTCCAGCAGACTCCTCCTCCCTCAGATGCTCTCTTCTTTTGAGGAGAGGACCGCCGCCTATGGATAGCCGTGGTCTTTCCCGACGTCATCTCGTTGATGTATCAGTCTTCGTCCTCCCCGGACCCGTGCCGTTATCGGACAGTGCTTGATAACTTCCGTGGTTCTTGGATGTATCGTGTTGCACCTCAGAAAGCTAGGAGCGCGCGCCGTTCAACACCTGTATGTCGTAAAGACGCCAAGCGCAGTCGCACAGTGTATTTACTTTAATCGGGATATCTTGTTGATATAAAGTGGCAGCGTGAATGTAGCCGGATAGAGGAACGGGTATGTGGAGAGCCACGGTCGAAAAGCCACGCTTTATTTGATTGATTTTAATTGCGGGTTTTTAGTGAACTGTTGATAACGAACAAGAAAGGTACGATAATTTCACATTGATATTTTTATTGCTGACTGATTAGATGAGTCACGAAAAAAGTAAGTTCATCTTCGGTAACGTTTACAAGCGATATACGGACACTCTCTCATGAGCACTTCACCATTCTCCTTTATTTATTTATTTTTTTCATAATCAATGAATCAGCAACTTGACCTGGTGTACCCAGTGTAGTTCAAGACTGCCATATGCATGACAATCAGACTGTTTGTTGCTTAAGTGCAATGTAGTATGATATTGTTGACCGAACAATGTTATCCGCTAAATGTGCTCTTTCACAAGAATAATAACGCACCATCAGCCCTGGAAGTATGAATTTTATGCAAGCTGCACGACAAAGAAGCAGCAATGACAAGCAAGAAGCAGCAGTAATGACCTACGGCGTACCTTTCCGTTGTTATAACGTCTTGGCCACAGCAAGTGTCTTCATGCAGTCCAGGGACAGCGGATGACATGGGCCACAAGGAGATACAAATGAACACACTAATTAGGAAAACATCATTGATGAATTACAAAGTCCCCAAGCAGCAAAATGTACTGAACGTCGAGTGCAATAGGGGTGGGCGGTATGTGTCTTATCAATGTTCTTCAGTGTCGCGAGTGTGTTCAAGGCCTTCCACCTACCCGTCCACCCCTATTGCACTCAACTTTCAGTACATTGTGCCGCTTGGGTCCGTTCCGGAAACCAGCCGTCTGCACTCTGCCCGTCGATATGTTGGTGTACTCTTATCTTCTCAGGATCTCACGGTATAGACCATGATATCTGCAGTCACAGCAGCCACGTCGGTGTCGCATAATTTTACGGCTGCAATTTTTCAGCGTGACTTATTGGAAGAGCGCGAGCGTTGAAAACCGAAAGCCATCAAAACAGAGGGCACTGCTAGACGAGACGAACAACGTCATGTTTATGAAGGGCAAGCCTCACAAGGTGGGACGATGTGTGTTGACTCTTGAAGTGAGAGGACCGTAGGGATACCGGAAGCACTAAAAAGTGCACGGTTTCCGGTTTGCATTCGTCAACCGGTTAATGGGTGCGCACAAACTAAGGAAGGGACGCGATCGTCACAGTTTCCAGGAAAGCATGGCAGTGCACGTAAAACCGTATCACTAGGGGGTGAACTGTTGCAGTTGGTCTTCTGCGTCTTCTTCGTAACGACCGTCCTGAAGCTAACTTTGACCGGTAAAATACTTACGTGTGACTAGATGCGACGAAGACGTTGGCCGAGCTGTTACGATAACCATCCTCCGCACCAAGTCCGGGGTGTGACCGCCAAGCTCCAATCTTGTCATCGACTGTGCTCTCTGTGTGCTTTCCCTGGGCATTGGTCTAGACGCTGAAAGACGTGTGTCCCTCTGAAGTTCGCAAAAGACGCATAATCCCATCCAAGCGACATGTCGTCCTCTGCTAGGCAGGTAGTTTAGTAAACACATATCGAGAGATAGAGGCCTCAGCGCTCATGCGCTGTGCCACTGGGCTGCAGTCATCAATATTCATAATCACTACCGCCTACACTTTTGCCCAAGCGGGCCCACTTGCACGGCACCAATACCGTCCGCGTCAGAGATCTTTGATGGCACCACTACAGCACAACATTGTCGCGCAAACTTTAGACAGTGTCAGTGAGCCTTCAAGGGTGAACCTTCTTCAGCACCGCGGATCTCTAGAACGTATCAAAAGCCTATTTTTTCCAATCCAAAAAAATAGAGAGAGAGCTCTCTCTCTATTTTTTTATACAGCGTGTTTTTTTAGTCTTTACAGAGTTTTTATTAAAAAAGCTAGGCTGTCGTTTTTGCAGTTGAATGCTAGGGCAAGGCGAGCATCCTCTGGAGAATGTGTGCAACTACACGATGACTCATTACCTAAAACTCACGAACATTTTAATCAGGGGATTTCGTGCAAAAGCGAGACAGCAGATTGAGAGAATATCCTAGATGCAAACAACCATTTCACGTTTAAAAAAGCCTGAGATACGCACGTGCGTTAAAATATTCATCTTCTAATTTTGACATGCCAATTCAGCCGACGCCGAAACCGCGGCGACCGGGAACGCAGGTAGTACAGCTCTCATTCCTCGTCAGAGGGCCACGTGATTTGGAGCGATGGAGATGATTGGAGCAGGTGCCGCTCAGCTGGAAAGATAAGCCTCCGTCGGCGAAGGTGATACGTTGCTCAGGCGCGCTTTTTCGGTTTCGACTCATTTGCATTCAGAAATTTTGCGATGAACATTTCACGGCACGCGCGCTTTTCTTGATTTTTACAAGATGGAATACACGGTGTGTGCAGAAAAACATGACCCGCATTTAGGCACATAGCTCGTTGTCTACCTAACTAACGAACTTCTGGTGGCGCACGATGGCGCATTTATGCGTGCGAAATCTGCAGAAAAATTGTGGAAGCCGTACTCAGCTTAAAAAATAAACGGAACAACGAAAACGTCGGCTTTCGTGCATCAGAATCATAGGTGGGGAAGTTACTTTTATTTTGTAGTGCACTACCGTTACTCGCTACTTTTTCGAAAAGTAACGCGTTACGTTATTCGTTACTGTTGCGGTAGTAGGTAACGCGTTACTAACGCCGTTACTTCTGATAAGTAATGCCGTTACTTTTGCATTACTTCACCAGTTGTCCTTATAATATGTACCATTTTTGGTTGAGTCACATAAGTGCATTCCGCAAATCAATACAAGCAATGTTGGGCACAAACAAGGGTGACGCATGAACACAACTTACATGTACGATTTATTGCAACGCAGAAGTAGTTGATGTTCAAACTTTTCATCGGTGAGCTTCGCCCGTTGGGCTGAGAGGACGCCTAATGACCAGTGAGTGCTCCTTGTCAAGGTTGATAGAGACGGTGACCTTTTATCTCATACAGTACAAATCCAAACAGCCAATTCCTTGGTACTTTGTTACTTGTTCAGAGGGTAGAGGCTATTTTACTGCCGCTTTTGCCCCATTCGTCCGAAAAATACCAGAGGGAGTGAAAAATAGAGGTGGTAAACAAAGGTGACACCTCAACCAGGGTAGGTCAACAACCCTTCATTGTCAACCCCCCCTATGATCATTTATCATTCATTGCCTCTCATTTTTTAATATCCGCAGTTTGCATCGCCCCGTATCGTTGATCTTGTGTTGTGTATGTTATGTGTGTGTTGTGCTTGTTGTATAGTACCATGTGAAATCCGTCTAGTAAATCTCTCCCACACACAACCCTTCTTTTGCGTTCTTCGTGGGTGTCGATGTGACCTTCTTGTCATTTTTGAAGATGAATAGAAAAAATCGGGGATTCTCCCGGATTCTGCAGGCACGGTCCTCGCTCAAGCTTTCAAATTCCCGAACACGCAGTAACGCATAACGCCGTTACGCGTTAGTTGTTAAAAATGTAATGACGTTACGTTACTCATTACTTTTCTCCCAAATGTAATGCGTTACCATATTTCACTACTCGAATGTAACGCGTTACCGGTAACGCACTACTTTCTAACGCGTTACTCCCCACCTATGATCAGAATAGGGCAACATGGTGGACAACAGGGTGTATGTGAAAGAGCAACACGGTGGACGTAGGAGAGTTGTGTTCAAGTACCGCTAGGGTAGCTATCGATGCATAAATCGAAACGATGTCTCACATGGATGCTCATCGGCAGTACCCCTGGCGGCGCCTGCACATAACTCTCCTGAGACCGAAATGCACTACCATGCACTGTCGTGACCGCCCTATTCTAATGCATGGAAGCCCATGTTTTCGTGCTCTGTTTATTTTTTTACACTGAGTATGGCTTCCAGGGTTTTTTTTTTTTTGTAGATTACGCATGCATAAATACGCCGTCGTGTGCCACCGGAAGTTCCGCGGCTAACGAGTTACATGTAAAAATGCGGGTCACGTTTTTCTGCACACACCCTGTAGATTCCAAAGCGGATTGTCCCCCGTTCTGTTATCTCGCTTTTGCCACAAATTCCCTAATTAAAGAGTTAATTAATGAATCTCAGGTAATTAGTCATCTCGTAGTTTCATACTTTTGTTTCATTCTTCTAGAGTGTGTCCGCCTGGCCGCAGAACTGAACTGGAAAAACGAGATCTATGCTGCTCACATAGCTTTTAAACAAAAATTCTGTAAAAGCAACAAAAAAAAAATTCTGTAAAAGGAACAAAAAAAAGGACCCTGTATAAAACCAGCACTGGACCAGTGATTTTCCAGACCCACCCCAGAGCCCCATAATGTTTGGTGACAACTCCTACCTGTCTTTCCTGTGCACCCCCAGAGGGCCTTTGTCGTATATCAGCTTTAGATATATATGTCGGTAATCATCAGTGTTGTACCCGTTACCGAAATATGGTATCGCGATACCGATACCCGTTACTTGAGTAAAAAGTATCGAAATACCGATATCGATACTTCTTTTTTAAAGTAACGAAGTACCGCTACCGTTACTAAAAAAAAGTAACGCGATACTTGGGCGATACTTTTGTTTGAAATACGGATATGGCGCAACACGGAAATATGCTTACGTGAACAGTTTTGCAGTGAAAAGACAGCATATTTCATATGTAGCTCGGAAACGTTATGCTTGACTTTTATCAATAGCTGGTACTTGAAATTGTCTCCTGCCATCCATGCAAGCCGTGGTGTCTCCGGCAGCTGACAGAGGCCAGTGTGACAATTAAGTTAGTGTCAGGCCCACACAAACCATGGAGTCCAATGACCCAGGAATCTTTCCGAAGTTAACAATGCCACAGTATATGTGAGCGTGACTCAGTGCGACACGGCAGCTTAGCAGTGGAATCCAGAACGCACTGTCAAAATCTTGACCTCTGTTCGTTGACCTCAACTCTTTTGTTGAAGACAGCGTGGTTATTTCCTTCAGTTTCAAAGAAAAACGGTGAACACGTGTTTGGTATAATTTCATAATTCCGGTTACGGAGCACGTAGGCGTGTCCACGAGCTTCTTGTCGAGGGCAATAACAATGAATAAGAGTAAGAAATATGGTCGGTGAAGAAAGGGTGGGGCACTAAAAAGTATCGGTATCGGTAACGATGCGTTACTATAAATTTGTAACGGAAATACTTTTCCGATACCCACTTAAGAAAGTATCGCGATACGCACTCCGATACCGAAAAAGTATCGATTACTGTAACGGCGTTACTTGTAACGGCGATACGTACAACACTGGTAATCATACGTAAAGCTGTTACAGCTTTAAGGTAACAGCAATAATGGCATCGTCCCGAGCTTGCGATTCTGGATGAACCGCTGTACTAGGCTGCCTGCGGCAGAAAACGCAGACTTTCTTTACTAGCAAAACAGAGCTGATATTCCGCATCTTCTCCTCGGCTGTCACAGATTCGACACCCCTCGAGCCACGCTCGGACGACGCGCCTATACTGGAGCTGCGGTGCGCAGAATTTCCTGTGGCCACTCTGCCCGGCCCAGTACGACATCGCACACAGCGATCTGTGACCAAAGCAGTTTTGACGTTCCTGAGCGACACAGGCCTCATGAACAGCCTGTGAACTCAAGTCGTGCCATCTCATTCTTCAGTGCCCCACCCTCAACGCATTAACATCATCTTTTTTTTTTATGTCAGCTTTTTCTTTAATCTATCTCATCCTTGTTTCGCCGTTTGTTAATTTATCCTTTACTTTCTAATTCTTTTCTTTTTGTTTATTTTATTATTCTTTTATTGATTTGTATTTTTCTTTGCGGAACAGTAAGCCGACGGCGTCCCGTTTGGCTGAACTTTCCCCCTTTTTTTTCTCTTTGTTTTAAGAACTATCCCCCCTCCCACACACACACAAACAGAGCAACAAGTGAGTGTCTAAAGTCGCACACAAGGACCCCTAGCATGTGGTTGTCGCGCGACCACCACGCCCTATGGAGGCGCACTTACGGGGGTACTCACACTCGTAAATCACTCGCCGAGTTGCGAGACTTTGCAGTCGAGGCAGAACATGTAAGCCTTCTCAAAGCGACCATTGTCTTTAGAACCCTCCAGCTGAAAACTAAGACCCGTATCCTTCCGTCACGTGGACCACATGATACCCCCTAAATGCCCCCATAAATGGCCTCTTCCACGATCGCAACGACAGTCTCAAGAGAAACGCTTGTGCGAAATGTCCTTTCGCTAATGTTGCTGATAATGAGAAATGTCACCTGATACGGACGTCTTGTCTGGTACCAAGGAGAATCTGTCAGATGGTCTGGTGTTTCCACTGTTTGTTTTGTCTGGATATTCTGCAAAACAACGGCGTATTGTGTGGTGTGTGGGCCCTGAAAAACAGGAAGAGTATAGTGCAGAGATATATAAGTGACTTTGATGATGTGTCCCCAGATCTTTTACAGCGCTGGGTTTGAAAGATGTCGCTTACAACGACTTACGTAATAAGTAGAATACAAAATACGTGTTTGCGACGCTGTTTGGGTCTATGTCTGCCGGAGTTGGTTGCTGACTACATGCTTGCCTGAGACGCTTAGTAGTGTGTCCCAAGCACCAAGGGGTGTTAAAAAAGAATTCGAGGGGTGGGGGAACGGTCATTATTATAGTTACGGCTCGACAGCCTAACATATTACCGACATGTGTCTGAAGCTGAAATAGCAAGCGCACCCCCTGTAAAGGGGGTACACATGTAAAAAAGTTTCTGAGGTTGCCGAACATTTGTTGGGTGTTATGGGGTGCAGGGGGGTCTGTATAACTCACTGGTAGTACTTACGGATACTCCATTAATAGTACGGGTACTGGTTCGAGGTGAGAACACCCTGCACTGCTGCAGAATAGAGTGCTACAGGCTTTCTTGTAGTTCGGACGCACAGCTAGACTTGCAGCACGAATGCACGAATATAGCTCTCGGATCTCTCTGTCTTGATAACCAGTCAAGTATACATGTCGGGCAATGTGCCACTTGGTACCTCGTTTTGCAACCATGTATTCTACGACATTGCCAGAATGGGCAGACACCTCGCCTTCAAGTTGGCTTCACCTGTCTACGCGTCTCCCGTATGAAACCGCCACTGAACCAGTGATTTTCCAGACCCACCCCAGAGCCCCAAAATGTCTGGCGACACCTCCTACCCTGTCTTTGTATGGGATACGCGCTCTTTGCGTTAACAATGGTGCAATGCCATTTTGTGCAGCTTCTTTCAAATATCGAATGATCATGAGAGTTACACAAGTATGATGATGCGTGCCTATACAGTAGGAAGTCATCTCCTTCCTTATTTTCCTCGATATCTGCCATCCTCCATTTTATTCCATGTGTAGAAATTCTGCACATGCAGGTCGGCATACTTGGCTTTGGTCGTCCCAGGGAAAACCCTTTACAACGTGCGATAACACACACAAACAAAAAAGGAAAACAGCAAGAATCATCACACGGACACTCGAACTCGCTGCGGTGACTCAATCTGAATTCATTCCCTAAAAAACAATCGACTGAGTTGGCTCACGCGGAGAAATAAATACCCAGTTCGAATTAATTTGTCAGCGCCCAGCCGGGGGTCGGCGGGGGCCGCTGTGGGAGGCCTCCTCCATTTTTGAGACCGATCCCACTGTCAACAAACCAAACATCGAGTACGTTTACGTATACTTCTGCCAACACTTCAAGAAATGAGGAAATTCCTTCGTACGGGAGAGGGCCATCTCGGCAGCAACACGCTTAACCGTTAGTTTATTTAGACAAAGGTCTGTAACTCGTGTAACGGACGGTTCTTTGTGTTTCATTCCTACTTTGTCACGTATAATGGATTTTCTTCCCGCTTGTTGTTCCGGCTCTATATGTGTGTATACGTTGTAGCAATGTTTACATCATGTTTTTCGCAGCTTCTGGATACGTCCGCTCTTGGTCAGCATCCGTCTTATCCTGTCTTCACGTCCTCTTTTAGGCGACATTAGTGCTCGTAGACTAATTTGTACACCTCCTCTGGCTTGCGGATGCGTCTTGCCGTGTGTTTATCTCTTGTGGCGCCAGACAAGTTGGCGTTGGGCCTGAGGAAGGAATCACATTCGATCCTGCATTGTTGACCCCTAGCTGCTCGCACTGGAACCGGAGTGACATCGAAAGTTCGTGACCCGAAGTATCTATATCTCCATCTTTTCCCAAGCACGCAGTGCCATCTTAAACCTTCGTGTTGACTCCTGGCTTCACACAATTTTCTTTTACACGTTCTATGACATTATCTGCAAAACAGCAACAAGAAATACAGGTAGTGACGACGAGTAAGGAAATTTTCCACTTATTTTGCGGCTCACTACTCAAGGACACCTTGGTCAGTATGGGATATGAATTGATGAGGTGATGGGTGAAAAAAAGTCATTGGTGTGATATAAGAACACATGTTCACGAAAGCCATTCCCAAAGTCATGCGCGCCGTGTAGCAGACAGAGCACAAACCCAACAGTCATCGCAAGAACTCCTCGTTGATAGATAATGTCATTGCAGAAGGCATAGGAATCACAATATGAGATGAGTTCAGCTAAAGCGTGTATGCGAGACCAGTGTCCTGCGTGATATATGGACCTATAGCACTAATGCCAACGTGAACGGTGCCTCGCTAATGATATCTGCAGAATGTGCATGTCTTGTGGCATCTTTGTTTTGCGCCACCTATCGTGTATTGATATAGCAACGCTTCTGTTTTAGTCGTCAACTTCTGTTTTCCACCTCCTTGCCCTAGTCAAGAAGTTTTTCGCTAAAGAACCATAGAATGAAAGCGGTAAGGATGCCAGTATTCTGAAGATATAAGGTGGCCGCCGTGGCGACGCAAGGCCTGACAACAGACCACTGAAATCGTTCACGTCTACATATACATATGTGACGGTGAAAAGTGGGGTCTGTTCCTTGAAAATACCCATGTACGAACATAAAAAGTTGCACCGTTTATAGTTGTGCTTATAGTCAGACTTAAGCTCCTCAAAGAGTGAAAACAAACAAATGAAAAAGTTACAGGCAACCAAATGTAGTGTCATTGGGATTCTATTCTACAAGGTGCTCAGTGTGTTCCATGGCCCTGATCTTCAACTTTCATATAGCGATCGTTATCGTTATATTTAAAGTTCGCGCGCTCCCTAACCACTGTGGTATAGGCGAATCACGGGCCGAAGTGATGCATATAACGCGTGTTATTGGACAACGACAAGTTGAAGATCGCGCCCCATATCCAATTTTTTAACCAGTACTAGACCATAAAACAGGACAAAAAATAAAAGGGAAAAACAAAGAAAGGCTCTGTGTAAGATTTGAGCGAGGCGCTTCTGCAAAACCACACGCCACGGAAAACGACAAATGGGGTGACAACCCTGAATGACTGAACTGAGTCGGACTACCATACTGAGTGGATAAGAAAAAGACAATTACGCTTTTAGTTAAATAACTGCGAAACATATAGACGAGTGAAATGGCATCGCTGTCCTGCTAAAGAGTCCGGCGTGGGAAGCAAAAGACCGGGAGCTGTGTACGGCCAATGACGTGGGCGGGCCCTGCAAGCACAAACGATATTTTGAGGCCTGTCTTTAAGCTCTGCGACGTCGTTACTCAGGCGGGGAGGCTTTTTCTTTTTCTCCACTTTGGCGCGTTAACGTTGTTGGGAGACCGTTTTCTCGATCTGCTACGGTTTATTGTCACCGACTGCAGGATAATATCACACTTCGTTTCCAATGTATAGCACTGGTTTCCCAGTCATCCTGTGCGTTGCACACGGCTCTTTCATGTTGAAAGAACGCAAAGGGTGAATCAAAATAATTGGTAGGGCATTTGACCAGCAATCAAGAGGTGCGACGTTCAAATCCTGCCCTTATTTCAAAATATTTGTTTACTTGTTTATTAGAATATTTGTTTATTCAATGTGTTTATTTCAGCATATATACGCTCGCTGGTGGTAACTCTAAGATCATGCAAAAGACTGGGAGGTGGTGGGTTCGAAACCCATTTGCAGGGGGGTTGAGACTTCCCCGAAAATTATCTGCGCATTTCCCTCTGAAGTCGTCCCATGACGCGTACTAACCTCCCTATCTTACATATCTTCCTTCTGTCCTCTCTCCATCTGTCTCCGTCTTGTTTATAACGTTTACAGTCACAGTTGCCACGCGGTGCTAACCCATAATTTAAGGAAAAACGCTTAACAACGCTTCTTCACATCGAAATATCACGACACGTTAATTTCGTTCACGCAGTATTGCGTAGTGGTGATCTGAAGGTCATGTAAACTTGTGTATAGTTGCGCCCGTCACTCTCTTCCTGTCCATGACGTCACAGAAGTGTTTTGCAGCATCAAAGATATACCTAACGAGCACAATAAAGTGAAAGTTCAAGTACATTGGCGTGGTTGTCAGTCGCAGATGTGTTAACAGTATGGTACTTCATTTCGTAGCGCGAACAAAAAAAAAAAAAACATAAAACTTCTTCAGCACGTCTACCTTTATCCATTCTCATTTTTAGTAAGATAAGTTGATAAGTAAATTTTTGAAAAATATGGAGAAGCTGAATTCGGCACCCGACCAATTCTGCCAATTTTTAGTACATTGTGCTGGTTGGACAGGTTTCTCCGTTGCGCTTTACCAAAGGTCATCTTGTACCATATCTCATCACGCAAGAAAAAGCACAAATCATAAATGACATTACGAGCTCTGCGTTTACTGACACTACATTATCCGAGGAGAGGATAGGTGTCCGCATAAACCGAAATCTATAATATGAAAGACACGTCCAAAACCAACCGCCCGTGTATAGCTTGAATGGGCCTTATAGGCGGCGTCAAGAAAGGCTCAGATGGCCGGTTACGACGGCGTAAGTCGGACACTTTACAATATCTATTTGAGTACTCCTGTGCCGCCGCACAAAAAGATCACAAAGCGCTCGCTAACGACTCCGCACGGAATTTTGATGATCGTGCATTCCGTACAATGTGTGCTTTTCCTGGAATTTATAGATGGGCGGTTTCGATGTCACCGATGCCACGACCTAATGACGTTGACGCTCTCATTGTAGTGGTGTGTTGAGAATTGTTTGTTGAAGCACTTCCGGTCGTTTGTGCCCTCTTTGCTGTAAGGAAAGAAAGTCAAGTTGCACGTTTGGCTATCCCGTGAGTTTTGCTTTATTTACTTGCGTTAATTATTCCCCTCTTTCTTTTTTACGAACTACGTTGTTGAAATGCGACGATAAAGCCAAGATGACAACGAAAGAAAGTAGTGTTTGATGATGAAGCGCGCGCGCACGTACAAAAAAACAAAACAAAAAAGAACAATAAGGCAACGGTGACTGTTGATGGTGAACGACATCGAGACTGACCTCTACAACACTGATCTCTGCTCGCGACGCAGGTCGTCATCGGAAGGTGACAGACGAGACAGAGCCTGCGGATGACGCCTGGTGTGTGATCACCGCCCCTTTCTGTTCATTGTTTTGATGTCTAGGACACCGCGACGTCGCTGGTGAGGATTGTCGTGAAGGTGGTACACACACTCAACATGCCCGACAGAGGTCCGACGCTACAAATTCAAATATGCGCTGTTCAGCATCTGGGTCCTGCTCTGGTTCCTGCCCTTGCATAGACGCTTGGTTTCGGTCCCTGGTGCTCTCCTCTTGGCACTAGCTGACCTTTGTCCAGGCTCGTCCAGCTCCCAGTCTACGTCTGGTACAGTAAAGCTTTTATGCGCAACCTTATTGCTTCTGTGTCTCACGTTACCTACATGGGGGCGAACCCAGTGGCGTCACTAGAGGGCTGCGAGGGGTGAGGTCCGCACCGGGTGACGCGACCGAAGGAAGTGACGCGTCGCACCAGTACCACCGGTTCCTCTCTTTCTCTACGGCACGATGACGCGAGAAACAACACGAAGAACCCTCTGCGAGCACGTGATTCTTTTTTCTGCGTGTGGATTTTTTGTTACTTACAGTGTATCGCCTGGTATGGAAAGAGACCCAGTGACGCCACTGGGCAAACCCCAGGGGCACTACCGTCCACGTCTGAATACAGGTACTGTGAATTCACCTGAATTCACCTGCTTCCTCGTATAGGCTGGGTCAAGACACCGCCGCATCACAACTTAGATTGGTCTCGGCCGACCTCCCACACCAAAGCAACCCATGACAACGTGCCAAAGACATTGCAGTGTGTCCTCCGATGATGGTGTCCTCCACGAAACACAGGACCCAGGTACCAGTGCCCAGCGTGTCTATGATACGTCGAATGACTACAGTTCCTGTCCCATGAGTGCAGGAGTTACCCTGTGGTACAACGACACAGGTCGGCGGCGGCACTGGTACCTTTTCAACCTTTCGTTCCCAACCATTTAGGGTGGTCATGGCAACTTGGGCTGAGGGCTGTTTCCTACATGCATCTGTCACGAACGGGGTATCCTAGTTAGTCATGCGAACGAACAGCTTCCTCTCGTGGACAAGATCTGTAGTTCGGTGCATTTCCCTGTGTGGTCCCCAATAAGTTCGTGAACAATGCAACCCTGTCGTATTCTTGTTTAATATCCATAAACAGAGACATATTTTCCTGAGGACTTGCCTCTTGCACCACAGATATTAAATCGAATACCGTGTCCAGTGCCAAACAGTGGCAACGGTACACAGAAGTGCAAAGGAGCTCCTCGCAGGCCGCTACTCGAGCCATGCTGTGCATATACAACCGTGCGCCCCATGGAAGCATATGCAACTTACAAAGCAAATAATGTTCTTGGCTTCAACAACGAGATAACTCGCGCTCGCTTCCATGCTCCGGGCATCTTGCCGTCTCCCGAGGATGCATTTAGTGCAAGTACAAGCCTCTAGTCCTGCTCATCCAGGTTGCGGAGTGCCATATAAGAATGCAGCACAGCATCTTTATTAGCCGCACTGTCGTGCTACCATTATGCTCCGTTGTGTATTCCAGCATACTTGCTGCACACGGGTGATAGTCTGATTCGGAAAATCAATTTCATCATCACTATCACTATCATGCAAGATTTCAAGCTTTCGTGCACCACTAATTGGTGACTCTGAGCGCATAACTAACACACACACACACACACACACACACACGCACACAAGAAAAAGCAACACGCTCAGAGTTGCACACTTCAAAAGGACCTAAAAAATAAATAAATATGGGTCGTGCCAGAATTAGCCACAATTGTCTGATACAAAAGTAAGTACCACTCCGCGAGCTCTTCACTCCCGTTCACAATCCGTAACCAGGAAGCTATCTTCATCTCTCAGCTCACTCTCACATGCACTCATTCTCTGAGAAACAGAACCCTGTACGTATGACGCAAAATCTAGATCGATATGAGAAATTTGCTTGAGGACCCCTTCTGGACAATGTGAGACTTCGGTCCTCACTGTGATGATCATCATTATATTCTCATCAAATTACTGCGAGCGAGAGAGTACAGTATCGCCTCTGGCGGTGGAGCACCCCGATCCGCGCTTCATCAAAACAAAAGTTGTTGCTGCTGCTTGACGAAGCAGACAAAGTGAAAGCAGTCAATATTTCTTTATACGAGGCACACGTTGCGTCGAACGTCAAAGTACAGAGTCGTGTAACCGTTACCACCGTGTCTTTATCACTGTAATGATAACCGTATACTTGCATTCTTGAAAGTTATTCCATTCGTAACCATGCAGAACAATTCAGATTAGATAGATCGTTCATACATCGGAGGTATACTGCATGCGTCATGTTAATAGGAGATGGTGGGTTCGAATTCCTGGAGTCAACCCAGGACGAATACTAACCCCCTATCTCCCGCTCTCCTCTTACCATATGTCTACGTCTGTACGTTGCTTACCCAAGCAGCACAATGTACTGAAAGTCGAGTGCAATAGGGGTGGTCGACGGTATGTGTCTTATCAATGTTCTTTAGCTTCACGATCGCGTTCAAGGCCTTCCACCTACCCCTCCACCTCTATTGCACTCGACTTTCAGTACGTTGTGCTGCCTGGGTATAGCCACAGTTGCTTCGCGGTGAAAACACGAACGGAATCAAACAAGCATAGAAAAGTATAAATTGCAGCCGGTCGTCTACGATTTTCTAGAGGAACATCCTACGACAGAACACCAGGGCACATGGCATAACGACTACCTCGTACAATACCGGCACTTTGTCACAACGTCCGGCTGTATAGCATTGGAAGGGTATACAAGGCAGGGAGCTCCATATATATATACAAGACTGGGTCAGGACTGAGTGGTAATAAGCGTGGTCATATGCTCGGCCGGCTTCTTTCTTAGGTTTACCTCTCAACACAGAACCCCCAGAAACGAGCCATAAATCAGGGGAGGACAAGCGGAGTGTCAGAAGACCGCACGTGCGGCCGTCATATGCGGGTGCCTCGCACGAACTGAGCATCCTGAGCAACCTGCATCTTCGGGCATTTAATGGTCATACGCAGTTAGACCATTCTGGCGTCTTGGTGATTCTTGTTGCACGGTGAATTAGCGATCTGTGGAAGAGACACACAGGAGGTGAGAGTGATCAGAAGGAGAGGAACATGTTGCTGTTCAAGCTTCGGAAACTTGAAAGTACAGCAGCCGAATGCAGCTATTTTCTCCGTTCTTACGAGCAGGGCGTTCGCATGCACGTCTTCGTCTATAGAGCATTTCCTTTTCTCGCATTTGTTAAAAACCTCATCTGCTTCAATGGCACGCTAAAGTTATTTTGTGCCAATAAGAAACTCTCCTCTCTCTCTCTCTCTCAGTGAAGCCCCTAGCAGCATTCATACTGGTATCCCCCGAAGTATTTGCTGTTTTTCCATACCTGGTACAAATCTGCTTTCCCCGATAGTTTGGCCCACGGCCCCTCGATCCTCGGCCGACGTCCCGTTTGGCTGACCTTTCCCCGGTTTTTTTTCCTTTTCGTCTAATAAATATAAATTGCAGGGGAAAACCCCCCTCGATCGCTCTCTCCGCTTGCGGAGCGGAGAGAAGCGATCGAGGGGCCGTGGCTTGCCCACGTCCATGAAGTCTGTCACCGGTATCACGTTTTGCTGCAGCCGCTTCCAAGTTATTACTCTGATTCGACGTCTTTGCTAACCACAGTTTGTGACGTATCTACAAAATTCTCCCGTGGTGCTGCTCAGTCTTACAACAAAAGCCACCAGTAGGTCTGCCCAAATGGAGAAGCCCATCGTGTTCTTGCATGACGTTACGTGCATCACCATGTTCACCTCCGACGGACCTGCATATTCCCGACATGTCCCGCAAAAACGACACTCCTGTCCTCGCTGCGCGCCAGTTTGCTCTTGACCATTTGAACTCTGTCCACGGTCAGCGTAAAGGAATTTCCACAGATGGCTCGGTTGTGTACGGCGCGTCGTCTGCAGCTTTCTACATACCTCACAGCGATACTACGCAGACTTTCAAGCTGCCGCATGAAACTTCATCCACCGAAGCGGAACTGACAGCCATCTATGAAGCGCTCAACGCCATATCCGGTTCACAGGCCGACTCGTGGTCCATCTTCACGGACAGCAAGTCAGCATTGGAGACCTTGGCGTCGTACCGGTGCAGTGCTATTTGCGATCTCCGCACGCTTGTAATCGCCAGATACAACGAGCTCTTGGCTTCCGGCCACAGCGTACGGCTCCAGTGGGTACCCAGTCACGTCGGGTTGCCCGGAAATACCCGTGCCGACATTGCCGCGAAACGTGCCCATACCACGGCTGCCTTGAGTCTCAGCATCCCGCTTTCAATGTCTGCCTGCCTGCTCCAAATACGTCGCTTGCGCTCTCGCTGTGTCCAAGATTTCGCAGAACGTGCCATCTCGCCTAATACATTTCTGCACTCCGTCGACCCAAAAATGCAATACGTCCCTCCCCCAAACATCACGAGGAGGGAGGCGTCCGTTATCCACCGTCTTCGGTTAAGCGTGGCTCGAACGCCAACACGGCTCTTCCAACTCAACACGCTTGACACCCCTACATGTGCAGCCTGCTCTACCGAGGGCACCACTTCCCACCTACTCCTCCACTGTCGCCTGTTCGCCGCTCCCCGTGCCACTCTGATGGAGCGGCTAGCTGCCCTAGGGCTCAGGGAGGTCACGCTGGCAACGCTACTGGGCCCTCTGCAACGCCCCATTCAGTGGCGCGTCGGAAGGGAACTCGTACGCTTCCTTACCGACACAGGGCTCGCGCTGAGCCTGTGACTGCGCCTCTTCTTTCGCTCTTTCCGATTTGTCTTTCTTTTTTCTTCTTTCTCTTTACTTTTCCTTTTCTCCCTTTTCCTTTTTGTAAGCGGGAATAGCAAGTCGGCTGCTGGAGCCTGGCTAACCTTTCCCCTCTTTCGTGTTCCCCCCCCCCCATGTTCATGTTCGTATGTTCCTCTCCGCAAAGGCATGGTATGCTATTGCTGCAAAGAACGGGCACTAAGCATTCAACCTTTGAGTACAGGCGTGCGAAGAGTAGCAACGGCTACAAACGGTGATCCACAGGGTATATCCACACGTTGTTAGCGCAGCAAACGATATGATTTTTGATTTGTTATTCACTTGTCTTTTGTACGGTTTGTTGTGCACCATCACCCAGATTTATGTCGTTCATTGGCCCACTATAAACAAAATTTCAAGTAATTGAAATGGTTATGATGGTAATGATTTTCAGATATGGCAGCACGAAGAGGTGGGAGACGTAGGGGTTAGCATGCGTGCTGGGCCGACTTCAATGGGAACTTGCCGGCACCTGCATGGAATGGCTGTCCAAAAGCCCAGCACAGTACTTTGCGTGACATTTGAGTTACCTACCAACGAATTCACCAAGGAACGTCATAACTTAAAACACTTTAACCCTCTCTTACGATCCCAGGTCATGTTCAAGCTAGCAAATGTTCTGTGCTCTTGGATTGACGAGCGTTGACGGGCCAGTGCGTTCACCAAATCACCAAGGTGCTCGTATGCCCAAGCCATTAGTAAAATTGTTTCCACCAGAGCGCTTGTAGCAATACAACGGACAAGATGAGGCGGCTCTGGGTCCTGTGACGTGTTACTGGGGTATAGCACGAAATGTTTGATTGATTGAAAGAAAGAAAAACATGGGGATTGTAGCCCTCATCACGAGGGCCGGCTACCCCAGATCACCTAAGGAAAGGAATTCCAGACACATCCACCATCACCCACTGGAGATGTCGCGAAGCGGCGACGAACGCCACAGACAGGTCATAGCCCATCTAACAGCTTGGTGTCCCTTAAAAACTGTGTAACGGCTCGCAAAGCTGGCAGTTGAGTGCTCATTGGCCATGGGCCCAGTACCTTCTGCACTCCGAAGGGTCGATTGTCAACCCGGCCTAACGCGGCTACAAGTCTGTCACGACACTCGGAGTATCTTGGGCACGTAACTATAATATGTTCGACGTCTTCGATTGAGCCACAGACTGGACAGTTAGGAGAGTCCGCCTTCCCAAGCCTGTACAGGAGTCTTGCACTGTATGGTACATTGAGCCGGAGCCTGTGAAACAATGACGTAATCTGCCGTGGCATGGATGTTGGGAGGACCAGAGCTAGTTCGGGGTCAACCCGGTGCAGAAGGGAAGATCCAGCCTCGCCACAAAACCATTGATCTTTTGACAGCTTATGGCTCAGAGACTTTAAGGCACTCTTGGCGTCCACCTTCGTGAAGTAAACACTGCGGAATGTACTATTTCCATGTGCTTTCCCGGCGTTGTGATCGGCCGCATCATGTCCGGTGATCCCACAGTGGCCAGGTATCCACCGGAAAATCACGTCATGGCCAGCGATCACTGCTTTTTGGTGCGCAACTAGTATGTCATTCAGTACAGGAGCTGTGAGGTGGTGTGTACCCGGTGTCATAAGGGTCTGTAAAGCGGCTTTGGAATCACAGAAAATCACCCATTTTCCCTGGGAAGGCGCGCACGAGATATGCTCTATGGCTAGAAGAAGAGCGTGTAGCTCTGCTGCTGCACGAAATGTTTCAATAGAAGTGGTCAAGTCATTCTATGACATGTTGCTCATACAATGGGTAAAAATGAACTGCAATGCTTCTTTATCTCTGTTCAGCGTACTCATGTTGTGATGTGCATTATTTATAGCGTGCAAGATATGCCCTGAGGTATCACTAATATTTTACGAAAACATTTATTCGCCGCATCTTCTAACGTACCAGCACTAGCAGACCTAGACAGAACTGATGTTCCGAGAGAACTGATTTCCATCTTTCATTAGTAGACCTGTTATGTTGTTGTATTTCGTACGAAATGTATTTGCTTTCAGTATAACTTAGCTATTTTTTGTCTTTGCATTTTTGTGATCTCATTTTCAATATATTGCTGCGCTTCTGGAATCTTATTTTAAATGTATTGCTGAAGCACCAGCGCAGTGCATGCTATGTTGAGAGTACGTGTAAAAGTAAAGCAAGACAGTAAAAGTATGGTATCCCACCGCTGGTACCTGTTCATCAACCGCAATTATTAAATCGGAATATGCAACTGCGTTGAGGCATACGTGTTGTTCATCCTTATACGTTTCATTGTCTCAGCTGCTACTATACTATGTTGTATAGTTCCTACCGGCTACAACCCAAGGCAGTAAACCTACAAGTGGTACTAACCGCTGCTACCGTTGCAGATAGAATGTTCCGTTAAGAAGAAAGGAAACCTCAGACAAGCCGTAACTTACCCCTCCAGCACGGTAGAAATATTGCCATGTTCTTTCGATACAGAACATGTGCGGGCTGTGGACAGTTGTATGCGGGTACCGCTAGGGTTGCTACTGGTGCAGAAACCGAAACGAAGCCCCCCCCCCCCCCCATATGCACTCTCAAAACAGAACTTCACCGCATAGCCATTCACCATTTTTGATTTCTCATTCGTAACAATGGTTGGCGCACAGCGTGCTATGCGGTGAAGTTCCGTTTTTAGAGTGCGGATGCTCACTTTTGTTATGCACGCACAGGTGTAGCGCTCCTGGCGGTACATGCACACAGCTGTCTGGGGACCGCCATGTTGACATCGAAGCAGCCTATATTCTAATGCACGGAAGCCCAAGTTTGCGACGCTATATTTATTTTGTTACGCGGAGTTTAATTTCCACGTTTTTGCTCTAGGTTTAGCTCACATAAATGCATCGTCGTGCACCATGGGAAGTTGGTCTGCCATGTAGGCGAAGGGTTACGTGTGCAAACGTCAAACAGGATTTTCTGCACACACACACACACCGTATATAATAAACGTGATGCCGCGGCGCAAAGTAGCAGATATTTCCTTGCAAGATTAGCTTCGTTTCAATATGTCGTTGTTCAGTTGCATTATTTTTTTTATTCCGTGTTAGCACCGCAAAGCAACTGTTGCTGTGAGCGGCGTACAGATGTAGACAGATGTAGAGAGGACAGCGCAGGAAGGAGTGGGGGACAGGGGGCGTTAGCATGCGTCCTGGGCCGACTTCAGGGGGAACTGTGCCGACATTCGTCTGGAAAGTCTTCGGAAAACCCAGGGAAAACCTCAGATAGCACCAGTCGGTGGTAGGATTCGAACCCACCACCTCCCAGTCTTCAGCACGACATTGGCTATGACCAACGAGCGGGACGCCTTATAACCCGCTCGGCCAAGACGCTGGTGCATAATTCATAGAGCGTTTATGCCACACGCGAACGTAAATCTCATTTTTAAGATACTTATTGATTTAAGGAATTTATACGTTATTAAATGTTACTCGGGGTGTATGATTGGGTAATGCCTAGGGCGTCACTCGACTATGTTCAGCGCTGTCGCACTACAGCATGCGCTTCACAGGCTGAAAAATGCGTCGCTGATAAGGATCCAGCTGCTGAATTTCCCGACCGGGAATCGAATCTCAATTCCACAGATGCCAAATGTTCGGAAACTACAGAATTCAACTGCATGGTACGGAGAGCGTGAACTGAGAATGCGCTGCAGAAACAGCAGGAAACACTCACAATGGTAATGAAAAGATGACTAAGAAGCAAGCGAGCTGGTGAAGTTGATGCATAATGTAAAACCCCGAGACTATATAGGGAACATGAAGGGACATACACATCACGAAGTCGCTTCGTGTTGTGTCTGTCCCTTCGTGTTCCCTAGTCTCGGGGTTTTACATTATGCATGACTCACAATGAGTCTGGAAATACAATGTATATGACACCATCAGTAAATCAGTAAATTATTTGTGACGTCAACATGCGAACAAAAAGAAGTCAGAGAAAAAGAAAACGGGCGCTAAAAGAGTGCAGGCTGCATGTTGTCGCTGAGGATCTCTCTAAGAACAAAATGCGGGGGCCGAGAAGGTACGCGTTCCTTTCTGCCGCACCAACTATACTTCTCCTTCTCATTGATCCATAAAACAGCAGTCCACTGGAACCATCTACCTGCCTCTCTTGCTGCCATGCACGGCTCCAGGAAATTCAGCAAGATGCTATACCAAACGCAGTGCTTAGATATAACACAGTGGTCACATTCGCTATAAAGCAAAACGCATCGGCTTGGCCCCCGGCGCCATGCGTCCTCTTCGTAAACAGAGGCTGCACCGCAACACGTACTAAGCTGAAAAATAGAACGAAAAGTTTCCACGAATAAAATTCTCGCTGTCAAAGCCGAACTCCACTTTCTGCGTCATCTATCCCCTCTTCTGTCGGCAGGGCTACTTGTCCTTCCTGGGCGCGGCTGACAGCGCGACAACAGCTCGAACCATCGGCCTGTGCCATAAATTTGTCACCACTGCAAAATTCTTTCTTGCGAGTCACCGAAGAAGAGAGTACAAACTTCAACCTCGACCTAACACACTTGACGTCAGCCCCGTCGTCTTCTATACAGCCCCGCGACCCCTTCAAAGTTCGGAGAGACGGCCAAGACGAGACAGGCAGGCAAGTGAAACCCGAACCCTGGTCAATTTTCTCTCACTCGTCCTCGCAAGGGCAACACGAATGATGTTGCCTTTTCAGTGACTGTTATCTTTTTTCGAAGGCCTTATTGGCAGCACAGCGGCGAGGTCGGCAGACAAAAAGACAGAAAAGCGTGACTTTGTTTCGTCTGGTCTCGGGTTTGTCACTTTTTATCTTTTTAGCGGAACGAGAGGAGACAACGTGTTTACTTTTAATGAAGTCATTGTCACGGGGCCACCTCTGGGTTTCCAAAGAAAGCCAGACCTGTTAGAAGAAAATAAATAGGGAAAGAGAAGACCGTATTTGGTTGCATCTGGTTACCGGTCGTCCTCTCTGTACGAGGAAAGCTGTGGTGATGAACTGCTTAGGTCATGTCTTACGAGACAGATTTATTGGTACTCAGGGTCCCTGTGTGGTCTGAAAGAAAAAAAAAGGAAAAAAGAGAAAAAGCAGAAACAAAGTTTTCGCAAAAAGGGTATCACTGTGATCACTCTTTTACAAAAACGTGTGACTTCTCTCTCTCGCTTCTTTTTCTTTTTTTTTTCTTTTTTAATGTTCCATACATTCTTTTGCTTGACATGCATGGAGCACTGCAATGTTGCCTTCGCCTTGCAATGTAGCAATTCTCGTATTCACAATCAGAATTCAAGTGCAGAGCCTATACAGCTGTTCGCATAATTCCGGACTACACCTTTATTTTTCTTTAATAAATATTCATATCCCCCTAAGTATATCAGATTTATATATTCGTAAATAAATAAATAAATAAATGTGCGGGTTTCATTGTCCGAATTTTTGGACGATCGTCATATCTCAATCAGTAAAGCTTGCTGTTTTTACACTTTCGCTCCATTGGATGTCAGTGTGCAGTTAAAGTAGCAAGCTATCAAAGCGAGAGTCCCTCCGTCTTCTTATAACGAGTAACTCATTTCGTTTCTCTTCTTCTCTCTTTTTATATTTTGAGGTAACGCATAACTACGTTACGTATACTTTCTTTTTTCGTAACACCAGCAAGTACGCCTAAACTTACCGAATGCTTCAGAACAAATTCCTCGCATTGTGTTCTGCAGATCCCCAAAGTTCATCGTTGCTCTGACTTTCTGCGAGGTGTCGACCGCAGACTTGCACATGATACCGCAAAAGAAAGAAAAAAAAAGAACGGTGTACCGTACTCGTTACCTCGGAAAAAGGGAATGAACTGTGCTACTCGTCGCTAAAAAACAGAAGGAACGAGTTCCCGTTACCTGTGGGAGTAGGAGACGAGTTACCTTTCATTTACCGTGATTTGCTGCGGAGCCAAGGTGTAAAATCAAGAGTTACTTAATTTTCGTCTAGTCCTTAACGACGTTTCCGCAATTACTGCCCAAGCAGCGCAACAGCTTGGTCCAATATTGGCCCAATATCGGTAATACCGGTATTGCCAATATTGGTCAAATATTGGGCCAAGACGTTGTGCTGCTTCGGTGGTGTTCGCAATTGACGCCAGTTATACCTGCTGCGTTTCCCAACGAAAATGTCCGCCGTGGGTCGCCGCAATTTCTGAATACAAGTTTCACTGACGCGCTCAAAGGAAAGGCCGAATGAACTCCAGCGAAAGTCTGCTTTCATTATTGAGAGGGAATGCAGGAACTCTGCTAGCTCTTTGTCTCCGGTACATGGACATAGTTCATACCCCTTGGTGCTATACCGATCGATCAGAGGTTGGGCAGCAGATACAGGAGAGTAGGAAAAAAGCCAAAGGATCCTTTCCAAGAAGTCACTACGTGGTCAGTGAGGCAAGTGACGATCTAACTTTTCCCACTGTTTTGTACTAACCATTGTACCATATTAGAAGGCCATCGTGCTGTTTATGGACAAGCTAATAAAACTATAAACTATAGACTAACGAACACGGGCACGCGTCATGCACACGCAAAAAAAAAAAAAAAGAGTAACCTGATGGAAAGTAATTGTTCTGTGCCGCCGCTGCCTGGCTTTATCGATGACTGTCATATTTCAACTATTTTAACCAGTAACCAGTTTTTGCAACGAAAGTTCGTGAACGTTACATTTTTTGCAAGGTAAATAGGTCGTTGATTTGTTACCAAATGAGGTAACTCGCCACTTGGTAACGAGTCGAGCACAACTATCGTTGACCCACGAACAGTATTTTTGGTCTCATCCTCATTATTAAGGCCCTGGGCCAATTTTTTTCTTCACTCTTTCAACTCAAGTCTGCTCAAGGCCCGGGAGTTCATGCAAATGTATATTTCTTTAATGCGCTCTAACGAATATGCTAACGTTTCTCCACACATTAGCAATCACAACGACACAAAATCTACAATGTTTTGTGTGCACGTCATCGTATAAGGGTAGGTTCATTATTATATAGTTTGTACAAGAAGACGTACAAAGAGAACCAAGACGTTTCCAAAAGGCCTTTACAGCAAACACTCAACTCCCAGCATGTATGCGCATAGTATACACGATTAAAAATGAACTTCACCGCATAGCACGCTCCTACCCAACCATCATCTCGAATGACATCGTTATGTGTATTTGTTGAAAACGAGAGGCGTACGCCTTTTTTGTGACACTTATGTCGTTCATAATTGTCACAAAAAAAGCGTACGCCTCCCGTTTTCAATAAATCGGGGCAGATAACGATATCATACGAGATGATGGTTGGCTAGGAGCGTTGTACGCGGTAAAGTTTATTTCTAAGAGTGTAGAACCCAAAAGAGAAATGCATGACCAACGTCACATTTCTTGCTCCAAATTCTTAGTCCATAGCATTATGCACCGGAATCAGCCAGAATCATCACCGAACGCAACCTGAATTCCAAGCCTTCCCTCTATTTGTGTCTCCACATACTCGTATTCCTATGGAGCACTGCTATTATCATCCCTCCGAAATTCCGATCTCCGTGCTCCGTCCCTCCTCCACTGGGCAGGCGGAGCAAGCTCGCGAAGAGGCAGATCCATTTCCCCGCTCCGCCTCCCCGTGCGAGACCTGCCTTCGGTTTAATGGCGTAAAATCCATTTCTAACGTACGTCCTGTCCTGTGATGTACGCGGAAGCAACGTCGTAGCCTCATCACGACACTGACAGTGAGGTGGACATTTCTGCGAAGCACTGTTTTGCCGTTTGTAAAGAGGTTCTGTCCAGTCCTGCTGACACGGGTCCTGCAAGTCATCGCAGTTCGTCGTTCGCCCGCGCTATCGGCTGCGAATTGTACAATGCTCAAGTGTGTGCGGGTGGAAAGGACCTAGTTGGAGCATTTTCGTGAGTTAACGTGAGCTTGATTTTCAAGACGTCTTCTTTCAGTCCAGGTGAGGGTGTCCTCGCGAAAGTTTGCTTCTTTAGAGAGTGCTGTTTTCAGTTGCAAAGGGGGGAATTCAGTTTGCATCACGCGTGCCAGGACTGGTACCAAGGTGGTGTGAAAACTTGACTCTTATCGTGGAGCAAGAACTTGGGTGAAAATTCAAGAACCTTAACGAAAACACCAAGAAGATAGAGGGTCCATTACAGCGTACATGAACAGGGTTCTCATGCTGCTGCGTCATGAAGTCTGGTCTTCACCAAGGCGGAATGTCACGATAAATTGAGGTGTCGAATTTTGATGAAGCAGATGCCATTTTGAAGGCCAGATCATCTCCGTGCATCAAACAAGCTGTTGTTCAAGCGCAGCATTTAAACGCTCACTGTCGTTTACACATACTTCTATCGTGTCTGACATCCTAGTAAGTCAAATTCCTCACCGGATCAGATCCAACGAAAGCACTAAGTGCACCGAAGGAGTCACTAAGGACATCTCCAAATCCATCCTTGAAGATCCTTCATCGACCAACTATAGTTTTTACCTAGAGAGCTCCCCCAGATCCCACCATGAGCCTGGTGGGTGGCTTCCCGCAAGCCTTCCCCCCTGATACCCTATACCCATACTATGGAGCCCCCAGCGCAGAGTACTTGGGCTGGCTCTTCAGCACCGACCCTGGACAAGCCTCTGAGCTGAGCCCGTCCTCCTCGTCGTCTCCGGCCGGCGGAGCAGTGTGCACGGGGCCAGAGGGCCCCTGGGGCCCTCAGGGCCTTATGCCACCTCACCCCATCCCGCGAGACCCCCCAGCCCCTGCACGGGGGGGCAAGCGCAGGGTGACCGCCAACCGGAAGGAACGTCGACGGACGCAGAGCATCAACAACGCCTTTTCAGAGCTACGAGAATGTATTCCCAACGTCCCGGCTGATACAAAGCTATCCAAGATAAAAACATTAAGACTGGCGACATCGTATATCGCGTACCTGATGGACCTACTTGAAGGACCTCCAGGGGCAACACAGGCGTGCTTCAAGGCAGAACTCCACGGAAGAGGGAAAGTGTTGTTGGGGCCGTCGCCTGGATCGGACAGTACGGCGTGCGGTGATGATCTGCGGAACAAGGACCTGGTAAGATCATGTGTAATTATTTGTTGATCATTGTGGACCATATTGACTGACTTCGTTTGCATGAGACGTTTGCTGGTTAAACATGGCAATACGGCGTGGCGCGACTTGACAATTGACTATATGTGTCAGCTACAGGAAGCCTTCGCGCATCTGCATGAATCCCTAGTGATGACAATATCATAAGCGGCATTTAAAAAAATAAAAAAAAATCAAGAAGGAGCAGGACATGCAAAGTGTGATGAGTGAACTGTGAAGAGTATCTGTGAAGTGTAAAAGGTCAGTATCTAAAATGAGAGGAATGTCTACGGACGGTGCACAACGGTCAAGGAGTCAAGTGTCAGGACCCCCACTTTCCCCCCTTCATCGTTAATTTCAAAGATTGCAGGGGCAACGTTGGGACACAGCGATACCAAATCGATAAGTCAAGCGATTTGCCCATGTAAAGTTTGCTAAGGCGTCCAAAGCAAAGTTAGTAACGTAAGCTTTCAAAAGTAACTGAGAGGAAAATTGATATTGTATAAGGTGGTGGTGGCGTGTTATTTACGTGCGGTTTGCCTGGCGGACATTGTAAGGGGCGAGAAAAACAGGAACGAGCATAATGTGCAACACCGTATTGCTGTGGATCTTAACAATTGAAACTTGAAATCGCTCAGACATAACCGTTTAAGAGAAGGATATCGATGCCTATTATCAAAAATACGCATGTTCTGATCGTGCGTCTTTGAAGACCGTCACCATTTCTTCTTACACTCGCAGTTCAGCAGCTTTTTGTTAAAACAAGGGGTATGTATGGGAAACATGATCCTATATGGCGCTGGCGCATCACATGTGAGAATTCGATGTGCCTTTTCACTTTTCGTTTGACGTCACAAGCTAAATGCGGTCAAGTAGCGTCGTTCGCCAAGTTATCGGGGCGAGAAAACCCGGAAATCTAGTGTAACCATGGCATGACGGAATGCCTCAACGAGCCTTTCCTGTAAACCGATATCGCTGAACTGCTTTCGGAACAAATTTGAGCGGCTGATTTGTTGAACTGCCCATTTGTGACAGATGAGCCATAAAATAGAGGGAGTAACGACGTCAAAGTGAAACTCACAATGCTACGTCCTTGTGCAGTCTTTCTAAAGACCGCGGATCGGATTTCGTCGGCTGAACAGTAAATAACGCGGGCGCCGCGCAGCCTAATGCATAGCGAAGCGCTTGCATTCGCATCTATAATATCTTGAGTTACTGCTTCGTGACGACGAAATGAGATTCCTGTGCATGACTCGTGAAGATAGAGTTCTTGAGAATCCGGTATTAGAATTCTTGTCTTCACGGAGAGCGTATACAACGAATCTAGACGTAACCAGATATAATTTGTCACGTCGCGCATTCATATTTATAACTGTATCGCTGCGATTGGCTCAACTTGATGCAGCGGAAGAGGCATCCCACGACATGTTTGTTTCAAAATGGTACAGCTTCTCTTCAGGTAGTCGTTTCAGACATTATATAAACGAAACATCGGTAACAAAGGATAGGTTGACGTAATGGTAATCTCTCTGAAAGCTCACATCTCCATATTTTTTCTCCTACCGCCACCACCACCACCATCATCATCGTCATCATCATCATCTCTCAAACCGTGCAAGAATGCGTATACCGACTATTAGCGGCATGGTTTCGAATTCCTCGGAATCATCTATACTTACGGTCACTGTTGGAATCCCATCGTCATCGCTTCATTTCGTATCATAAGGCACTTGCAGCAACGGTGCATTCATGAAATTTGAATACCCGCAGCATGGCCGAGTATAGATAAATGCGTCCGCAGGTTGGAGGTAGCCAAGATCGTGCTGAAGACTGAGACAGGGTGGGTTCGAATCCTTTCCTGTTGTTTTCCTTTGGTATTCTGACAGACTTTCCAGACGAATGTCGGCACAGTACCCCCTGAAGTCGGCCTGGTACGCATATACTACTTCCCACCACTACTTCCTACAGACCTCTCTCCATCTGTCCACATTTGTACGCCGCTCATAGCCACTCGGCTTCGCAGCGCGCTAACACGGAATTTAAAAAAAAATGAATTGAAAGATGAATGAATGAAATATTTTATTTCCACTTAATGTTGTGGTGGAAGCCGTGAAAAAAAAGTCGCAGTGACGGCTTGTCGGGCTGACAGCTCACGTATACAAAATAGTGAAAAAATAGTGACTTAAATAGTGAAAAAAGAAGAAGGAAGAGAAAGAAAACGAGTTCCGTCCGAAAGTGTTTCATATGCTTTATGCATGTCCGAGATTCAGAAAGAATGAAATGGAACTCCGTGGTTTATTTATGTTTTTTTAAGGAACACTTGTAGGTATGAGTCCTGAAACCAGGCATCACGCTGAGTCGACGTATAACGTCTAAGGTTCTATACTAGACCATTGTCGGTATCTATAAATTTTGTACATAACATAAGATTGATATTCCTGGAGATCTCTCGGACGTGGGAGAAACTGAGGAGCGTCTGCAATTTCGCGTTGCGAATAGCATGCTGCGCTGTGCTGTGGTGAGCGCCTCCGTAGCTTGTCTTCTTTCTCTTTCTCTCTCTCTTTTCTTTTTCTTTTTTCAGTACTTGGGACGTGTGGCAATGTGATATACATAAGCATAAGCAGCACAGTTAAGTGAACCCACACTTCGTTTACAGCCACTGCTCAAAGTGGGGACCTATAAGTCCCCACTTACGCTGGCTTCCTTACATGATTTCGTGGCTTCCTTAGATGATTTCTGTGAGCGAGCTCGCTCAAAGAAATCATCTAAGGGGACAGATTAATCCTTGTACATGCATAGAATAGCAATAGCCTGCAGAAAGGTTTCATGAGCGTGATGTTGACATGAAATGATATTTTCAAAACTTTGTGTAATGATTGGCCCCAGCTCTCTATCAAAGTCTAAACGCTGCAGCGCTGGCTTCATAAAGCACGCATTCCCCCTGGACTGTTTTGCTAGCCGATAACTGTTCCGATTCAGCGGCATGGCGCACAATATTATATATTGATTTGGGAACCCAGTCTCGCGAATGAACACCCACTGACTTCCTGTAAAGAACGGCAAAGAATGAAGTCGGTGTGTCCACGACCATCTCCGTTACACGCGGAGACATATTCAATGCAAGTGAATTTGTAATTTATTTCGTGCTGCTATGTCTAGACGTTTATGGAATCACGATCTACATTGTTGTTTGCTCTCGTTTGCTCGGTATAGTTACCCCCGCCCCTTTTATCCCCCAAACACTGACTAACACACCTCTCGTTCAACCGACCTTCAGTTTATTATATTACGTCAGCAGTAGCTCAAAACGAAAGCCGTATAGGAAAACGCCCACAAAAGACACAGCATCTCGAAACAGTGCCGAGTAAACTTTCCCCTACGCTCAGTACTATACACGGCAAATTCCGAGATCCTCGTAGTCTTAAACGGTTTACAAACTGGGTTACTCCGTACTCGGGACAGGAAAAGTTACATATTATTTGTGGCAGCTTCTTTCTTTACAGTACTATCGTTGTTGAGAACTGTATACGTCGCGCCCATAGGAAAAAAAAAGAAGAAAGAGACAAGAAACGAAGCTGACGGGGGAAGTCTTCCCCAACGCAGGATCAGGTTTCTTCAAAAACTATTTGGAATGCCGATCCCCGGCGTGTGGCGTTTTTCCCTGCCTGCATGCAAAGGGGGAGAGGAGTCGAGTCTGACTTCGATAATGTTTACATCGTAAAAATGAGAACAGATCCTGAGCATGTCGATGGCACAGCTTCAAGTTCAGTACAGAATCACATGGTCAACTTTCCAACATGACATAATTTTGTCAAGCACTATAGAAACTATAGAAAGGGGGAACGATGGATCACTGCCAAAGTTGGCATTGCAAAACGGCATGGAAGCAGCTGAAAGGACGACAGTCATGGACCATCCGACACAATCCTATCGAACTATCTCGCGATGTGGTCGGTCGTTGCGCAGTGTTCTATCCTCCAGCCTTCAGCAGACCTATACCTTCAGCAGAAGTATAGCTCTAGCCGTCAGCTATATAGAAAGGGACCAGTTAATACCTACAATGCACACGTCTGAGCCCAAACGTTGCTTAGCTATTCCCTCACACATTGAGTGTAACGTTGAATGCATGTATTTCTGGCTGCTCGGAGAATGATGAAACTTGCGTTTCGGCCGAAGGTTATGAGTTACGTGGTATTGTTCTTCTGCGTCTTCTTCCTCGCAAAAGATGGCCACATTCTTATTTTATTCATTCCGACATCGTTCCCTGCTCGTATTTTTTTTCTTTTGTGTGTGCGTGTGTGTAACTGCAAATCTCAAGCGCACCTTCCTATCTAGAATGATTTACAACTCTGTTTTGCATTTTATGCACGAAAAGACTGCATTGCACGGGATAAAGAACAGATCAGGACGCAGCCTTCTTTAAATGCACTGCACGAATATATACGTAAACGGTGTATTTTATTTATTTATTTTTGCGTTACGAAACCACGCACAAGAGATTCGGAAAAAAAACGTATAAAGTTCCTCCAAACGATTCAGTACTAACATGTCCAAACGTCATTATACACTGGAGAACAACAACAACAACAACAGATAAATTACTGGTGATGACGGTGGGTGACTGGAGAAAGTCGCTATGCAAAACATGTATAAACACTCAGCATCACATTCGAGGAACTGCACCATGTCCGCTTCCGTGTGCAATGTTCTGCAAGCAGATTCTCTAACGTCTCGACTGCCATTTCCTGTTCCGTGCATGGACGCTGAACTGAGCGATGTTGGTCCTGCCCGATGCAATACCGTTCCTAACTTCACGCGTTTGCGAGTGGTTAGCTGCATATACAAACGCTGGAGTCACTTGCGTGCGCAGGACTGTAGATGCGAGCGTCTAGTGAGACATATTGTGAGACAAAATATGAACTTGTCGTCATCTCAGCGTTTCAGTATCGAAATACGAAATGTTTTATTTCGGAAATTTCTACAGAAGTTTCATTTGGGACTGCGCAGTAAAACCTGTATTCCAGACCCTCTAGAGAAAGCAGCCTAGTATAAATAAGCTCAGTAGCGAGACAGTTCAGTACTTATTTCAATTATGAAGACGGTTCTTTGATGTCACTCTTCAGGTTCTGCGGCAGACGGTCATAGCTGACGAGCCGTCTTCGAAAAGATAATAGTCAGTTCTAGTGCATCGCATGCTATCGCCTTTGCGTAAACGTATAAAGGAAAGCGTTGGTGGTTCTGTGAATCTGTGCACGCTCAAAACATAAAGAGAGCTTCGCGCATTGCGCAGAACCACCATGCTATCCCTTGCGTTATCGTACATTACCGTAAGTTATCGTACATACCGGAACCACTGGCAGCGTGCATAACTCGGAATCTTACGCGTTGATTTGATGCGGTAGATACGGTACTTCGGAAGCCACATCTTAACAATGGATGGTCCACCAACAGTCTCTACTCCCTGACAGGTAGTTCTAGCAAACCGCTGGTAAGGTTACCGTGCCTGTTGGAACCAATTGCAGTCGTGCGTTACCCAGAACTTTATTCACTGACTGGTACCCGTTGATACGGTTCAAAGCAAACAGCGTTATCGACGGTTTTCTAAAACTCTCTCGTAAACAATAACGAAAAGAAGCACGGTACGAGCAGATTACAGACACAATTATTTTATGTCTATATTAGCAGCGTTCCTCTTTTCTTTTTTTAAGTATTGGTGGTATTTGTAAAAAGAAAAAAGAAAATGTGAAAGTTGTAGGTGGAAACGAGGAAATTATACTGTTGCCAGCTACTAGAATAAAGTTAAATGGGCTAATCTGATATGTTGATATCAGGAGTGACACTGTTGTTCTGTCTACAGCTTTATTGCTTGAAGTTAAGAAGTCAGCCCAGGACGCACTACACGAGCTATTTATCTTGTTATCGCGTTTTTAGCTTTGCGTATCGCTTCCGGTTTATGGTAATCTGCTATACTTACTGCCCTTCGTGCTTTAATCTTTTAGTTGTGAGCAGTTGCTGTGTCTTGCGTTTACTCTCGTCCCTCTGTTCTATTCGGCGGCTTACATTGAAGATAAGCTATTTACAGTCACACAGATCCTAGAAAATGATACGCAGATTATCTCGTAATGCAAGTTACCCCATAGTTGCGCGTCTCATGTTTTATTTGCGTATTATCTCTTAGGGTGTCCCCGCATTACCGTCTCTTCCACGACCTCTAAAACCGGCGTTGTAGAACTGTGAAATGTGAGATGCCATTGAATCATGTCCTACGTAAATTCAGTTCTTTGTTATTCATATTTTATTACGCGTTTTGTCGAGGTTTTGATACTTAATGTTCATGTTTATTTTTCATCTACAAGTTTCAACTACGTATTTATTTTTGGAACTGAAGCCAGACTACAAATGTTGGGGCAGACGGTCTTGCCCGCGTTGACCCTAACATCACCATGTTGTCTGTTGTCTGTCATCACCATCATCATCACCAGTTACTAGATATAAAATTTCAATTTACTGACCGCAGACAACTAATTTAAATGACACCCATCCATGATGTACGTATTGCTTTCCTGAAGCGCTGTTTACTATTTCGTATTGCATGTGTGATAACGCAACATGGCGCCCTGTCTATGTTGCGCCGCATGGGTCGCTATCACAGGTCGGTATATTGTTGCTTGTTTTTGTTTTTCCGTCCGCTTGGTGTGTTGCACCATTACTCGGAGTATCCTGGTATAGAGGCGAGCGCGAAGATTGACAGTATCCACAACGCAAGGTATCCGCGAATGTAGTGTCCGCGACCGCATCCGCACTAATTGAAACAGGTGCATCTGCATATCCGCGTTCATCGCGTTTGTAGAAAAAAAAAATCGACATAACGAAATTATTAAACGTTTTTACTTTTCAGCATAAAAGTTTCTCGGGAATTCGGGAAGGATTCACTGTACGCTCTCCGCTCTGCAGATATCCGTGCGCACTGCAGTGGCGAGGATGCGCTCGGATCCGTAGACATAACCGCATCCCCGCGCACCTCCATTCATGGTCTCCTTAAAAATAAAAACATAATTTAGTTATGCACACCGTTGTTCATACGAATGCTCGAAAAAAAATCAGCTATAGTCTCAGCAGCTAAAAAATATCTCAATTTCTACCCGATTAAATCGTGCAAGCCTGTAGAACTCATCATGTATTCATGCCGTTCCTATGCGCGTCAACCAGACACAACGTCAACAACAAAAATGTCGTATAGAAGTCGCCCTCCATCCAAAGAAAAGAAATAAATTATCACTTCTTCCCGCGTCAAATGTCACTGCTAGAAACAAGCCGTCGAGTGTGATGTGCGGCGGAGCTCGAAAACCGAAACCACTTTTGCACAAAAAGGCTCGAGGAGGAGAGGCCACATTTTTTGGACGCTGTTCACCACCATCGTGGGCCACTGTGGGACTGTTTGCTCACGTGCCCGCGTGACGTAACGCATTACGCTTGTGGTTTCCCGTGAAATATACAGCCGGGAGGCAACGCTCCCTTTGATTGAAATATGTTACAAGGGAGAGCTCTGATATGTGGCTTGAATAACAACGGGTGAAGTGCACGTGACTTATATCAAATACGCGATCTTGTTTTGGAAGGCTACATGAGCAGATGGGGTGGCATGATTGATGGTGTTAATTGGTGACTCTTTTTGAGGGGGTGATTTTGATAGCTCGATAAGAGACGGCGGTGTAATGTGACGAGAAACACTTTTTAGGAATGGAAACGCAGGCATTGAATGTGTTTGAATTTTGCGCTGGGAAACACCATGGGAGTACATACCCTACAACATGCGCGGTAACCGCAAGCTTCAATATTTAGCGAAGAACATAACATCGTTTTAAAGGTTACGCAAATAAGAAGAGACTAGAAACAGAAACTTCTCAACTGTTTAAAACATCGTGTGGATCAACTACTCCTTCTTCCTGTTTTCTTTTCTTTTTTTTCATCCAAATCCAAGGGGTGTAAGGACAGGCCTGCCAGTGATACGTCTCACGCTTTGATTCACACCGTCATACAGGAATCTCTATTTCTATTTCTGTGTTTCAATATCTGAGCCTTGGTGGACAGCCCCTCGGAAGTTTTTTTTTTTTCGTAAAAATATCTTAGCCCAAAGAAACAGAGACAGTAATGCCTGAGTACATATTTTTAACTGTCTTTAAAGTGCCCACAAAAGTCTTCTATCTTCGGAATACTATTGAATTTATCCCCATTCCAATTCACCTTTCTCGCGCCCTATTTAAATATTTTTTTTTTCTCTTTGTAACGCGGCGGAAGGTCGATTTCCATCTCATTGCCACAGCATCTGGCGGTCTACCAACTTGGGGCGGAGAGCAGCTAGAGACCATGCGCGCTGTTGGTACGAAACAGTCGCCAGAGCTGTCGATGACGTCACCTACTCTAGAAGTATCCGAAACTATGAAATTCTGCGGGTTCTTTCAGAAATTCATGCAAGGGCGTAATGTTCACTGAAGGCAGTCATATTTCGGCAAGAGTTTTGTTCTGTTAGTCACTTCACTTGTTAAGCACTTTGTCTTGTTAGTCGCCATACAACACCCTCTTTTATTCCGAGTTAGCGCCGCGAAGCAAATGTGGCTTTGACCGGCGTACAGATGTGGACAGATGGACAGAGAACAGCAGGAATGAGTGGGGGACAGGGGGATTAGTATGCGTCCTGGGCCGACTTCAGGTGGAACTGTGCCGACATTCGTCTGGGAAGTCTTCGGAAAGCCCAGGGGAAACCTCAGATAGCACATCTGGTGGTAGGATTGGAACCCACCACCTACTAGTCTTCAGCACCACCTTGGCTACCACCATCGATCGGGACGCCTTATCCTGCCATACAATACGTGTACTTGGCCAGGCATCACCCTGTCGCCTCTCGCATCCCCTGTCTTATACTGAACCTCTGAGTGTCTTGCCACGACAATGCCAGTAGTCCCGACCAATGAAGCACATCGATAAAGCAATATTGACCAAGCCGCGGATGTATTAGGAGGCAGGCAATGCTACCATTTGTGGTCGTCCCCATTAAGGGTAAAATCTAATAAAAGGGTCTGGAATGTCGGTGGAAGAGGGTGGGGATGATGAAGGCGGAGGGCGCTCCATCGGAGACTGCGGCTAAAACATGCACTCTGCGGATTGATATAGAAACGGAGCGACGCAGCTGCGTGAACCGATGCCGTTCTGGACACGTGTGCTTATACATAGTCGTGGGTTAGAACTAACTTGTAACACTGACTAGTTATTTTATTTTTTTCAACTACAGTCAAACTCCTTTACAACGAAGCTCAGGGGACAGCAAAAAAAGTTCGCAGTAAAGGTATTTTCGTTAAAAAGGATGTCCATTATTGGACCTATAGGCTCCAGCGGGACCGCAAAAAAATTTCGCTGTAGTGGTATTTTCGTTAAAAAGGTGTTCGCTATAAAGGAGTTTGACTGTATAATATTAGAGTAAATATTGTTACCAAAGTGGCACAGTAGGTAATCATAATAAATGATAATAAATAACCTAGCAATGAGAACGAGTTATTAATTCTGGGAGGGTGACTTGTAAGTTGTAAATGTTTAGTGAAAGTAGCTGAAAACTGTTGCCGTGCTGTAATGAAGTTACTCCGGCAGTGCCATATTCTTTCGCGCAACGGTATGATAATGTCGCTTTGGTTTATTCTTTAAAACGTTGTACTGAGAAAGCTCTAACGCTTCCTGAAACGCTTGCTGAAACACTTCCTAGTGTGGGAAGGTGGAGGGGTGGGGGAATATGTTTAATTGAGTGAAAGAAAAAAGGTAAAAAAAGAAAAAGGAAATGTCAGCCAGGCTATTGCCAGCTTGCTATTCCGAAAAAGAGAAATAAAGAGAAAGAAAGAAAATGAAAAGGGAAATGAAATGAAATGTGGGAAGGGATGTGTTAGAAGTGAAGCCGGTGGAAAAACTCCATGATAGGCGTCCCTGAGCGCTCGATGGGCGAAAAGCACATAAACATGACACAAACACGCTTACATCTACGTCATCTTATGTAAGCCGGTGGAAGCTCACTTTGCGATGACTTCGTGAAGGAACTGCTGAGTTTTTGAGGGTTCAAGAGAACCAGGGATCGACAGAAAGGCTTTCGTTTATTCGACATTCTATTCTCTGGACGTAACTAGGTTACTTTAACTTCATAACTGTAGCTGCAACTAGCTACGTTTCGAGATAGTGTAATCATCGTTCACTCACAAGCTAGCTTCAACTGTAACTTAATTATCTTTTGAGGATTAATTTACTCATGACTGGCTCAGAGTTGCAATTCTGGACGGTAAGGGTGAACTCGGCGCGAACATGAATGAATCTGTATTCACACTGATAGTGTGAATTAATTTAGGTCCCCAGTTACAGGATATTTGAGGCGTCGAAAGCCTTTTCTCGGGGTGTGGCGGCAAACCGAAAGGCACTATATTTAACGTGATTATGTGATTAAGTGATATGTGCACTCAGCAGCTGCCAACATCGTACTTTATCGACTATCGGCACATCCGTCGGAAACTCGTCGTCACAGACTTCGAACGATATTTGAACAACAGGAGTCGATACAGAATATTGCTCACTGGTCACATGGCCAATAACCTGGTCCCTAACCAAGTGTTCTCTTCGTTTTTTTTACATAAATAGTAGCAGCGGCGAAACAGCTACAGTTGTCATTTCTTGTACCTGCACTTCAGTGTAGAAAATATTGAAACTGGCTCTCGACGCGTCATTTTATTTTATTGTTACACTATATTACGTTAAGTATTCGTATACGTTAAGTGAGAAGGCAGACAGCATAAGTTAGATCAAACATTCACTGCAATAACTGCGACAAAAACACACAAAAAAGTATAAGAATAACGCAATGCCTTCAGGAGCGGTTTCGTTTACTGTATAGGACAGCTCGACGGCATATTCGCAACTTTCGCCATGCACACTTCACATTCTGCCCCGTGAAAACATAACCAAATTTACTCATTAAAACACACGGTGCCACATTCGCCTTACTACCACCTCGCTGTGCAGGCCGACAACTCAAAAAAAAAAAAAAAAAAAAAACATTTCGAGTATCTTTTTCTTTGCCTTGGACCGTGTCTTCAAATACGGCCTAACGGTTGCGGAACAGTAGTGCTAGCGGTATTTTCCCCTAAAACGATTTCCTTAAATATTTTCCCTCGCAGCTTACAGACAAGTACTCCACCGATTACGACATCCTGGGTCTAGCTACACACAAACACACACAGCCCAGTATATGTGTGCACCTCCCGCCCCGACTATATCGCGCAGCAGATCGACTATACCGACAATCTACCGCTCCATAATTCTAACAATACCCCTCGCCAGAATGGGCTTCCCAGCACACGCTATCGAGTCTGAGTGGCCGAGATGAAAGCCAGGCCCCGGCCATCTCCTGGCAGGCTACCGAAAACAGCCAGCCCCGCCGAGCATGGCTACATGTATACACAGTAAATGTCCTCAGATAGAAGATCCTCTCTCCCTCCCTTCATTTTATATAAACAGAAAGGCAGATAATCGGCCCGAACTCTCGTTATCCTTCTGAAATGTTTAACTATCATTAGAAATTGCACTCTTTCTGCACTCCAAGAAAGAAAGGAGTAATTTTAGTCATTTGGGGGATTAAGTATGTAGGACATTAGCCCCTTTTGTGCTTTCACCGTTTGTTAGTCTTTTTTTTTTTAGTGTCATCTTTGTCTTTAATCTATCTCATCCTTCTTTCACCATTGGCTAGTTTATCCTTTATTTACTAATTCTTTTATTTCATTTTATTTTTATTTATTTTATTCTTCTGTCATTTCTCTTTCTTTTTTCTTTGCGGAATAGCAAGCCGACGTCCGGTTTGGCTGACCTTTCCTCCCTTTTTTTCCCTTTGTTCTAATAAACATATACCCTCCCCCTTTTTTGACTGAATGCATGGGGCTAAATGAATATCACAGAGTGGAGACTGCGTCTTACGCTTTGCCCTCACAGTCCCTTGTACATAATCCACGTGCATGAATGAAAATATATGTATATAGTTTATATAGTAGTATAAACCTTACGACATGCATAAGGCACAATTTGACAAGAAAGAGCCACTAACTCTCTTCTTACTCAACGGGCAGGAAATTGCTTATTTATGTAGCCTTGCTCCATCAAATCCACTAAAAGAGCCTATATTTCCGTTGGTTGTAGCATTTCAGAGAACCATTTGCGAAGTTCAGTGACTATTTTCGGTCAGGGGGAGTAAATTTCGCGCTTAGGGGACTGAAATGGGGAGTAATTGCAATCTAGGAGACTATAGAAGCTGCAATCACTCCCCAATTTATTCTGCTTTTTTTTCCCCCTTAGAGTTTCGGATGCGAGAGACTATAAACGGATATTGTCCGAACTACGAATTTTTATATTTTCTTTGGTATAGACGCATAAAGGGACAGTCTGGAGATTTCGACTGGTTTTGAGGTTAGAGTTGTATTCCGACTGTAAGAAATGTGTATTATGTCATATCCGAATTTTCATCCAGCGGAACATCGCAGTTTTTAAAGTAAACTACACTCAAATAAGAAAGAGTGTGCCAAGCTCTTCCGCCAGTGTAACGACTTTGTCACTGAGATCAGTCTTATGTAACGTAACCCTTACTTTTGTTTGTTTGTTTTTTCTTTTCGAATGCGTGAATGTTACACTGCCGTCCAGGAGTCAGTATAACCTGGACTATTTAGGCGAGTAAAAATCACTCTGCGAGGATATGGGGTAAATCTATATCACTGTGTTTCACTGACGTCACTTTGTTATTGCTTCTTTTTTGCTTAACATTCAGGCGCTGTGCCTGACGTCGTCCTGGACGTACAGACGCTGAAACTTGAAATAACAAAGAGGGCGGCTGACTAATATACACATGCTGCACATGCCAACTGCCGCCATATCATATTAGCAAGGGAGTCTCGAAAGAATAAGTTAGGCAATGAGGTGTAAGAGAGGAGTATATCCGGTAATAAAAGTGTAAAAAAGGACAGCAACAGTTTCTGTCTCTCTACTTTTACGGTCCCCGAGAGCATTTACGCTCTCTGATGTGTATCGGGAACCTCGGCAGGGTAAATTGAGTCTCGGAAGAGTAAGGCCGTGTGATCAGAGTAAAGACTAGCAGAGAAGAGCAGAAAGAGAGTAAAAGTCGCAGTAACACTTCATAGTCCTTTTTTTTTTCTTCGTATTCTTCTTAAGAGCGTAGAAAAAAGAACCGCACGTTCACACCCAGTTTCGGTTTCACAGTGACGTAAGCATTAGTTACCGCCCCCTGGCTGACGTAACGAGGGTGTAGGACCCAAATAAATGTGATCGAGGACAGTTTAGAAATGATATGGTAAAGTGTAATCAGGAAGCTTTATTTAGAATCTATGGCTCGGTTGCTTGGCAGAACACAGGCCGGAACTTGCTGACAATGACATCGCGCCTATGAAACCGCCAGCTATAAAATTCAATTATAAATAACTGACTGAGCATTTAATTGAAAAATTTTGAGGCGACATTCAGCATGACTCGAAACCCTGTTTCATTCGTTGAGGTTTCCATCAGGAACCACCATGCAAAATATTTCCGCAGTGCGTTGCATTGTCTCTGTCACTCGGAGAAGGAAGTCGCTATATCGTGATGTCGGCAAGTCCCAGTGTCTTTCTCCTCGCAGCTCAAGCGCTGCGCCGGTCTGCCTCACGAGTGACATGACCGTCCCTGCCTGCCATGGACAACACAACGCCGCCTAGAAACAAAGCCTGATCGCTGAAACGTGGGTGGGTGGGTGGGTGGTGAAAGGGCTTGCCGTTGTCGGCCTCACGTAGGTGGGCAACGTCACGACTGACGCCCTGGGGGAATGTGCGTCCTGGGCCGACTTCTAAGGGAACTGTGCCGACATATGTCTGAAAGCGTCTGAGGAAAACCCAGGAAAAACCACAGACAGCACAGCCGGCACCGGGATTCGAACCCGGGTACCTCCCAGTCTCGACGTGATCGCTGAAACGCCGTGACGTAACAACTAAGAGCCCGCCAATCACGACCGTGCTTTGGGCGGCCGTAGCTATGGAGACGAGCCGCCCTTAGCCACATGCGCAGCCACTGGTAGCCGCACGAAGCCTGTGTTTGAAATAGTCCGCGGCGATTGGCTGACATCTTGACTGTGTGCGTGCGAAGGAGTGAGAGGAGGCGCTACATATGTCGGCACAGTTCCCCTAGAAGTCGGCCCAGGACGCACATTTCCCCAGGGCGTCAGTCGTGACGTTGCCCACATACGTGAGGCCGACAACGGCAAGCCCTTTCACCATCGCCACCACCTACGCAGGTCTTCTGTATCTAGGTTTCCTCTGGGGGATAGGTGACGTCACGACGCGCCCCCTCCTCCTCTTTCCCTCGTTCTCTGACAGTGGAGGATTTTTGAAAGGTGTTCGGAACTTCGGACAGAGGTCTCCCGCGAGCGCTGTAGGTCACCTTCGCGCGTCGTTCTTTCGCAGAAGCTCATATTAGTGAGTTTTAGTATATCGTACGCTATCGCCTCTGCGTACATAAGGGATAGCGTTGGTGCTTCTGCGCACACGCAAGACATAAACAGAGATTTGCGCATTGTGCAGAACCGCAACGCTATCTCTCACGTACGCAAAGGCGACAGCGTACGATTTACTAAAATCTACTATTATTTGTTGCAGAACCGCCGCAGCAACAAACAAACAAGCAGACAAAAAGCTATGGTGGGCTACCGCAGTGCTTAAGAACCTGCAGTTTCCTGTGCCAGAACTCATTTTAATCTTTCACATTTTCTTCCTCACGCAGGCAGCAATGATGCACACCATGCAAGCCGAAAAACGAGGCAAGGGTCGAACGGGCTGGCCTCAACACGTCTGGGCGCTTGAGCTCAAGCATGACGCTTGAAGAGACTGGACCACCGACGCCCTCCACACGGCTCTCCAAACCAAGGCACCACCGGCACCGACAGACGGAGTCCTATTCTCCGGCTTGTGAAGGAACGAGACAATAATGAACAATCTGGACTCAGTCTCCGTCTAACAGTGATGTGCTGTGACGTTCCTTTGATGTTGGGTGGACAACGCCAGCAAATTGTGATAAAATACACTAGGAGAAACGTACTGTATGAAGTATAGACATTCTCCATGGCATTTCGTCGTACAGCTACACTTCGAACAACGACCGAAGGCTTCCCTCCTTTTCTCTCTCTCTCTCTCTCTTTTCTTTCATTTTCAGTGACGTAAAATTGAGCAGTGCTCTTTCAAACTGTCCACTGTTTCAGGCAGCTTTAGCAGTAAGCGTTCGGTGCGTTCCGATGCTCAATAAAAACTCATGTGTGTGTGTTTTTTTTCTCTCTTTTTCTTGCATTATCGCGTCTTTTATGCAAAACGTGCCCACGCACCAGGCTAGATACAATGCGCACGTCTTCAGCGTGGCTACTGGTCCGTGTAAAGTGTTGTGAAATGTACATAAAGCGTAATTAGAGGCACGAGAACCTGACATAAGCCTTCCCGTTAATTCTTGGTAGCGAGTGCAGTTATAGGTTGGCGATGTATTATAGATTGCGTTCTAGTGGGTACTACTTTTCTCTCTCACACCATTCACTCACCACGCGTAATTATCACAGTGCATCGCTATACGTGAAATGTAGGAAACACGCATTTGCGCGATAAAGGTGTTTCACAAAATGCTGACGCGAAAAGAGGTGTTGTTCCACAGATATCGTCGCATTATCTCAAGCAATGCGTCACTGATAACCGAATGCCTGTTACACCAAAAAGATGTTGCTATCAAAGGACTCGCGACAGATGCATGCTTCCACACACGATTGTCCGTGTTTTTCTTTGTTCTATCTGGTCTAATCGATACACGATTACTTCTCTGTACTTCCTAGTATTTGCAAAAGACTGCATTGTTCCGTACTTATTTTCACATGGAACAAACGTAATATGTAACTCAGCTTATTTATTTCCGCTTTTCCTTTTTTTTTCTTCAAAACCTAGAAATACGCTGTTCGTTTTCTAGTATCGCGATATTTTCGTTTCTCCGCGTTTTTTTTATTTATTTTAGTTTACTTATCATGTTATCGTTTCTTTTTAAAGGTTCTCTGCACATTTACGTGCTTTCGTCTTACCATTACCTGGCAGAATACTCAGTGATCATTAAAAGAAACCTCTCGAAAGTACTCAGCCTCCACTTAACAGTATTAAACGTGTTTCTCATAGATGTGGTTCCTATGCATTCAGGCACGGCAGCTTATGTGCACTGTCTACAACATTAGTAAGCCTTTTTGAGGTGCTCGTTTAAAAATGGCTGCGTTTGCGAACGGAGCATTGCCCTGTATGCGATAGATCCGGTTTATTTACCTAAATATGTTTTCAGATTTTTAATTTTTTTTTCTCCATTGGTGCAAGGTGATGTAATATAGCTTCAGAGTAAGATATCTTGTATAAATATGTGCAATATTTTTCGGTTGATATTTTTTAATAAAAATGATTTGTTTGACCTGAAAACTCGTGTACATGTTATTGCCTTTTGCATGCCAATGAACTTTTGGGAAAAAGAAAGGAAGAAAGAAGTAATGAATGAAACAGAAATGCGAATCTTGTTATCTCATGCTTCCAAACGTTAGCGTGGAAAAGCAAAGGTGAAAAGTAAAAATCATACACTAATTTCTAGAAGAGCAGATAATCAGAGACTCTTCCTGAATGATCCATGATTTATAACGCCATCGATCGTTCAAGAAAATAAAATTTCACTCCAACAGGAGCGCGAAAATAATGAAATTTTGATTGCTAGTAACAAATTTCTATTGCCTCCTTTGAAATATGTTGAGTCCGTGAGGTTCTATCTAATCCATCGGCATTAAACTTTACGGGGACCTGATGACAAAAACAATTAGAAGTACATTAATAGTAGAATGAGTGAGAACAACAACTTTATTACAAGATGATGACTAGGGAGATTCATCGCCAGGGGCGATACTCTACCCCATTGGTGGTGATGATGCGGGGAATGAAATAATGAGCCCCTTCACAATAAGGATCGAAGCCCTATGGTATCCAGAAAGGTGAAGAGAGCTTTGAGGCTAGAGCGTTGGTGGGCTGGATGTGGCCAGGGACCAAGAATGAGTAGAATGAGTTATTCATTCAGTAACTGATTATAGACGATTACGGTATATAATTAAAAATTGTAACAAGAATCACCCTTAGAATCCATGACGAAAGTGCAATTACTCATTTTATGGAAACATTATGCGCAGATAAAATACAATCTGAACCCCTAACACAGATTTATAAACTCTCCGCCATCAACAACAACTGGTCTCGATGCAACTGCGTGGTCTGACCCCAAAGAGCGGTTCGAACCGGGCTGAGGAAGCCTGCCAAGTTTACACGCCGAACAGTGTACAGCTCCCATCAGAGTTGATTTGAACGACATTCCGGCCTGAGGACCCTGGTGGCGCTTAGTAGAAAGTACACCCTCTCTCTCAAACGCGGGGTCATTTATTACAAAATTAGATAGGTTCACGCGATATTAGGTCACATTCCCAGCAACTGTATCGTGAGAACGGCTCTCATCCATTATCGCAACCGAGTGAGACATATCGTATCTTCGCAACACGAACCCGTCGGTGTAGCATAACACACATACACACATTCAACGGATAGTGGGGGGACATAGGACACTATGGCAACTTCGATAAGAACGAGTGGCCGTCTTATCACTGCCAATTACGCTTACATCGGACGGGGTCAAATTGATATAAGGGAGAGGAAGCGTGTGAAAGAGGGGCTTTGTCGGAAATGTCCCTTGGAAATATTGGTCGGTACGCGCTGTTCCGCACAGTGCGTCCACGCTACCGAGTGCCATTGGGATGAGAATGGCAGGCACCGGGATCCAGGGAGGTTATCGAGGTTCAAGTATGATAAGGCAGGCCGGCGTGGAAAGAAGAAACCATGCAAAGTGATTTTGAGACATACGTCTTCATGTACGTTGAGATCGGGGCAAAAAAGAGCGGGTGAAGTGGTATAAAACCAAGCACATAGTTGGTTTTTGAACCACGCATGCTGGTTGTCAGCACAGTTCCCTTAGAAGTCGGCCCAGGACGCACATTCCCCCAGGGCGTCAGTCGTGACGTTGCCCACCTATATGTGAGGCCCACAACGGCGAGCCCTTTCATCAGCACCACCACCACCACCAGGCCGTCTCGCTGGTGACTGCACAGCACATGCAAACAGACGATCCAGAGATTTTATGTCAGACCGGAGCTATATCATTAAACATTTGTCAGTGCATATAAAATCCAAACATAGACACGGCCATGGTAACCCTTCACTTCACTTCCGTAACATAGCGAATTTTCTTCAAGTTATAGAGATACACCGTGACGGATAGTCAGACAGTCTGATATTTAAATCAGGTACGTAATATCATAATAATCAACTACGTAATAAGATAATGTAAGCCGAGAAACGGAAATCAACGATTTTTCTTTGGTTTCAAATTACTTATCTAACTTAATAGTGAAAGATAAAATTTCTCACACGACCAACCTTCCCGAAGCGTACTCTCCGGATCCCTTAACGAGCTAGACTCTCGCCCCCTCTGTGCTTGATCCCTGGCCACATCCATCCAGCCCACCAACGCCCGGCCCTCAAAGCTCTCTTCACCTTTCTCGATACCATACGGCTTCGATCCTTGTTGTGAAGAGGCCCATTATTTCATTCCCCGCATCACCACCAGCAATGGGGTGGAGTATCACCCCTGGCGATGAAACTCCCCATTCATCATATCGCAATAAAGTTGTTGTTGTTATCGCTCAAAATTATCATGGCCTGTTCTTGTTTGTGAACTATCTCACACTATTCCTCTAAAAAAACAAACGAGAAGGAAACACCCTTTTGTAATTCTACCGCACAAGCACACCAGTTCTACACAACCTCAACTCTCCAAAATGACATTCCCTCTTCTCAAACCAGAAAACCAAACCAGACTACCGTCATTCCCATAAGAAAACAATGGAAAGCTGACCACACTCTACGCACTTATGCATTCCTCTCGACGACCTGCCCGTATTTCTCAGAGCGAACACCAAGACAAGCGCCAATAGTAAAAGAGGAGGGCGCCCTATTTAAGTTCGGTCCTCATTCTCTTGTTGTAATATACACACAGACTCAAAAAGAAAGAAAGAAAATATAAAGAATGCATAGGAAGGGAGCAACGAAAAAGGCATCACACACGCGCGCAGGCACAGTTGGTAGAGTTTATGACTCGGCCTGTTGGACCATTAAGCGAACACAGAGAAGAGCATTATAACGCCGGCCCCATTATTCGGGTTTGCGTACAGTTTGGATGGCCATGTGGCAATGGAGAGACCGAGGAGGTAAGAGAGAGAGAGAGCGATGGCTTCTATAAAGCAAATTTCCCAGCTAATGTGCCCGATAGGACGACGCCGTGCATGAGTAGCGACAGAGTTATTGTGGGAACGCGACAACAAGCTCGAGTTTCGAAATCTGTCAAAAGCCCCACTACAGGGGATTTGGAACCTCTCAGTCAACGCTTTGACGGCGCTATTAAACTATTCACTATCATGTTCGTGTCATGATTGGCACCAAGGGACAAAAGTTTGAAGTCCCCGATTTACTTTGATCCCATTAAGGTTATCATTAAAACCTCCGGGCACCCTGGACCAGCCTGAACGGGTGCACTGGCCGCCGCCGTCCGCCAGGGGGGTCGGGAGTCCATCGCCAGAGGTTGGGCGAGCTGCAGTTTGAGGGATTAACATGTCCAAGAACATTCCGTATACCAAATACATTAATAAAACCAAGTAAAACGTAGGTGACACATATACGTACTAAACGCCGTGCAGAATTACTTCAAATATGCGTCTATGAAAAACAGATTCACCTTACTCTATTCAGTTACTTACAGCGAGAGGACAGCAGGAAGAAGCGGGTGACAGGGGGGTTAGTACGCGTCCTGGGCCGACTTCAGGGGAACTGTGCCGACATTCGTCTGGAAGGTCTTCGGAAAACCCAAGGAAAACCCTAGACAGCACAGCCGGTTACAGGATTCGAACCAACTACCTCACAGTCTTCAGCACGACCTTGGCTGCCGCCTACGACCGGAGCGCCTTAACCCGCCCGGCCATACCGCTGGTCGGCATCCTGTCCGATCCCTATGCAATTGGGAATCCCCATCCAATTGCTATCAATCCCTATGCAATTGCCTATGCAGCTCAGCCCAGTTCAGCATGAAAGAACGGGTAAGGCCGAGCTCGCCCCCACTACCGACGCCCCTGCTGTCTGCTAAGGCGAGATGGCGGCGCTCCTGAGATAGGTAGACGGCTCTGCCGTATAGACTAGTCGCCTATGTAGGCTTCCTACCGTAGACCTTTGTACAGCACTGTACGTGTCGCCGGCAGTACTGCGTGCATTGAGGAGCGGAAGACGCGCCCACACACTCGCATCCTGAACGCAGGTACGCTGGAGAGCTAGGTAGCCATCATCGGGCAGTCCAGCTACAAAACCCCTGGACATCGGCGCTCAACCCAACCAATGCTGTACCCCGCGACAATTTCATGCCGTTGAGCCGGTAGAGCACCTGGCCGCACCCTTGCAACTCCGAACTTGAACGTGCAATGGGTACCATTTTCCCCGGGCTCCCTCCTGTCTACCAGGCTCTACAGACAGATTGTCGCCAGGTCCGCATGAAAGCTATACAGATGGTGTTTTCGCAGGTGGATTGTGCGGGAAGGCGGATACCCTGTGGGAAAGCGCATGTAACTACTGGACAACTAATTACCTAAAATTCATTAATTAACTTTGCAATGAGATGATTTTGGGAAAATGCGAGAAAGCAGAATTGGGAGCAATCATTGTTTGAACCCACTTTTTATTAAAAACCCTGAATCAAGCACAGCACGTATATTGATATATCAATAGCCAAACTTTGATGTACAAATGAGCCGAAACCAGAACTGCGCACTTCTCGAGCACACCTCTCGAGTACGGCATGACCTCTGGCTTATTTGGGTCGGGAAACGGTCTACCTGGTCATAAGATCAGCGACTACTCCAATCCACGACCTACTATAGATTATAACGACCATGTCATAGGCACCCCTTCACAGCGCCGCATTTGGAAGCTAGCGGTGGCGCTACTCATCGGCTCGGTTATTGCTTCCTCAATTTCCGCAGTACTTTATTGTACTTCCCTGCTTACCTTAGTATTTTTGTACAAGCGGTGAATGTCCCACGGGCAATGCTTCTTTGTGAAGTTGATTATCATCATCATTCTACGCGTTTTTATAGGAGCTGTTGCTGTCGTCTGCAACGATAGTCGTAAGTCCGTTTCTGCGCGTTCAAAATTCAAATTTCCACTGTCCAATCATGATGTAGATCTTGCGGGCCGATGAGTAGCGCCCCTAGCGGATCGTGCGGACGGGCTGCTCATAGGGGTTGTCGATTATGACATGGTCGTTATAATCTAGTAGGTCGTGCTCCAATCAGCTCGATCGCCACAAGACACGTTACCTATATATGCGAAGGCCCGTTGCTCTCTTTTTGTGCTCGAGAAGAGAGCTTCAGGTTTCGACTCATAGTGCATAGCAAAATTTAGCGATTTATATCTCAAGGTACGTGCGATCGTTGTAGGATATTTAAAAAATAAGGTTGATTTAAATTATGACTGGCTCAATTGCAATTCACGCTATCTCGAATTTCCCCGAAAACATCTAATTAAAAGGTTAGGGGGAGGATATGTTTATAGAAAAAAAAAAAGATAGAAAGGCAGGAAAGGTTAGTCAGGCGTAGCCGACTTGCTATTCATTTAAGAAAAAAAGACACACACACACACAAAAGAGCCCTTAGAGGCTGGTCGAGAGGCCGGAGGCACGAAGAAAGTTCAAGAGGGTAGCCGTAACCGCCCCCTGGTTCTGCGGGACCGGGTCGAGCAGGGTGGCCAAAGAGACGTTAGGGTAGTCACGTTGTCGCAAGTGGCGTTGGAGTGGAGTCAGTTAATGAACTTTGGTCAAGTATACTGGTCCAGCAGTTACATACATTTTCCGACACTATGTCAGCCTGGCCGTAGAACCCACCTGAAGAAACGGCACCTGCGTAGCTTTCATAGCCTTTTTCTTTAATAAATAATATGTATAGGAAAAAACGAACACGCTGTATAATACACGTTAGAGCGCTCCTCGAAGAATTTTCATGAATTCAACATTATGAGATAGATACGAGGGCCTCGTAATACAACCGCGTTTCTCCGCATCAGGGGAATATTGATGTTGGCGTATGTCATTGAATTATGCCGCTTTCTTCTATTTCGTCCTTCTAGGTTCGCTCTCCCCCGAGACTCGCTACATAGGGAGAGAGAACATGGAGATGGTAGAGAAACCGATCGTTAATGTGGTCCATTCACAGGTCCAGGGAGGAGCGACTGCAGCGGCTGATTGGTCGACAGGGCCGTGTCGATGCTGAACAAGGAACGGAAGAGTTCGGAACTGGGAAGTTCCATTTCTTCGATTGAGATCATAATGGGGTCGATGATCCTCGCACTGACAGGAGAAAATGTGAACAAGAAGAAAGAACGAAACAAGGAAAGAAAGAGAGGAGAGTGATGAGGCTAACACTTCTACGCCGCGCTGATTTTCGCACTTTTCCTTTATCTGTCTGCATTTAGCGTTTGAGAACAAATATATATCTGTCGTCACGGTAAGCAATGCGACAGGTGGAATTGATATTCGCATCCAAAAACCATCATTATCAAAAGCAAAAGGATGCACGACAGATTCCACATTGCCGTAAAACTGCGCGTGCCATACAACAATTTCGTATATTTCTGAGCCTAAAGACAGCCTTATAGCTTCTGAACGAAAAGCTCACATCATAACGTTAACAAAAACTGCTTATTTATTCACTCATTCGTGCACATGCCCGTGAAAATTCGTACGATGTTCATTCACATTCTATCAGTGTTGCGGATACACCGCCAGTCAAAAGACAGACGTGAGAACAGTTATTGTGAAAAAAAAAAAAAAAAAAAAAGGCTTTGGCAAGAACCTATGCCCGATAACCCCGTGAAATGTCTCGACTATGACGACGTTTTCGAATTTCAAACTTTTCTTGCCCACAAAAACAGCTCGTACAGAGTAATCAAAACAAAATGCTGTTTTTGTACCCGTGACAGTTCTAATATCAGGAGCGTTTGTCAAGGGAACCTCTGTATTCGCTTTAGCGGTAGCTAAGAGTGCAAATATCTTATTATTGACAAGTTAGTTATTTTCTGAACGTATCCCCCCAGTCATATTATCTTACCATGCATTTTTAAAATCGTACGCGTTACAAGGAATTGTTCAGTTTGCACGAAACATGTCTTGACTGGGCACTTTCAGTTATTTCAAATGCTTCCTGAGCAGAGCTGTGCAGTAATTAGTTACGGGCAATTAGGGTACTGTAATCAATTACTCCTCGAGTAATTAATTGCTGTACCTAAATACTTTCAGAAAAGAGTAATTGTAACATTTTGCCATTCAACCTGTAATTGGCACAGTTGTTTTCTGCTGTATTTTTAACGATTCCGTTGCAAATTTCAGTCAGTGGCGCGTTGTCCCTTTCCAGAGGCTGGAGCTTTTCAAGTGCAACCAGTTTATTATCTTTTGTTGTTGTTTTGAGGTGTTAACAATCCCTGTGGACGTGCTCATCACACCCAATCAATTACGTAGATTTCTAACGTTTCTTTTCATAAATTTATTTTATTGTGGCAGCACCACCACTTTAATGATGCGTATCACGTCTAGTGCCACATAGCGACTAATCTAATGTCGGTGCCAAATCTGCTTTCTTGCTTCTGTTCAGGTGTTCCGTTTTCTATGCATAAGTTTGGTTGTTAGCATAAATGTTTGTATCATCGAGTTCACTGTGTCAATTATGACTTTCTGGCGTGAACGACATTTTTTTTAAGTATGTCGTGGGAGACGTGGTAATATCTGGCCTCCCTAAACGCTGGGAATAACTCAATTACATTTGATAAGTAACTGAATTGCAACTTAAATTACTTTCTGAGCCATGTAATTGTAACTTAATTACCTCTTCTGCGTAACATACACAGCTCTGTTAATAATGTCACATTTTCGGTGCAGGCCCTATAAAGCTTTTATACAGCGCTCAGAAAATGTAAAAAAACAAAAATGCCTTTCATGCTGTCTCCATATTTTTCGATCACTCATAAAATAATGATACCTGGGAATTCTAATATCTTAAGCGCTAGAAAATAGACTTAAAATCCCATCCAAAGGTCTAAATCAATAGATCTAAATTCCATCTACGTTGACCCATCTTACTACACGATTTTTTGTCAGCCATAGTTATATAACACTTACTCGGTAATGTTTTCGTTTCAAGCTAGGTGCAGGCTTTAGCACAGTCACATAACAGGTACGTCGTAACATATCCCAAGCGGCACAACTCTTGGCTGAACACTCGACTGATATCGGCAGTACCGGCCAATAAGTACGGACCAATATTCCTTCTCATTACACCCGGTTCTTTGGACCAGTACTTTGAAAGTTAAATATTTAATATTACGTAATTAATTAATTAGGCACAATGAAATGGGGACCAAGATGCACGACTGGCAACAACATTACGTTGGTCCCATTCACGTGAAGCATTATCTTTCTTTTTTTTCTTTTAAGTCTTCGCGCAATGTTAGCTGGGAAGAACAGAAATAGCTGACCCGGGCAGCAACGTAAAGCAAATATACCACATTTTTCCCACGACCTCCACCGAATCACCACCACCGCTACATTTTTACCCCGAAAACTATTTTCCTACAACCCTCGTAAAAAAGTAAGGATAGAGGAACAATTATTCTCCGCACAACACTTTTTCGCGAGAAGCTCATCAGGCGGACACCGTGGCGCCAGGAACAGTAGAAGGAATCCTCCGACTATAGCCTTCGCCGCGCCAAACCCGAGGTTCGAGTCGGTCGTTATCTATGCGAGACAATTCGCCCATAAATCCTGTCCAGTGTCTCGAGGCTTATTTCATGCCCTGGACACACAAGGGTCCTCGCAAGGTCCCCTAACACACTCCAACGCAGACGAGGGGGTGGGGGGTGGGGTACGATGCGTGGGAGGGGAAAGACCCTTAAATTGCCCCGCGGCGTCTGAGTTTCAGCCCCACGGCGGTGCGTCCTTCTACTTTACGAAAGTTAAAAAAGAAAAGAAAACAAAACTAGGGAGAACGTAAAAAGAAAAAAAAAAAAAGGGAAAAAGAAGCACGACAGACGAGCCGAAGAGGCCACGAGCGTCAGAGGTCAATACTTTGTCTTCCTTTCCTACTTTCTTTCTTTTTTTTTTTTTTTTTCTTGCGACGTTTTCGATGTGTAGCTAATAGCGTCTCACGCGCTGTTGGAGAAGAAGAAGGAAAAGGAAGATGTTGATGTTGATGAAAAAAATAAAAAGAAAAGAAAATGTTACCCTGAATATGGCGGGCTAGATGGCGTGCATCATTCTAGCCCGCCATACCTGAATGATGGTTAGCGCGGCGGAAAACTTTAATATAGGGGCTGCGTATATCTTGCAGGCTCGCACCACGCACAGCGAAACATTATAAAGCATATTTTCCCTTTTTTTACGTGTGTGTGTGTGCGTGTGAAGTACGGTCAGAAATGTACCTGATGTACTTGAGTACTTGGCACTTCAAGTACCTCCTATATCATGGAGCACTATACGGTGGGCTAGAGGACTTCTAGTCGACCACACAACGGTGTAGAAGCTTCACAATGTTGTGGAGTTTAGCTCAACAGCTGTGCCAAGGAATTATATAGCCAGTGTTGAAAGACAGGAAGAAGAAATGCAGAAAATATGACGTTAGTCGTAAGCAACCCGGATGTGCAATGAAATGAACCCATATCGCAGTTACACAGTTCACTCCCATTTATCATGCGTCCTTTGTCCAGGTCACCGTCGCGCACAGAAGAGGAATGTAAACTAAACAAGAAGAAGGGAAAGGAAATAACACACACCCGTAAAAAAAAAGAAAGGAAAAGAATAAGTCTGACAAGCACAAGGCGAACGAAAGAGGAGGAGAAAGCCAAGAGTCCGCTGAATATTTATGACCGCGGGTATCGAATTTCCAGGGTTGGAACAACTTTATAATGACATCGTGCCCTGTGCTTTGCGTAATCACTGTTTCTCTTCCTTCGACGCAAACACACACAGGGCTTCGCGACTTCGGGGTTCGTGAGGAAACTGAAATTTCATTTCATTTATTTGTGTAACCACCATAGTGGCTAGCACCAGCGACAAAAAGCCATCTTTATATGACTTGAAATGAATAGAGGGAGAGCTTCGAAGCTCTACTACACGTTTCAAGGTCTTATTATGGGCAAAAAATTACTGTGAAAAGTGCCATCCGTCGATCAATCGTAAAAAAAAAATAGAAATAAAACAGAGAGAGAGAGAGAGAGAGAGAGAGAGAGAAGAAAACATTGGAGGATGTACGCGTATTACCCGCAAGAAATTCATATAAAAATTTCCATTTGGTCCAGTTCTTTGTCGATAAATCGTGAATATGTAAAAGAAGCTACTCTTGTTGTTCCACCTTTAGAAAATACGCCCTCCTAGAATTCAAGGAGATGGTGATGGTTATCCGAGAGCTCAAATGTATTGACATCGTACAGGGATGAGCAGTTTTTCTTAAATATTGTTTTTGATTTACTGAATATTTTTTATTTTGTTAACTATATTTCGAAGCTATAAATTTAGGCACGATTGTACAGCATTTTATACGTAGTTGACGAAAGTCTCGACGACTGCCTTACAAGCGGTATTTCTTTTTTACAGATCGGAAGAAATGCGATGCATTGTCCAGAGGAACCCTATTTTTGGGAGCAAAAGAAGCCGAAGCTCTATGGCTGCATGCTTGCTGCGTAATGTATTTTGAGTGGGTTGCCGTCAGAAGGTCACCTAGAATAGAATGCCTGCGCAATGCTGACGATGGCCCAATAACTCCGAAACAGCTCTCCAGAGCTGGCATGACGACGACTGAGTTAGTGTTTCCCAGAAAATGTCCATGCCCATTGCAAAAACAAATAACTGAGGCAGAACACAATGACAGAATACAAGCGAGCTGGTATAATCCAGTAGGTGAGTCCCGTGCATCGTTGTTTGTTGTCTCGTTACTTATATTCCCCAGACCGTCAGGGAAATGTTGCCTTCTACCGAATAATTGACACTGGATTTCTTCTGAGCATATATTAGTCAACTTTCATTTCTTCCTCGCTTTGTTTTTTACCTGTTTACGTTAGGAAGAAAAGACATCGTAGTAACCACACGCTCTCATACAACAAACTTCTCTGGTAACTGACTCCAACGTTATATATTCAGCCCAAAAGTACTGCAACTCAAGGCTACTCCAATTTAACGTTCTTGGCCACAAATTTAATTTTATGACGCTGATCACTGAACAGCCTTGTCCAAAATCATTACACGGAGTGCAACACGGGTACGGGAAATGGCATTATCGTCTACTGCCATTCGGATCTCGAATACCATTTTGTACGAAGCCCGTGCCTTTTGACAATAAATGGCATGAATATTCTGCGGCTCATTCAACCCAATAAAACACATGTGACACATTTCTTTTTCTTACAGGATCAAACGTAGTTTATATGTTGAAAATGCATTTTATATTTGGAAATGCTATAATATTATATATATCGATTTTTATCGTGGACATGTGCTTTTAGCGTAGCACAAAAAGATTTGCGTTTATCCTGGATGTCATCATGCGTCTTTTGGTTTTGTCCGTGAATGCTTCTTTCGTATCAACATACTTGTGCAGGTTAAAATTTAGGTAAATACAGCCTTTAATTTAATTTCATGTCGAGGAGTAGAACGTGGACTAGCGTCGTTGTAGCGTTGTAAGTATAGCGCTCGTTGGCGGTAACCAAGGCCTCCCTTATCCACCAATTAATCACGTCCTTCCACTAATGAATTACACAGACGAATTACGTCCGTTTGCGCTTCGCCGCGACAACAATATCTAAAACCGAAACCAAGGAATTACTGCAACAAATGACCCACTTCGGTGGCAGATTTTTCTCTAAAAGGTGTCCATTGAAGGTCCCAAAAGGGGTAGCACCCATTTTAATGCCGATAGCGCCCTGCTTTAGAAGTTACGTTTTTTTCACGAAACTCATTTGAATTTTTATTTAAAGAATGAGCGCCCCCCACTCACTCACACGGTGCGCAGCTTGTAGGTGGTATCGGACAGATACTTGTAAAAAAAGAAAGTTCTTCGATTGGTGCACCCGTTCACGAATTATTTAGCCCGGGGATCTAACTGAAACACCCTGTATACTGACCACGACCTACAGTATACAGTAAGTCGTGCTCTACGCACATGATTAATGGGAGAGAGTAGGCAGCATTTCATGGGCGAACTGTCCGTGTAGCTCGGCACGAACGACATCAAAACTCACTGCACCATTTTTGTGCCTGCGTGGCACTGGTATTAGATGTTTATCAAATACTCACGTTGAAAATTTTCACGCACCACATCGTATATTTCCACAGCAACGTTCACACGGTGTAGCGTTACAAAGCATAAATCATCCACGTTCTCGAGGAGCGTCATCTCGGTACAAGATAAGAACACCAGATCGGGACCCAGCGAATTTCCACTAGAATTAGAAACTAGTCTGGAGTGCCCTGGCAAGGTCACCGAGGTTTAGCAGAAACTCGATGAATCACAAATTAACGTCCCGCTTTAACATCGATATCAGTGCGCCACGTGGCACCACAGGTGGAAACGCGGGATCCGAATGAAGTCGTAATTACGTCTTATCTTTTAATCTATCGAGGGAACCACGTGTCCCCTCGCCGTTTATGCTCGGACGTCCCTCCCCGTTTTTATAATGCAATTTGAATCCCCGTTCCCCGCGGTAGCGTGGAGTGTATGGCCGCATTTGCTGCACGACTGGTTGGGATCGGAATTGCGGTAGAGAGAGATTCTTATCTTGGTCCGCGCAGTGGGGGAGAGATGCCGAGTGTGTAACCATGATTGAATTAACGGCTAAATTACACTTCAAGAGCCGCACATTTGCGTTGGACGCGTTACTGTTTCCGATTGTCGTAGAGTGCTCGTATGCACTAGAGTACTAATAGCGGGGGCGTGGCGAGGAGGTTAGAGCCTCCCCCCGAAATGTAGGCCTCCTTGTATGTATGGCGCCATTTCTTGACGGTGGCTGAAGTCGATTTGCTGAAGCGCTCAAGAGATGTGATCACCACTGGCTGACGATCCCCATTTTGTCTCGTAAATGTGTGAGCAAAGATTGATTTCTTTTTTGTACAACCTCCGCACCCCCCCCCCCCCGAAAAAATATCTTGCTCTGCCCCTGGCTAATATTACTGTACTATGCACTGATAAGAATTCGCGCATTTATCGTTAACTCTATCGGCACAAAAAGCACTACGGGCAAGTCAAGAAGGCATATTGACGCGAACCTAAACTGGGCAATTACGTGTGTGGTACGATCAGGGCCGTCAGCTTTTTCTTTTTTTTCTTGATACTTCCGTGTTAGCGCCGCGAAGCAACTGTGGCTATGAGCGGCGTACAGGTGTGGACAGATGGAGAGAGGACAGCAGGAAGGAGTGGGGGAGAGGGGGTTAGTATACGTCCTAGGCAGACTTCAGTGGGAACTGTGACGACATTCGTCTGGAAAGTCTACCGGAGAGTACAGTTATATTCCACTGCGAGTTACGTTTAGATAGCATAATATGCAAAGTTTCTTCACAATTGCGTTGTTTTTGGTGGTAAATAAGACAAACAAACCATATATTCATCCGGTTTCTGTCTTTACGGTGACGGTCCGGTGATCCGCCGCAACCTCTGAAAACGTCACGGGGGCGTACGACAGAGGTGAAAATGATTGACCTTTGAGATACGATAAATGTGATCAGCGTACATAACATACGACGCAGCATGGCTGATCGGAAATCGGAGGAAGTGGGTTCGAATACCCATTGCTTTCATTTGCTGCAATTCTTTAATCAAAATATGCAAGTGGGAGTAAGGAGGCTTCGATGGTCGGCTGGATGAAAACTGGAAGCTGATGTCGCTGACGACACGGCAACGAAACCACTGGCTATAAAATCAATTTATAAATAATTGGCCGATAATTTAGTAAATTTTCTTCGCCTTGTTTCCGGACCGGACCTTCGCTTTAAAGGGACACTGAAGTGCACGACTGCAGTAGTGCTACACCTACAGCGAGACTTGCTCAGTCCCTATTGTACAGTGTCCCTGCGTCGCATAACAAACGACCAGTCTCCTTCACAGCGGCAAGAACATTCATCCAACGTCCGACAAGCTTCAACACCAACCAACTTACCATGACCAAGCGAAACTGTTCCGCCACGTATACGTTCGTTTAGTAAAGGCTTCGGGTTGGGAGCAACGACGGTTCACTCCGGGCTTGACAGGTATGACTAAAGACATCACAGAGCGGGTCTAAGAGGCCGCACACAGCAAAGGATCGCGTTACTTCTGCGCAAACACAACTCCATTAACATTCTTCACCGGGCTTGTCAACTTCTGCGCCACTGTTCGTAGGCCTAATGCTATCTGGATCTGCCTCGGCTTTTGCTGGGCAATACGTCAACGTCTTTCGAGCCTGCGCATTACAGATCAACTGCACAACAACATTCTGAGACAATTTTGCTGTATATGTCCCTTCCCGTACATTTTTCTCCGTTCTTTCTCTTTTCTTTTTTTGAGTAATAAGTTGTTTTGAGACGGTTAGTCCGGATAGCCGTTGAAAGCATCCATCTTCCGAACGGAGCGCTGGTCCTGGTAGTCCTGTCTGCTTCGGTTTGCCCGGACCCAACGAGTCGCTAATGAAGTGTTCAGTTCGGTCCACCGTACACTGTGGGAAAGGTTCATATTACGCGATATGGATTTCTGAGCCATCGGCTGACAGACCCAAACAATCTGTTATTTTAGGAAGGACCGGCAATTGTTGGCTTACATGTCGTCGCCTCAAGCACTCATTCAGGGAATTGGTTTCTGCTCTGTCTTTTCGTCGATGACTTCGGTGTTTTGTGTACTTGGTAATTATGTGATGCGTGGGTTGGTCTAGAACGATTGCGGTTCGCAGTGGACGACGATAAATGAGTTGGAAGGCCGAAGAAGCGTGTCGCCGCCTCGGACAAGTGACTTTGTTCCCGGGAGCTTCTAGGGTGGCATTCACAGGTGTTACCTGAAACACTGTCCTCGTGCGGACGCGTGGAGTTTCGCGTACCTGTACACGCAGTGGCTTATCCAGAATCGCATGCATAGGGTAGAGCGCCCCCCCCCCCCCCCCCGGATTCGTCATTGTTTGCCACGCCAAAATGGTAGCAAGGCTATAGGTGTGCTAACTTCGCTAATATTTTCCGCAACACTAACTGCCACACTTGCAGCACTTCAAGTGTAGAATACAGGTGGAGTTGGGTATATAGGGGTGTTGTTTTGGAAAAATAGAGCTTTCGTTGCCATCGTCAGTGTTTTGAGGAACCCTACACCAGGGTTTTCATAGCTTCTAGCTGGTTGTCATTGGCGATCGAACACATTCGCCAGTGATTCACTGAAAATAGCACCAACACACAAGTGAACAAACAGCCCCTTCTCTGGTACGCAGAGACCTGGAGAGAGAGGCAGTCATCGTGAAAATTTTACACTTGATCATATACTGCTTAGTGGATATCGCAGAAATGTTCACTATATCCGAAGCGATTTGTTATAAACAATGTTAGTGTTGGCGAAAATAAAATAGAAATAAATAATAGGGAGACGGAGGGAGGGAATAAGCAATGTTATAGATGAACAAATTAGAATGGCGCAAGAGCGCTGGTGCACTGTAGAAAGAGGTAACTCTTTTTTATTTAAGGACGCGCTGCATTCCTATAAGACTAGGGATGGGCTAACCGAATCCGCGATTCCTCGAATCGTAGGCAGGGATTCGAGATTCGGGAATCCGAATCCCAGTGCCAAAAACAGCGAATCGAATCTTACGAATCCACAAACCACGTTAGCTTCTTTTTAAAATTGGTGCCTGAGGAGTCCGCCGAAAGCCTGATTGGCCGGCGAACCCCCGCGCGCGCCAAAACCACAGCATAAAGCTAAGGCATTACAAGTTTAAAAGTAACACGTTTTTAATTTTGACTGTTTCTTAGTTTTATGGAAAGAATGAATTCAGACTCGAAAGTTTATGTATTTCTTGTAGTCGATGAACAACATGTTGAATAAATTACACTTATGAAGGAGTGTATGAGTATGTTTTCCCCTGAAAGTGAACTACTATTTCATTTAGGAAGGGAGTTGCCTCAGGACAGGAGCCGCCGATATTTCAAACAGAGACTGTTGTTCTTCTGTGCAAGAGCAGTCTCTGTTCGAAATATCGGCGGCTCCTGTCCTGAGGCAACTCCCTTCCTACATCTCTACCGGTTCGCTAGATTTCTACCCATCTACTAACCCTGCGTTTTTTTTTTGGGGGGGGGGGGTTAAAGCGAGAGGCGGGGGAGGGGAGGAAGGGAAATACTATGTACTTATATATAAACTGACGTTTTGGGGGCGATCGCACTGCCACAAGCCTGCCACCACAGACCCATAGATCCACCATTGCCTCAAGAAGTCCAGTTCTAACAAAAACGTCATCATTCTTCAGTCTGCGTCCCTGCTTTACCGGTAACGTCAGGCTAATCAACAACCCTGCTATTTTATATGTAATGTAACGTTGCATCGAAACACACCGCCCAAGCCTCCGTTTCAATAGATGTGCGGCTACTACGCTATACCCGTTTTCCCACCACATACGGGATCGCTATAAACTGTCTGCGGCTTATAGTATGAACTATACGCTGCACGGGCGTGAATTTACCGGCCCGACCTGACCCGGCTCGGCTCGGCTCGTACCCGCAGCCACGAAGTCTTACCTGACCCTCGCCAGACCTGGCTGCTCAAAACTCAGCCCTGCCCGGCCCCACCCGACCCGCAGCTGCATAGGCAGATTTGTAACGCGATCCGTCGAACAGGTTTAATCATACGGTAGATATCCATAATACATAGCATATCACACTAGCTGGAACGGCGCAAGGGCAGCCTTTGACGCGGATTGTGTTTGTAGCTTTGTACGTCGGCGTCGAGTCTCGCGCGGCAGTCCGCGCTGCACGCCGCGGCGAGGACGTGATCCGCCCCAACAAGGCGAAGTCGAGAATAACGCGACGCCTACATTGAAACGTTTTAGCAGAAAAACGAAGTCAGGGTCCATGCGCTCAGTTGCTTTGCTTTCAAAACGAACGTTGAAGATTAAATAATGTGAAAGAATGGCTCACAAAAGCTCGACTGGACCCGAGCCCGTAGTCAAAGTGACTTTGAGGCACGATTTCGACTCGCTCGGCCCTTTGCAGTGCTCCAGTACGAACGTCAAACGAACGCGTTTGGCCGCCATGGTGGTGGTGGTCACTTTTCCGGCGCAGCTGCCGAGCATTTGCTCGAAAGCGAAGCCCTGAATTCGATCGCGCCCGTACCCTTCCTTTATGCCGAAGACACTTCGTCATTATCGTTTTCACATTTCCTCTTAAGAAAACTATGGTTGTCGCATCGAAAAATAGCGCGGTTTGTCGTCTTTGAATGCCACTAGCACGAAAGGTGACCACCAGTGGGAGGAGCTTACGAGCATGTCACGTCACTGCCACGTCACAATGTGACGTAGGTGAAAACTCCAATGCAGGACAGATAGTTAAAGCGACCACGATGCGCGCCGACGAACGTCGGTAAAAGCATGCAGATATCTGGTTGCCAACGGACTCAAGCACCCGTGGAGACTGCAGACCACGCGGCACTAATATTTATCCCCGTATCGACGAGGCCACAGTAAACGCGGTGGGTTATTTTTGAAGGGACTCCGCCGGGCCAGTCGTAAATTCGGCTCCATTTGCAACGCGTAGCCCGAGACAGGAGTACGGATAATCGCGTGCCACGTTTTGTAACGTTCATTGATGAACACGGCTGGGCTTACAACGTGAAAATAGAAAGCTAGTGGAAGCGAAATGCAACATTTCGTGTACACTTTCAGCCACATTACCGAAGCAAAGTGAATGCTGGGGAGTATTGCGGATAACGGTGCAAAACTGGTTACTTAAAAAAAGAAGGAAAAAAAAAAAACAAAATTCAAGAGACTGGTTTAGATTTCACACGGCACGTATCACTATACTTTTAAATGCATTATTTTTAATACACCAACATGTATCACAAAATCTACCTAAAAACGGGAATAACATAAAAACACGACACTACACTCGAGAAGACTGCCTTTCATGGGCACATACAGGGGGATTCAAGCCCCCCCCCCCTCCCCGGTTGTGTACTTGGGAGAGGGAACACCTCCCCCACCCCCCAAAAAAATATTTTTCTGGCTACCACCATACTCCCAACTTATGTACTTGTACTGTTTACATATGCAAATCAATGGCACTATCATTCCAAACTTCAGACACTGTCTTAGTTTGGAAGCATTTCGGTGAGACATGACAGTGTTCACGTTTACGAATCAATTGATGTTACAAAATTACTCAAAAAGATATAAGTGATGAACTGCTCAAATAGAGGTGCACGGGTACCTTCGGGTACCTCGATGGGTACATACTGTGTTAGGTGTCGTGTCAATGCCCCAGAACCTGGTTTTATAAGCCAACTTCTCCAGACACTGGAAAGTTTATTAAGACGGTAGGAACTCACCATAACAAAGTGTCTCAGTACAGGTGGAATGGGAGGAAGTAGCTCCCCACTTTCTTGAGCACTCTGGTTCTTGAACAAAGTTCAGCTGGTTTTGGAGAACTCTGGTCTTATGCAGTGAATGAAATCCTGTTATATCACTGACAATTCGAGTGATGCACTTTAAAAGAAGAGCATGACACAGTATTCTAGCGTTGCTCTCACAACATAAAATATTACAGGATGCGCAAACAAGATGCACTTCAAGGGTAATGGTACTCTTGTTTACAGTAAACAAAGCCACCTCCTAGCTCCTCAGTATATCAAGTAGAAGGTACAGGCATGCAAAATGCGTATAATACCCCATGCACACAAAGGGGATAAAACTTGAAGGATATGTACACCTAACTGAAGAAGCTTTTGATCCAGAAGGAGCAGTGCTGTGTAAGTAGGGACCATGCTTTTAAAAATGTCTCATGGGTAACTGAGATACCAGAAACTTTTTTTTCATACCCATTAAAAAAGAAAGAAAGAAAGAAAGAAAGAAGGAAAGAAAAAAGTCACCCATACACAGCACCCCGAAGCAAGTTTCCCTACGTTCTGCATTATATTACTTCAACATTATGAACACAGTCCAAGCGTCAAGGGTCTCTTTGGTCTGGGTTTCAAAAGTTCAGGTTCTGTCAGCAACCAACTTCCCGTTTCAGAACAGTACAAATCAGAACTTTCAATGTACCCAGATAGAATTGGGAAATAAACTAAAATGCCCATCTCAAGCACCGTCAGTGAGACCTGGTGCTTCACGCACAAACTTGGTGGCTTCAATCAATAATCTCCGTGATGGTAACGGACGAAGTGGATGGGCGCTGCGCCGGCCTCTGTAGATTTGGTGTGCCATCGTCTGCCTCGCAAACAATGGGTGCTGTTGCTGACGGACGAAACGCAGAGTTGCACTGCTGTGCGTATCGTGCGTTCGCTCTGACCCAGGCAGACTGCTGCATCCTTGCAAACTGTTGTGCTGCTGTGTACCTGGGCGCGTACTGCTGGCCCCCGAAATTTGCATTGGGCATCCTAGCGGACGGATGATACGTGGCCGCTCCAACCCGTGCATTGTTTATCTGTCAGAAGAGGAGTTACACGAAACAATTTCAGAATTAAAGCACTCCATATAACAAATGATAAGTAGAGCCTGAAGTCTTAGGGTTTAATACGATTCTTCCCCGAATTGAAGGTTGCCTCTTTAGGGTGAAATCAGATCTTTGCCCGGCAAATTACCCTCACTGAGACGTCTGTAGGAATGCGCATTAACTTGTTTGGCAGCAAATGCAGTTACATCATCACTTGCACCAAAATATTTCAGTTAGTTTGAGTAACTGAGCCTGATTTCTCCCCGAATTTAGTGTACTGGAAGTTTTTCCACCCAAATTTGCATGAATTTAAAGCCCATGTTTATTTATCCAATTTTTACTCCCTGATTTTAGAAAAAATATATCCTGCAAACTTCAGACTCTAATGATAAAAGTCTCTGGTTTCTATGGCCAAACCCGCTGAAACTCGTAATGGTAAAACCTTTTTTTACCTCATTACAGTGAAAACTCGCTAGTTAAGCGGAACAACTGGTACGAAGATATTTGGCTTTTTTATTCATGCAATGCAAATATATTCTCGTTTACTGGAAGCAAAATTTTGGCAGCTCCGTGTAAATGTAACTGGAACCGACTTGAATGGTTTCTAGGTGCTCTTCAGCTCTTCTCAGATCCATTGCTATGCGCATCATAGTTCAAGCCTTTCCACTTCCAGTAGCAAAGGACACGAGCACGTGATCGCAAGGTGCACAAAGTTAGTTCCAAATCATGTCACAAAAACATGTGCAGGATGGTATCATTCTCGAAACAAAGATCGACCTGGTCAACGGTTTCGAAAGCGGTTGCTTTAGCAAAACAGCAATCTCAAAAAGGTACGGAGACACGGCCTCATTTTCCGCGCAGTGTCGGTGGAGGGTGCAGCTGCTGATGCTATGAATGCATAGATTGGCAAGAAGCAACAGAGTGACAGACTTATTTATGACAGGCATGATGCAAAATCCGCCACGGAGAAATCAGGTTGATACTAGAAGAATCTGGGGCAGAGGTGTAGCAAGGGGGTGGCTTATGGGCTTCAACCAACACGACCAAGAGACACGTGACATGACGTAACAATTAAGAGTCTGCCAATCACGACCGTGCTTTCAGTGGCCGTAGGTATGGAGATGAGCCGTCATCAGCCGCATGTGCAGCCACTGGTAGCCACAGAAAGCCTGTGCATCAAAATCGTCTGCGGCAATTGGCCAACTTTATACGTCTAAGCGTGAAGGAGTGGTTGGAGCGATTAAGTGGGCTTTCTGTGTCTAGGTGGCATTGATTCAACCCTCTCCCCCTTGTCCCCTCAAATTGAAGTCAACCAGTAGCAAGCGTGGTGCTATTTCATTGGTCGGCTCATGGGGATTCACCGAGCAGCTCAACATCTCTTTCACTGACGGATACTCCAAAACTCACAGCCTAGTCTGCTTCCTCCAGCAAACTGGACTTGCCTGAAGACTATGACTCAGGATTTATTTGCTAATGGGACCACACCTCGGCAAAACTCACTCATGAGCATGCTCATTCATGCTCAATGTAGCGACTGAGCATGAGCATGAACAAACTCGCTCATGACACAAGAATGCTCATTCTTGCTCAATGTGCCAAAATGAGCTGGAGCACGCGCAAGCTGAAATCGTGCTCAAACTGGCTGAGCCGAGCACGAGCCAACTTGAGTAATGCTCACACACCGTGAACTGAGCAATCTGACACCATCCCCAGTACGTCTGATCTCCCTCTATCTACAATATGCTTTCATGCAGGCCTTAGTAGTGCAACTTACAGACTGCTCAAGCTGCATCAGGAGATTGTTGAGCTGCTGAATGGCCATACTTGCCTGGCCAAGTCGATCGTTCACTTCCTGAGGTACCGGCTGCTTTGCCTTTTGGTACTGAAAACAGATGGTTTACAAAAACAGATGGTTCACAAAAACAAATGCTAACGAAGACATCCAAAGGAGGAGAAAAGAGGGCTTCACGAATGTGTGAATGTGAGCTCACGGCTGTTCTTTGGTTGAATGCATCCATCTGCTGCTTCCTAAACTGCTGCCTGTATGCCCCGAGGGCATTCCTCAAACTGAGAGCCAACTGATCCGATGTGATATTGGGATTCTAAAAAAAACAAGGAAAAAACAAACAAGTAGAAGAAAAAATTAGAGACCATAATGAAAGAACAGGGAAATGGAAGCACACAAATTATCCTAGAAGAATAAACAAGTTTCCAGGCTGTACAGAGAAGCTCTCAAATGTATATAATACAGTGCACTCAAAATTCGAACCTTCAGATCATTCGAACTCATTTTACCCCATTCAAATACACACGACTCTGATGGTATTTGAGCATTAGTTAAAATTAAGAGAGTTCGTATATAAACAGGATTGCACTGCGTTAAATTGTCTGATGTTATTACCGTAATTTCATTGCCCCTGGCGACCAAAGTCCCCCATTCACCATCAATAAATAAAGTTACTGTTACATGACACCAGGGTGACGGTATGTACAACACATGTACAATGTACTTGTATGAGAACAACAATACCATACAATATGATAAGTGTTGTACTAGGGCTGGCCTGAAAACCTGTGCCCGGCGTGGCCCGCAGGCCGAAATCGGGCCTCAAAGTCGTTTCCAGGCATGTGTGGTTTATGCTGTTGTTGTGTACATTGCAACTGCAAGCCGGGCTTTCCACAGCGGATCGGGTAAACCGTGGCTTCGGGTACGGGCCAATAACGGGCTGGTAAATTCAGGCCCGTGCAGTGCTCATGTTGCACAGAGTAGTAATTTATAGAAACGCCAGGGCCACAGCAGTGCTACAGTACAGATGCTATGCACTGAGGACCCCAAATGAGGTAGCAAAGTAATTTTTTAACGAACCACACCTTTTGGCGAATGTCTCGAATGATCTTGTTCAAGTCCAGTGTAAGTGGCCTTGGACCTCCGCCAGCATTCTGCGGAGCTTGTTGATTCATAGTCGCTGCAAAAGCGTATGTTATCATTTAAAATAATTGGGCTTGTGGGCATCGGTTCAAGTTTCGCAAAACACCAAATGGAGAGGGGACAAACACACACACACACACTATGGGCGCACTGTAAACAGCTGTTTGTTTTACACGTGGGTAACATCCCGTGGGACAGGTAAGCTCGTATGTGTTCGTCCCCTGTCTGTTTGACGTTTTCAGAAACGTAAATGTTCTCGTCGTCTGCGGAGAGAACACCGCGCTCACTAAGGCGCGTACTGTTGCGTGCCCACGCACCATTCTCCATATTCATCTTGATGCGGCCCTCCCTCTCCGCATTGTATTCTTCCCACGCCGTCTTGCGTTCTTCCTCTGTCAGGTCTTCCTCTGTAATGTTCTGCAGCAAAGAATCGTGCTCGTGGTACGACACAATCCATTCTTTCCCTCTGATGAGCAGTTCTGCCAGCAGTCGATCCTTTGTGGGAATCAAAAAACATTATGTTTAAAAAAAGAAAATGCTGTTTTATGTTTTACAAATTCGTAAGACTGCTAAAAAAAATGCACCTTTGGCACCATTGGTGTGGGGCGATTGCTTTTGCTTTCTGGATCGAAGGTGTACAGTTCCTGCAAGTCTGCGGCGTTGAAATGGCGCTCGATCTGCTGTTCGTCTATGACACGACAAGACAGTGACTGCTTCGTCACTTGACGGTCGTAAATCTTCTCCTCCATTGTACCCTGGGGGGCAAAATTCGAAAACAACTTAATTCCACTAGATCAGATTCAACAAACCCATTGCTTAGAGCCTGAAATTTTTGGGATATATTTTTGTTCCAAATTCGGGGGTCAAAAATTGGGGAAATAAACGTGTACTCTAAATTCGTGCGAATTCAGGTGGAAACTCTTCCAGTATGCTAAATTTGGGGAGAAATCGGCCTCTATTACTCCAACAAACTGTACTGGTTTGGTATAAACGGTGATGTCATTTGCGTTTGCTGCCTAACAAGCGTCGTGCCAAATAGTGTGCATTGCTAGAGACGTTTCAGTGTGGTCAATTTGATGGGTAAAAGATCGGGTTTCACCCTAAAGAGGTAACCTTCAAGTTGGGTGCATATTCGGGGAAGAATCGGTTAAACCCTAAAACCCAGGCTATGTGGAGAGGCAAAGGAGAGGAGGGAAGCCGTATTCTAGTTAGGGAAGCTTCTTCCAATTGGTCGACAAGACAGTGATGTCACATCCTGGTATACAAACTGTCTACCCTGCTTCCTTGGCTGCTGGGCCAAGCTAGGACCAGGCCTTGCTATTATCATTTTCGTTAACAGCGCTTTGGGTGATGAACGTGAATTCTGTGTTCCCTTCACGTCGTCTGCTATGAAGGGCGTCTGTTTTTCGTCTCTCTGATTATCCATTACTGAAATGTCGTGTCTTCACCACCGTTCCTGCATGCATATAGATAGAGCAGATGGTGACTACTTCACCAGAAACCCACACACTTGTACTTCCTTTAAGAAGGTTGGCACCTCATAAACCAAGCAATGTGCAATCCACATAACGTAGAGGTCGGAGATTAAACAATAAACAGAAAAAGCATGGTTATGTTAGACACAACACAGTCAGAACTGACCACTGTGTGAACAGTAGCGACAATGTCATATAGTTACCAAAGTTGTTAGAGACGTTATTGACTCTTGAAATGTTGAGGAATAACACCAATGACAACAAGCTCAAAGAACATGAGCACTTTCCGCGTCCTGGGGATTTTGCAACATTTCATGTACCACCGGTTTCTGCTGCTTTCATCCACTAACTGATACTTTCAAGAATTTTGTTACAGAATATGTCCACCCTGCAGATTATCTGATACATCCAACAGTGTAAAGTCTGTCAAGCATTAGAAGCAGTCTTAGATGACAAAGTATGGGTTCGTGTGGGAAACCCGATGGGATATGCAAAGCAGGATATGCAGGCATCCCCTGCATATTGTTACTGTTCTAGACGCTGGCTGTTTTCTCCACTTCCATCTGGTGACGAAGTATGCGAAAGAAATATTGATTTTTGCTGTCTCTTTCGTAAAGGCTGCCCTTCCCACGTAAAAACTGCACATTGTTCAACAGCACCGTGCAATTTCGACTCAGCCTGATTGTTCTTCATATAACCGATAGCACTTCATTGCACTGTTCTTCATAGCACTGAAGTTCTGTTGTTCATACAAGACACTGTCCTCTATGTAGGGTTTCTGGTTGTTGCCATTTGCTGACAATTGCTAAAAAGCACCCGATGGCGTATTTTTACAAATTCGACACTTTCGGAAAAAATCTGAATATCTCTCCTCGAAATACTGCAAAGTGTCTAAGAGATTCTGTTCTTTGTTTAGAGCAGAAAAGGGAAACCCCAACGTTCTATGAGGAAATGTTCACGGCTGTCATGTGCGACAAATTCCTTGAGGGATTATCTTGAGGGAAAATTTTCAGCGTACTTCTTCCGCCTGCCCACAGAAAGCCCATTCAATTTTGCAATTGCCATGCTTGAATGTGGCCACAGGCATCAAATTGTCCAAATGTGTCCTGCCTAAGCATTCTTGCCATACCAGCTGCCAGTGTAAATGATGAGCACACATTCTGAAGACTGCATGCTGCGAACCAGAAGGAGTGTGCACCTGTGTTGGATGACAGCATGATGTGTACCCGTTACACACAATTCCATGCATTGCACACCTGAGCTGTACATCTAATACACCTAATAATGTTATCTCACGCTAAACAACAGTCCGCCCGTGTTATGTTGGTCCTGCAGCACTAGCGATTTCGTAAAGCAGGCTTCACCTCTTGCAGGGAAGCATCAGGTGAAGCCCACTTTCGGAGCAGTGTCATTCACACTCGTCGAATGTTCGGAAAACTGAATATTCAATATTTGATTCACGAATCCAATACTTCGAGTAATTGATATTCGATTCGAATTCGAGAACTCGAATATTCAAATACCCCTACATATTGGCATACTGCTCTCGGCAAAGTTGCTGCGGTGCTCCACTCAACCGCATTGGTTGGCACTCATGATTCAATGCTTATCGTCACAGCACGTCTGCGATCCTCCCTGACTTCAGCTGCTCTTTGGCAACTTCCCTAGCTCTCTGGAAACCTGGAAAATTCCTGGTTTTCCACGTTGCTAGACACTCTGACTAGTGATGTTCTCCATGTAATAAAGTCCATTTTTTGTTTTGAATAATTTTTGTCTTTACAATCATTTATGTGCCTGACATTTCATGTAACAACATGGCATTGCAGTGCAGGGTTAAATTAGTTAAAGCAATGTAATTAATTAATCAAATTTCTAGTTACTTATTTAGATAAACTAAACTATAAAATGAATGAAATAAAATGAATTCAAAGTAAATTCTACGCCCAAAACACATCATGGCCCTTTCCAACAGAGAACTCCTGTAATTTCTGTCTTAAGACTACAGCTAAAAAAAATTCCGATTTTTCTGCACAAAACGGATGCCGATAAACAGTCCAACTGCATTTATGTAAAAAAAATAAATAAATAAATGCAGAGGACCAGAAGGCCCTACCTGTAACAATCTTTCTACTTACGACCCTGCAGCAAAATGGCCAAATTTAATCTTACGTGTGCCAGCAGACGGTAGATGAACACGGGCTTCTTCTGTCCAAACCGGTACACCCTGAAGATGGACTGGACGTCGTGAGTTGGGTTCCAGGAGGCGTCCATCAGGATCACACGGTTCGCCCCCACCAGGTTTGTCCCCAGCGAACCCGCGCGCGTCGAGATGAGGAAGAGGCGAGCCCGCTGGTCGTCCTCGCAGTTGAACATCTCGATCCAACGCTTCCGCAGGTCCGCGGCCGTCGACCCGTCCATGCGGAAGTAGTCCACGCCCAGGGTCCACGTGTTCTGGCAGTCGCGCAGGGCGTCGTTTACGCTTATTATTGCCGTGGGGTCCGCAGCGGCCGCTTCGGCCCTCTCCTCAAACTGTCGGAGCATTTGTTCAACCATGTCCAGGGTCGTCAGGCTTTGGCTGAATAGAAGTCTAGCGAAAAAAATTAAAAAATTAAATAAAAATAAAAATAAAAATTCGAAGCCTGCCACCTTTTTTTTTACTGGAGAATCGTCTGAGGCTCTGCCTATAGCATGGCACCAAATTGGGGGAGAGGGGGGGGTCCCCGAAATCCACCATTAAGAATAAACGTTTAAGAACAAAACATTCAAGAATAATCTGGTTAAAAAATACACGGTTAAAAATATATCTCCTAAAATAAACCGCTTACTATCCCCGCTTAGAGACCACTGTTTAATAATCCACCATTAAAAATAAACTGTTTCAAAATCCCCTCACCATCTAGCACGGAGGAGGTCTGATTGCAATTTACGCCGGGTTATATCATGTTATGTTATGTTATGTTAGTTTAGTTTGGTTTTGGTTAGTTTGGGATAGTTTAGGCTAGTTTGGTCCTGTGAGGTTAAGTTAAGCCCCTTGCTTGCAGTTCACCTTGATTTGGGCCATACCACATGACTCTAGCAACTGTAGGGTGGATTTGGGGGGGATTCTGAAACGATTTATTTTTAACGATATATTCTTAACCGTGGATTCCTTAGCGTTTATATTTAAACGGGGATATTTCGCCGATTATTGTTGTGCGTTTATTTTTTAGCGTATATTCTGGGAGATATATTTTTAAGAGTGGGTACTAACGCGTTTATTTTTGAAAGATTATTTTTAATGGTTTCAATTGGGATACACCCCCAAATTGCTCTTGAATGGTCATGTAACAAAACAAGACACAATTAAGTATGAAGAGGAGATGACAAAATTGGCTCTGTGAATTGCGTCTATTCTAGTACCGTATTTACTAGAGCTGTGCGAACTGCAAAATTTCCATTGCAAATAGAATAGGAATATTTCGTTTGCACTGCGCATCCAATCTGAATAATTTATTCAGAACAGTGAATCGAATTCCAATAATGCGAAAAGGCCCAATTCGAATAATTTTGAATACCTCGTGGTGAAATATTTTGTGGTGTTGCGCTCATCAGATGATATGTTCTGCTCCAAACTTTTTGCACCCAGCATAAAATGTCGTGAGAGAAGGGTCCCTCTGTGTTGTGTATGGTAGATTGCATTAGTGGGATGAACTGCATTGAGAGTTAGTCAACGTGATCCATGCAGAAGAATGTTGTTTTTTTTAGAAACTGCACATATTTCCATCTGTTACGGAACATAATTCTGAAAGTTGGGAGTACATTTACTGCAGTGCCCAGAGTACAGTATTAACTATGAGCCCACAGAAGTTGCAGACTTTAGTGACAAAATATTGTAAAGCGGGCTTCACCTAACACTGTAGCGTAATGATGTGAAGCCGACTGGCAGAATTAAACCGTACACCAAAAGGACAATAGCGGTACCCGAAGTGGGCTTCACCTAACTCTTGGATGTCATGAGGCGAAGCCTACTTGCAGAATAGTGACCTTGCTTCAGTACTATTCGATAAACACTCAAAAATTTCGAATACTGAAAATAGGTTGCAAATAGCATTACAATAGCATGAGATATTCGATTTGTATTCGAAAATTTTGAATATTCGCACAGCTCTAGTATTTATCTGCATACTGGACGTCCTCGTGTATTGAACGCACCCCCAACTTGAGCACCATAATATTGGTACTTTTTCATTCCCCGCCCTCGGATACCTAGCCTTGGATATTGGATACATCTTGCCTCGGATGTCTTGGAATAATTGGAATGTCTTGGAATGGAATGTTTTTGGGTAAAAAAAATACGCATCTTAAGTGCTACACGTGTAAGTGAGACATAAGCAGACACTCAAGCACGGAAATACTAGTGCTTCAGCTCAGCAGGTAACTTTATTGGAATTTCCGTGGCTGCCCGACATGAAGAGCAAGCTACGAGAACTAGCCGAACTAGCAAGCTCCACCCAACGGCAACACAAACACATAAGCTTCCAACGTCCAAGTAACAACGCAATCCAAGTAACTCGGGGGGGGGGGGGGGGGGGGGGGGAATGGTGCAGACGCCAGGTTTTGTACCAAAAGCCTCCCAATTTCTGGTCAAGGAGGCTCTAGAGACTTCTGTGTCGCCGTGCCTCATGTTAGAATGGAAGAATGACTGAGAAAGGCGTTGAAGAGAATGGGTAGGTTCTATTTTTCTGTCCATCCGCCTTGTACAGCGTGTATCAGAGTTAACTTGAACACCATTCTGGCCTGCACACCCTGGTGGTGCTCAGTAGAAATAACGGTGGAGGGTGTTTTGATAATCTATTTACAGTTACCAGAGGGGTGACCCTCGTTATGAACGCATTGTGAAAAGTGTGATTTACGAACACCACTTTGCGCAGCAGCATGACCTTTTGTGTGCAGAATGACCATATTTCGTTGAGGTCCTACGATAACCACAGCTTTCAAGGATCCTGGAATTAACGCTATAAGCGTGAAATGCAATGCAGGGTGCAAACTTGAGGAACACTTGTTACTCCTGAAGACATTTAAAATTTGGCAAAAACTTGTCAGTCGAGATTTAGAATCAAAGTTGACAATTTCTGTACACCGGCAGAATCCCAACTGCAACACCGGAATTACTTCACTGCAGATACTGGAGACTTACACTTTGTCACCAATGGCCTCGCACTCTTGTAGAATATGGCAGAGCAGCAGCATCTTCCCACTGATCTCATATCTTTCCATGTCTTCCTCTGGCACGTATTGACTCCACCATTGTTTCTCCTTTTCACGGCGCTCTTGTTCTTGTTTCAGGTCCCTGGCTTCTGCATCTTCACCAACAGTTCCTTTGATGGAAAAAAAATTAAAAATTGGAGGGACGGTTACGCAACTGTCGCAATTTTCAGCCTCAGCTGCGTGAATCAATGTTCAAAGGGATACTTTGCTCCCTAACAAAACTGAAAAAGAAAAGTAAGAAAACGTGCTAGACATATACAACAGACAATAAACAACTCCCCGTCAATTCCTTTCATTCGAAATCGACGTATTTACAGAGTTTTCAGTATATTCAGGGTGTCTACTAAACTGTAGCCTTCAAATTCCCTGACTTTTCCAGGTTTTCACTGACTATTTCAAGCAAATTCCCGGACCAAAACAAAAGGGATCTTGGTGACTGCTGCTACGTATTGATAACCGAGATCCCTCATACAACAGATCATTTATTGAGAAATTAGTAAGACTGCCCTACTTTTCCGCCACTGAGCTTGTCGTAGTGGCGAACTGCTACTCGCGGTAACGCTACTGCGACGTGGCTGCTCAACCGCTCATCAGCACTTGCGATTCACTGCGCATCATGACGTCATTTTTCTGTGATTTTCCCCCGACTTCAGCTGCCTTTTTGGCAAATTCCCTAACAGTCCCCTGACCTTTCCAGTTGCGTCAAAATTCCCCGATAATTCCCCGTTTTCCAGATTGGTAGACATCCCGAGTAGTTTCCTGTGAGCACCGCCAGCACGGCCGAACGCAGCGGGAGGAGCATATTACGGGAGGAGGTGGTTGGCTCGTGTGACATTTTGTGAGGTCTGTCAGGGCCAGCGAGAGAACGGTGATAGGAGGGGCGGGGGCTTGATCCCTCGAGATCCCAAGGAACAGACGACCCTCTTCACGTCACACTTTTCTCCCACCCACCTCCGTCTTCGCAGGAAGCTAATGCACAGACTTGACGAAGTTCGAAATACACTACCATCTGCAACAGAAATCAACGAGTCGATGTTTGGAGAGCGAACTATCCCTTTAATGGTTCTCATAATACATGAAATGGTTCATCATCATGCAATGTATATCGGCCAGTCCGGTCGAGCCTCCGCAGTGTCATTCTGCACCTTACGGTGTCTCCCTACCAATCCCGTCTCTCTGTACTTTTTGGTATTTCAACTCGCTTCGCACACTGGGTGTGGTGGATGAACCTATCCTTTTCTCAAATGTTTTATCTTACGAGTGCGAGTTAAACCACTTTGTATTGCTGGTTGCATTAGTACTCTACGGGGGTCGTCTGAACTGCGTTTTCAACTTATGCTGTAAAATGTCACCTGCATCCAGCTTTCGAATGCGCACGCGTGAAATTTAAACGTATGATAAAGGAATAAATTTTCTATCGTTTGACGTCACACGATAGCGTTTGTGGACCACTTGACAGCCAAGATCTTGTGGATGTTACATAAAGCGGCGTGCCATTCACAATAAGCGTAGCACGTCAATGGCGGTCAATAAGGCCAGAGTCAGGGGCATTTCCGATCCGTGTATCAAGGTTCATCTGCCTACAGCAAGTGAACTTGTTGTTCAGCGTACTGGGAATTTTCGTTATATGATGCGACTAGATCGCTCGGATTCCCAAGCGGGACAACATCTTGGCCTAATATTGGCAATACCGGCCCAATATTGGACAAATATTGTCGATGTTGGGCCAATAGGACCCGGGCAAATTGGCAATTACGGTGCATACCGGCAATTACGGTGGCAATACAGGTCCAATATTGGACCAATATTGCCGATATTGGGCCAATAGAACTCCGGCAAACTGGCAAGTACAGTGCATACTGGCAATTACGGTGGCAATACAGGCCCAATATTGAACCAATATTGCCGATATTGGGCCAATAGGACCCCGGCAAATTGGCAATTACGGTGCACATCGACAATTACAGTGGCAATACCGGCCCAATATTGGACCAAGATGTTGTGCTGCTTCGGTTACACTCTGCGAGGGTCACGTGAAGCACGTTTCCTGCACACGCCGGCCACACTATCTAGGGTAGGCCTGCCCTTAACAGCTGACGAAGTAAGAGTACAAGCAGACAGACCAGCTGGCTAGTCAGTGACAGACTGCGGCATTTTCCACAAGCAAACGTGCGGCTTACCAACAATAACTCAATATTATCAGTGGATGTAGCAGTGCAGCATGTTACATTTTAAAGGTACAATAAAGCAACAAGCAAGTAGCTTGCATGCCTGGTGTCATTTAAGAGCCAAACAGTGCACTGTAGCGTTCACCATATCTGAGATGAACATATGATGAATTGAGTAACGAATGAACATTATTCCCACAAAAGTTTCTGATGGGAGTCGCGAAAGAAGTCACAGCAGTGGCTTGACAAGTTCATATCCCGCAAACGCAACTGGTGTTAATGGGTGCACGTACAACTATGGGACGTAAATGCGCAGACTGTGAGTTGATATGCAGTGGACCGAGAGAATGGTTAGTCGATGTTCATGGCAGTACATAAGGTAAACTTTGTTGTCTGTAAGATGCTCTCCAGCAGGAAGTGTTAGAAGATCAGACTTGGCCACAGTGACACACATCCTGAGAGGTTTGTACAGTCGCCGACCGATTTTTCGGACATGCTCGATTATTCGGACTCGTTCGCAGAACGGCCGCAGGTCCCATAAGTTGATGTAAAAGAGCGTCCAAAAATTGCGGACGTCGTGCAGCTCCGTCGCTCGATATTTCGGACTCTGTTTGCGGCGACCAACCAACCAGCGAATTTCTCTCTTGGGGTGACGGATAAATATTGGTATCGTCCGAAATTCGTATCGAAAGAAATCAACCAACTAAAATATTGAGGCAAAATAATAGGCAGTGATGATTGTTCATTTTCCATTCCTCTGAGTAGAAGAGGTCTGTCGTGGCGTGCTCTCCGCCCGCGAGTAGCGCGACAGCGCTGTAAAGCGAGCTTCACCTAAAGCACGCATGCGTTAGGTGAAGCCGACTTGCGGACTTCATGACGGCGGTGCCTCTGACAGTGTACATTGACGAAATGTTGCTTCGGGAAATACAAGCTGATGTCATCATGCAGAGCTGGAAGCGCGTTACGAAAGCATCGACAAATTTTTCCAGCCTACTAGGGCTTAGTAAAGTTAATTTTGAAGCAAAATTCGTTTTTTCGGACTGCTCGATTATTCGAACTTTTGCGCGATCCCCGCCGAGTCCAAAAAATCGGAATGAGACTGTAATTCAGTATGAAGGTTATCCCGCTTGCTCCAGCTGATTTCGTCATGCGAAAGTGTTACTGCGTTTCCAGGTTCGAAGAACGAATAGCATGTTACGAACCTCTACTTCTTGTGTGCCAAGACTTCACGATTTCATCCCCACTGCTTTCATCTCCAGATTTCTTGCTGCACACAGTGGAAAAAGGGAGAAAAGAAAGATATGTCACATTGCAGCAGGTGATACAAACACATGAATGGTAGAAAATGTAATTTATTTGCAGCAACTTTCTTAAAAATCAGATGGCAGTGTCCAGTTTTGAACTCCGCTGTGTCATGCACTGAGAGTGATAACACAGATGATGAACAACAACAACAACAACAGCAGACGACGATTGTGATAACTCACTCATCTTTCTTGCTAGAAGAAGGCTGGGGATCGTCCAGACATACAATTTCATCGTCTTTAGCATCTGCTTCATCCGCGGATGAATCATCGTTGATGAAATCATCATCTTCTTCATCATCCTTAAGGGAAACAATGAGGGCAACTTCGATGTAAATGACTGCCTACATAGTGCAGCCATTCCAAATGAGGGTTTCATTAGTACCATTCACTGTGGAAGGGTCTGACAGTGATAAAACAAAACAAAAACAACTCTACTTTCTCCTGATAACATTTGCATGAATAATCAGATCATGATTTCAATTAATCAATTTAATTTCCAGACAAAGCAAGCACACATTAAATTCAACAAGGTTAAGTGCCAGAAATTGAGGAAGACACACTGTAGCAACAAAACTGTGAACAGCTACGGTTGATATAATATTGCAAAAGCTGGGAAGGTGTGGACTGAGGAAGCTTCAAGGCAGGTAACAGAGTCATCTGATTTTCGTAGAGTCTATGTTGAGACTGTGCAGCTGGGGCATTAGGCAGGCTTGTAGAGCACAATCAAAGGTGCAAGAGGAAATCTATAAACATTACACCTGTTTGGAAATCTTTGTCATGGTTACCGCGTGTGTCACAAGTAAGGCCACGGGTTCTCCGCCAAATATCGCGGAATCCGGAATTCCGAGTTCCCGAATTCGGATCAAATGTCAATCACCCGAAGTATTTCATTCGCGAATAGAATACCCAATAATCGGATTTCCGAATCAGCGATTTCACCGAATACGAACGACACCTCCCGAAAGTGGACTTCACCTGAAGCTTCCCTACATGAGGTGAAGCCTGCTTTAGGAAACTGCCCATGCTGCAGGACCAGCAGACAGGTTGTAGTTTAGCTTAAGATAACGTTAGCCCAAGTTTATTGTGCATACTTCGCCTGAGGAACTGGGTTCCTCCCGTGTGCAGTTTAGCGGAGGCAGTGGGGGATTTTGATTCGATGTCTGGGAGTTTGCCTTTAAAGACTCTTAAATAATGCCTACAGCCCAGAAACAAAAAGGGTGTCCTGTACCTTCCACAGGGCTCTGATTTATACCCCACATCCCCACCAGCAATGGGGTAGAGTATCACCTCTGGCGATGAACCTCCCCACTCTCCTTCTGAAAATAAAGTTGTTGTTGTTCCACAGGGCATGTATTGTAAGCTCCTTCATATAATCATCCTATAAAGTAGATGCTGAAAGATCTTTCAGCAGGTATAAAATGAATGCAGGTGACAGACCTTTGTCTCTGTCAGAGAACAACAATATATCATGTATGTCATGCTGAGCCACAACAGTGTTTTCAATCTGTAATTTACGAAATATTTTTGTCCCCACATTATCCAAGAAAATAAAGTGCTTCCCATTTCAAGCAGCCGATGACTGCTTGCCGCGAAAAATCGCTGAATTTACAAGTCGGTGCCGCATAATTTTGAATTTGCCGCAGCAGAAAACCCGGGGTAAGCAAAGGACGCAAACCTAGTCTAACATGAATATTTGTAGACGCCATGCTGCACTCCTGGCACGGAGATGTGAAGGAATTGGGCTCAAGGAAGAGCACTACATCAAAGTGAGTAAAGGCTGCATTCTTTGGGAATGTTGAGCCTAACCAACCTCACTCTCTGCAAGCTGTACAGAAACCCAAGATTTCCCGGAAGGAATATAAAGAAAGAACGCAAACAGTCACCTCATTGTTCATTTCTTTCAGGGCTGCACGAGCAGCACTCACTTCCAGGAGGTAAGGATGGGTCCAGACATTGCGCAGGGCATTGTAGTCGCAAAGCATGCCTGCCCCGAGGGTACGCGTTTGTTTGTTGCGAGCAAAGTTGTCCAGGTAGTGGCGGTACAACGCCACCTGCTGCTCAGATAGCTTGACGCTTATTACATACTCATGTTTTGGCGGCAAGAATCGAGCCAGGGCACCATAGTCACATCGCTGGAAGAGTAAAAAATCTCCATGTTATTTGTTGCATCCAACAGGTCCAAGTGAATCTGACATGTACGAATATTTGTTGAAATATTTGTTGAATTTTTGTTAAAGAGGCACTAAAGCGCGAAAAAGCTCCTCCTCGCGGAATGAAATATGGAGTTACCTCGACATAATTTTTATCGTTTACATTTTTACCTTTTTAACACACATTTTTATCATACTGATCTTCAGTGGGTCATGCCTAAATGATAAATAACTGGTACTTGATGTTTAGTTTCCTGAAAACTAATTAAATGTGAATGTGTGATTAATAACAAGAAAGAAAAAATGTGTATCTCTATTATTGTGCCCTTCAGTTAAAGCAAACATTGATTTAGCAACCTTTCTAGGTTTAGCTTCAGAACTAAGCGCATTGTCATAGAGCCTAATCAATAATCAGAGCCTGAAGATTTAGGGCTTAACCTGATTCTTCCCCGAATTGAAGGTTGCCTCTTTAGGGTGAAACCAGATTTTTACCTGGCAAATTGCCCTCACTGAGACATCTGTAGGAATGCACGCTAACTTGTTTGGCAGCAAATGCAGTTACATCACCGTTGGTACCAAACCAGTACAGTCATTTTGAGTAAACGTGCCTGATTTCTCCCCAAATTTAGCATATTTAAAGTTTTTCCACTTGAATTCGCATGAATTTCGAGCGCATGTTTATTTACCCGATTTTTACACCCAAAATTCAGAGCAAAATATTTCCCAAAAACTTCAGGCTCTATCGATAATGTACTTACTTGTACACAGCCGTCGAGCAGCGAGTGCAAGATGTGTACTCGTTTTTTCATCAGCTTCACGTCCATCGACGTCGAGTCTGCACACTGCCCATTCTTAATCGGGTTCACAAACCGGTTGAGGAACTCTTTCTTTGTACCAAGAAGGTTGGGCTTCACAAAATTCACCATGCAATGATCTATTGTGAGAAGGTCGAGAATGTCAAGGAGGTCAAGGTCAAGGAGGTCAATGAGAAGGTCAATGCTCAGTCGGCGAACAGCCGGAATGCCAAAATGACTCACATTCTTGTAAGTTGTTCTGCAGAGGTGTTCCAGTGAGCACAATCCTCCGGTTGGTTCTCATACGGCACATTGCTTTCGACAGATTGCTGGAATCGTTCTTCAAGACGTGACCTTCGTCGCAGACCGCAATGTCGGGTCCTGGCAACAGATCCATTTTTAATGAAGCAATGTCGATGCTCCCAGTGTGAAGGAAGAAAATTACTGACCTGGGTCAAGTAAGGCTCTCTCGATGCGATCACGAAGCTTAGCTGGAAAGCGCCTCCCTCTTCCGTTGACCAGTAATCGAAACATGTCATAGCCCAGGACCAAAACCCCGCCTTCGTCCTGCCAGTCGTCTAGAACGTCTACGCGCATATAGTTGTCTTTTATGCTCGAGATTTCACGGACCTGCGTAATGATCAACATCCAGGTTGTGGCTTGGGTAAAGCGCTTTTTTGGGTGAAAAGATTTTAATGAGAAAAACATGCTGCGAGAAAATATGTGATCAGCAACATTGATCTTTGGTCACGTGCTACAAATAATCTGATTCTTAACAGGGTGTCGAGCCGTTAAGTTTTTCACTCCAGTTTTCGTACCGATTTGAGGAAAATGGTTCAGCTTCAGGGTAAAAAAAAAAAAAGGTTTATAATGGTTCAAACCGGTTTTGACAACAGCGCAGGTGCCATCAGTGATATTGTCTTGAACTGGTTTTGGATTGCCCTGTGCGCATGGCCACGACTGAAGTGTACGTGGGGTGTGAGAGGCTCTGACCTCCTCCATATTCCCGTAGTACCCGTAATTTTCAAAAAGTGGTGCGTAGACACCAGAGAGTTTTGAATGGGGATTTTTGCTTCCTAGCTATACGCTACTCATTAGATTTCCGAAAGAATCATTTCAGTTCTGAAGCAAAGGTTGTACCAAAATTAAAGGTTACAAAGAAAGAAAAAAGCAAAAGTCTAAAAGAAGTGAGATGTGTACAGCCATTTGGTTCTCGATTTTAAGACAGATTCCAGAAATGCTCTGGAAGAGTGCCACCTGGAAACTTGATAATGGCAAGGATGATATGATAAGAGGTGGTTATGTGGGTCTGTTGGTCGTAGTTAATCTTAAGATTGGTAAGCTGCAAACTCTAAAAGTCTGAAGGATGGCACGGACATAAGCACACCGACGGCGCATGAATGTAAGTATGGTTTCAACATGATATGTCACACTGCTTTTCGGTACGTAACATCGAGTTCCAGATGCTCCAACTTCCCGCTTGAACCAAAAACATTTAAGACTATTTTTTTTTGGTCCGGAACAAAAAAAGAACATTACGGTTATCCAAAATAATGTGAGTTCCAGTTTCGGTTCGACACCTGCATTCTTAATTGAAATAAATTTAATTACTGAACTGAACTCCAAAATTACCCATGTCAACGTGGTGCTTAAAAAAATTTTACTTACAGGGATCTCGATGCCTCTGTCCTCTAGCCATCGTTCAAATTCCTCGACCCAGTTCAAAATGGTGTTGTAGGGGCACACAACTAGGGCAGTAGATAAGTGCTTCTTTGTTTTTTCATTGGTCAAAACAGTGTGCAGGAAGGAAATAACTTGGAAAGTTTTTCCAAGTCCCATGCAATGAGCCAGGATGGCTCCAGCGCCCTTCTTATCCTTGGCTAGCATCTCAACCGTCTCTATGGTGCAGTCGTACATGAACTTCACACCTGGCATACCAAGATAGAAGGAGAGGAGTCAATGCAGAAGCACAAAGTTGCTCTGAAGTACAGTGAGGTAATGTGAATGTGCGGCTGCACTTATACAGGGTGTCTTTTCTTTTCGGTGTCCCAGATTTTTAATTAAAAATTTATGAGAGCCCCAGATATGCCGTTTGGGGTGTCTAACATACCTGGCCTGGCGGACATCTTTCCTAGCTGGTCGCATCAGCGTTCGATGACTAATTACGTAAAATCCAATAATTAACGTACTAATTAATGAGTTTTTAGGAAAACTGAGATGGCAGGACTAAAGACCGTCGTAGCTGAAAGCTATTCCAGCTGCCAGCGATTTCGACATGTTTCTGTGCTTCAAGATACGAGCAGGTTTTGTTTGCAACGGAACCATTTTTCCACAGAGGACCGAAAATCTTTGAGAAATCCATTCATGGTCCCTTTATTATTATGATTTGATGTTCGCTTTGTTACACAGCAATTGGTAACATGCCAAGTTCGACCACATTTTCGACGACGAAGCCGTTCCATCATTACAGAGGATGTGCAGATGATCAGGATGTCCCGAGCTAGTTCAAACATCACTGGGCATCGGTTTACGAGCGCAGCCTTGCAGTGCGCAGGCCTCCCTGATGCCACAGACGGTGACGCTAAGTCAGCACATTCAAGGCACGGAGTTCCAACCAGAGCAAGCTATTGCTACGATTGCAAAGCTGTGTTGTTTACACCAGTAAATTATGCTCATTCCATAGGGTTATGGTTGCAGGGCAACATTGGCTGCCTCCAAAGTGCACTGCAAATAAAGTGACAAGACGTCGTGTTGCCCATGACATGCAACCACGACTAAAATGTTGCCATGTCAGAAGCAGCCGTTGGCACAAGAGCAGTCACAACAATGTGACTTTAGCGTCACTTCTCACTATTAGTGTAATGTACTCAATGCATCTTGTTATACGCCCTTGAACACATTCCAGGAAGAGTATCTTACCTTTCGTCTGATGTGGTTTCATGCACTTTACCAACAAGGGGTTGACGCTAACAATTGGCGTTTTAGTTTTCGAGTCAATTTCAAGGATGAGTTCATTGACTACAGTGTCACCTTTGTCAGGAGCACTGCCCATTACGTCATTGTACTGAAAGAGTTTAAAATCACGTCAGTTCACTCTCTCTCAGCTTCATGCCAGGATGACAAAAAAAAAAAAAAGAAACAGCTCCGCATGGCAAGCATGTCCATGTGTGGCACAGGCACCTGCTTACTATGCATATTAAGCATATTAGTACTTCCTTACCAATTTCTGTCGTTCCCGGATACGTTTCTTCCGTTCTTCCTCTGCCTGCGCTGCTATTTTGGTTTGTTTCGTAAGTTCACCATCGGTGAGAAGTTTGCGGATATTCTTGCGCCCTTTTGTGTCGCTATTCTGGCTCTAGAAAAGCAGGATAGCGTCAGTAAACGTGCTGAAAACTGTCCCCCCCCCAAATTAAGGGGGTATGCAGGGATCAACTCGTGAAAAATGAAATAAATAAATAAATAAATAAAAAGAACAGAGAAACGGATTTTCTGGAAATAACATTTTTGGTGAGAAAAATCTATCTTCTATGTAACCCCAAAGTATTTTTTGTTCAAATCCGCCCAAAAGTGCCCCAAAATTTGTTTTTCTGAGATCATGGTAGCAGACAATATCGCGAAAATGACCTCACGACCTCAAGCATACGTTTGGGAATACAAGTTCAAGCAATCTTCTATCACATTTTTCAAACCCAGCAGGCCTTTCACAAAATGTAAAGATAAAAAAAATTGTAAGAAAAAAAAAAAAAGATGTTGAGATATCATTATATTTTTTTGTGGTTAATTCATTTTGAGGGCATTATCAACATCTGCGCAAATTTTCACCATAATCTACTAAGAAACAAAAGAGTTTGTGCTGAACCCCCACATCTCCCCTTAAGAAAAACGCTAATGGGAATTAATTACCACGTTCAGAATTTCCACATCATCGTCATCGTCATCGTTTCCAGACGACGAAGCAGCCACTTTGATTCGCTTCCGTTTCTTTTTTGGTTTTTCAGATTCCGAGTCTGACGTTGACCTCTTTTCGTTCTTCCTTTTGCCTCTGCCTTTACGAGTACCTTTCTTCTTTGGAGCTCGGAAATCTAACAACGAGTCAGAGCTGCTGCTGAAGATGCTGCTATCGTCGGAGCTCTCCTCGGAAGACTCCGCTTTTTTTGCAACACCTGAAGCTGAATCTTCCTCGTCACTGAACTTCAGCTTTCGTTTCTTTGGAGATGCTCTGAAAACATGCAGAGGTAGTGTGAGCCCAGGAAAGCTGATTCACCATAATAAAAGAAGCCCGAGCATGGTCAAACACGTGACAAAGATAGCAGAAGGTTCTTTTTTTTTCTTTTTTTTTTTTAATTCTGTGTTGTTGCTATGAGCGTGGTACATGTGCAGATAAATGGGAGCAGGACAGCAGAAGTTGGGGAAGAGGGGTGGGGTTGGGGGTGCAGTCAGGAAAGTAGAGGGACATCGTGAGAAAACCCAGACAGCATAACCGGAGGTAGTGTTTGAACGCACCAGCCCAGAGGCCGACTTCAGAGTACCGTAAGCCACTACGCTGTGGATACTTTTACCCTACTTGGCCATGCCACTGGTCCAGAGGTAAAAGTACAATTGTGACAATACACCAGCAATCACATTAGAATCAAATATGGTGTGTGTTTAGAAAAGAAATGAGGTTAAAAACGACTCTACCCCAGGCCAGCATTATATGTGACTTTTGGCATTACTGTCAAAATTATTACATGTAAAAAAAAAAGTTTTCAACTTTGTTTGGAAATTAAACTTGCTCAAACCTGGCCTGAAGGGCACAGGTTGGGCATGGCTTTTCATTGGGTGAGGTGCACAACTTGCACTTAGTTGTGGGTAGAGTAAAGCTTGAACTTCAGACACGCTTTTGTCCTTGGACCTTTGCCCCTTTGGCAAAGACAGTGCCAAAGAACGAACCATGTGTGGCCTTAAGGACACATGACAATTTAAGCTCCCACGTATTCCCTCTTCAGGTTGTATGCACAAGTAACGTACGCATGTGCAACACACAAAAGGAAGGCCACTCGTTGCGCTACGCAAAGGTATCTTATTTCAGAACCGAAGAACCCTTTTCCGAGCCCAGCTCACTGTAGCAAAAAGATTTTTCACAAAACCAAAACAGAGTAATCTAGTGCGTTAAACTCGCTGGCACTGTCAAGTTAGTTCACCATCAACTAAAAATAACTAAATATGAGTGACCATTACATGAAAAAATAAATAAATAAAAATAAAAGTGCACATCTGAAGCGAGGTTTGCTGCTAACGCACTCAATGTTCTTGAGCATACTAGCAAGGTTCAAGCAAGAGGTCCATTTGGACATTACTTGAATGTTTCTCATATTCGTGTCATCTTAAATTCAGCAACAAAAGTAAACAGGACATGGTTTTGAAACCACCGTTAAAGGTAACAGACAGTGTTACTGACAGTGTTAGGGTAGAGTGTCACTCACTTTTTCTTTGAGTTGGAATGTTCCTCGCTTGCTTTTGTTCTCTTGATGCCATCTTCATCACTACTTCCTACAGCAGTCTTCTTCTTCAACAACTTCTCATACTTCTTCCACTTCTTGCTTTTCTTTTTTATAACTTCCCCATCATCGTCTAGAACATCGTCGTCGTCGTCATCATCATCATCATCACTACCACCGCGTTGACTCCCTTCACGAGTGCTGTTGTCTTCTTTGATTTCTCGCATTTCTTCGCCACTTTCTGTACCATTTTCCGGGGCGCACTTTGTCTTTTTCGAAGCCTTCTTTGTAGCAGGTGCAGCATCTTCATCTGTGCAAAAGAAAAAGGAACAGTCAAGACCACCAACACTTTGCTTCAGTATGAAAATTTCCAGCGCGTTCAGAGTGAAAGGAAGGAAAGAAAAAGGAAAGAAGCTTGTTTAAAAATTACCTTCGCTGATGCTTTCACTCGAACTTTGCAAGATGCTTTGAAGAAGTGCCTCCTTTGACAATTCATTGTTTGACTTTCGAGTTTCCTGAATAAACGAGACAGAGCAAAAACTAAAACTTCAGATTCCTGGGAAACAATTGCTTGAACATTAAAGGGAAAGTTTGCCCCTAGACAAGTAAAGGCCCAGTTTCACCAACGCCGATTAACGTTTGAACCGAGATCAACAGTCCCTTAGCTTCAATTTAACGCTTAAATCTGCTTCCCTAAAGGACAATTATTGTCACTGAAACATTCATCACGTCGCCCACAAACGTATGTAAAAAAGAAGCGGTACAAGGCGCGCGACTTCGAATAGATCCGCGAGACGTAGAGGAGGAGGTTCCATCTCCATCATTATCTCGCCATCAATTTTTTTTGCTGGTTTGCTGCATGCAACGATCGTGTCTGTGGGTTCGAGATGCGTTTTGACGAGGAAAGGCACGTGGCTCGACCGGAAGTTGTACGTGCTCGACGGATTTTATACTCGGGTGCAAAACGTCGTTGCGAGGTACCGTGGCTTCCAAAAATGTTAGTTGGCAGGCAGTTGTGTGTCGCCACCCAAACACTCGTCGATGAATTACCCGTGGGCGAAGCACGTTCTGATGAACAATCCACTTCCGATTGCGAGAATGACACGGCACTGCATGACAAGCAATGGACGAAGTCGTCGATTTCGAAAGGTGCGGAGCATCACGTGGTACCGGCGGGTATGTCGTAGCTGTGTCAATTTAGCGCTAGATATAACGCTTTTGAGCTCGTAACAAACGCGCGCGTGTTCAGAGGCGTTCCACGTGTGCCGTCCTACTTTGTTGATGTGATCCCGACCGGCGATTTCGCGAAAGCTCGCTTTCAACGATACTCTGATATAACGATCGGATTTCGCCTTCCCGTGAATATAGTTATAAATGGGCTTGACTACCGCGAAAATGTGCGCTATGTAGCTGGATGTTATTCCGACGAATTCACCAGATACCTAGTTCATACATACACCATGTGCAGAGAGATCTTCAGTGTGCTGTTCACTGCCTTCGAGAACAGAGCTCACAGACTGCAACATACACTTTGATTCCCTTATTTTTATCAAGCACAATTTGAAGTCCCTGACTTCTTGTTGCATGGTTCTATTTTCAGAAGTTGGTTCTAGGTGCTAGTGGTGCTTGCCGAATCCGCTGACTGCGCAGCACGAATGAGCCTAAAAGCAGCGTAGTATCTAAATATCTAGCCGAACACTGGTTTTGGGCTGATGACCTCCCATTTGAAACAACATGAGCACTGGCAAACTAAAGGGAATATGACAATATATGCAACTGTCATACTATATGACAATCAGAAAGAAATATGTCTAAATATGCAATTATATGATACACGAAACATTGTAGAATTGTCCCTGTGATCAGTAATGCATGGAGAAACGTCAGCATATTCGTTGGAACACATTTAAAAAATATGCATCCTGCATGACTTCCGGGCCCTGCTGGTAACAAACTGTTCAGTTTGAGTCAGCAAAAAGCCGAGGAGGGATTAGGTAAATCAGGGAATACACTACCCGTGAAAATAAATACTGCATCTACGAAATGATGCTTGGAGGGGAAGCTATTCTCTAAAACAGCCCACTAGAACTTCCCACCTTCTTTGCTTGTAATAAGAATGTGCAAATAACAAGACGACGACAATCAAATTCATATCAGCTTGACTGCAGCAAAAGACGCGGACAAAGGTAAGTTAGAAACACGTAAATGGGACAAACCACCTGCAAACGACTGTCCCATTTATATTTCTAACTAACCTTTGTCCACATCTTTTGCTACAGTTCATGCTGATACAAACTTGTACCAACGACCCCGCTGTGTCCCTCTTGGACACTCAAATTATTTGTTAGATCAGCCTCGAATTATTTTTTTTATCACATTCTGATGAGCATTGCATACCTTGCTGTCATGGGCCACAGATTTCTGTTCTTCGTCGTTATCAGAAGATTCCACGCTCGAACCGCTTTCGCTGGCATCTAGATGCAGTACAGAAGCGAGAAAACAATATACAGGGTGCTTCACGAAAAATGAGCCAAAGTTTAAAAATACAGAATGGTCCGTTGCACACCAAAGAGACGGACTGCATGGTGTTACCAGTGGCGTGAGGATACTCAAACTATTTTTTATTTTATAATTGTCAGTTTTTCAATTATAAGGATTAGAGCCAGAATGTCAGTGAGAAAGTTGTAGCGGGATGATACGACGACACGAAACCCGTTGATTGCAACTTTGTGCCTCTAACGGATCCCCTTTTTACCGGCTCCAAAGACTAACTTTCGGGTGTGCAAAAGATCGATGCGGGACCTGTTGTGGACACGCTCTCGAGTGTCCTGTTATTGAACGAAGACTATAGTCATGTTCAACGTACGAAGGAAAAGAAATCTAGCCCGTCATCTACTAGGGCATCTACTAAACTGCAGCCTTCAAATTCCCTGACTTTTCCAGGTTTTCACAGACTATTTCAAGCGAATTCCTTGATGAGAACAAAAGGGAACTTGGTGCCTGCTGCTACATTTTGATACATATCCCTCATAAAACAGATCATTTATTGAGGAAGTAGTAAGATTGCCCTACTTTTGTGACCACTCAACAGCCAACCACTCAACCACTCATCACCACTCGAGATTCATTGCGCATTGTGACGGCACTTGTCTGCGATTTTCCCTGACTTCAACTGCCTTTTTCACAAATTCCCTGACAATCCCATGACTTTTCCAGTCACATCAAAATTCCCTGAGAATTCCCTGTTTTCCAGGTTTTCCAGGTTGGTAGACACCCTGTACTACATACGCCGTTGGAGATAAGGAGACACAATAGCGTGGCAGACGACATACTGCAGCACCACCATGGGGAGGGCTCGCGTGGTGTCATGCGGCCAGTCTTAACAGTCAATATGGAAGCAGAGTGAAAGTGATGAATTACATTATCTGGCGGAGGAGGGAGAGTGCCATCCTATCTGCAGCACAGTAATATTTTACATATAATATTGCTTTGCAATGACGTCGACCACACACACGCACATCCACATAATAAGTAGGTGTGTGCGAATATCGAAATTTTCGAATATGAATCGAATATCCATAAAATTCACCTTTGAATATTTAATGGAATATCCCGTCATTGAATAACGGCTTCTTAGAGTAACAATTAAGCCCTGAAAACCAGTATGGTCACAGTTGCGTTCTGCTGATCCTTAGAAAAAAATGCCCTAAAAGAGAACAGGCAGGAATATGTAATGTACTAGGTTAGCATAAGGCATACATGCCTATATGCACATGTACAGCCAAATTATTTTTACAATTAAACAATGTGCTATTCTCATGAGGCAAGCTCAAAAGCACACACACAAAAAAACTTGCACTTCAAAATCTTTCATGGACGGTGGCTGGCTTCAGCAAGTAAACATTGCCCTTGCAACACAATCACAAATTACGATTCTTTTCTTCTCTCTCACTCCTCAACTATTGCCGGCATCGCATGCGGCCATGATTTTATCACGCTGACTACCACAATACGAAACAGGAAAAAAAAAAGTGTTAGAGATGCGGGTTTTGGCTGTGCATGCAGTGGCACGGTGAACAACGATGTTCAGTTCAACGCCCAGAAAATTTCTGTATTTAACTTTAATTTCACCAAACTGTAGGCCTCACATGCACGTTCAGAGTTTGTTGGCAATGCGAATCAACACCAATCGAATACCGCAAATATTCAATTCCTATTCGAAATGTGGAATGTTCGCACACCTCTAATAAAAAGTAAACATAAAAAAAAAAAAAAACATGAAACACAAAAAGGTAAGTGCAACGATAATAAAATACAGACCTAAAACAGCTTTTTCTTTTAACTTTTCTTTCTTCGCTCTCTTTGCAGCTGGTTTCTTCTCTTGCTCAGATCCTGCATCATCTAGCCCTCGCAAATTTGTTTTCACTTTCCCTGGCATCCTCAACAAACTTGCGATCTCATCCTCACTGTTCTTCCTTTTAATTGCATCCGGATATCCAGTGTTACCCAAGTTGAGGTTCAACATGTCCAGCAACACCACGGGCTTCATCTTCAACTTTGGGTCCTCACTGCTTTCATTACTGTGCACCGCTCTTTCTTGATCAGAACTACTCTTTGCCGTAGTCTTTTTCGGTGTAGATTCCATCAATGGGGGCCGCCTACCCCGTTTTGGCAGGGTAGTCTTACAAATACGAGGAGACAACTTCAACTTTGAGTCTTGCGCGTCATCGTCGCTACTTGAATCGCTAGAGAATTTGCGAAGACTACGTTGTAGTGCACGTCTAGCTTTCTCATTTTCGCTCAGCGGTGCTCGTTTGCGGGTCGATCGCTTTACTGGAGTATCCCTGGTAGACTTTGGAGAGTCGCTTTCGGAATTACCTTTCAGGCTCTCGGTTTCCGCAACACCGGCGCCCCCCTCATTGTCAGAGAGCGAGCTGCTGTCCTCAGCATGCGCGTTTTTGTTTGCGTCTTCTCCTCGGATTTCGGTCTTCCTCCCTTCTTGCTCACAGTCGTGTGACTGTGCACGCTGTGCACGCTCTGGCTCCACGTTTTCCTCAACCGTGGCAGCACTGTCCTTTTCGGGAGGAGCATGCGCAGCGGCAATATCTGAAAGTTGACTATCCTGAAGATCACAAAGGAGGCTCGGTGAGGGGTCTTCAATTTTGCTGTTGGCCACGTCGTCTGCAGACGGTTCCTGCGACTCGGGAACCATTGTGTTGCATGTACCTTCTTCGTCTTTTGGGCAATCTACGGTGAGACTAAACTCTTCAGTCCCACACCCAGCTGGGTCTTGTGCTTCTAATGTTTCTTCCCCGCTTCTAACTGGGCCCTGCTCATTGTCTTCATCTTGATCCTTTGGCAAGTCCTTGTCTTCGTTGCAGACGGCAACATTTTTCTCGAGATCGCTTGTGGTGGCGGTTTGCTCTTTCGTTTCGACTCCCTCGCTTTCCTTCTTCTCGCGCACCTCTCTTTTCTCCTCACCCATTTCAGCGTTGTTGTCCGCATCTTTATCGGACACTTCCTCTCTCTCGTTTTCTTTCTCCCCGTTAAATGCATTATGTGGTCCGTCGTGCTCCAAGGTCTGGGGAAGCACTGGCGGTTTCTGCTTGTTTGAAGCCAAGAGGTGCTTCTGATACGTATGGTCTGGTCTCACAGACCCACTGACAGGAGAGTTTGTGTCGCTGTCAAGGACGTGAGGTCCGGCACTGAGGTCCGGCTCGCCGTCTGCTGAGCCGGCTCCGGGTCGTCCCAGTTTCTTCACTGTCTCCTTCCCTCTGTGTGCCTTCGAGTGTTCACGCTGCTTAGTGATCGTATCCACTTCCTTCGCTACTCTCGAAACGCTCTTCAAGTGTTCCCTCAACAACGAACTTGCACGTTTCATTACAGTCTTGGAATTCTTCTTCAGGTCCGACTCCATGATGTCTGCCATGAGACGTAGCTTCTGGGCAATATCACAGAGGGTCTCCTCAACGTTCTCCTCGTCCTCTACGCTGACATCAAGCACTTGCGGACAAGAAGCACGGTGCCCTAGCTCTGCTTTCTTGGAGTATTCCTGAATGATCTTAGCGTAGCGGACCAGCTCGGCTATTTGCTTGGGGTCGCAGACGTAGCACAGCCACACGTCGAGTGTCATAATTCGACTGATTTCACGCCGTGAAAGGTTCCGGCGGATGCACTCTTTGCAAAAGGCACGGCCACACTGGTCACAGACCAGGAGCTTCCCACCCTCTGCACACCAAGTGCAGTACTCATCAGAACCCGTGCCATCCTTGTCGAACTTGCCATCTCCGTAGTAACTATAGCATTTCTGCAAAAGTGAGGTTTTGCATCTGCATCAGAAGTTGTAGTGTGCAGACGAAAGAAGATATGTCATAAGAGCAGAGATGGTACCTTCAGACAGTGGCACTGACTAGTGTTAGTGCTAGTATGGACTGAAAAAAATGCAATTTCTTCCATTTCGTATTCTAAATTGACCCTGTTCAAAGACTCAATACGCAAAAAACAAATGCTGGCTGTTAAATAAATAGAGCCTGAAGTTTTAGGGTTTTACCCAATTCTTCCTCGAATTTACGGTTGCCTCTTTAGGGCGAAACCCGGTTTTTACCCGGCAAATTGCCCCCACTGGGTTCTCTGTAGGAATGCACTAACTTACTTGTTTGGCAGCAAATGCAGTTGCAATACCGTTTGTACTAAACCACTATAGTTAAACATGAGAGAACTGATGTTCTGAGGCTGGAACAACATAGAAAGGACAAATACATACAAAGCCAGTGACGTTCATCTTTCATCGTTACTTTCATCACTATAGTTAGTTTGAGTAACTGAGCCCAATGTTCTCCGAATTTAGCATACTGGAAGCTTTTCCAAACGTATTCGCATGAATTTAGTGCACGTTTATTTACCCAATTTTTACCCCCCCGTCATTTAGAAAAAAATATTTCCAAAAAGCTTCAAGCTCTAGAAATAAAATATGAATGCTCTGGCGTCAGTCTTCTAGCAACGCCGCGCTCACCCTCGCAGCCTCCGCCCTCCGCAGCATGTTCAAACTCGGAGGGTTTTGTTTTCTTTCTACTTCAGGTTGGAGGTATGTCAGATTTGAGCCAGTACAATATATTGTGGCAAGCCTTCAGGAGTTATGATGAGAATTGCCGTCCAAGCAATCGTGACTCAGTTGGAAGGGAAAGCGGTTGCATTCCACCACAAATTAACAGCCAGTACATGTAGCACTAACAAAACTTGGAACATGGCCACAAATACTGAGAGGGTCCCACACCTTGCAAACAATGGCGTTCAGATCCTTGTGCATGTAGACCTTGTTTCGCTTGTGGTGGTTTATCTGGTGACCACAAGCACTGCAGGCAACAGTCAACGTAGAGATCATCCCATCTAAGAACAGTAAAATGTATTGAGGCGTTACTAGTTGAGGCATAATAGTATTGAGGCCTTACTAGTTAACAGGCAAAAGATTCCACATACAAGAGATTGTGTACAGGAAACATAAGGATGTTGAACAAGAGATGTTGTTATGATATCACGTAGAGTAGCTATGGCAAACAACAACTTTATTACAAGATGATGACTAGGGAGTTTCATCGCCATCTCTGTGTTGTATAATTTCAATGCCCATCAATATATTTCAATTGTGTATTTTCATGTTCCTATATATCTGTATGCGATTCAGGTGGCTTTGAGGGCAATAGTGATCCTACCCTTACGTCTTACTTACCCGTTATCTGAGACTCGGGAACTCTGTGATCTGGATTGAGCATTACTAGACATTTGTTGTCAGTTTGCTTTTGTTCTGCAACAGAATCAACCCCTGTCACACCAAATATCAGGTCTCACACATGCAAGCACAAAAGAGAAGAACAGATTTTCGCTACAGAAGGTACGAGTTTGTATTGCCCTTAACTAACAGAAGCCAGAGAGTAGGCACAGAACAACACCGATACCAGGGAAGTGCTCGGCCTGACCCAGAGGGCAGCGGCCGAGGAAAATAATGAACCGTTACTTTTCAATATAGTCCCTGCAAACGCCTGTACACTCCATTCAAAAATGCTCCAGTACTTTGATAAGTTAGAGAAAAATAAAAGAATGGAAGTTTGGCTTGTCAAAAAATGGTCACGGTGGCAATGACATCGTCGTCCTCACTGGGAAAGTGGACACCACAGATTTCCCTTTTCATCTTCGGGAAGGGATGGAAGACGGATGGTGAGAGTATGGTGGACGGTTGACCATAGAAAAGCTGCACAAATGGATGGCAGCCATTGCCACAGCAGCACTGTGTAGGGGCATATTGTTTTGATGGAACAGGACCTCCAGCAGCGACATACTGCATCACTTGGCCTTGATGGCATCCCACCAGCGATGAACCAGGGTTATCTAGCAGTCCCCGGCGATGGTCCACCCTTTCTTGAGATAATCGATCGGTAGCACAACAATTGAACCCCAGAAAACCATGCCCATCACAAACCAAATCATCTTTGTGAGGAGGGATGTTTCTGGTGACTGAACTGAGCGCCGAAGTCAGCAAGATTACACCGCTGCACCTGCCAGGTGTGTGCTACTGGTGTAAGTGGCACGCTAACATTTGGGGGTGTTCCAAGTTTGCGAAGTACAACTCAGCTGGATATAAATTCTCCAAGCCTTGCCTAGCTCATCATAGTGTTAGATCGTGTATCAGTGTTGGATCATTGAACATTAAGTAATTAAGTGTGCAGCACATGTGTTTACCATGAGGTTCCCTGTACATGGTTTCTTTTAGACCTTGTCTTTCTGTAGATGCCAATGACGATGGGTCTGCCCCTAACCCCTAACAATAACATTTCCCCCATCCTGTGAAATCAGAAGCTTAATCATTTTGCGTTTAGCTCTCGCAGACCTTTGAGTTTCGAGTTGAAACCTCTTTGGGTTTTTACCGCTCAGCAGCTCTCCCTGTGATTAACAGAAGCGTTTTTTTCCCCCACAGTAGGAAGACCGCTCCACCGCATTGATCAGCACTCGAGATTCGCTGAATATCGTCATGACACTCGTTTGCAACTTTTCCCCGACTTCAGCTGCTTTGCGGCAACTTCCCCGACAATCCCGACTTTTCCAGTCACATTAACATTCCCCGACAATTCCCATTTTTTTTAGGTTAGTAGACACCCTGTCAGTGCTTCCTATCTACCATTCCCTGTGTGACATTATGGAGGGAGCAGTGGCTTAGCCAGGTGAAGGTTTCTGGGGTACAAACACCCAAATCCCGTGCCTTTCAGTAGCACATTTGTGGAAAATTAATGGGGTGTGGGGCAAAATCCTCTTCTCCATGTAAAGTTCCCATAGAGCGCATCTCAAAATATTTGTCTGGTTGCGTTACTGATGCAGTGAAATCCCAGACAACTGACTAATAGTTTTGGAAGAGGCAATTATCCGATGCCGAATTTCTGTGGTGTAAGAACGGCATGCAACGCCTTACCTTCATCAGATTCACTAGACTCGCTGGAGTCAACGACACACCCAGGCTTGTCACACATGTTGAACCCCTGCAATATAGAGTGTATGTCTTCAAGAAAAAGGAGAGATTTTGCAGCGGCGAGTGCGCATGCAGAGAAACACAAAAGAAGCAGAAAAAAAAATGAGTTGAGCTGTGACAAATGGAAACAAAGGGAGACTTCCACAAAAACTACATAGGATATCATGAAGGGACTTTCTACTTTCACAGCTGCACTCCGACTGGCATTCCTTTCGTGCTGCTTTCATTAGTTTAGGTTGGAGTGCGCTGAATTAACGCAGATCAGAAGCATGAACTAATTTAGGTAGTTTTGGATGGCTATTTCTCAGGCTCAGCACTGCGGACGGATCTCTGGCCTACAAAAATAGTGAAAGGACACATTGTTCTGGTACATATTAGATTACCTCACACAGCACAATTGCCTAGATTTTCAGTGAAAGTCACAGCGTGTTGTTGCAGGGATGCGCTCCTTTGCTGTCATGGTAGACACCGATATCACAGATACTGTGCATGGATGCTGCATGGAAGGCAGTGTTCCGTAAAATTCGGCGGAGAGACATCCACTAATAATACTTATTATCAGACCATTTATAAGGAACAGAAGGAAACAGTATCTAAGAACCGACAGCCTGTCAAGTGGCGCGAAATCAAAGGAAACACCGATGTGGCACGTACAATAAACTATGCTCCGTGATGACTACAACGCCTTGTCTCGTTGTCGGAAAGCAAGATTAGACGTCCAAAGAGATTCAAGCGTCACAAGGCTTCACGTATGGTTCATCTAAGAGCAATATTGCTTGTTTTCGAAAGACGCGCTCAAGTCAAACATCCTCAATACCGAAACTAGTTGCCCTGCCATTTCTCGTTTTAGCTCGAGCACAACTTTGGCAATAAAATGTGGCATGGAACGGACCTATTCGTACCAAAGACCTTCGCCGTGAGCTGTTATGTTTTAGAAAAATATTTCCATTTGCCGAATTTTCAATGAAATTGCAAAGGATAAAACCACTAAGGCGGCGATATTTACACCAAACGTTCCCGGAAAACATGCAAAGTCCGTCCCCGACGAATCTTGAACAAATCCTTCTAGAGGGTTGTACGATTTCTCCATAGTACAAAACAATAATTGTTTCAAGAAGTTATGAAAAAAGCAAATGCAAAATAGCAGCCCATTTGCTTGTGAAGCACCAAAGTAATAATAATTTTATGAATGTCTACATGTAACGCCGTTCCGCGTTTTGGTACGGGTAGCTGTATTAATGGCGGCTACCAGTTGTTGTGCCTGTAGCTCCGCCTTGGACACTTTGTTGGTCTCTTGAATATTACTTTAGTGAGCATGCGGTTCTTGTTCTCTTCGTGATTCGGGGAATATGAATTCCGTCATGGAAGGTCTGTCTTCTGTACTAAACCCCGAAGAGGAAATGCGGCTGCTGAAGGATAAAGTGCGAGAACTGGAACTGCAGAATAAACAGCTGAAGAACATGAACCAACCGCAGTCGCCAAATAAGAAAGAAGCCACTACGAAAGATATCAAACAAGCTAAAAACATGAGTATGTCGGATGAAGGGAACGAGAAAATGTCCGAAACAGAGTCTGTTGAGAGTCTAGGAATCCTGGATGTTGACCAACTCTTGGAAGCGTCAAGCGATGAGACGTGGTGAGTTGTATCCAAATTTGGAACTTTAAGCCCACGTATGCTTCCACGGAGCGCCGATGTATAGACAGGGATAGGCGGCCTTGGAAAAACAGAGCTGTTTGCTGTAACTTACATGCTCCGTGGGTCGTGTTGTTGTTGTTATTTTGTTGCGTTGACATTTCATGTGCCATGTTGATCATCCTCTGTTGCGTACGTGCGGATTCCATTGCACAACGGCGATTGAAAAACCTCCGGTCTTCGGTATAGCGAAATACACTGAATGCGCCAGATTTCATAAGAACAGCTTTCACGATTCTCAATTTCCAGACGTCTTCCGTGCGTGTTTCCGCAGCTGTCACTTCCAGCTGCATCAGGAGTTACGTTATATAACAAACCGTTGTGTTGAGTGGCCACGACGAGATGTCGTCTGATAAAACTGCATCATTCGTGTGGCCTAAATTGACGGTGTTTTGTTCTGTGTAGTTTACACCCGGTCCGGCGATCGACTGTTTTGAGAAAACCGAAATGCCGCAGCCTGCCCTAGGGCGTGAGATATAAAAGAAACTAAAGTCAGCTGGTAAATACATTTCTCTGGGTCGAGACTGATCGCGGTACAATCGGTGTCAGATGTTAACTTTGCAGTGTCGGCACGGAACAGTCCCACGGCACATTGTGCCACATAAATAAATACAATAAAAACGCGGAAGCGCGTTTAGTCGTCCTTGAGCCTGCTTTTGTCACAGGTGTCTTTCATCATTTTATCTTCAGAGGTTTCATACGCCTAACATTCTGAGTGAAGCACTTGAATGCAACATCGCTGCAGTCATTTGGGTGGGCCCAGAGATGAACTGTGTTTGGAGCAATGCCTCACTGTAGTATATATGTATACTATGCAACACAAGTGCACCATAACTATTTGATTGAGATATTAGCTTGAGTATGGGGTATAGGCAAAATGGATGATGGGACAATAGGACGCAGTGAAGAGTTTTTGTTGCATCGTGTTGCTCTGTCATCTATTTTGTCTCTGCTCCAGACTCAGGGTAATGTCTTAATGTCTCAATCAATTAGCTTATACCAGCTCACTGGCTTTATATCACTTTGTTTGTTTGTAAGAAAAAAGAGGAGAAATTGAACTTGTCTCCCGATGCGTTCTGCTATTCCTCCCCCTCCCTCCCTCCCCCCCCCCACACACAAAAAAAAATTAGTACTTCACTACTTCTCAAGTGCTCTGCTCGCTAGTTTGTTATGCACAAGTTTGATATTCACCATTCACTTGTTCACTATTCAGAAGTCCGCTATTCACAATTATCCCAAGATTATGCAGAGAGAAGCCTAGAAGGATGTATCCATCCATCCCACAGCTCTGAACAAATTTCACAAGTGCTGCCAAGGCAGCATCCCTCGCATTTGGTGCCCAAAGTCCAAGCACCTTCCCTGCTGTCCAGCTCTACACTTTGTTCTACATTGTGCTAAAACAGGGTGTTCGAACTAGAGCACTGCACGGGCTTACCTGAGCCTGGCCCAGCACATGGGCTCGCATAGAATGCTCCATTTTTTTAAAAATCTTGGCACGTCGTGCTGGGACACACGGCATAGTATGTGGTACAGCATGTAGTGATAAAATGGCGTAACCACGGGCAAGCTGTTGGATGAAATCCATGAATAAGAAGCCTGAGCGCGAGCTACGTGGACCACAAGAATAAACAAAAATGACTCATAGAGCATGCAGTGCGTTGACTGGATGCACCATAGCATTATGTTTACATGTGCTGTTGCTTAGAGCAGATGTATGGGTCATAGATATCGTTAGGGAATACACCCATCAGACATTTGAAATTCAGTGCAGACATTTCTGTAGCATCAACAAATGACCGATGTGTTGCCCTATTCCTTTTTTTAAATTTCTTCCCTACCAACGTGCGTGCTGCGTTTGGGCTCCTATGGTCACTGACGTGATGACATGATCTCGGAATTTGCCTCTTTTTCTGATTTTCAAAGGTTGACAGATGGTCCGGCCACATGTGCTTCTGATGAGGTAACCCTTGCCCCGTTCAGGTGGAGCAACATTCATGGGCACGACAATAAGGATATTGGCACTGATACCCATGTCAATAAGGTGGACAATCTACTTCAAAGTAAGCTTCACTTCTATGCAGGTCTAATCTCTGCATGTCATCTCCGTTGTCGTCATATTCTCGCATCCCATACGGGGGTTTATGGGTAGCAGGCTGCTGATTGCTAGTCACCTCAATTTCCTTTGCATATAATTGAATGCAGTGCTGCAATAGGGAAGAGTTGAACATGAGAGAACTGATGTTCTGAGGCTGGAACAACATAGAAGGGACAGTCACATACAAGGCCTCAAATTGTCTAAGAAATTAACGATTGATTGATTAACGAAAGAAGATGTGGGTTCGAGTCCTACAGCTGGCTAACTTTTTCAGTGACTTTCATGTTTCATAGGGAAGAGTTGTCATCATAACATAGAATGCTTTTTCTCAAACAAGTTGTGTCTGTTGTACAGCTTGGGACAAAAGTTTACGGAACACGGCACCTGCGTATTTCTTAATCGGAGCGCTTCCCTGCTAGCTATCACGAAGCGACTGAATAGGAAACGGGTGGCAGGCTATTCTATCCATTCGTATGTACGTCCACTCCCCTTTGCTGCTAGGTTGTCGCTCCATTGGAGAAATGTGACACCCCGGTGTTCCGTAAACTTTTGTCCCAAGCTGTACTACAGTAGAGCCTCAATATTGTGAACCTGCATATACTGAAGACATGGATGTAGTGAAGAAAACATTTGGTCCCGATTAAATGGCTACTTGGGTTATTAATGCCATTACAAATGAGTTAGAGCCATTGAAACACTCGCCAATTTTAAGGGCATGCGAGAACTTCTAGCAAGTTTTGACACTTCGAGAACTATGCTGGATGGTAGCTTTTACCAAACATGGTATGGGCAGTATCGGGCTTATCGCAAAGTAACCAATGAGGCCACAAATTTTAGTATCCAGAATTCACAAAATTTAGTGGCCACGGATATGTGCCTTGTGTGCACATATTTGTGCAATTGGGCAGTTAGTAAAATTGGGCCAATCAAATTAAAGGGTCTTACAACATATGTGACAGAAACCACTACCGTTATTAGTGAAGTTTTTCACCACAAAGTGGTTCTACTGTAGAAAGGCGTATGAAACAATATATGAGACACGGGCAGAAGTTATCGTGCAAATGGAATATAGTAGCTGTTTAGACATCCTGCACAGTGTTGCCTTTACTAGAGAATGAAAAGCTAAATCATAAAAAAAAGTTTCCCCCCGATACATCAGCTGTTTCTCGAGTACACATTTATCGCAAGTATTTTGCATAAAATAGACTCCACAAACACTTTTTGCACCACTTGTCCCACCAGTGAGGTTCCCCTAAGGCTTCTGCCTGTGTCTCATTTTCTGTGTGTTTGATTGTTCTACAACTTCACATTATCTGATATCTGAATTGTTATCTGTTCCCCTTCCTTGTTACCTTCTGTGACCAACTTTCTAGTGGCTTCTCGTACGTCTCGAGGTCACAACCTTCGCTACACCCTCTCTTTCATTAAACCTCCAGGTTTGTCTCAGCATAACTCCTCTGTGTATTTGTGCTTCTGCTTTCTCCTAATTTCCCTTTACCTCCTGGGTTCATGATGGCATGCTCGTACATCGAGACTTCTTTTGTAGACTCTGCCTGGTAGTGCAGGTTCATGGTATGTCTTTGTCATAAAAGTGTGGTGGCAAAAATGTAGCATTTGTCTGTTGCTTTATGTTTTTCGTAATGCCCGTTTGTAGGTTTGGTTTAATAGTTTGTTTTATAATTCAATACCTGCTTTATGGCTGCCAAAGATTTTGTTCTGTGTCAGAGTATATTATAGCATATATTTGTCACATATAATCTGCTGCTGTTGCCTAGTGCTGTATATATTGCTGTGTGTGCATGTTTTTTTCCTTCCTTCCTTTCATTTGGTGTGGTGCACCACTACTCAGCGTCCGGGTTGTTCATGGGCACCACCCAAAAAATAAAATTGAAGTGAATTGAATTTGTATTATTAGTGATATAAACCGAATACAGAATGTTACTTTTACTATAAATGGTCACATTAAGAAGTCGAAGCACCTAGATCAAGTCAAGTTAAATCTGGAATAATCTGGACATTGATGAAAATATTTTTGGCATTCTCAGTTTTGCAAAAATATTGATCTAAGGGCAGTACAAGCAGTGCAAACTCCTTTTTTTGTAGATCAGTCTCCGACAACATTTAAAGATATTAATAAATGTTCCTTGAGTTGCTTAATAACAAATCTTCCTATCTGAATCTAAATAAATATAAATCTAATAATATAAATCTAGATACGAGGGCAAAAAAATAGGCGATGTCAAGTTGCCGCTGGTGAGTAAATCAGAGTGATACCGTTTCATATCAATCTTCAATATAAATCTAAATAAATTTTTCTTATTAATAAATAATAAATTTTATCATGGTTTAGCAACCTTTACCTGTTAACAGTTTGGAGAAGTGTTTGCGTGACACCTTCAAAGTACAATAAACTAAAGGGCGAGTGAGCTGCTGTAATGATTTTGATTGCAACACTTCCTTGAGTTTGAGGAGGTGCAAAGAGAAGTAAACAGAACGAGACAAAATATTTCACAAGACCATTATCAACATACAGCAGCACATTCTTGACCTAAAACAGGATACCGTGGGATCAGTTTCATATTATACATTACTTTTGAGCAGTGAAATACAGAATGTTGACAGATTTAATGACTTCTACTTTTCAATTTTGTTATTGCATAGCGCATACATGCAAGAACTTACATCAACCCTCCCTTGCATGTAGTCCCGCGCAAAGGGTATGACACGCGTACCTTCACACGGCCCCGTAAAAGGCGGCCCACACTGGAAATGAAGACCGTGCACACCTTCAGCACGCCTGCACCAATGCCGGACCTCTGTGAGGGACGGCCGAACGCTACGGTCCACGTTACATCTGCGGCGAACAACACAGCCGAGGACAAGCCTGTGGCACCTGTTGAGCCACAGCCTCCACTGGTGGACGTACATGAAATAGCCAGGCTCCAGGAAGAAAGTGAGTAAATAAAGCTTTCAGGACACGTCCCGACTTCACAGTTGGCCATCAAAATGAAACTACCGTAACTCCCAGTGAAAGTGAGCAACTTTGTGTCCTTGTTATGAGATGGATTTCCTAGAATTTCGAGGTTGGTAAGTTGGAATTAACATTTGTTGAAAGGCCTGTGTATTCTCCTCTTATCTTGGAGTCTTCCAGATTGTCCTTTTTGAGCCTTACTGGATAACAACGTGTGAAAGGTGCTTTCTGGTACTAATGCAACAGCAATGCCAATAACAGTAGATAAGAGTAACAGTAGATGTGCAAGAGGAGTGAACATATCGTTTTAATTAGTCTGTTTTACTATGTTCCAAAATTCAGGAAATTGCTTCTGGTATGCTAAGCCAACTTTGCTATGTGACGGTTCCATAATTCAGGAAATTGCTTATGGAATTCTAAGCTAACTTTGCTGTGTGACGGTTCCAAAATTCAGGAAATTGCTTCTGGTATTCTAAGCCATCTTTGCTACGTGACAGCCACTCTGCTGCAAGGCGTGCTTATGACAAGTCTTCTGACTTATGGGGCTGGTCTAAAAAAAAAGAAAAATATGATAGCATCGTTAAAGAATGTTTTGCAATTTGATGTACATTTAGCAGCGTGCATATCCATGACTGTGTGGTACCCAGTCTAACATGGCTGACGAAAATGGCATGAGAATGTGCTGAGGTACTGATCGTGTCACTTTTTTTTTCTCTCTCTCAGGCTTGAAACAAAATTCTCCGATGTCAACGCCTAAACGCAGCTCTGGTAAGAATTGGGTTAATTAGAGCAGGAACAACAGAAGTGTGGTTACTGATCATTCTTAAAACAACTTTACATGTTCACAGTCAGCAGCCTGAGGTCCTTAGACTCTCGGCACGACTCGGATACGGAGAGCCTCCACGATGCGACCACATACAGGGTATATCCTGATGGTAAGCAAAATGAGGATTCTTGGAAATGTTTGTCCAGATTGCTAAGCATGCCATTACAGAAAATACGATAACTCATTAAAAGGTGGATCGATCTTTGCGACAACCATGAAATGATATTCAGGAAATATGTATACACAGCTAACAAGATTTCATCCTTCTAGCAAATATAAATGTTATAATTGACAATGCCTCTGTAGGCCAATGCATAATCTGAAAATTGATTAAGACATTTTACTCGTGTTTACACATGGCCATTCTCTTGTACGAAAACTTTTCGAAAGCTCTCGCATCGAAAAATTAAAGTTATTGGCAGAAAAAAAATCACTTGACCGCATGTCTCTCCGGGGCCTACGTTTTTTACTATGAATTTCTATCATGGTTGTTTGACCACCCTGTACATGTTTTCTTTTCATTTCAGAGTGTAGTTGATGTTTGACTGAAGGACATATCTAGTTAAAAGTGATCACAAAATATTGGTACACCATTAAGTGGAGCTGGTGTTTCTAATGAATGAAGTACCTATCCTAACAGGAGACAGAGACAGCAGAGCTAGGACACCACCCCTGCCCCCTCCACCTGCAATGAAAGACGAGGAAAGTTCATCTGCTGGTAGTAGCCCGTACGGATCTTCATCATCACTCCACAGGATGTCACTCACAACTACAAGAGGTAGCTCACACAGCCGGCACGATTCTTAAGGAATCCGAGGGTTATTAATTGGCTGTCGCAACACGTTGTGCCTTTCCAGGTGCAACGCGTCGAAGCTTTCCAAACTTGAGCAAGGCCCTGAATGGTGCGAGCGGAATTGCGGTGACAGGCTCTCGAGCCTCAAGTACAAAGCTTCGGCAGCCGTTAACCAAACCTTGTGGTGGGATTTCCTCGTCGCAGCAAGAACTGAGGTCGATCGGTCAGCTTGAGGTAACGAGGTTTTCCCTAATGACGTTTGTAACTGCTATGAAGGCCTGAAGACTTTATGAATAACTCAGTGAAGCTACAACTCTTTAAAATAAGATTTTTGTGAAGTCCTGTTTACTTTTTTTAAAATTAAAATACCTTAAGAGCCTTTGAAAGGCATTCTTCTATTTTCTAAAAGTGGTACTGCTTGACTGTTCTTAAACTCGAGTTATACTAGAGTGATCATATTTATTAAAGATATACTGGCCTGCTTTATTCTGTAATAATTCTAATTGATTTATGAGGTACTTTTGATACTGACTCTATAAGACTGATGGATACTTAGTTTTCGGGTTTTATTTTTTGTGAAACTCGGGGTGTAAATATCGGGTTGAAAACCAGGACCTGCCAAACAGGATAAAATCGGGTGATATACTGAGAAGTGATGTATTTTCAGGTGAAAAAAAAAAAAAAAAAACGGATACTTTTATGTGTTGAAATGAATTAATTAATAATTGGGGGTTGACGTCGCGAGACAACTGAGATCATGAGCGACACCACAGCGGTTGGTCTGTGGAGTGTTGAAATTAAGTGAAAGAATATTTATTAAGAGTCTGGTAGATAATTCACTGTATAACCACTAAGGCTTGCACTGGCCCCTGTGTATAAAAGGAATAAGTTGCATGTTCAGTAAAGCATCATCCAGCGATGAGTGTTGAGAGCATGCTCGCGCTCACGTTGGTATGCCTCGTATATCGTTGGTTGTTGCTGCATCCTCTTTACTACTCCACGTGCTTTGTTGATACAGGATGCTCCCTACAAGATTTGAAAGTTGGCTTCACCTAACACTTCCGTGTATTGCGGGCAAACCCACTTCAAGGAACGCCGAGCGTTGCTTAACTCTATTTCTTCGCTGTTTAGCGTGATTTTTCCTGATTCCTTCGCTATTTTTGGTAACAGCACAAGAAAGGGCCTCGTCGACGTCCACGGAAAGCACTAACAGTACAAAAATCCAACACTGAAGTTTTCAACTTACTTATTGACACAAGCTTTCATGTAGCACACTACATTTCTTCGGGTGTGAAAAATACAGGGCATTTTTGGTACGAAAAGGGTATTACTTTGGTTGGCGTTGCCATTCTGCAAGGCGTCTTCACCTCATTATTGAAACGGATTTTGAGGGACAAGGGAAGCTGTCATGGCCCCATTAATCTAACTTATCACTAAACTAACCAAGTTGATGATGTCTTAGGTTAGTTTAGTGAAGTTAGGTTAGATTAATAGGGCCATGGCCGCTTCGATAATGAAGTTGGGAGTGTGAAGCTGGGGAACAGGATAAGACAACCACAGGGGCTGACTTTGCAGATTAAACTTCACTTGTTAGTTAGCACCTGTGGTTGTCTGATCCTTCACGTCCCCGTTGTTGCGCTCTATCGTTTTGAGTACGTACCAGCTCACCCAACTCTCTTCGTTAATTGTCTGGCAACACATCATAATTTTGCAATTCCAGCAATCAAAATTGGGGAGACGACTGCCAGAGCGACCTCCAGTCATGGCAGCTCGCCCCTCTTCAGTACCAGACCGAAGGCAAAGTCTGGGTCAGCCTGGCATACCATCTTCTAAAGCGCAGGGCGGACGGAGGTCTCTTGGCACGCCTTCCCATCAGCGTCTCGTGTCACCCTCCCAGATGCCTGCGCCTGCAAGAATGGCGTCTGCTTCACCAGCACTGCCACAGAAACAACAGCCAAAGAAGATACAAGAGGCTGTTCCTGTACAGGCTTCAGCGACTGCGCTGAAGACGGCAAAATCCGGGCTGCCAAGATTCAGCCGTGTGCCACAGCCTACTACAAAGCGGTAGGATTGGGGCCAGCGTGCGATGGTCCTTAGTACAGAATTTAAAATCTCAGGGGATATGTGATGTACCGTAGTGTCTGTCGAAAGCATGCCATCTAGACAGCTCATGGTAATGTGCGTGGTGCCAAATGTATTGGGGTGTTTAAAGAAGCTGTGGATGGACTTCTTGGAAATAAAAAGAAATCAGGTTTGTTAGCTTCTTGGAGAAAGTACACCACCAAATGCACCATAAAATCATTGTTCAGTGTTCTAAACCATTTCCTAAAGGAGCAGCACTTGCCTGATAATGTGCATGGCGACAGAGTTTTGCAAAGCGCAAAACGATAGTCACAGATTGAATTTTTGGAATAAAAAATTTCAGATTTGTTGAGCTTTCAGAGAAGGTGCACCACCAGTTTATTAAAGGAACATCACTTGCCTGATTTTGTGCATCTCCCCTGACAGCTAGAGACATGACAGGGCAATGTATTTTAGATGTTTTTGTGTGTTTCGTTGGTGATTGCAGCAATGCAGTGCACACACAGAAGCCTGACAAATCTTAATTTCATTTCTCAACAACGTATTTTCCTTGGTTTGCCACCATATTATATCCTTTGTTGGGGGCTGTTGCTTGTACGTATAGTGAATTTGCGGATATGGTGAATTTTTCATGGTTCCCACGAGGTGTGCATTGTATTAAGACTTCACAGATTTAGATTTGTACATGATAACTTCGCAGTTGTGCGATTCAGTAGCCAGATAGAAAACGAATTATTTCAGTGTGTAAAGAAAACAGAGTTTTGTTAATAACTTCTTGTTTTTCCCCTTTTGTTCAGATTTTAGAAGCATGGATTGCAGTGTTTCGCATGCTTTGTGTAAGTTGATCAATGTGTATTGTGCTGTGTTCTAAAAGGACTAGGAAAGAGCATGCAAATGCTATGCTAATTGATTATGTATTACTAATACTCTGTACTAGTTCTACAAGCAGAATATTACTGCATATTGAGCCTCCATTAAGATATTAGAAAACATTTGTAAAATATGTGAACGACACAATGAAAAGTAAAAAATATAAAAGGTATAAAAATAAAATATAAAAATTTGTAAATATGCGAACAAGACCCCTCATGATAGGATTTTCACGGGAATGTATTCAGCCAATACATGCGCACACAAGCCTATACAAAGGCTATTTTCTTAAGCATTTGTAAAAATGTGAAAAGA